>NC_080689.1:90877542-91537725 GCF_030445035.2 Dasypus novemcinctus | reverse complement strand
TGCCAAAACCCATGTTCTTGCAATATCATTGAGGACTACTCCAAATCTTGAAAATGCCCCCAAATCACATCTCTTTTTCCTTCTCCCTGCCTTCAGAAACTCCCATGGCCATTCCACATCAGTGGTGTAATTTCTTCCATTGCTAGAGTCACAATAATTCCATAGTAGAATACCAATAAGTTTACTCTAATTCCTATGTTATTCCACAGTCCTGAAAATCCTGGGATGGTGATGTCCACTCCACCTCTAAATTGAGAGGGTGCTTAGATGGCTGATGGATGGGATTCTCCTGTTTGCAGCTATAGACTCTCTTGGTTCCCTGGTGTGATATTTGACCATCCTCACCTCCGTGTCAGCTGACATAGGTAAGTCCAACGAACCAGAGATTAGGTATTACAACACTCCTGAGGCTCAGGGCCCAGTGGCCACATGAACAGTCCAGAGATTCAAGTCTCTTGAGCATGCAAGAGCATGCAACTGAGGTTGGCTCAGTGTCACACACAGGTTCAGTAAAAGTGACAGAAGAGGTCATATCTGATTCCATCTCCATCACACTCAGGAGCACAAATTCCATAGTAGGGTCCACTGGCAAGGCACTGAACTCTAGAGCTTTCTGTCATGAACTTAGGGACTGGGAGTCTCCGTAGCCCTCAGTAGTACCACTCTCTGGGGTTGAATCTACTTTGGCCATCTCTAAGATTATGCTGAGATGTCTGTAAGAGAGACCCCTCTGATGATCTCCCAACACATTTTGAAGTCACTTAACCATATAAACTTACTTGTCTTCACCATTTCCCTCTTTTATTCAAGGTCTTTTTCTAGTTACATCACCAGCTCTTGCTTGGTAGTAATCCCTCAGCACCCAGGAGGCCCATCCCCAGATTCTTGTCCCACACTGGGGGAAAGGTAATGCATTTACATGCTGAGTTTGGCTTAGAGAGTGGCCGCATTTGAGCAACATGGAGGCTCTCAGGAGGTAACTCTTAAGCACTCTGAAGCTCAAGGCCCAGCTGAAATTTCAAGCACACAGGCTCATAAGCATAGTCATCAGTATCCAGGGCCCATCATTGGACCACCCTTCTTTGCTGTTCTTTGCCCTTGTACTTTGGGAATTATCCTTTATGTCCACAACTTTCTAAAATCACTACTGAATGATTAGCAGACCTGAAGGGTAACACCTCCATCTAGTGTTAATACGAAAAATGGCTTCAGCTGCCTAAAGGACTGATAGAAGAGTTCTTCAATTATTCCTCCCCAGAATCAAATATATTTATAGAACTATGCAAAAAACAATACCATGAGCACTTCTAGCCCTCAGGCATTAAATTAGTAACAAGTCAAACTGACTTCATAAAAGATTCATTTTACTGTAGGAGTACACAGTAAGCAAATAAAATTTCTGTCGCACCTACTAACCTACTTCTCTTTATATTACCTCCCCTGTAGCAATGCTGTTACTCAGGAAAGTCAGGGCAATGTGAACCTAGGTCCATTTCATGGTCAACACTCTGCATGGACATTCAGAAAAAAAGAGAAAATTTGTGACAGTTTAACAATTATATGGATAAAAAATTCTTCCTCTATCATCAAGGTAACTTTCATTGCAAAGATTTTTCTTATTATTTCTAAGAGGTTTTCCTTGATGTGGAGTGTCCTAAGGCATGTATTACTCCAATTCTAATTAATAAATTCATTTTTCAGTAGTTTATCTCCTCGAGAGTCCATTACCTTAAGTGAGGGTGCCCTCCTTGCATTTGGATGGTGCTGCACAGACCCACACCGTCAGGGAAGGCATTCCTCCTCAGCAGCAATCCACCCTGTTCTTGGTCCACCACGTATTTGCATTTAGAAGTCAAAAATACTTTCAACATAACTGCTCACTAAGTACATGTTTTTTTCCTGCTCTTCATGGAAGTTACATTGAATATATATTTTTTATTGATTTTGTAAAAATATTACATTAAAAAAAAATATGAGGTCCCATTCAACCCCACCACCCCCACCCCACCACTCCCCCCCCAGCAACTTAAGTTTACTTATTTGACTTGAGTTTTACTACCGAATTGAAAGGCTTCCTTCCTTAATACAATATCACTTCCTTGTCATACTTATACATGCTCAAAAATTTAAGGTAGTCATGGATGACGTAATGATGAAACAGGATATGCCATGCAGGGTAACTGGCCAAGAGGGGTCCACATGAAATGCAGGATAAGGAAATGTCCCTTTTGATTAGGGGAAGGTTGTCTTCATGCATGAATAGAGGAGGGGACTGGCATTCAAAACTCAGGGAAAGGTACTTCAAAAAAGAACAGGAATTGGGAAAAGATGGTCCTGGATTTTTAAGAAAGACTGATGAAACTGTGTGGACAAACGCACATTATTGGGGGACATCATTGGGATGAAAGATCAGGGTTTAGGCTAAGTACTGTGAGAATCCAGGGAACAAGATTTGAAATTAAATTTTCATTTCAGCAGATACTTCTGGAATTTTTTACAAGCAGTACAACTCCAGGATGCAGGAACAGTGGAAGCTTCTGTGGTTCAAGTGCCAGCTGGGAAAATAGCTCATTTCTCCTATCCTCTCTGAGGTGATATAATGATTTTAAAACGTAAAATTTTCCAAATGCACCTTAAAAAACAATTAGGTCCAATCAACTTTTGATAAATGATTTTTAAAAAACACATTGTGATAAGGAGAATTCTAAAGAACCCCTGAGGCGGCGGTCTTGGCTCAGTGGTTAGGGCATCTGTCTACTACATGGGAGGTCCGTGGTTCAAACCACAGGCCTCCTTGACCCGTGTGCAGCTGGCCCATGCACAATACTGATGCACACAAGGAGTGCCCTGCCACGCAGGAGTGTCCCCCACATAGGGGAGCCCCATGCACAAGGAGTGTGCCCCTTAAGGAGAGCTGCCCAGCGTCAAAGTGCAGCCTGCCCAGGAATGGCGCACACAAGGAGAGCTGACAGAACAAGATGATGCAACAAAAAGAAACACAGATTCCCATGCCGCTGACAACAGCAGAACGGAAGCGGACAAAGAAGACACAGCGAATAGACACAGAGAACAGACAACGGGTGGGGAGGGAAGGGGAGAGAAATAAATAAATAAATAAATCTTAAAAAAAAAAAAGAAGTCCTGAGACTTCTGCCCCTGGTATCGCCACACCTTCTCTCAGCTGTTGACACACTAATTCAGTTGTGTTTAATCTGTTGACTTAAAGAAGGGGAGTCTGTTAAATCTTGCTGTACTGGTCAGAGACAAAGAACACAGTGAGATTAGTAGGAAAGTAGTAATTGAAATGAAAAAAAAAATACATCTGTAGTTAGTTGTGGAGATTGAGGGGGCCATGTGGCAAGGAATGTGGGCAGGCTCTAGCAGGTGAGAGCTGAAAGCCAGCAGGGGCATGGGATCTCAGCACTGCCACCTGAGGAACTGATTCTGCCAAACCCCATGAGTCTGGAAGAGAACTCTGTGCTCTAGAGAGAATGTAACCCTGCTGACTCCATGATTTTGGCCTTATAAGTACATGAGAAGACAACTATCCTTACAGTGCCTAGACTCCTGATCTATGACACTCTGCCTAATAAATTGCTAATTAGTTATGAAATGAGAGAAAATGAACATTTACATATCTATGTATGTATATATTTATTAAAATGAAAGACATGCTAAAAGGAAAATCATAAATCCAAATAGAAATATCATCCTATTTATCTCATGTTTGAATGATGCTGACATCTGTCTCTTCTCTTGCAATGTGATGTGCATCATGCCCTTTTTACACCCCAAAATTTTCCTGATACTTGAGAACATCCAGAGGATGAAGGATGAATACTGTGCAATGAACATGCAAGTAAGAATATAATTAGATTTGAAGATTGTCCATATTGTCTCAAAGAGCAGGGTCCTGAGGACTCAGGAAACATCCAGACACTAAAGCCATGGCAGAGAGATCAGAAGTTTGGTGCTCTGCCAGTGGGCCCTACTTTGGAATTGATGCTCCCCAATGTGACAGAGTTGAACTCATTTGTGGTTTACCCACACAATGGCTCTTCTGCTCCTTCTATTTGAATCAGTAGTTAGTCCTAGAGTTCATAGGTTTATGTGTGCAAAAGACTTTAATCTTTGACTGTCCCTGTGCCATTTGGGCCCTGAATCTCAAGAGAGTTGAAAAACAATACTCCTGTACATTGGACTAACCCAGGACAACAAACAAGGAAATGATGATGGACAATGATCATTCCAGGAACAGAGAGAGACTTCCACTGTAAGCAAGAAAGTCCCATCTGTCTGTCCCATGTGATCTAAGCCCCTCTAAGTTAGAGCTGGAGTGGGCATCACCATCTCAAAATGCTCTGCATTGAAGACTGAATGATGGACCACAGTAGACTTAATGTTATTGTACTATAAACTTATTGTGAATCTAGCAATGGAAGAACTTTCATCATTGATGTGGAGTCATTGGCCACAGAGGTTATGGGGGGATGAAGACAGAAAAATAATTATAATATGGGGGCATTTTCAGGATTTGAGAATTGTCCTGAATGATGCTGCAAAGAAAGGAACAGGCCATTGTATATCTTGTCATAATTTACAAAAGTTGTGCATGAGAGAGTGTAAACTGCAATGAAAACTATAAGCTACCTTTAGTGGAAATGTTCCAAAATGTGTTCATCAATTGTAACAAATGTACGACACTAATGGAGGATGTTGTTAATGTGGGAAAATGTACAAGGGGTAGGGGGGCATGACATATGGGAATCCCCTATACATTTTATGTAACATTTATGTACTCGAAATATCTTTTAAAAATTATTTTCAAGAATTATGAAAAGAGATAGACACATTACAAAACAGAAAA
This sequence comes from Dasypus novemcinctus, assembly GCF_030445035.2. NCBI lineage: Eukaryota > Metazoa > Chordata > Mammalia > Cingulata > Dasypodidae > Dasypus > Dasypus novemcinctus. The sequence goes on along the minus strand of NC_080689.1, from coordinate 91,532,858 downwards.
CCATTAGTTAAAGTTTCCTTTAGCTTAAAAATTTATTTTATGTTTATATTGTTGCCAAAAAAGTTGCCTGAGAAATAAAACTCTAGTACAAAACTATAAATAATCACTATTTACACCGTACTCTAAATGACAGAATCATTTTAGCAAGAGAATTTACACTGTCCTCTATTGCTTCCAGAACAAGACTCCTAAGTCTCTTCCCAAATATTTTACATTTGCCAAACTACTATTTCCAATATTTTCCACTATGTACAACAAGTTCAACTTGAACTCTTGGTGCATCAAGGTGGAGAAAGTGCAGACAAAGGCCAGTGTACCCAAAAAAGTGGAGGGGCAGATGCATCACATATTTCACCCATAATCTTCTGATACTAGATGGAGTTAGCATTCTCAAAATGATAAGCAACAGGGCCAGGAACACCTGAAGTGTTATTATAGTTCTCTCAGATTTAACCACAAGTGGAGAGAGAGTTGTGTTCTCTACGCTGGGATCTCATTAACTAAGACCATAGCAGAAGATAGAAGCAGAAATATAAAATATTGCTAAAACCACAATGATTTTTTAAAAAAATTCTAACTATTATTGACACTTTCTGAGATAAAAATCTGGAACAAATGCTAATCTGGAAGTTATATTACAACAATTTATATAAAGCCAGACTTCTTCAGACATACTTGAAGAAAGAACATTGAGGAATTCCTGAAAGAACACAATCCCTGAAAATTTACCAATCACATAATCAGCTAAGACCGTCTCAGTATGCCAGATTAACTGAATATCAGAATCAGGAGGCAAACTAGTTAAAAAAGTGAATCTTGAACTACATCTTGACAAACTTGTCAGAATTCCCACAATTTGAGTTTGGGAATCTGTTCTGAGCAAAGTCACTGAATATATAACATGGCTACACAATTTAAGAAGGCATATTTAGACATTAGACAATTAGGCACACAACACTGAAACATATAACCTTTCCCAATGATATCAAAGAAAAAATATAATTATTTTAGCAGTATCTCATCATGTTTGATATATATAAAGCATAACAAAATATTCATTGTAATTTTCTTAATAAAAATTAATAACAACCTGAGTAAGGACTAAAAAAATGACTGTGATTTAGATATTACAGTTCTGTCTCTGAATTTATCATAATCTTGGTAAAAGCAGGTTGGTACAGAGTATTCAAAAGATGAACAGGCAAAAAAATCAAGTTATATCAGCAACTAGAGGATTCTGAGATGTGAGGATATATTTTTATTATGATAAAGACTCAAGACATAACAGACTGAGAAAAAACAGCCACATGTAGAGCCTGAAAATGAAGGCAGTGCCCAAGTGTGGTCTAGGTGCCAGGAACTGCTCAAACGTACACATGAATGTACTCATTGAGTCTCACAACAATCCTACAAAACCTATAATTTTTATATCCTTGTACCACAGAGAGGTAAAATAGCTTCAATTCCCAGTGCTAGGAAGGGTCACACAAGTGAAAAAAAAAAAAAGTGAAATTCTTACTTTAGTGATGAAGGTCCTGGAGAAATTTGTGCTCATTTACAGAACAGGGGAAAGGTTTTTAGAAGGAGTATGAAAGACAGAGATGACTGTCCATCTTCTCTGTATTGATTTCTTTTTTAACAAAACAATTTTATGGATACACAGCAATAAAGTATAAATCCATCCAACATGTACAATCAATGGAATTTGGTTAGAATGATACTTAGTCTGATTTTTGCATAGCGATCTTGTATCCTACCACACTATTGAAGTTGGTTATTAGGTCCAGCAAGGAAGAAATACTCATGACCATTACAGGCCTCAATTCTGTAACTGACCACGTGGTCAAAGTTCGTATTAGTCACTACCTTCTTCAATGACCAATTCCATGACTCCTTTACCCTCAGCAAGCACCTCATCTGGCCATGGTTCCTTACTGGAGGGGATGACTCAAGCCTATATTCCTGAAGATTCCAGGCAATTGATAGTTGCCTGGATTGAGTTGTTGCAGTTTTCCATTGATTTTAGTCACAGTGCATGGTAATATTAAGAAATGCCCTAGGTGATTTCTTGTTTCCATGTAAACACTTCTTTACCTCCATTGTGGAAGAGCAATCCTACTTCCTCTTTATAGTCAGGAAAAATCACTTCAGACAGTAGAGTAATTCCCTTTCTTCCCTTTGTTTAAGAGGCATGAAGAGACCAATGTGGGCAAGTGGCAGTGTTAACTTCCAGATCAAAAAATAATTCTTGTGTTTCCTGATGGAAGCACTCCTTGTTTTGGAACTAAGATCTGGTGACTAGCCAAGCACAAGGCTGCAGGGACAGGAATCAAGTACTTTCCTGGTGGATCATTAGGGGTAATAGTGAGTGGTGCCACTCCCATTTCCAAACCTAGATTCCTGGAATGTAAATGGGGCAATGGAGAAATATCACCATCAAGTGAATTCTGATTTAGAGCATACAAAGATCCTTGGAGAACATTTTCCCAGCCCTGCAAGGTATTGGTATCTATTTGATAAGATAAGTAAGTCTTCAAAATGCCATTCTACCAAGGTTGAAGAACCCTGCATTTTGGTGAGTTTATCTGTCATGTTCTATCATCCCAAATCAGGTCATACATTAAGAGACGTTATTATAAACCTAGTACACAGAAGATTATGTCCTGTAGTAGGCTGCAACAAGTATTTATTTAATAATATCTTAATGAAAACATAAATAATTAATAACACAACATCTACAAGTTCATTTACAAGTAAACAGAATTATAAACAAAATATTGAGTTATTTAGGATTTTTTTTTGCAAATTCATAAATTAGCAGGAGTGAAAAAAAGTTAGTATTACTGTAAATATTCTGGGAAAATAAATTTTGATAAAGAGTAATGTCACCGAATATGACAAATATCTTGTGGCTGAATGCTCTTGGATGCAAACAATACAAACCAACTGGGTTTAAGCAAAGAAACATTGAAAAGACAAAATGAATATCATGTGGCTTACAGATTTGATCATAATTTGGGGAAATGTGCTGGAAGTTGGTTGGTAATAACACAGCCTGGGATGTCACAAAAAGAGAAAGCTGTGATGCCACTTCTACCCACGGTAGTCACTCCTGATGGCACCATCAAGGCTGGCTGCCAGTCATGTGACATTGGAGGTTGAAGACAACTACTCCAGCTATCATGGGAGAGGATTTAGTCTGAATTATTTTAGATTCAGAGATACATTTTAGAAAAATTTCTTCATGTGTTATTTCCACATCTGACTCTAGTGGATGTGAAAAAGGTGCTACAATATAATTTTTTCCAACATATTATTGTTCAAGATTCCAAGACAATAGGTGCCCTCTTCCCTCATATTCACCATATAACTAAGAAGAGAGTGGTTAACAAAATGTTCAACCCAAACTTGTGTTCTAAGAATTTCATCTTCCTTCTCACTGGCTCATTTCAGGAACATCCTTCAGGCAACGCCCTGGAGCACCACAAATGGAGGCTTCATCTGGAGTTTGTGGCCAGAGCAATATCAAGCAAATTAGAAGTGGAAAAATACCCAAGCTCCTGTTCTACTGTGTCCTTATGACGGGTTTCCTAAAACATGAATTTTTCCTAGTATATGATTCTCCTATTCAGGTAGACCCAAGATATTAAATGGGATATGACATAAATGCTATAAACAACACATGTCTCTCTACTTAGCTCATTAATAAATAAACTATTTTTGTTTGGTTATTTCTCCTAGTCCTGAGGTGCACAGCATCTCTGGATCAGTCCCCTGCTAATTCTTCACCACATTAAGACTTTGCACAAATCATTCCTTCAATATAGAGACTTCCATAAACTTCCATGCCCCAAATCTGTATTCTTTCATGATCCATGTTTTATTTCTTTTTATTTAAAAATATTTAGATTACACAAAATGTTACACAGTAAATATAAGGGATTCCCATTTGTCCCACTCCACACACCTCCCACCCTTCCCAAAATTAGCTACTTCTTTCATTAGTGTGGTACATTCATTACAATTGATGGACACATTTGTAGCACTGCCACTAAGCATGGATTATAGTTTACACTGTACTTTACACTCTCTCCCTTCAATTTTGTAGGGTATGACATTATATATAATGGGTCTTTATCTGTCATTGCAATGTAATTTAGGACAACTCCAAGTCCTGAAAATGTCCCCATATTACACTTCTTTTTTCCTTCTCCCTGCATTAAGCATCTCCAGTGGCCACTGTCTTCACATTAATGATAGAATTTATTCCATTGCTAGAATACCAATTTTGTCTATAGTTGAATAGTAGTAAGTTCATTCTAGTCCATATTTTATTCCACAATCCTGAAGATTTTGGGAAGGTGATGCACACTACAACTCTAAATGAGAGGGGGCCTAAGTCCCATATGGCTGAGGGACTGGACTCCCTTGCTTGAAGTAGTAGACTCACTCAGTTCCTTGTTATGGTGGGTTTCCATCATCACCTGCTTGTTAATTGTCCTGTGTGAGTCTAATGAACTGGAGTATAGGTATTGCAAGTCTGCCGAGGCTCGGGGCCCAGCCAGCACATGGATATCTCAAAGATTCAAGTCTCTTGGACGTAAACTACCAACTCCAGCACCAACTATAGGTTCAAATAAAATGGACAGAAGGGGCACCTTTAGAGAAGTCACGTCTGATTTCAATTCTGTCATACTCTGGAGCATGAACTACAAAGAGGGGCCCACTGGAAAGGTACCAAACTCCAGAGCTATCTGCCATGACCATAGGAGATGGGTGTCTCCAGAATCCTTTCAAGCCCCACTACCTGGGGTCGTATTTACTTTGGTAGTCTATGAGATCCTGCTGAAAAGTGCATAAGCGTTACCTCTGGGAAGACTTCCTGACCACTTTGAAGACTCTTAGCCATATAAACTCATTTTCTTTACATTTTTTCCTTTTTATTCAATGTCTTTTTCCAGTTGCATTGTTTGTTGGTGTTTAGTAGCAATCACTCAGTGCCGGTGAGGTTCATCCTTGAGTCATGTCCCAACCTGGGGGGAACGTCATGCATTTATATGCTGAGTTTACCTTAGAGAGAGTCCACATTTGAGCAACATGGAGGTTCTCAGGAGGAAAGTGTTAGGCACCCTGCAGCACTAGGCTAAGTTGTAATTGCAAGAGCAAGGGCTCACATTCTTATATCTTTCTATCTCCCATAACAGGCAGAATTGTGTGCGAGAGAGTGTAACTACAATTTGAACTATGGCCCATGCTCAATGGCAATGTGTCAGGATGCATTAACCAATTGCAATGAATGTTCCACATTATTGAAGGATGTTGTTTATGGGAGCGTGTGGGAGGTGTGGGGACTGGGGCATATGGGAATCCCTATATTTTTGGTTTAACATTTTTTGTAATGTAAGTAATTTTTACAAAATAAAAAAATATATTATTATAAAAAAGAGCAAAAGCTCATAAGCATAACTGTCGATTTATCAAGGGCCTATTAATGCACCATCATTCTTCAATAATCATTTCCCTATACTTGGGAGATTGTTGCTGTTCCATTAGGGAATGTGGCAGAGCTCCCCAAGATGGGATTTCAAAATTCTTTCAGTTTTTGTGTAAAACTCCACCCAATGTGACAATGCCCCATGAGCATTGAACACATTTATGTACCTTATATGTACGTCCATATATGTATGCCACCCCACACCAATGATCTTCCCCTGAAACAGTTCTAACACTTCTATGGTCCCAAACTTCTACAGAAATGAAGCCAAGAATATTGTCAAATACAATTAATAGGAAAATATAATAATAATGATAGGTTTAAACATAATTAAACACATAATAATTTAGAAAATTACAAAAAAATAAAAATTTTAATTGGGATATTAAAAAAGAAAAATATTTTAAAAATAATTTTTGATATTTTCCTTTCATCACTGTAATATCTGCTGTCCTGTATGTACAGTAACATTTGCTCCATTTCATCCTCATAGTCTCACTTTTTTTAATTTTTCCTACAAAAAAGGTTTAGGTCACAGTAAAATCACACACAGATCAAAAGGGACTCCCGTATACCAAACATGTTCCCCACTTCTCCTCATTCCCATACCAATGACCTTTTTATATGTAGATGGCACATTTGTTACAACAAATGTACAAATATTGAAACATACCCAGTAACCATGGCCAATGGTTTACATTTGGTCTACATTCTAGACCATACAATATTTATAAATGTTTAATGAAATTTGTAGCAGTTTGGTATGGCTATGAATTCCAAAAATAGATATTGGATTATGTTTGTAATCTGATCTGTACCTGGGCATGATTGAGTTATGATTTTGGTGGGGTCTCACTAAGGGTGGGGACTCACAGATAAAATGCATGACAAAAAAACAGAGCTGAGGGTTTTTGATGTTGGAGTTTTCATGCTGGAGATTGATGCTGAAGCCTTAACCTGGAACCCTGGAAAGTAAGCTCACAGAGGAAACAGAAGCAAGCCCCAGGAAGAGAGAAACCCTGAGTCCAGGAAAAAGACACCTGAGGAAGGGAGGAGCCCAAGAATCCTAACTCTCACAGACATCAACAGCCATCTTGCTCCAACATGTGGAAATACACTTTGGTAAGGGAAGTAACTTATGCTTTATATTCTGGTATCTGTAAGCTCCTACCCCATAGAAATACTATTTATTAAAAAACAACCAATTTCTGGTATTTTGCATCAACATCCCTTTGGCTGACTAACAAAAAGTTCAACATGACCTAGATCCATCACTGCAAGATCATGCAGAACCCTTCCATTTCCCCCTAAATACTCCCTTTTCCATCTGCTCTACTCCACCCTCCCCTTCCCCTCAGGGTCCACGATGACCACCAGCCTTCACTCCATGAAGGAAAAGATTCATAGCTATTTGTAACAAGACTGAGGGCTTGACTCACTGGTGTGTTCACCCCCTATGAGGAACCACCCATGCTCTTAAGAAACATCCATCCCTCTGTTTGAAAACATATCGGACCTCCCCAGGATGGGAATCCAACTCCTTCCTTATATGGGTACCCACTCATTGATATAACAATGACAAAATAATCACTCACACCTTCTCTAGAAGAATGCCCCAAATATGCCCAATTCTGAATTCCCAACCAAAAACTTAAATCAGTAATTTCTCCTTGTCATACTGCCAAAAGATCTTCCCCAACATTGTTCTTTCAACCTCCTACCTGCCAATTCCCAGTGTTAACTGGTTCTCTCCCCAAAAACTATCCCAGGTCCAAAGACCATCCAACCAACCCTCCCCACCCTCCCCACTTCAAGCTTGCAACACCCAAACCAAATGTATCACTACACTGCTGTAATATCCCTTCACTATACAATTACTGACTTCCACCTGATCATAGATTTCTCATATATGGATGATGGTTCAAAACCTTCTTCTCCCTATATTCAGTCAACCTATCTTCCAGATTCTAGCTCCCTGAGTTTGCTTGATTTGGTTAATTCTTATCAGTGAGGTCATGTAATATTTGTCCTTCAATCCCTGATTTGCTTCATTCAACGTAAGGGCCTCCTCAATAGTCACCCAATTTATCCCATGTGTTAGTACTGGATTCCTTCTTACATTTGAGTAATATTCGATTGTATGTATGTATCAATTTTGTTTATCCATTCATCTGTTGATAGATATTTCGATTGATTCCAACTTTTGGCAATAGTGGAAAATGCCACAATGAATGTAATTGTGCATATATCTGTTTGTGTTCTTGCATTCAGTTCTACTGTGTATATACCCAGCAGTGGAATTACTGGATTATAAGGGAGATTTAGAGTTAATCTTTGAGGAACTGCCAAACTGTCCTCCACAATGGCTGTACCATTCTACATTACCACTGGTAATGGATGAGGGATTCCATTCTTCTACATCTGCTCCAACACTTGTAGCACTCTGTTTTTTTTTCAATGGCAGTCCATCTAATGGGTATTAGATGATATATCATTGTAGGTTTGATTTACAGTTCCCTAATACCTAATTATTACTTCTTTGGAGAAGTATCTGTTCAAATCACTTACCCATTCTTTAAATGGTTTTTTTTTTTTGTCTTTTAATTGTAAAATATAGGATTTCTTTATATATACTACATATTGGATTCCTATCAGATATATGTTTACCAAGTATTTTTTCCCATTGTGTAGACTGTCTTTTCACTTTCTTGTCAAACTTCTTTGAGAAGCAGAACTTTTAAATTTTGAGAAAGTATCATTCATCTATTTTTCCTTTCACTCCTTGTGCTTTGGATGTGAACTTCATGAAAATATTTACTATTACAAAGTCTTGTAGATGCTTTCCTATATTACCTTAAAGGTCTTTATGGTCTTGGCTCATATTTAGATCTTTGACATGATCCATGTTTTTTTTCATGTGCCTTTAGAGATTTTCCTGCAAATGCACAGGCCATTTGCTTCCCCCCTCCCTTTATTTTTTAGATTTTTTTTCCTTCTTTGTTTTTTTGAAATATTACATTCAAAAAATATGAGGTCCCATATAACCCCCCATCCTCCTCACCCCACTCCTTCTACATCAAAAATCTCTTTCATCATCGTGGCACATTCATTGCATTTGTTGAATACATTTTGGAGCACTGGTTTATATTGTAGCTTACACTCTCCCCGAGTCCATCCAGTGGACCATGGCAGGACACATAATGTCCAGCATCTGTCCCTGCAGTACCACCCAGGACAACTCCAAATCCTGAAAATGCCCCCACATCATATCTCTTCTTCTCTCTCCCTACACTCAGCAGCAGCTACTGTGGCCACATTCTCCACATCAATGGTACAATTTCTTTCATTACTAATCACACTAGTCCCATACTGAATTCTTCCATCCTGTGACCCCTGGGATGGTGATGTCCACTCCACCTCTATATCAAGAGTGTGCTTAGATTCCACATTGATGATGGGTGTAATTCTCCTGCTTGCAGTTGTAGGCACTCTTGGTTCCCTGGCATGGTGCTTGACCTTCTTCACCTCCCTGTTAGCAGACCAGGGTAAGTCCAATAAACTAGAGGTTAGGAGTTGCAAGTCTGCTGAGACTCTGGGCCTATCTGACACTTGGACAGTCAAGAGATTCAGATCTCCTGAGCATACACCAACACCAGCACAGGTCTGGTAAAAGTAACAGAAGATGCATGTGTAGAAAGGTCACATCTGAGTCCAACTCCATCACACTCAGGAGCACAAAGTCCAAAGAAAGACCAACTGACATAGCACTTTACTCCAGAGCCATCTGCCACAACCATAAAACCTGTGGCTCTCTGTAGCCCTCAGGAGAACCAGTACCTGGGCTTGTATCTTCTTTAGCTCTCTCTGGGAACCTGCTGAGGCATGCTTAAGCATTACCCCTCTAATGACCTGTCACTTTGTCTTGGGAATTCCATTGATGCATACAGTGCAGTCATAGGACATTTCACTGACTGTAGCTGAGCGTGAGGGTCTTGTCCTCGCTCAGGCTTAAGAGTCAGGGGGGCTTGCTCTTGTCAAACCACCAGCGGGGGGTGCCCCAAGAGGGAGTACCGATTCTCCAGGTGTGGGGGACGCACTGTTGGGGAAAAACCACGGAGACCGCTTGAGCGCAAGAACAGGTCTGCTTTATTACAGAAGTACACTTGGTTATATAGGGTTGGGTAGAGGGAGGAGTAAGATATAGGGAGGGCTAGCTACGGGGCAGTAGTGGACAGGCTGAGGCTGATGGACAGCCCTGAGGTAAGCAGTCACTGGGGAAGAGGGCAGACTGTACGCCGGCAACATGGGCGGGACTGGCGGAAAAGATAGCGAGGGCTGGCTGAGAGGTTTGGAATAGGGGAGGGGAAAGGGGGAGTGAGAGCTGGCCGGATGTTGGGCTAGGTGGGAGATAGAAAGGGGAAGGGCAGCGCCGGCCAGCCGCTAGCAGCAAAGGCCTAGTCAGGCGTGGTCACCTTATCTAGGCCTAGTGGGCAGAGGCGGTATCACTTCTTGCCGCACCGTTTGCTACTGTGGCAAGCCGGGCGCCCTTCGTCCCACAACTGACTCTAGGTTTTCAATAAACAAAGAAAGGCTGCATGATGATGTTACCATCCCAAATCCTCATGTTTCAGCTCTACAGTATTTCAGATGGAAGAAGATATGCAAACTTGAAGATAGTATTTTTCCTCCAAAGCAATCCTCTTATTCAAATATAAAATCCACCTTATTAAAATAGGATATGAAATAAATGATGCAATCACCTTTAAAGATAAACACAAATCTTTAAAAAAAAGAAAATTTGTATTTTCCTTCATACAAGAAGCTAGAGACCTTTAGTCTTCTCCCTTTCCTTAGATCACCAACTTTACAAAAGTTCTGATTGTAAAGGAATCCTCTGTCCATTTCAGAGGTATGTTCATTTTTAAAACAATGAATAAGTACTCAATATACTGATCTTTTCTCTTTTCCTTTCTTTTTCTTTTCCCTTCTTTTTTTAATAGATTCTTTAAAGATACATAGATCTAACTAAAGATGTAAAGACTTATACCCAGAAAACTACACAACACTGTTAAAGGAAGTAAAAAAGATTTAAACATATGGAAGAATATTCCCAGTTAATGGATAGGAAGACTAAATATTGTTAAGATGTCTATCCTACCAAAACTGATCTACAGATTTAATGCAATCTCAATCAAAATCAACACAGCCTTTTTTACTGAACTGGAAAAACTAACTGTGAAATGTATTTGGTAGGAAAAGAGGCCCCAAATAGCCTAACTCATATTGAAAAGAAAAATGAAATAGGAAGAATTATGCTACCTGACTTTAAAACATACTACATTTTTGGGACTTGGAATTGTCCTAAATGATATTGCAGGGACCAACACTGGACTTTTATATCCTGCCATAACACATTGTCTGTACTGTAGGACGGTGTGAACTACAAAGTCAACTATAATCCATGTGGTGCAGCAGAGCTCCAAAATGGATTCACTAAAATGCAATGAATGTGCTGCAATGACAAAAGAGGTTGTTGATGTGGGAGGAGTGGAAGTCTGGCGAATGGGGTATGTGGGAACCTCTTATATTCTTTAATGTAACATTTCCCATTCCTCCACATCCTCTCCAACATTTGTAGTCCTCCATTTTTTTTTAATAGCCACCACTCTAAGGGGTGTAAGAGGGTATTGCATTGTAGTTTTGCAAATCCTGGGTCTTGCCTGGAGATTTGATTTGTTCCTTTAACTGAGCCATGTCTTCCTTTTTACAGTAGCTTTTGCAACTCTTTGCTGACATCTTGGCATCTAATTATCATGGTGCATTTATTCTGACAGATTCTCTCATTTTTCTGGGGGATTTTGAATTGAATAGTCTTTGATTCACCCTGTTCTAGGAATTTAAGATTGTTCCTCTTTATGTGCTCAAACCTGGCCTATGGACCCAATAATTAGGTTAAGTGTAGTTCCCCAGGGCCTTGTGGAGGGTGGCAGTAAAGGAACTAAAATGTCTCGTTTATATTTTTGCTTCTTGCATGTACTTTTCTGGCCTACCAGCAGATGGCACAGTTTGACAGGTGTCTCCACTCACACTCTAGAAAACTATATGTTTACTGAAACCCTGCCCTTGTGGTGGTGCAGAATCAATCCCAGAGAGTTCCTGCTCAGGACTGGGTAATCAGAGCTAAGTCTGACAAATTGAACTTGTCCAGAAGCTACTCTCCTCCCTTAGCTGGTCAAACATTTCCTTTTCTAAGGGAGGAAGTAAATTTCCTCTCCTCTCTGCATCATTGGCAACCAGTCCAGGGCAGTAGGAAGGGTGTTTGAGAAAGCAGGTTATCTTTAGTTCCCTGTTGTCCCTGAGGAAAAGCAATTCTGTGAACCCATATGACCTGAAAAAGGCATATCCCATGAAAACATAGATCAAATTCACTGGCTAAAAGCTGTATTGGGCAAAGCTATGTCCTTCCCTTTCCTTTCACCTGGGGGGTTGGACCCATGTTACCCTCTCAGCCCATTCCCTCCAACCAAGGGTCAGAATATCCAATAGTGTCTACTCTGAGGGTGGGAGATTCAGAGTTACCAACTGCGGCTTTACTCATAGATCTTCTGCATTGAGTCTGCTTTTCCTTATTTCTCTCTCTTCTGGGTGCTGCATAGCCTTCCCTTGCTGTCCTAAACCCAAGAATAGTATTCTCACAGTGTCTACCATCCTCTAGCTATTTCTCTTGGAGATAAGTGATTTCTGTGCCTCTCTATTCTTCCATCTTCCTGGAAGATCTCCCCTTGAACATTACCTCACCACAACTCCCACTCTTCATACTCTTACCCAGGTGACACCCAAAACTTTAGGGTCCTGGTACAGATATACCATCAGAATAGGTGAGCGTGGAAGGCTTGATTACACTCTTCCAGCTTTAACATCCTTCAGAATCCTCAAACAATTATACATGATTTGGGGAACTTGTTCTTCCTCTGTGCTCTAAACACACAAAATTGACTCTCAATTACTGGTTGTATTAATAGAATAATAAGTAATTGCAATTCAGCAGCTAATTTTGAATCTACAAGCACACTTATTTTTAAGCATTGAAATTTTATAAACTAAGGCATTATTTGAGACATAGGTCAATTTTATATAGCTCAATTCTTGTCTCTCATTATTTACCAGTATTGTATTTCAAAAGGAGATAGGATATTGCATTAAACTTTTTAAAAGAAATCTCAGGTACAATTCCTCTTATGAATTTTTCAGGAAATATGTTTTCTTATTCATTCTTACCCTTTAGAACAAGATTAATAATTGGTCTGCATGATCAGTATATTAGTCAGTCAAAGGGGTGCTTTTCAAAATACCAGAAATTGGTTGGTTTTTACAAAGGATGTTTATTTGGGGTAGAAGCTTATAGAGACTAGGCTATAAAGTATAAGTTACTTCTCTCACCAAAGTCTATTTTCATGTGTTGGAGCAAGATGGCTACTGACATCTGTGAGGGTTTAGGCTTCCTGGGTTCCTCAGCTCGTCTCTTTTCTCCACAGGGTCAGCTGTAGACTATGAGGCTCTCTAGGCTTTGCCTTTCTCCAGTAGATGAGCTGCAGACTATCAGGTGAAAGGCTCTGTTTCTCTCCCTAGGACTCCTGCTTCAGCATCAAACTCCAACATCAAAATTCCGACATCAAAAACCCTCAAATCTGTCCTTAGGCGTGTTTTTTATATGTGAGTCCCCACTCACCAAGAGGTGGGGTCTCAATGCCCTAATGGTGTGGCCCAATCAAAGCCCCAATCATAACTCAATCACACCCAGGTACAGACCAAATTACAAACATAACACAATATCTATCTTTGGAATTCATAAGCATATCAAACTGCTACAATTGGATTGGGTGGTAACCTAATTGAATATTAATATATACAATAAAATGTAATTTTTGCATTTAACACACATTGCATTAGGTGAAGCCATGCTTTTTTGTGTAAAGGGCACCCCATTTTCAAGTAAGAAAATTAATGAAAAACAATTGGAACATGGTATACACAGTTGGAACCCTGAGCTGTATAAGGATATTAGTGGAGAGATGCTTAAATTCAAATAAAATATAGGGTTAATAATTTTAGATATATTAATGAACCATGCTTACATACAATGTTAATATTTAGATAAACTGGAATATGGCAAGTGGAAACTCTGTATTACCTCTGCAGATTTCAGTAAATTTAATATAATTTAAAAATAAATTGTATTGTGAAAACACACAGACAGATGTATTTGTAAAGCTGATTGAACACTGGATGGACCATTCTTCTTTGACAGCTAATTTTCCTTTCCTCATTTGAAACACTCCTTTACAGCAGCCATCTTTAAAATAGGGTATTTGGATCATGGGTGTGTACAAAGATGCTCCCAGAGATTCCTAGGTATAAATGACTTAAAGGGAGTTAAGTTCTAGACCTTAATATTCTGCTAAATCTATTTACAGAAGCTTATCCACCTAAAACCTGTCTAGTTATTTTGCTGTCTATGTTCATAGACACCCTTCTACAATTTACTAAAGATAAAGCTATCACTCATCTTACCTTTGACATTTCCTATAGTATCAAACAAGGAAACTTTCATATCTCAAACCAGGGTCAACATTGAGAAAGTATATGTTTTGATTCTATATAATGGGCAACAATTCCTCTCACAAATCCTGTAGTTTCCAAAGTGTTGCCATTCAACAAAATGGAGGGACACCTAATTTCATTGTTAGCCCAAATATTTCAAAGTGCTATACTGGACTCTCAAAATTAAAATATTCCTGGAGCTCTCATTTTTAATTCCTTCAAATCCTACCTTGGTTTCACATTTCGCAAAGTATTTTTTTCCTAATTGCAATTCACTGAAAAATGAAAAGCTTTCCTTTTTGGCCCACCATTAAAAACTATATTAAAGATAATTCAGTGATGTTGAACAACATTTGCACACAATTTAGAGGACATCTTTATCAATATTCACGTAGGTTGAATTAGTACTTCTTCAAAGACAAAATTTTATGAAAAAAACTCATAATATGCAGCAAAGAGAAAAGTTGCATACTGAATTGTTTTATTTTTGTTTAATAGCCACATATATAAAATTTGATATTCAGTTATTCTGTGTGTGCATTTGACATTATTGTGAGTTTATTTGTACAAATATACAATGAGTGACTGTGTCGTGACACCATAACAAAGTACCTGTATCTGTGTGGTTGAAAAAGAAAATAATTGTATTGATGCACCGATCTGAAGGTGGAAATCACAAATCAGGGCACGGCCAGGGCTGTGCACCATCTGCTTTCTCTAGAAAGACTCTATTCCATGACTGTCTCCTAGTTCTGGGGGTGGCAACATAACTCCAATCTCCTTCTCCATGTTCACCTTGCCTTCTCCCATGTCGGTGTCTGTAAAATTTTTCCCTTCTTATAGGACAAGGAGCATATTGAAATAGGACCCAATTTCCTCCAGAATGACCTCTCATTAATTTAATTGAAACAATCTATAATGAATCTGGTTCCAAATAAGTGCACATTCTAAGATGCTGGAGCTTAGTTAGGACTGCAACATATGTTTTTTGGGATACACAAAACAACTGGTTAATATATGAGTATATTTTGCCTTTTCAGTTTCTCTTTCTTTTAGGAAAATATCACAGAAATTTGCATAAGATTATAAAAATTTGTGAACCTTGACCAATTTCTAGTTATTACACCCTAGATTTCATATAGCTTGTTGATAAAATCATTTTAACACAATTAATATTTGTGTGTTAACCAAATTTATTTAAGAACAATCACAAATATAAATTACTCATTTTTAATAATGAGGAATTGAACTGAATGTACAATAGTATCCACTATAATATCAGATATTTCACTAGCACCAGAATGAATTTCCAAATCTTTTCTAGAATATCATAAATTTCATGAAGAAAAAAATAAATAATCATAAAAAAAATCATTGACTTCCTATGTAAAGGTTGAGTTACTAATATAAAACTGGTATCATTTGTCTGTATGCAAAATTATTCCTCTATTAATGGCACAAGCCATAGAAGATACCACTTTAATTTTCTATACAGGGAAATATAGAACCAAAATGAGCAAAATTATTTTATAACAACCCTTAATTATCTGAATGAAAGTTCATAATTCATAGCAACATATAAATGAACCTTCAACAGCTAAACAGTAAAATTTGTGATATCTTATAGCCTAAAAATAAATGCTTCCACATTAAGTATATGCTTATGTTGTTTAACAGATCCAAGTCTTGATGATTTTGTGGCCTACTCAATAGTGTAAATATCTCTAAATGTTAATACCTGTTTCATATTTAATACTTTCTACTGTTTGAGAAAAAAAATCAATAGTTGTTTGTGAAATACATACTTTCATTTTTATCTCCTTTCTTCCAAACATGTTTCTCATGAAATAAAAACTATCACTGAACAATTAAGTAAAATCAAAATTTACACCATGCACTCAATGCACTGCCCTCTATTTCTTCTGTAGGAGCACTGCTGAGGCTCCATTACACACACATATTTTACATATATCTACTCTCTAACTCCCTACATTATACTATACCCCTATGTCATGGATTTAATTGTATCCCACAAACTTATGTTTAATTCCTAACAGCAATTTCCCTGAATATGACCATATTTGGAAACAGCATTTTTGAAGATGTTGGTTGAGAAGAGTACAAAAATTACTAAGGTGAACTCTAATCCAATATGCCTGGTTACCTTCTAAGAAGAGGAAATTGAACACAGATGGACACACAGAGGGGAAATGCCATTGACTGTGTAGCAGAGAGTGTCATGAACTGCAGAAGCCCAGGTCAGCAGTGAAGACAGAGTCATGAAAAATCCTCCCCTTCAGGTGTAAGGGGAAAAATGAACCTGAACAAACCTATATTTCAGACTTCAAGCCTCCAGATGTGTGAAACTATAAATCTGTTGGTTTAAGGCACTCAGGTTGCATTATTTTGATACAGCATTCCATGAATTTATGACACCAACTGATTAGCTACATGGGCCCTTAGTGCATGTCGAAGACCAAAACACAGACTGAGGACCAACTGCATGATAGAGAAAAAGGCGGTAGGACAGCAGCATGGTATACTTCACCAATCTGAGACCAGGAAGACTTAGTTGCAAAGCTGAAATGGACAAGGGCCAAGAAAAGTGAGGTACATAACTCTTAGTCAATCTCAAATTTAACCTGTTAAATTTAAGATTATTCTCTACCACAAGTAAATCTTTTCTCCCATGACAAAAGGTGATAGTTTAATTTAAAATAGAAAGCTCTATGAAATCATACCAGTATATTTTAACTCAATTATTAATAATTTTTATTATGATACAAAATGTCTTAGACAAATGCTTAGCTAAAGAAGCCAAATGAACTATTATTCATAGTAAGCAGGACAGTTTCAGACAAGGCTATTGTAATCCTACCCAAGAAGAATGTCAATGACAGAAAGAGAATGACACAAGGTCTCATAATCATTTAAGATGGTAACTCCTTCCAAGATTAGATGCATATGAAAATCAGTTGGTAAACTTACTAAAAATATGAATGTTGGGCTATATTTAAGTCAAAATGGTCAGAATTCCCTGAGTTTGTAACCCATATTCAATCAACCCCAGATTTTTCTTTTGAAACCTGTCAAAGCAGTTATGGATTTGTAACAAACATTGAACAAACAAGAAAACAGCTACATACTATTCAGAATGACACTGAAATCTATCAAACGCATTTTATTAGTATCTAAAGATATACGTAAAGCATATAACAAGTGTTAATCATTGTTATTGTTGACTGTAAATCAATATAATGATAATCTGGTGATGAAGTTAAAACTCTGACTTTGACTTTGTATAAGAATCATGTCCCTCATTGAGAAGAATGTGAAAAAGAAAGATATGGCAGACTAGACAAAGTAAGAAATGGAGTCAACAAATATAAAGTGGGTTAGTAGCTATAGGATTCATGAAGTCTGAAGATATATTTTTGTATGTCTGTAGTCATCTGAAGAGGACCCCTTAAAACCATCATTTTATAATCTGGGATCCTATATGAGTTAGCTCATAGGCAAAATTTTAAAGATATGATTAAATTAGGACCTAAAGATGGAAGAATTTCCTGGATCATAACCTTAGACCTCAAATGATATCATATATATTCTCATAGATGGGACATTTGACCACAAGTCGAAAATAAAGTTGTATTAAGCCAGTAAAGGAAGGAAGTCAGGCACAACGATCAAATAACAATCCCATGCAAGAAAACTCTTAAAATATGTCCTAACTTCTGGTTTTCTGGTGGAATCCTGACTGCTTTTAAAACCAAACATGTAGTGGTGCTCTAACAAATACCAAAATATGTAGCAGTGGCATTGGAAAAGGATGATGGGAAATGACTGGAAGAATTTTGAGGCCTCTGATTAAAGTCTAGATTTCTTCAAGCAGAATGTTGGTAAAAAATACAGACTTTGAAGCTTCTGTTGAGGGCTCAGAGGAAATAAAAAACTGTCATGTTAAATGGAAATGTTGATAATCCTTGCATATAGAGGCCGAAAATTGCTGAATTTTGTCTGAGAGCTTTTTGTGTGATAAGCAACACTTGATATCAATTAACTTGTTCCCTTAGCTTAGGAGATTTTCAAGCAAAGTCTCTATGTCATATCCCAGGTTTCTCTTGCTAAGTATGTAAATTACAGGATGAAAGGTAAAATAGTAAAATGAGAAAAAAAAAACAACAGTGAAGCTAAAAGGAACTAGCATTATGATTTTGGTAATACTCCACCTATCTATATTGCAAAAGATGCTAAAATTAAGATATTAACTGTAAAGAAAGAATCAAATGGAGATAAGGTCATGTGCAACTTGACAGCTTTCACATGTATAAAGGATTTTATGCATGTGCATATGGATGACTTCAACCAAGAAGCAGAAATATGGAACAGAGAAAGAAATATCCAGGAAAAATCTGAGGAGGAGCCTCGTGGTTGATATATGACATGCAGAGAGGACATGTACAAATTTAATACATGACACCCCTTGATATCAGGTATTAAATTTTCAAAAAAAATTCATTTATTTCTTCTAAATTCAAATGAAATGATGTACAACTTACTGTGGTAACATTATTCAACCTGCCAAGCCCATATTGTGCATCACACAAACAAGAGGTGTTTAATGGACTTTTTTATTGGCTGTAAAGAAGAATATATGTAGCTACCCATATCGATTTCAACTCATCATTTTAATCAAATTTCAGATTGATTTGATACTAGCTTATCTTATTTTATAGACTTCCTGGAAGGTTCCATATAACTATGTCAGGAAAATACATTTTCCAAACTCTGGATTTTTGTCCTGCTTTGTAGGAAAGTCTCACAGAGGCAAGCAAAGAGATGCCACTTAAAAATCACTGCTGAATGAACAGACATTAAGTCAACAGTCATTTCAGTGTATGAAATTGTTTTCATGTTATGCACATTTTTAAAAGAAAATATGTAGAAATATATTTGAAGATACTGTTAGGAATTGGAAATAATCCTAATTTCCATTTATTTGATCCTGATGTGTTTGTGTCTTATACAGCATATAGTCCCACTACTAGAATGCAGTTGTAAACAAACTTTTCAAATTTAGGTGAAAGGTCTTTTAGAGGTCCTCAGGACTTATGAAATTTCAGAATACTTATCCATACTCCCTCCCCACATTATTGGTTTGTAAGTCTCCTAAACCAGAAGATTTTTGAGAATGTTGTATTATCAAAAGTACTGCCAGCTGAGATGAAAGGGACAATAGGAGGACAAAACTAAAGAAACCTATTGGAATTCCAAATTACTATATACTGATAAAACTATGAACATTTGAAACCTTTGAAGAAAAACAAAGTGTAATACATTACTTTGAGATTCTGCTATCACAAGTAATACAGGATGGGATAGATTGAATAGTGGGAAATCACAGGCTCACAGTTTTAAGTTTAGGAGATGTCCACTATTGTAACATCAGCAAGGCATTGCTTTCTCCCTGAAGTCTTTAACATTCTGAAGCTGGCTGCCAGAGATCCCTGAGGTTCCTTGGCTACTATCCCTGTGGTGCATTCATAGCAATGTCCTCTTTTTTCTCTTTTGGTTTTTGTTGATTTCCAACTTCTTGCTCCTCCCTGTGCCTTCTATATCTTTGAATGAATTTCTCATGTATATAACGGAATCTAGTAATCTGGATTTTTTTCCTTCTTTTTTTTTTTTAATGTTACATTAAAAAAGTGAGGTCTTCATATACCCTCCACTCCTCTCCCCCCACTCTTCCCACATTAACAACCTCTTTCATCATTGTGGCACATTCATTGCATTTTGGAATATATTTTTTAATACATTTTGGAGCACTGCTGCACCACATGGATAGTGGTTTACATTGCAGTTTACACTCTCCCCCAGTGCACCCAGTGGGCCATGGCAGGACATATGCAGTTTACACTCTCCCCCAGTCCACCCAGTGGGCCATGGCAGGACATAGAATGTCCAGCATCTGTCCCTGCAGTACCAGCAAGGACAACTCCAAGTCCTGAAAATGCCCCCACAAATATCCAATCTTCCCTTTCCCTACCCTCAGCAGCTACAGTAGCCACTTTCTCCATGTCGATGCTATGATTTCTTCCATTACTAATCACAGTATTTCCATAGTAGAATATCACACTCTATTCCCCCATCCTGTGGACCCTGGGATGGTTATGTCCACTCCCCCTCTATATCAAGAGGGAGCTTAGATTTCACATGGATGATGGATGCATTTCTCCTGTTTGGAGTTGTAGGCACTTTTGACTCCCTGGTAAATGCTTTACTTTCCCCCTAGCATGGGACATGACTCCCAGGGATGAGCCTCCCTGGTGCTGAAGGATTACCACCAAGCACCAGCTGATGATGTTACTAGAAAAAGACCTTGAATAAAAGGATCAACTCGGACCAGTGGACTATCTCAGCCTACATGTAATATTAGGTGTTAAAAACTGCTTTATGACTTTGGATAAAAGAGGGAAAGGAAAAGGATGAGTGATTTTATATGGCTATGAGTCTCCAAAAAATAGTTGTGAGGTCATTAGAGGGATAATGCTTATGCATGCCTCAGCAGGGTCCCAGAGACAGCTGAGTAGATATAAGCCTAGGTACTGGTTCTCCTGAGGGCTACAGAGACCCACAAGTTCTACAGTCATGGTAGATGACTCTTGAGTTCAGTGGCATATCAGTTGCCCTACTTTGGAGTTTGTGTTCCTGAGTGTGATGGAGTTGGACTCAAATATGACCTTTCTACATATGCCTCTTCTGTTACTTTGACTGGGCTTGTGGTTTTTGCTGGGGTTGGTGTATACTCAGGAGACCTGAATCTCTGGACCATCAATGTGACAGCCAGGCCCTGAGCCTCAGCATCTTGTAACTCCTACCTTCTGTTTGAATAGACTTAACCTGGCCAGCTAACAGGGAGGCAAAGAAGTAATCTGGATTAAAGCCCACTTTCAATCACATGGGCCACACGTTAATTCAAATAACATATAAAGAGTTCCAATCGACATTGGGACCATACCCACAGGAATAATGACTATGATTAAGAATATGTATACAAGTCAATCTACACCACATGAAGACAGCGGTCAGCTCTGCTAGCAGAGATATCACAGACATGGTCTCTGAGGCCTGTGGTCTGGGTCCAGAGGCCAGAGCTAGAGGTCCAGAGTGCAGAGCCAGGGGTCTGCAAGAAAATGCATAGGCCACAGAGATGACCCCAGGCCATGAAAACTAAGAAAACTTCAGGATTTCACAATTGCTTCGGAGCAGTGTGTCTTTTCTTACTTCCATTCTCTCCTTTTAGGAATTAGAATGTCTGCAATATTTAAACTATGTCTGCCCCGAATGATATTTTGGAATCAGTGAAATTCCTTTCTACTTACTGGTCTACAAAGAGAAATGAATTTTGCCCCAGATTGGATTCTACTGAGAATGAAATACATAGCTAATTTAGATTATTTAGATGGTGACTTGGGCCTCTACAGGAGATGTTTAGATGAGGGTTGGGAATTGAGTTGAGGATGTAATTTATTTAAATGTCTGGGTACTTTGGGATAAGGACAATTTCTTTTGTATGTGGAATAAAATGGGTATCAATGGGGTTGAAGGAAAAACACTATAGACTGAATATCAGCCTGAAAATTCATGATACACATGCATGCTACCTCATATGAAACATATTTTGTACTTTGTAAAATTTGAGATGGAGAAATTATCCTAGGATTTCAGGTTTGGCAAAAATACAATCACATGTATCCTTATTAAAGGGAGGAAGGATAAATCGACAGACAAATAGAGCAAAACACAAGATAACGCAGAGTATAGAGTAATTTCCAGATAATGGTCTTGAAAGCTGGAATAATGAAATCTCAAAACAAATAATTTTGGCAGCTTCCACAGGCTAGTAGAGGTATTGAATATGTGCTCCAAAAGAGCTTCCAGATGTGTGGACTTAGAAAACATAGATTTCATCAGCTTTGTGGTACTGATTTCAATTTTCTGGTTTCCAAAACTGTGAGAGATTTGAATTCCGTTATTGTGAATTAACAATTTTTAATTTGTTTTTTAGTTTTTTAAAACAACCACAGAAAACTATCATTAATAACTTATAAATAATTGTGGCATTTTTAAAAGAGATAAGAAAATACCAGAATGGTAGGATACAAGTATAAACTATGTATATGGTTTGATTCACAGCCTTTTCTGGTATTGACTCATTTTGTCTCAGAATCCTGAAGCAGGATACTGAGATAGGGAATCAACAAATGGATCTGAAATCTGGCAGACAGTCCACATGGACATCAGTAACTCCCAAGATGTCTGCTGAAAAACCCCCACCCCCAGGATTCTGCTATCCAGAAGAAAGAGTTCTTCTGGAAGCAAGGAAAAGCTCCAGATATTCCCCAAGAACTTGATCACTGAGTCCTTACTTGGAGACTGATAGGTGGGGTGATCAATCAAAACAGAAAACAGGTGGAACCCTTCCTTTGCCATTATCAAAGGGGTGCAATAATTGATGAGGCCTATTCACACTCCGCTCTCTTGCCTCTGGACCTGTTCCTGACCTCTGTGTTCCACTCTCGCTATTTTTTCTCAGCCACGTGGCCATGCAAGTAAAACCTGGGCATTTATAACCTATAATATATAACCTATAATATATAATATATAACCTATAATAGGGAATTGGAGTCCTCTTTATCCTTTTTCAAACCTTCCTCTCTACCTGGGACCCCTGAACTGTTATTTTCTCCCATTTCTCTTCCCTCATTACCTGATTAAATTACTGACCTAACTCCCCCAGCTTGCTCTTGAAATTCATTTCTGTAGCATAGCCAAGAACCTAAATAAAATCTGGTAACATATTTGGTGAGCTAGTCCAGGAGTTTATTGGTGAGTGACACTATGGCCTACAGCTTGTTTAATGCCTTCCTTTGGTACTCTATTTTAAATGGGTTTGCCTGTGAGTCCCCAAAGTTGTAATCTGGGGAGGGAAGGGGCCAGGACTTGGGAATTCTCCTTGTCTGTGCCCTGTACCCAGGCTTGTAAAATCTGATCCAGCCAGGATGGTTGGCTCATAGGGCTATGACTTCAATCACAGCCCTGCCAATATGGATGTTCCCTAGGACAGCATTGGGCCCTGCAAAGCTTATTCTTCAAGCCATTTTAACAGCCAGTTTTTGTTGTTAGAACTGCCTGTCATTGCCTTCTCTTGCCTTCCCTCCAAGGGTGTATTTGACAATGGCAGAGAGCTAAGGGCTTACCCCTCCCAGTGGATCCATGCCTTTATAAGCAGCATTCCTATCTGACCACATCCAGCTACCTGGGAGAATGAAGTAGGAAGGCAGTGGGCAGAGCCAAAATGGAAGCTGTGGGAATTCCTTTCCCCAGGGTGGTTTTAGGCCAAGACACCTTTGCATAATTAACCTTTACCAATGTTTTTACCTTCCTACTTCTTGCTACCGAATTTCTCTTTGCAGGCTTGGGTTAGGATGTTTTGAAATATTTTAAAAACTGTGAAACTGAGAAAGTGCCTTTGTCTAGCAAAGAAACTATTGCCTCAGGGCCCCAAAACCTATTAGCTAGAACAATGAACCTCTACTTAATGGCCCTCAATGACAGTTTTCACTGAGAAACTCCTAGACAGTAATGTCATGAAACCAGGATGGCTGTAAGGACCTCTGTATGAATATGAAAAAAGCTTTTCACCCTTTCTCAAAGGGAGGAGCAATGTTCAAAGAAGAAGCACTATTGGCTGAGCAGCTTCAGGTTGAAATCTAGTCAACCTGTCTCACAAGTCCAGGCAGCCCAGGGAACACCCAGCACCAGGGGTTCTATGATTCCTAAGAGTGGTGGGAATCAGAGAGCAGACAAACATTTCCTAAAATTTAACCCAAAAAATTTCTCTTTGGGTAACATGCAGTCAGTTTCAGACCCTGTAATGGTCAAGGGTGCTGAGAACCAGAGCAGTAAATTAAATGGCTCCCATTCCTTGGGCCCTTCCATTCAGAGAGCAGCCAAATATCCCATGACAGACTGCTATCTCAGGCACTTTGATTTGGGACCACTGCTCAGTCTCCCACCAATTTGGCTTGGGCACATTGACCTGATCAGTGGAGGAAGCATGAGATATCCCCCAGGACCTAGGTTGCCCACTCAAGGATGCTTGTGAGCCAGGTCAGCTCTGAATAAAAATTCTGAGGATGCTGAAACAGAGCATAAGCTCCAAATTATAAGGAGTGGTGAATTTCAGTCAGACTAAAACTGTGGGGCTCCAAAACAGTCAAATAAAAGGAGCTTTTTCATTCTTCCTAAAGTAATGGGTAAAGTCTCTAGAATAACAGCAAACTCCCCATAAAAGTCTCTTAGGAATCAGGAAATTCTGCCTATGGCTAATCTACATAGCCATGGTATAGTCAGAGAAACCTCTGTATAATGCCCTGAATTCCAGTTAAAGCAGTGTAAAAAAAAGGAAACATAAATCTGAGGCCCAGAAACCTCATGTCATGTCTCCTTTAAAAAATTAAAAAATAAATACCTCAAAGTTCCATTAGTTTAAACTCAGTTATGCTTATAAAAGGTGTGAATAGTGATCAAAATAAAAAAGGCTCATGTGCCATCATTTGAAATAAAAAGGCTCTTAGAAATGCTAAATTTATAAAATTCTCTCTGCTTTAATCTATACTTAACTTTGTATTCAACTTTAAAACCAGTTTAAGCTTGACAGTTTGCACATGGTAGACATGGGAAGGAAGTGTAAACAACAATATAAACCACTATCCATGTGGTGCAGCAGTGCTCCAATATGTATTCAGCAAATGCAATGTATATGCCACAAAAATGAAAGAGGTTGTTGGTGTGGGAGAAGTGGATTTAGGGGTGAGGGGTATATGGGGACTGCTTATATTTTTTTTAATATAACATTTAAAAAATAAGAAGAGGAAAATATCAGATTTGGTGTTTACCTGTTACAAATTGGATACTGGTGAAAGGCATCCTAAAAGCAAAACTTTAAATGTCAATGCTGTCTTGCTAGTGGATTTAATGCATAAATCAAAAGTGGGATTTATGTATCTGCTGAAAAAGGTTAAAAAATCACAAAATTGTTCAAAAATAAACTTCAGCATTGTCAAACTCTCTTGTGCATTCAAACCAAGCCTTTGATCATTGCAAGTTGCCTCTCCATTTGGGTTATTGGCTAGGCTAGTCATTAACCCTAAATACAACAAAGGTATCTACTACATCTCTGAAGTCAATGGAAACTATGTTGCAGTTTCAAAGCACTGCAGGAGCCAAGGATTCCTCAAAATAGCCAGATATACAATGAATATCATGTCCAGACTGGCATTCTTTCATAGTGCTGAAATGCACTATGCACCACACTGGTAAAATACTGGAAACTACTTTTCTAGCCTCTCTCTGGTGTCAACAGTACTGTGACTTGCTCACTGTGTAAAGAACATATCGAGTAAAGCAATAATCACCAAAATACTGTGAGTAAAACTTAAACACAATTGGCATTAGGGTCTGTTCATACGGAGATATAACATGTAAGGTACTACAAACTTGAAACATAAATCTATTAATTACAGATACAAAAATGTTATGCATTCTGTAGTACATTGATTAGTATTAAGTACTGTACCTATATCCCATTCTGAATATATGACTGATGATTATATTAATATATTTTCTATTCTATGTTATATTCAAAAGAATATTAAACATGTTAAAAGTACTGGTAAACTTCATTTTCTAAATAGTTAATAAATGTACTTAACCCAGGTCTCCCTACTAACCCTTATTCCAGAATCTGTCCCACTCATCCTGGGAAGGAATGGCAAATCCACATGACATCCTACCAGGGCTGAATGCTTTCCGACCAAACAGAAAACAGAAAACAAGGTGGCTAGAACTCACTTCAATATAGCCTCTTTGAAATGGTCCATGGGCAAACTTTTCCTACCTAGGATCAAGAAATCAAGTTCTAATCAAAGTTTGGCCAAAAACCAAACCTCATCAAAATGTAAAAAAACTATACTCTGTAGTTCTAATTACTCCTACAGCTATTAAAAAATGTCCAGTTTGCTGCATGAATCCTAAGTAAAACCAGTTAAGTAATGCCAACTCACCAGAAGCACCTTACAAGATTACAAATGGGGGTCTTGGGACTGCAGCAAATGACAAGAAGGGAAGTGACAGACATGCTGCCCTTCTGCCCTGACTGGAAAAAGGCTGAGAAGGGACAGAACTGCTCCCGCTTCTACTGCAGTACCTGCTCCGTGATGGACATCAGCCCAAGGTCTCATAATGAGAAGAATGAATGCCACCATTTGCTTCACTGAGCTTATGGAAACTGATCATTATTACTCGAGTCAATGCCAAAACAACCCATACAACTACTTTTGACGGTCATGATGGCATGATGACGGTCTCGGGGTGCCGCCAGAGAGGATAATCTATGCAAACCCTTGTAAACAAGTGTCTCAAATTAAGTATGCCACCAATAATGGAGTTGAGATGATGACTTTTGACAGCGAGGTTGAGTTGATGAAAGTGGCCAGGGCACATCCAAAGGCAAAAGTTGGTTCTGTGGATTGCCACTGATGACTCCAAAGCAGTCTGCCACCTCAGTGTTAAATTTGGAGCCACACCAAAACCAGCAGGCTTCTTTTGGAATGGGCTAAAGAGCTCGATATCGATGTCATTGATGTCAGCTTCCATGTGGGAAGTGGCTATACTGATTCTGAAACTTTTGTGCAGGCCATCTCTGATGCCCACTGTGTCTTTGACATGGGAGCTGAGGTTGGTTTCAGCATGTATCTGCTTGATATTGGTGGTGGCTTTCCCAGATCTGATGACGTGAAGCTTAAATTTGAAGAGATAACCAGTGTCATTAATCCAGAATTAGACAAGTATTTCCCATTAGATTGAAGAAGGTCAACCACCACACCATGGAGCCAAGAGTGCCTACAACTGAAAGCAGGAGGATTGCATCCAGCATCCATGTGGAATCTAAGCCCCCTCTGGATATGGATGTGGAGAGGGCACAACCATTCCAAGGTCTACAGGATGCAGGAATAGAATATGGATTAGAGTGGACTTAATGATATTCTATTCATGAACTACTGTGATTAGTAATCTAAGAAAATATGACATTGGTGTGGAGAAAGTAGCCATGGTGGCTGCTGGGTGTGGGGAATGGGAGGAAGAGATGAGATGTGTAGGCATTTTCAGGACTTGGAGTTGTCCTGGGTGATGCTGCAGGGACAGTTACCAGACATTGTATGTCCTCCCATGGCCTGCTGAATGGGAAGTGGTTGAGTGTGGGCTATGATGTGGACCTTTGACCATGAGGTGCAGCAGTGCTCAAAGATGTGTTCACCAAATGCAATGAATGTCTCATGATGATGGAGGAGATTGTTGCTATGGGGGGATGGAGTGGGCTGAGGGGGTGGAGGGTATATGGGGATCTCATATTTTTTTAATGTAATATTAAAAAAATAAAGACAAAAAAAATAAACCATTGCTATATGATAAAAAAAAAGATTACAAATGCCAGTCATTAAACAACCTAAAATACCTCTTTTTAAAAATGGAGCTAAGTAGGGTCTATATCAAAGTAAGCTTCTCCCTCTAACTCTAGCCCAAATGCCTATTGCTATGAAAAACCAAAAAACAAACTTCCTTTTAAATAACCTTGTCTGCTTTCATCTCCTTTAACTTAATGAAAAATGGCAATGCTTCTTCCAATTCTCCAAAAAAAAAAAGTCTTTCCCATCAACTTTTTAAAAATGCAGCCTTTTCAGGCACCTAACCTTTTCTAGTCCTGTGGTCCAGTGTCCTCTTAGTGGAGCCATAGATTCTCAAAATTCTACTTAAGTTTATTTCTTCCAGAATCAACATCTTGTTAGCCATATGGAAACTTCATCCAACTTCATACTGAATGGTACATCTGTATTCCCCCAATCAAAATAAAATAGCAAGGGAGTTCTCCACCTTGTCAGGTAGGGCCTGCAGTCCCTAACCAGGAAGAAGCAGCTACAAAAAGAAAGATCATCTCCCTTTAGCATCCCTTTAAAATTAAATTAAAATTAATTAAAATTTTTAAAAAGGGGGGAATTAAGCAGGCTAGGGAGATAGGGAATCAATAGAAGGATCTGGAACCTGGCAGAGAATTCCCATGGACTACAATAATCCCCAAGATGCCTGCTAAAAAACCCCCACTCCCAGGATTCTGCTATACAAAAACAGACTTCTTCTGGAGGGAAGGAAAAGCCTGACATATTCCCCAACGACTTGATCATTGGGTCCTCACTGGGGGATTGATAGGTGGGGTGATCAGTCAAAACAGAAAACAGATGGAACCCCTCCTCTGCTGTTAGCAAAGGGGAGGAATACTTAATAGTTTAAAGAGAAGACTGTGGCTCCTGTGTACACTCCACTCTCTCACCTCTGCCCTGTTCCTGCCCTCTGTGCATCACCATCACCATTTTTTCCTCTACCACATGGCCACACAAGTAAAACCTGGGCATTTATAATGTATAATAGAGAATTGTAGCCTGTAAATCAACACTCTTTATCACTTTTCGCCCCCTTCTTCTCTACTTGGAACCCCTGAACTATTATTTTCTCCCATTTCTCTTCCCTCCCTACCTGATTAAATTACTGGCTTAATTCACTAAGCATGCTCTGGAAATTTATTTCTACAGCATAACCAAGAACCTAAATAAAATCTGGTAACAATTCCTACAAAATCAGTATAATTATATCCATTTTGTATCTGATAAATTCTTGACACTGGGAGGTTAAGTAATTTACTTGAGGACACAAATGGGTAGAAACTGTCAGAGATGTACAAAAAATAACTAAATTGATATTTGAGGGGGAAGAGTCATGGGGAAATTTGCACATGTTTTAAGTAGGATTAGAAAATTGTGGAATGACCTTGAATAGGAAGAGAATAACAGTAAGAGATATTATCCAATATTTTAAAATTTTATTTTCTTTAAAAAAAGGCATTAAGCTAGGCCTGTAAAATACAATCAGAGGATACTGAACAGAAGCATCTGCCTGGACAGAGGGTCCAGGAGGAAATGAGGGAGAATGACAGAAAAGTTCTCCAGAGGAGATTTTGAACTTGTGCTTGTCAGGATTATATCTTTATATCTTATTTGGAGGATATTAGCAGGAACCAAAGGAAGGGAAGGACAATGAGAAGGAGTCAAAATAGGAAAGTTTAAATAAAGAAGGCAAATGGAGAGGTAGTTGACCCATCAGGATGTTAAACTCTCTTGCCTGGGCTTTCATTTCGTCATTTGGAGCATGAAAATAGCCACCAAAGGAAGCTAATATTCATCTGCCAGGTGGTAAAAGACATGTGGTCCAGTCAACTCAAATCCAGCTGATGGCCACTGAAGGGACCAGTGAAGGAAATTAAAGATGATTAAAATTGAAATTTAGCCTAGTGTTGTAGGGGTCCTAAGAATTATCTACTTGGAGCCTCCTTGTTACTCAGTGTTGCCTCTCTCTAAGACAAATTCTGTATATAAATAAAATACCTTCCCCCAATATAGGATATGACCCCAGAGATGAAGCTGCATGGCACCAAGGGAATGTTATCAAGTAGCAACAAGAATTATACCTGAAAAAAAATAAATTGAAGACCTTGACCAAAAGGGGGGAATTTAAAGACAAAATAATTTACATGGCTAAGAGACTTCAAAGTGAGTCAGAAGGCCATTCCAGACATTACATTTAATGCACATCTCATCTGAATCTCATTGACTGCCAAAGTAGATACTACAACAAATATCAGGGCTCCTGAGGGCTCTGGAAACATCCAGACACTATAGTCATGACAGATAGCTCAGGAATTTGGTGCCTTGCCAGTGGACCTTACTTTGGAATTTATACTCCCCAGTGTGACAGAGTTGGACTCAGCTGTGATTTCCCTACACATGGCTCTTCTATTCTTCTATTGGAACCTTTAATTAGTACTACAGTTTTTAAGTGTACATCCAAAAGACTAAAATATTTGGGTTGTCCATGTGCCAATTGTGCTCAGAATCTTAATGGAGTTGCAACACCTACTCTCTGGTTCATTGGTCTCTCCCAAGAAAACTATCAAGGAGGAGATGATTGAAAACCATCATCGCAAGGAACCGAGAGTGTCTACAACTGCAAGCAAGAGAGTCTCACACATAAGCTATATGAGACCAAAGAGAAGACCCCCCTCAATTAAAGGTGGATTGGGCATCACCATCTCAGAATCCTCAGCATTGTGGAATGTGATGAACTAAAATAGACTTAATAGTATTCTACTACAGACTTATTATGATTTTAGCAATGAAAGTATATCACTGATGAGGGGGAAGATGCCACTGGAGATTCTGAGGGTAGAGAGAGGAAAATAAAGGAGTAATACGGGGACATTTTTGGAACTTAGGAATCATCCTCAATGATAGTACAAGAACAGAAACAGCCCATTATATATCTTGCCATAACCTTTACAATTGATTGAGAGAGAGTATAACCTACAGTGTAAACTATAATCCATGCTTAATGGCAATGCTGCAAAACGTGTTTATCAATTTCTATGAATATACTACATTAATGAAAGGTGATGCTAATGTGAGAAAAAGTGGGAGTATGGAGAGAAGGGTATGGGAATCCATATATATTTTCTGTAACATGTATTTAATCTAAATATCTTTTAAAAATAAAAAAAAATTGTAAAAAAAGATGAATAAAACAAAATTTCACTTTTGGCAGATTTATGGCTCATCTTATAATTTCATTCTCTCAAAGTCACTATTAAGTGTTTCTATTGGAAGGAAGGAAGGAGGGAGGGAGGGAGGGAGGGAGGAAGGAAGGAAGGAAGGAAGGAAGGAAGGAAGGAAGGAAGGAAGGAAGGAAGGATGGAAATTGAACCTAAATCAGTCAGTCCACAGGAGACCTGCCAGATAATTGTAAGCCAAGAGTAAACCCAACTGAATGAGTCTAGCTGGCCCATATTAAAATACTACACAGCTACCCATAAACTGAAGAGCTTAAGGTTTATGCTGCTAGGTTTGGGAGTGGTATATTACATGGCAGGAGCTAACAGATAAATTATTTTCTTTTAAATTGTTATCCATACTTTCTGCCACAATATGCTCCACTGCCATGATTTATTTTTCTTCCTATCACTTAAAAATAGCATATTTGATATTTTACATTTTACATATGCATATTATTTCTCCTCAGCAATGCTAAGAGAAAGGATCTTTGCATCTGACAGAGTAACCACTCAATAAATATTTCTTGTTTGTTCGTTTTTATTGTCTTTTTAAAAAAATGACAGAGCACATAAAATGTTACATTAAAAAATATAAGAAATTCCTGTATACCCCACTCCCCACCCCAGCCCCACTCCTCCTATATCAGCATTCCCTTTCATGAGTAAGGCACATTCATTGCGTTTGATCAATGCACTCTGGAGCACTGCCACACTGTGTGGATCATAGTTTACATTATAGTTCACATTCTCCCCCAGTCCATCCTGTGGGTTATGGCAGGATATACAATGCCCTGGCATGAGACCCTGTAATATCATTCCGGACAACTCCAAGTCCCAAAAATGCCCCATATCACACTTCTTCTTCCCTCTCACACCCTCAGCAACTCCTGAGGCCACCATCTCCATATAATGACACATCAGTAAATATTTTTTGAAGTCAATGAATGCCATGGCTTCAATGATTTTTAAAATGTCTCTCACTACTAGTGGTAAAGAGTGGTTATGTGTGTCAGACTGTTTGGTGTATTCTCCTTAGATGTGATGACATATTTGGTTAAAATAAATTTCATCCACCATTGTACTTACAAAGCAACTTCAGAAATAATTCTACAATGTCTAGAGTATATCCACTTTTATACTGAGATTAAAGTTTTAAATAAGTTATCCAAAGTGTTGAGGTCATAGCAGATTGGAGAAACATGAATTCACTAGTAATGCCCAGGGCATTATTAGAAAGAAAGTGTTCAATTGATGAAAAAGTTCAGGAGGAATGTTTTCACATATTTTTAAAGTGATAAAGATGAAGAATTAGAAAGTTGCCTTGAAGGAATGAGAAAAGCTGAAAGAGGTGGAGGAAAAAAATTCTTTACAAAAGCAGGCAGATTTTCAATTATTCTGTGAGTATTTGAATATAGACTCTTTTTGTTTGACAGGCTATGCAATGAGTCAGCTTTCATAAGAGGCTTTTATTACAAGCTTCCACTTTTGAAGCTGAGAAAAATGTCTAATTTGACGCATCACCAGGCAATACTTTCTTCGTAAAGACTGATTGCCAGCGACTCTGGACTCCTCTGTCACATGACAAGGAATTTAGCAGCATCTCCTTGTCTCTTCCTTCTCTTCTAGGTTTTGTTGCTTTCACATTCCTGCTGACATGACTTTTTCTTTCTTTGAAACTCATTCTCTTAAAAAAAGACTACAGTTAACTGAATGAGACTCACAGTGGACCAGGCATTAACTGAAACTTTCTACCTACAATAGTTAACACACACAGAGAGGATTAACTTTAAGATCATACTTAACTGAGGGTTGGACTGCCTGAGACAATCAAATATACATATATTCCTTTAAAAATCATTTTTTCTTTTCTACACAGATGAAGATAACAATATTTGGTTATGTTGTAAAGAATAAACTTGTATATTTGTCACTTCAAACATATGGGATTATGATGAAGTAAACACAGATCTTTTAGGAATATGGAAAACATTTAAATTTTGGAGAGATTTATTGTTCAACCATTTTATAAGAGAACTATACAAACAGTTCAAAATATCACAGGATTAGGAGGCATGGTGGAAAAAATTATATCCAAACAAAGATCAGCGTATTTCAATTAATCAGCATGTTCCCCTATAACATAAGTACTCTTCAATGACTGAGTATATTACATGTATTCAGAATTATTATTTTATGCCAATAAGAAATTAAATAGTTATCTAAAGAAAAAAACGGATGATAGAGTATCAAATCCAATCGCCTTATTTGATACTATAAAGAGAGGCTTGGATGGAAAAGAGAATCCATTGAAGGAAAGTGTAAAGGAGGAAAATTACCTTCCATGGGGGGAGTTTTGAATATCAAGGATCAAAGATATAATCTTGGGAGGTCCTGAGTTGGAGGATGATGGGGACAAGGAAGAATATTGAAGAAATAAGAAACCAAGATGGCAAATTATTCAGCATTAAGGAGCCAATCTGAAGAGAATCAATCCACCAGGGTGTAAAGCTTACTAGAAGCTTGCCTATAGGGTAAGAGACAGAAATTTATTTGGCCCATGATTTGATCTGCCCATGAAAAACACACAGGTTTCTTCAGTACAAACCCTTAAAAGATGCAGCTCAGACAGATGGAGGAAGCATGTTCTGGTCTGTGTGAGGAGGAAGCAGCTGGTACTGCAGGACTCAGTGTCCTATAGCCCTAGGAGGTTTGTGCTCGAGGCTGAAGCACTGTGGGAGGATAGCCATAGCCATGCTGACAGTAATAATCTCCCAAATATTCAGGCTGAACTCTGTTGATAGAGAGAGTGAAATCTGACCCAGAGCCACTGCCACTAAATCGATCAGGGACTCTAGATGGCTGGGATTACATAAGTAGAAGAGCAGTTTAGTAGCCTGTCCTGGTTTCTTCTGGTACCAGGCTAAGTTGTTGCTCACATTCTGACTAGACTTGCACTTGAGGGTGACGGTCTCTTTTGAAGATGCAGCCACAGAGCCTGGAGACTGAGTCATCACGATGTCCCCACTGGCACCTACAGTCAGAAAAGAACATTGATCATACAATGATTCACAAATGTATAAAATATGTATCTAAATGTATCTGTTCTTATTTATCATATATAATCAGATCTGCTTTAAATGAACTGATTTATTCCCTCTGCATAGTAAAATCATTCTCTAAACTTATAAAGATTTTTCCCTTCTAAACCTCTTACCTGAGACCCAGAACAACAGGAGGATGAGGAGTTGGGGCTGTGACATCATCGTGCTCACCCATCTGATGCACTCAGGCCCCATTTCCAGGGAAAGTGCAGTAATAGAGCTCTGAGCAGACAACCCAGTCCGCAA
The DNA here is from genome assembly GCF_030445035.2 of Dasypus novemcinctus. Classification (NCBI taxonomy): domain Eukaryota; kingdom Metazoa; phylum Chordata; class Mammalia; order Cingulata; family Dasypodidae; genus Dasypus; species Dasypus novemcinctus. The sequence continues at coordinate 91,498,639 of NC_080689.1, read as the reverse complement.
ATTATTAGAGAGTATAAAGGGAAACATAACTGTGCAGTGAGTTGTGAAGATAGACAAAAAATGGAAGGAGAAAAAAATATCATAACCAGAGGAAATGCAATTATATCCCTGAAAAAGAACTTGAAATCAATTTAAGACCCCAATTGTAAACAAAGATCAAAAAAACTGACAAATTATAGCATTTCATTTCCAAATATACTCTTCCAAATGAGCAATAAGCATCTTGAAAGCATAAATTGATTCTGTAGTAGAATATATGCATCTGTAAATGTACAATTTCAGAACTAAATTGAATCTATTAAATATGGTGCCAAAACCTGTGAAATATACTCATATCATTGGATAAATGAAGCTGTAGTACACCAATCTATTTTAGTCTATTCTGAATTTTAAATAGATATTTGAAATTCTTCTTGAAGATCCCAAAGACACTTCCATATATCCAATACAAAAAAACTGTATTCCCTTCAACACAAACACTATCTCTTGAAATGAGTCTCCAGATGCTTACAAGTCACCCTTAGCACTGTAATCCACCACTTTCTGAAATCACTGACGTGATTACCAACCACCATGGCCACTGTCTCTGCATCAATGATACAATTTCAATTGCTAGAGTCGCAGTATTTCTACAGTAGAATATTAGTAATTTCACACTAATCTATATTTTATTCTTCCATCACGTGGACCTTGGGATGGTGATGTCCACTCTACCTCTAAATTAAGAGGGGTTTAGATCCCACATGTCTGATGGATGCAATTCTCCTGCTTGGAGTTGCAGGCACTCTCGGTTCCCTGCTGTGGTGGCTGACCGTCCTCACCTCCCTATTAGCTGACCTGTGCAAGTCCAACAAACTGGAGAGTAGGGGCTGAAACTCTGCTGAGGGTCAGGGACCAGCTGACACATGGGCAGTCTAGAGATTGAAGTCTCCTAGGTATACACCAACCCCAGCACAAACCACAGGTCAGTAAAAGTGACAGAAGCAATGTGTAGAATGTTCACATTTGAGTCCAAATCCATCACACTCAGGAACACAAATTCCAAAGTAGGGCCAACTGACAAGGAACTGAAATCCAGAACCAACTGTCTTGACCATAGAACTTGTATGTGTCTGTAGCCCTCAGGAGCACCAGTACCTGGATTGCATCTATTTTGGCTTTCTCTAGGATCCTGCTAAGGCGTGCATAAGCATGCCCGCTCTGATGAACCTCCTGACTCTTTCTTGAAGATTCTTAGCCATATAAACTCATTTGTCTTTACCAATTCCTCTTTGTATTCAAGGTATTTTTCTAGTTGCATCACAAGTTAGTGATTGGCAATAATTCCTTGGCACCAGAGAAGCCACAGGTGTTTTTGAGCATTGGGGGAGAGAAGAAGAGATGTGATGTGGGGGAATTTTTGAGACTTGGAGTTGTCCTATATGATATTTCAGGGACAGATATTGGACATCATATATCTTGCCACAACCCACCGAATGGCCTCGGTTTGAGTGTAAACTCTAATATAAACTATAATCCATGCTTTGCAGCAGTGCTCCAATATGTATTCACCAAATGCAATGAATGTGCCACAGTAATGAGGGAGGTTATTGATGTAAGAAGTGGGGGAATGAAGTGTGGAGTATTTGGGAACTTCTTATATTTTTAAATGTAATGTTTTTTTGTGATCTATATCTTTAAAATTTTTTTATTAAAAAAAGAAAAAGCATATCTGAAGAAATAATGTCCGACAAATTCCCAACCCCTATGAAGGACATAAATATCAATTCAATACCAAGAAGGACAATGCACCCCTAACTGAATAAATTCAAATTGACTTACCTCAAGACACCCACTATTCCCAAATGACAAATATCACAGCTAAAGAAAGAATTCTGAAGGCAGCAAGAGAAAAGCAAACCATCACATACAAAGGAAACTCAATAAGATTAAGAGCAGACTTCTAATTAGAAATTATGGAGGAGAGAAGAAAGTAGTATGATGTTTTAAGATACTGAAGGAGAAAAACTGCCAGCCTAGAATTCTGTATCCAGCAAAGCTGTCCTTCAAAAATGAGGATAAGTTCAAAGTCTTCACAGACAGCAAAAACCCATAGAATATGTTACCAAAAAGACAAATTTGCAAAAGATACTAAAGGGGGTGCTGCAGCCTGAAAGGTAAAAATAAAAGGGCCAGATATTTGGGGGAAAAGTAGTAATTAGCAGACGTGAAGTGTAACACCTCTACCTTGTGGTAATAAGTAAAATGGCTTCTGCTCCCAGGATCTGATAGAGCAGGATCTTCATTTATTCTTACACAAAACCAATAAAATGTACACAATTATTAAAATAAAAATATCATAAACACATCTAGGCATAGAAGATTATATTATGAGCGAGTAAAGCAGAACCCTCTGACCTCATAAAAAATTCATTTTACTGGGAGGGGCACATGATAAATAAATAAATAACATTCTGCAGCCACTACTGTCCTGCTTCTCTGAGATTTCCCCCCTATAGCGGTGCTGTTACTCAGGAAACGCAGAGAAATGTGACCCTAGGTCTATTTTATGGCCAACCCTCTGCATAAACAGTCAGAGGAAAAGAGAAAATTGGGACAGTTTAACAATTTTATATAGAAAAATATATCTTCTCTAATGAGATTAACTTTTCCTGTAAAGAAACTTACTTAATGTCCACAAAATATTTTCCTTTAAGTCGAATTTCCCAAGGCATGTATTGGTCCAATTCTAATTAATAATAAGTTCATTTTCTGTAGTTTGTCTCCTTCAGTGCCCATTAACTTAGGAGACGGTCCCCTCCCAGCATTTAGTAATGGTGCGGCACAGACCCCTATCATCTCGGAAGGCATTCCTCCTCAACAATCCACCATGTTCTTGCTCCAGCATGTATTTGGGTTTGGAAGATGCTAATAATTTCTTCAGATTTGCTCTTTACCCCCATGTTTTATTTTTGCTCTTCCATGAAGTTACCTTTAGTATACATACATAATTTTACTTATTTGACTTCAATTTTTACTACTTAATTGATAGGTTTCCTGCTTCATTACAAAATAATCTCCTTCCACACTTACCCACATTAGTTATGGATGACATGATGATAAGGCAGGATGTTTCACGTAGGGTAACTGGCCCAGAGGGTTCCACCCAAAATGTGGGATAAGGAAAAGTCCTCTCTGAATATGGGATATTTGGGCTCATGTTTGAATAGAGGAGTGGGATGGCCTTCAAAGGTCATGGGAGAGCACTTCAGAGGGGTAGGCTAGACAGTTGGACCTGGCCCTGGGCACAGGGGAGGTGCGAGGTTGCACTGAGGGACCCAGGGTTCTGGAGCAGCTGCCGCAGCCCACAGTAGGATCCGGCCCAGAGAGGACCCAAGCCCAGGAACCCCCCGGGCTGACCAAATTCCTGACTGTGAGCAGTCAGAGTGCCCTATCCACAAGGTTACAAATGAAGATGGTGGAGATGGCTTTGTCTGGCCTGAATAACAGCAAACTGGTGGCCATGTGGAAGACACACAGTGACCTGGCCCAGGATTCTTGTTTGGCTTCTGCTTTGAAGTCCACGGGCTGTCAAGTGTGGCTGCTTCCTCCTGGACCCACAGACCCTGATGCATGAAGAATTTTGAGATTGTGCACCAAATGGAGTTTGGACATCTTTGGAGATGATTTCAACCAATGGACTAGGAAGGAGTGTGTTTGCCCATTTGAAGATGCAGCATCACTGCCTCCAGCTTTGCTCCCCATCTGGAGAAATGCTGGGAATGGGTGAACAACAGCTGCATTGCAGCCTCCAGTTTGCCAATAGCAACAGTAGGAACAAGTCTGAAAGTGACCATGTGGACGATGATGGCATCAATGGCAATGATGGGTCCTGTGGCTCGAGAAGAAAGCTAAGAAGAGAAATTCAGTAAGAACCCCAATTCCTCTTGATCTAAGTCTTTAGAACACAAAAACATTGAGTTTAGCAATCCAGGTTCTTTTAAGCATCGTAACTCCACTGGGATGAGCTATGAGACCATGGGGCCAGAGGAACTGTGATGCCTGCTTACCATGCAATGTGGGGTGATTTCTGAGCATACCAAGAAGATGTGAACAAGGTCCCTGGGCTGCCTCCAGCACACATATGGGTAGTGGCGAGCTGTGTGGATTTATTTCCTGGACCCTCAGGCAACCTTCTGGAGGTCAGAGCTCCTTAGACAATGACAAATCTTTTTTTTTTTAATTAAAATTATTTATTTTTACGAATTACATTCAAAAAATACAAGGTCCCAATCAACCCCACCGCCCCCACCCCCACTCCCCCCACAGCAACACTCTCTCCCATCATCGTGAGACATCCACTACACCCAGTAAGTACATCTGTGAACATCACTGCACCCCGTAGTCAATGGTCCACATCATAGCCCACACTCTCCCCCGTTCCATCCAGTGGGCCCTGGGGGGTCTACAATGTCCTGTAATTGTCCGTGAAGCACCACCCAGGACAACTCCACGTCCCGAAAACGCCTCCACATCTCATCTCTTTGTGACTGGCAGCCAGGCCCTATCAGCTGGCTTTAGGGGGATGATTCCTCTGAAATCTCACCCTCTGATAGGGGCTTCTCCAAGACGAGTGAGAATCAGGGATGGGGTCTAGATACCAACAACCCTGAGCCAAGGAAATCCAAGAAAAAGAAATCCCATTTGAGCCTGGTAGGGACTGCTTCCAGCCTGGGTTCAACAAGAAGAAAAAACCAAATCAACCAGCACCCCCAATGACCAGCATCGATGATGACATCAAATGACCTGGTGCAAGGTCTAGCCTTTGGCTGAGCAGAGCACTCTCTCCCCACCCCACACTGGGGTCATAGCCTGGCAAATGGACAGCCGGTAGGGGTTTGGGCTGGGAAGCCTGATCGGTCAGGCAGGCAGAGGATCCAATTATGTATGCCTTGGGGTTGACAGGATCCTCTGCAATGAAACATGACCCCTTGGCAAGCAGGACTCAGACAAAGACATTTTGTGCCTTGCACATATGTGTGGTGTGGAGCTGGTTTTCTTATTAAATCTGTGAGTTCCTGAATATGCAGGTAGGTCAGGAGCCTGACCTTGGCACTGTGGTAGGGAACTGCCTGATCCATACCCCAAGCACTGGACTAAGCCCTGCCGAGGGGCACTGAGACCACCCGGAGGCTGTGGGCTAGAGGCTGAGCCTAGAGGGCCCTCCCCGAGCTGCCCTCAGCCATGTGAAAGGGTCCAGTGCTTGGATATGAGGGGCAGGGCTGGGCAGTGCCCTGTCTGTGTGCAGAATCTTATCAATTGCCCCCAGCCCCAGGGCGAGGCAAGTGCAGAGTACTGTGTGCTGAGGTGGGCATCCAGACCTGCCTTCACCTTCCCTGCCCTTCACAGGGGCTGCCCCTTCCCCTCATGGGTCCTCTTGGCAACAGGAACTGTCCTTTGGTTGGGTGCCAGGAAAGGGCCTCCAGCCTCTGCAGCTTCAAGGAATGGGAAAGGGAAGGGTGGGAAGAGGAAGCTGTGTATCAAAAGCACTGCCCCCTATCCCTCCTCCCTGACCCAGAGGTGGTGAGGGTGGGGCCCCAAGGTGAGAGGGGGAACAGTGCTACTTTATTTGAAATGTATACCAGGCTCCATGGTTTTCAATTTCCATCTTTCCTACACCAGCTACGTATTGTCCACGCTGTATCCTATCATGAGTCTTAGTTTGTGGGGAAGTTCTGTACTAGTTTCCATGGTCAGTGGCTTTTCCTTCCATGTATCACTCCTCCCTTCCCCCACCCTACCTGCCCAGCGGTCACCCACCTGACAATACCTCATGCTGGGGTGATTGGGGGAGGGTGGGGCTCACGGAGTCCTGTGGTCTTGAGATGCACATGTCATCTATCTTGTACAGGTAGCTCATTCGTAAACACTCTATTTCTCTGCCCTCATGACTGCTGGAGTAAATAAAATCCATTGGTTAAAAAAAAAAAAGAGGGAGGGAGGGAGAGAGAAAAGAAAAGAACATGACTTGAGTGATGAAGGACTGGATATTTAAGACAAAAGAATCTTTGTGCAAAAGTGGACAGGGGCCTGATCTGAGGGGAACATTAATTCGATGAAAGTTTGAAGTATAGGATAAGTACTGTGAGAATCCATGGAACAAGATTGAAAATTAATTTTTGATTTTTGCAGATATTTCTGCATCATTTAACAAGCAATAACACTCAGAGGATGCAGAAAGTGTGAAAATCATTCTCATTTCAGGGCTAGCTGGGACATTCACTCTTCTATCCTCTTCTCTGAAGTCATGGAATGATTTTAAAAAGGAAATATTCCCAATGCTCCATACCCCCAAAGATCCAATTGAGGCTCAATCAATATTTGGTAAAGGATTTTAAAAAAAGACATAGTGTTAAGGAGATAATCTAAAACACCTGGGAACTCTTACTCCCTGGTATATCCACACTTTCTGACAGCTGTTGAAACATTAATTCAGGTCCTTCTGTGAAGTGATTTTGCACGTATCATTAAATCTGTTGATTTTAATAAGGGGAGCCCATTAAATCTTGGTGTACCTGTCTGGGACAAAGAGCTCAGTTAGATTCATAGATAAGTAGGACATGAAATGGAAGAATATATATGTAGTTGGTTGCAGAGATTGAGGGGGCCATGTGGCAAGGAATGTGGGCAGGCTCTAGGAAGAGAGAGCTGACAGTCAGCAAGGACATGGGATCTCAGCACTGCCACCTGAGAAACTGATTCTGCCAAACCCCATGAGCTTGGAAGAGAACTCTGTGCTCTAGACAGAAGGTAGCCACATTGACTTTGTGAATTTAGCCTTGTAGGAACCTGAGAAGAGAAACATCCAACTGGACCTTGACTCTTGACCTATAAAACTCTGATGTGATAAATTGCTAATTAGAAAATTAGCATTAATGAAAAGATGGAAAACTACTATAAATACATATATATGAAAAAGAACTCCATACTAAAAGGAAATCATTAATCCAAATAGAAGAATTATCACCCCATTTAGCTCATAGTTAAATGATGCTGACATCTTTCTCATGCAAGGTGGTGTGCTTTATGCCCCTTTTACCCACAAATGACTTCCTGACATGTGACCACAGCCACAGGATCAGAACTGAATACTCTTCTATGAAAATACAAGTAAGAGCAGTATTAGCTTTGAAGATGGCCAGGATTTATTCCCTCTGGTTTATATGATCATGTTCTTTGCAACTGGAGAAAGTTTAGGCAGGGCTGGGGTAAGAGGGGGCAGTGACCTGGGCACATCCTGGGTAGACCCTAATCCCACTGCTGCCTGCACATTTGCTTAAGAGCCTGGACTGTTCCAGAGTCCTAAATGGGGATCGATTCCTTCTACATGGTATATCATGGCAATTTTGCATTTTTGTATTGACTACAAAAAACAAAACAAAGCAACATATTTTTCTTCCATTTGTTTTAGAATGTATAACTTTAAGTTTTTGATTTAATATTGTATACTCCTGTTGTTTAAATGACAAAACTTATTAGTACATTATAGATTAAATCAACTTGGCAACTAAATTTGCTCAGCACAGCTCACACAACCCCAAGACCTAACCTCAGAGCACTTGACACAAGTGCTCCTGTTGGAGACATAAAATCAGGCTGAGAGAGAGATAAGACCCAATTCACATGTAACCAGATCTAACATGCTTCAGGGTTCTCAAACAATTCTACATAATCTATGGAATTCTTGTTCCCATTATATATACAGCCCCAATGAATGAGCTCAATCAGTTTGGCCATGAATGAATGAATGTAAAGAGTTAGGAAAATCTTAATAAAGAGGCAAAATTAACATTTAAATTTGAAATGAGATTTGTCGCCAAATGCATAGAATATTGATGTGAAGAATAAAATATGGTGCTATTCCCTTAAAATGTGAGCACTGCATTAGTAGTGACCATGACATTATTCTGTGAGGTCACACGATATTCCTGCAACAAATTCATAGAAACATAACGCATGTGGGGTGTCCTGGATTGAATTCTGGAGAAGGAACAGGATAGCAGTAAAAATTTTGTTAAAATTGAATGAAGCTTGGAGTGCACTGATTAATACTGTATTAAGTAAACATCTTATCTGACAAATATACCATGATTATGAAGGATGTTAACATTAGGGGGAAGTGGGTGAAGGTGTGCAGGAACTCTCAGGACAAACTTGAAACTTTTACATGAGTCTAAAATTATTCAAAAATAAAAATTTATTAAGCCAAACACATGGAGAGATACCTCAGTATAAGTGAGTGAACATTGTATTTGACCAAGTGAGATTTGAAAAGATGAAGCCATGTAAGATAATCCTACTCTAAAGCCAGACCCCATCAGGAGTGATATTAAAACTCATGCTCCAGACATTCAGCACCTCACGTGGCAATAAGAGCTGCATGACTTGCAATAGTGCTCCTTGGAAACCTGATTTTCCTTAGCTCTTTGGACCCTTTGGTGAAAACAATCCTACTTTAGAAAAGACTCTCTAAATGGAATGAATTTCTAGATCTATATATTCTGTGCAGATTCTTTGTTAAACTGAATCTTCCCAAGGACAGTGAAGTTGTGTTACTGACTTCCTTTCCCGACCTCATGTTCACAATCACCCTTAACTGCTTTAGTAGGATAAGTGAGCACTCATTCTTCTTAAGTTGGCATTTCCATGGGATCCAAAACTTGTGCGGCAAGAAATGCAGAGATTTTTGACAGCCCCTCATGAGTCAACATACAGGAAGTCAATGACTCTAGAAACTGACAACTCTCCTGTGATGCCAAATATTTCACACTCAACAAACTGAAGGAAGATCTACTTGAACTGTCAGCCTAAATATTCCAACTTATAATTATGGAATTTCAAAATTCATAGCTCGAGTCCACATAGTTCACTTTTTTCTCATCAAACTTTTAATAGCAACTTGGTTGAATACTTTGCTTTCAGTATTTGCAACAAACTAAATACTACAAGCGCAATCCTTCCCACTTCATTGAATAATGTAAAGTACAATGTAAACCAATATCCATGTGGTGCAGCAGTGCTCCCAAATGTATTCACCAAATGCAATGAATGTCCCATAATGATGAAAGAGGGTATTGATATGGAAGGATTGGGGTGAGGGGGGTGGGGGAGTATATGAGGACCTCATATTTCTTGAATGCAACATTTAAATAAATAAAGAGGGAAAAAATAAATTTTAAAAATTCCCAACTAATTTTGAATATAATTTGGACAAATTTTACAAGATTTCTTTAAAAATGCCCATTAAAATTGAGGATACCTAGGTTAATTTATGTATATCATCAAAGGCTCTAAATTTCTGAAAATTAACCTATAATTAGTAGCAAACAGATTAGGTATGGAATGGATTATTTTGTTTTTATTCAATATCAAAATTGTCTAAGTCCCTATTCAGTTACTCTCTGTGTGCATGTGTGTGCATGTATGTATAGACCTGTGTGGTTAAGCAATGTAATATGTACATAAAGCATCTGTAAATTTTTATCAACAGTTTCTCTTTGAGTTAGTGCAATAATAGCACAGGTTTCCTGGATACAAGTATAAAGAACTTCCTACCAGAATCAATTAACAGAAAATCTCATCATCTTTGCTTTACTAATTTAGAAAAAAATTATTCTTAAACTTTACATTGTTGACATTTGTCCTATCATTACTGTACATGTTGATCAGTTGCCTTCAAATACTGAATTTTTAACTGAATTTACAATAGTAGTCTTGCCTTTGATTGTGTTTTCTCTCTTAATTTTATTTATTTATTTACTTTAAATTATCTTTTTTTAAAGTTAATAGAGCGCACAAAATTTTACAATAAAATTTATGAGGTTCCCATGTAACCCATTCCCTACCTCCACCCTTATCATCTGAGTAAACTGTATTTTCTGAAGATACATATATCACAATAAACGTTACATTAAAAAATATAAGATGTTCCATATACCCTCCGCTGCGCGCCCCCCCCCCCCACTCTTCCTTCATCAGCAACCTCCTTCATCATTGTGGCACATTCTTCCCACTCGGTGGACACAATTTGGGGCACCACTGCACCCCACGGTTATTAATTTACCCTGTAATTCCACTGTCCCCCAGTACATTCAGTGAGTTATGGCAGGATATATAAAGTCCAGCATCTGTCCCTGTAATAGTAGTCTTAATAATAGGAGATATTTGGCTTCAGCAGAATGAACTTTCTGAAGTTTTGTTTTGTTTTATTTTGTTTTGTTTTTTTGTCCTTCTCTCTTCCCCCCAGAAATGATGCCTACCCAGAACTTCAGAATGTGAAATCGGGTCATTGCAGATGGAATTACAGTAAGATGAGGCTGTCCTGGGATAGAGGACCCCTTTCAGGGGCTGGTGTCTTTCTAAGGAGGGGACGTGGAGACTCGGAGCCACGGAGGAGGGCCGTGTGAAGACGGGCAGAGAGGCAGGGCCCCCACGCCAGGCACCGCCCAGCACTGGAGCCCCCGGGCAGGGAGGGGCTCTGCTCGCAGCCTCGAATGCGCTGGCCATTTCGACATCTGGATTATGGACCCCGGCCTCCAGAACTTTGAAGAAGATGCCCTTGGGGTCGTTGGTGCACTCCTGCAGGCGTCCCCGCTGTCCAGGTGCGGCCCAGGCCCAGCAGAGGCGGTGCAGGTGCGCTGGCCACAGCGACCCCAGGTGCCGGCCTGGATCTGGCGCAGAAATGCCTGCAGGGTCCGGGCCACTGCGTCAGAGTCAGCGTCACACCTGAGAGGCACGTCCTAAGGGCGGCGTGCTGGACCTGTGGTCCGGGGTCCCACAGGAGGGGTGGGTCCTCGGGTGGCGCAGTGGGGGACACGGACTCCCGCACTCCCTGCAGCTGCCAGGTGTGCACTTCATCCTCCAGGGGAGCCCGGGGCCGCAGGGCGCACACCGGACCTGGAGGAGTGGCCACGTGATGGACTGCGCGGCCGCGACGTGGCCCAGCCCAGTGGGATGGCCAAACTCAAGGACGACCAATGCGGACAGGCCCATCTAGACAGATACTAAAAATATGATGAAAAATGAAATCAGTATTGAATTAAACTGTTTTCCAAGGGAAGCATCTGGGGTTATTGATGTAAAATAGACATCACTGAACTATTTGCAAAGTAATTATTATCCTAATGGAGGGGGAAAAAGTCACTTTACGTTTCATACTTGTACACACACACACACACAACACATGGAATTAAAGCCAAGAAAAATTAATTTAGAGGAACCCCTATTTGATCTAAAGGAAATGTCATGTTTCAGATATACTTAAATAAACCTTAAGGAAATAAATGTGGTAAATTGATGTTAAGACTAGTGCTATAAAAATAAATTTACCTGAGAAACAGATGCTAGTAATTTGTCACTAACGTGTGTTCTGGTTTCAGTGTGAATAGCCTTCACGTCACACAGTAAACGTCAATAAAATTGTAGTGCAAGGTATACAATTGTTATCATCTACTTCTTGTCATACAGAAAGTCAGTAGTTAATTTTTCCTTTAGCGTTCACTTTTATTTTCTGTTTTTATTGCAGCCAAAAAAAAAAAAATGCTTGTGAAGTAAAACACTGGTATGAAACTATAAGAGAGACATGATTTACGTACCTTCCAGTAAATGACAGAGCCGCTTTAGCAAGGAAATTTACATTACTCTCTATTACTTCCATGACAGGACTCCTGAATCTCTTTTCCAGCAAATATTTTATGTTTCCCTAACCTGTTATTTTCAATGTTTTACAATATTTACACCAAGTCCAACCTGGCATCTTTGTGCATCAAGCTGGACACAGAACAGACCAAGTCCAGTGTACCCAAGAGAATGGAGGGACAGAGGCATCCAATATTTCACCCATTTTCTTCTGAGACTAGATAGAGTTAGCTTCACCAAGATGAAAAGAAAAAGGGGCATGAAAGCAAGAATGATTATTACAGATCTCTGGCAGATTTAACCACAAGATAAAGCTTTGTTCTCTATGCAGGGATATCATTAAGATCATAGGAGAATCCAGAAGAAAAAAATAAATTAACAAAAGATCACTAAAACCATCAAGTTATCATTAAAGTTAGCTATCGATAACACTTTCTGAGATAAATAAAAAATCTGAAACAAAGTTTAAAATGGAAAGTACACTACAACAATTTATATAAAGCCAGACTTTTTCAGACACTCTTCGAGAGATAAGGTGGACAAGTACAAGAAGAAGCCAAACTATGAAAGTTTACCAAGGTCACGCAATCAAATAATTTCATCCCAAATTAGCTGCATATCAGAACCAGATGGAAACTGGTTGAAAATATAAATCTTGAGACACATTTGGACAAACTGGTCAGAATTCACAGAACTGGACATTAAGATTCTGTTCTGAGAAAAGTCGCCACAATTATGCCCTGTCTGCACAAGTCCATTAATGGGCATTTAGAAACTAGCATTGACATAAATAAAGCATAACATGATAATTATTAAATTTACTTAATAGTGAAGTAATAACACCATGTGATTTTGAAATTATAACTCTATCTCTCTTTTCTGATTTTATTGTGATCTTGTTAAAAAGCAAGATGGACCAGAGTTTTCAAGAGAAGAGCATGAAAAAATAAGTTACATCAGATTCTAGTGGATTCTGAAATGTTAAGATATATTTTTGATACAGTAAAGACTCAGGACAAAACAGACTAAGATGAAACAGCACTTGTGAAGCTAGAAAATGAAGGCATTGCCCAAATAAGGTCTAGGTGCCAGTCACTGCACAAACATGGATAGATTCACTAAACCTCACAGCAGTCCTACAAAACTGATACAATTATTATATCTGTATGCAGCAGAATAGTGAAATATCTTCATTTCCCTGGGCCAGAAAGTGTCAGAACTGTAAAAAATAAGATTCATACTTTAGGGATCCTGGTCATAGAGAAATCTGTACTCATTTATCGATAGTTGTAATTACAAATAGAATGGTTATTAGTAGGAGTATGAAAGAGATGACTGCCCATCTTTTGTGCATTGCTTTCTTTTTAAATAAATCAATTTTATTGATACATATCAATAAGGCATAAGTCCATCCAACATGTATGATCAATGGTCATTGGTAAAAATGATATTTATTCAGGTTTTTGCATATTGGTCTTGTATCCTAACATTCTACTGCAATCGTATATTAGCTCTAGAAGGAAGAAATATTCATGACAATTATATTCCTTGTTTCTGTAACTGGTCAATGGATGAAGTTCGTATTCATCACTGCCTTCTTTCACCACCCATTCCATACTCCCTGCTCCATCAGCAAACACCCCCACTGACTGTGGTTCTTTGCCTGATGGGGTGACTCAAGCCTTCATTCCTGAAGCTTCTGCACCATTGATAGTCCTGCCTGAATTCAGTCGTTGCAGTTTTCCATTGACTTTAATAAGAGGGCTTGGTAATATTAAGAGATGCCCTAGGTGATCCCCTGTCTTCCAGGTAAACTCTTCCAGGTAAATTCTTCCATGATGTAGGAGCACTGCTAATTCCTTTTGATAGGATCAATCACCTCAGCCAGTACAGTAATTCCCTTCTTTCCCTTTTGATTCAGAGACAAAGAGAGACCAATGTAGGCAAGTGGCAGTCTTAATTTCCAGATCAATTTAATCGTTTTTGTGTTTCCAGGTGGAAGCCTTCCTCCTTTTGGAACTAAGTCCTGGAGACCAGCCGAGCATAAGTTTGCAGGGACAGGAATCCAAAACTCTCCTGGTGGATCACCAGGGGTAATAGTGAGTGGTGCCACTCCCATTTCCACACCTTGACTCCTGGATTGAGAATCCTGGCTATGGGAGAAATAGCACCATAGAATAAATGCTGATTTAGAGAATAAAAAGCTTTCTGGCAAACATTGCTCCAGCCCTGCAATGTACTGTCACATAATTGAAAAGGTAATTGAGTCCTCATAGGATCAGTCACACAGGTGGAAGAGCCCTGTATTTGTGTGTGTGTGTTTATCTCCCATCCTCTCTCATTGAAAAGTCAGGTCATACATTAACAGGCAATTATTATAGGTTAGTGCACTGAAGAGTACCAATCTGGTAGTAGTCTGCAACTAGTGTTTGTTAAATAAATATATGAATAAAAGGACAAATAAATAACAGCATCACATCTGTCAAGTTTATTTACAAGTAAAGCAATTCAAAGCAATTAGCTGAGTCATTTTGGATTTTTTCAGCAATTTTATAAATTAGCAGAAGTGAAATGAGATTAGTATAACCTTAAATATTCTGGGGAAATAAATTTTGATCAAAAGTAATGCTGTCAAATATGACAAATATTTTAGGGATGAGTGGTCTTCGATGAAAGAACAGAAGTGCACTGGGTTTAAGCAAGGCAAAACTGAAAGGACAAAATGAATATAATTTGTTTACAGATTTCATCATCACTTGGGAGGGCATAGAAAATGTGTTGGGAGTTAGATGGCATTTACATAGTCTGGGACATGACAAAAATATAAATATGTGATCCCACTCCAACGACAGATGGACAATGGACACTCCTGATGGCACCATCAGTGCTGGATACCAGTCATGAGACACTGGAGGTTAAAGATCCACTGCTGCCATCATGGGGGAGGATTCTGTCTGAAACATTTTAGACTCAAAGATGCATGTTAGAACAATTTCTACATGTTTTATTTCTGAAACTAGCAACTGTAAAATGGGTGCTAATATGCAATTAATTTGGGAAGCAGATATAGCTCACCTGATAGAGCATGTGCCTACCATATAGAAGGTCCAGGGTTCAATACCCAGGGCCTCCTGGTCTGTGTGGTGAACTGGCCCATGTGCAGAGCTGCATGTGCGAGGAGTGCCATACCATGCAGGAGTGCTCCCCATATAGTGGACCCCCACGCACCAGGAGGGCACCTGACAAGGAGAGCAACCCCTCATGAAAAAAAGCCCATAAGTCAAGCTGACACAACAAGATGACACAACAAAAAGAGACACAGATTCCCAGTGCCACCAAGAGTGCAAGCAGAAACAGAGGAACACACAGCGAATGGGCATAGAGAGCAGAGAGCAGGGGTTAAGGGAGAGAAATAAATAAAATAAATCTTTAAAAAATGTAATTAATTCTTTCCAACTTACTGTTGTTAGAGAACCCAAGACAAGAGGTGACATCTTCCCACATATTAAAATATAAGTAAGGAAAGACCAGCTTATAAGATTTTCAACCTTAACACTGAGCTCTAATAATTTCCCCTTTATCTTCTTTGGTTCATTGAAGGACTATCCCTCAGCCAACAAACACTCTGGAGCTGCACCACTGAATTTGCCTCACAAATGGACCGTTTCATCTGGGGTTTGTGGATGAAAAATGTCAATTAATGAGAAGCTGAAAAATATCCAGATTCCTGTTCTACTATGTTCATATGACAGTTTTTTCACAAACTTGAAGTTTTCCTAGTATATAGCATCCTAATCAGGTAGATTCAAAATATTAAATGGGATATGACATAAATACTATAACCAGCACACGCCTCTCTACCAACACAGTTAGAGAACTGTATTTTTGCTGATTTTTTTTCCTATGCATGAGTTGCACAACCTCTCTGGATCAGTCCCTGCCATTTCCTCACAACATTAAGACTTTTATCAAATCATTCCTTATCAGTAGAGGTGTCCATGGCATTTCATGTCCTCATATTTTTAATTCTTCTATGTTTCATGCTTTTGATCATGTGCCTTTGCTGCTTTTCCTGCAGAGGTACAGGTCATTTGCTTTCCTCTTGAATGAGAGCTTGTCCTGTGATTTACATTTATCCATACAATGCAACCATAGGAAATTGCTCTAATTCTAGGTTTTCAAGAAACAAAGAAAAGCTGCAGTACGATGACACCATCCCAGATCCTCAGGCCCCTACTCCAGAGTGTTTCAGAAGAGAGAAGATGTGCAAACTTGACCATGGACCTTTCTTCCAATGTGATCTTTCTATTCATATATAAAATACACCATATTAAAATAGGATATGAAATAGATGTTGCAATCACCTGTAAAAGTAAATACACATCTACAAATAGAAGAAAGTTTGAATTTGTCCTCATACAAGAAAGGAGAGACCTTTACTAGCCTCCCTATCCTTCACCTCACCTACTTTAGAAAAAGTCTGATTATAAAGGAATTCACTGTCCTTTTAAGAGGTATGCACATTTTTTAAAAGCTAAACAAGTACTTAACATACTGATATGTTTTCTTTCATTAGTCACTACCTGGTACTCGTGAGATTCTTGACACTCCATTTGAGAATGTAGCAGAACTTACCAGGATAGGAGTTTAATATTTTCTTTTTTATTTTGTGGGTCTCCACCCAATGTGTGACTCCCTAAGACAAGTTGAGCACATTCAAGCCCTTAATATTAATGTGAAACAATGAACCTTATTTTTGAAAAACTGACTTAGTGGATACCATAGTTTCCAAGGGGACAGAGAGGGAGGAGTAGATGCAACATAGGGCATGTTTAGAGTACTGGAATTGTTCTGCATTATTTTTCAATGATGGATCCAGGCCAATATACATTATGTCAAAACTGATAAAATACTGCAGTGCAAAGTGTAAACCATGATGCATACCATTGTCTATGAATAGTAGCAATGCTTCAATATTTGTTCATCAGTTGTAACAAACCATATTCATGTAAGATATTATTACTAGGGTAAAATATGAGAGTTGGTATATGGGAATCTCCTATATTTTTGATGTGACTTTTCTGTAACCTAATGATTCTTTCAAAATAATATGAAGAAAAAAAACACTGATGGAACACACAAAAAAATAATCTGTATATACAAAAGATAACACTAGATGGTGATGAAAAACAAAATGCAAAAAAAAAAAACAGTGTTTCTGGAGATGTTTTGGATTACATAAAAGTTACAAATATGGCAGGGAAGGATCAAAGATAGTTATTATATGTTGCAAATTGTGTGGTACAAAGTGTAAACCATAATGTACTATAGACCATGGTTAATAGCAATGTTTCAATATTTGTTCATCATTTGTAACAAATGTATCACACAAATGAAAGATGTTGGTAATGAGGGAAAATGTGAGTGTTGGGTTATATAAGAATCCCCTATATATTTGATATAACATTAGGTAATCTAAAACTTCTTCAAAAAAAAAGCCCTAGGAATGAGCCTCCCTGGTGCTGAGGGATTACTATCAATCAGTAACTAATGATGCAACTAGAAAGAGACCTTGGATAAAATAGGGAAATGGTAAACACAAATGAGTTTATATGGCTAATAAGTGTCTTCAAAAAAGAGTCAGGAGGTCATCAGAGGGGTCACACTTATGCATGCCTCTGCAGGACCCCAGAGACAGCCAAAGTAGGTACAATTCCAGGTATTGGTGCTCCTGAAAGGTATGGAGACACACAGGTTCTGTGATCATGGCAGTTGGCTCTGAAGTTCAGTGCCTTGTCAGTGGGCCCTGTCTGGAATGTTTTGCTCCTGAGTGTGATGGATTTGGATTCAAATGTGAACTTCCTACACATGTCTTTTCTTTTTACTGAACCTGTGGATGGTGCTGGGATTGTTGTATACCCAGGAGTCTGAAATCTCTGAACAAGCCATGTGCCAGCTGGACCCTGACCCTCAGCAGAAATGCAGCTCCAACTCTCCAGTTTGTTGGACTTGCACAGGTCAGCTAACAGGGAAATGAAAATGGTCAACCACCCCACCAGGGAACCAAGAGTGCCTATGGACCCAAGGGGTCAATTGCATCTATCAATCATGTGGCATCTAAGCCCCCTTTCAATATAGAGCTGGAGTGGTCATCACCAACCCAGGTTCCACAGGATGGAGGGAAAAGATGTGGATTAGAGTGAAACAAAAAACACAGTGCATCATCTTGGGCATTGTCAGGTTGCAACAGTTGTAGAAAAAGAGATCCTAATATAAATACAACTTGTTAAAAAGTTAAGAAAAATATCTAAATTATCCTCTTGCCAACTTTACACCCAAGGTATGTCTTTCTCAATCACTTGGGAACCATTGCTTGGAAAACAGAGATGGACACCTGGCTCCAGGATCCAAAACTATCTTGTGTCATAAAAAAAAGGAGAATTTTATGATTCTCTGGATAATGGTAATTAACTAAACCAGAGGCTCACCTCTATTACCGGATGAGTTTCAGATGAGCTATTAATATTTGTGATGAATAAAGCTATCAAGTCTTCTTACTGGAGGACCAGTTATCATTTACCTTGATAAAATGTGTATAATGAGTTGTTATCCTACTGACTGTCTAAAAAGGTAATTTTTTGTTCTGTATGTGCAAACTCTTTAGCGTATTGTCTGCATGTGCAATAGGATGTTTCATATTCTAATTCATTAATCAAACTGTTTCCTTTCTCTTCTTCCTTTTTGGAGTGGTTTCATGATTGGCAGGATGTTTTGTTTTGAATTATATGTTCTCCAAGTCTGATGACATGGATTGAATTACCTAGAAACTTACTGAATTAAGCAGAAACTTTACAAGAATTGTGAGTGCCTAGAAGTTATGTAAAGGACCCTGAATTTTAAAGTCTCTCTTCTACATCTTCATTTATTTGGGGAATACTAAGCAGATAAAACACACTATTGAAAAAGTCTGGGAAATATGGGCTCTATAATTCCATGAGAAACAACATATGGTTAGCTAATTTGGAAGTCAGAATTTTCTCTGCTAGTATTTATCCTAAAGGAGTAGTATATCTCTGTTATATAGAGAAAGAGTTTATGAGAAAACAGTATTGATATTGTCTGATAATGATTTCTTTGATTTGGATGAATTAATGTATTTGTTGGATTCTTAGACCTTATCTTAAGCAAATAAATTACTGGGATTCTTGTAATATACATCATTTTAGAAGAAAGAAGAAAATGTTGTCGAAGGCTTGAAGGTAAGATTATTAAAACTGGAAGAGGAAATGTAAAAATAAAAGGCACTTTCCCTTTGATGGTGCCTTCCCTCTTTTTCTATTGTCCCCATTTGATAGGGCTAGGGACTCTCTTGTTAGGGGCTAATGTGCCTCGTGATTTTAAACTGGAGCTTATGTTCATTTCCCATTCGGAAAATCCCAGGACTGCTAAAAATTAAGCAAAATCTACTCTGCCTATGCTCTATAAATTGAATATGAAATCATGAATGGCAGTCCATCTGTTTACAACATCATTAGCTGAATAATTTAAGCCAACTCTTTGGACCTACTGCTCCTTTCAAAATATTACCTCACATTGACAAAGCACCTGGTCACCCAGGAGCTCTGATGGAAGTGTACAGTGAAATTCGTACCGTTTTCATGCCTGATAATTCAACATACAATCTGCAGCCCATGAATTGATAAGTCAATTTGAATTTCAGGGCTTACTATTTAAAAATACATTTTATAAATTACAGCTGCCATAGACATTGAGCTTTCTTATGAATCTCAGCCAAGTAAATGGAAAAAATGGCATTAGATGACATTAAGTATATTTATGGTTCATGGGAAGAGTTCAAACTATCAAAATTAATAGGAATTTGGAAGAAGTTGATTCCAGCTCTCATAAAAAATGTTCAGGTGTGGATATAGAAATAGAAGTAGAATAAGAAGTGGACCCTATGGCCCACTGGATGGAATGTGGGAGAGTGTGGGCTATGATGTGGACCATTGACCATGAGGTGCAGAGATGCTCAGAGATGTATTCACCAAATGCAATGAATGTGTCATGATGATGGAGGAGAGTGTTGCTATGGCGGGAGTAGTGGGGTGAAGGGGGGGTAGGGGGTATATGGGGACCTCATATCTTTTGAATGTAATATTTTAAAAAATGAATTTTTAAAAAAAGTGGACCCTGAAGATGGGAACAAACTTCTGCAATCTCATGATACAGTTTTAATAAATGAGGAGTTGTTTCTTACGAATAAACAAAGAAATTGGTGTCTTGAAAGCCCAGGGTCAGATGACTTCACAACTGAATTCTAACAAGCACTCCAGAAAGAACAGAAATTCTACTTAAATTTTTTCCAAAGAATAGCTATGGAGGAAACATTGCCTAACTCAATTTATGATGCCAACATAACACGAACACAAAAACCACATAAAGATATCACCAGAAAAGAAAGCACAGTCCAATCTATCTAATGAAACTGCATGCTAAAATCCTCAAGAAAATACATGCAAATCATATTCGGCAACACATCAAATGAAGTTTACACAATGATCAAAGGGTCTCATCTGTCATATGCGAGAATGGGTCAACATAAAAAAAATCAATAACTGTAATACACCACATAGCAGATCAAAAGGAAAAAACTCACATGATCATCTCTCAATAGAAGATGAGTATTTTTTAATTATTATTTATTTTTTTAACAAATCATTTTTTATACCCCCCTTTGTGGCCTTTCGCGTGTTGTCTGCTGTCTGTGTTCATTTGCTGTGCATTCTTCTGTGTCTGTATTTACTATTTTTTCTCTCTGTGCCCATTCACTGTGCTCTTCTGCTCTTCTTTTTTTTTTTTTTTTTTTTTTTTTTTTGCTTATCCCCTTATTTTTTTATCACCGTGCTGAATCAGCTCTCTACAATGCTTGCAGGCTGGATGGCACTCCACAGCACTTGCTGGCCGGTCAGCTCTCTGCAACATGCAGGAGAGCCTGCCTTCAAAAGGAGGCTCTGGAACAGGGACCCAGGACCTCCCATATGGTAGACAGGAGCCCAACTGATTGAGCCACAGAGGCTACCCTAGAGGATGAGTATTTGACATCTCTTGCAAATTGTAGAAAAAGCATTTGACAAAAATACAGCATAATTTTTTTGATAAAAACGCATCAAAAGATAGGAATAGAAGAAAAATCTCTCAACATGATTAAAGGCATTTATGAAAAACCCAAAGTAGAGAGGAGGGGCAAGAAAGTGTGGAAATAAGTGCACCCATATCATCTCTCCCACAAAATACCAGTTGAGTGAGGATAAAATCCTGAATGAGTGAGCTGTTTTGGGGAACCCACAAAGCAGGAGGCTTCTGTGCATCAATCTGGACAGAGTGCAACAAAAAAAGTGATTGCCGAAGAAAATGTGGCATTGGTGTGGAGAAAGTGGCCATGGTGGCTGCTAGGGTAGGGAGTGGGAGGAAGAGATGAGATGTGGGGACATTTTCAGGACTTGGAGTTGTCCTGGGTGATGCTGCAGGGACAGTTACCGGACACTGTATGTCCTCCCATGGCCCAGTGGGTGGAATGTGGGAGAGTGTGGGCTATGATGTGGACCATTGACCATGAGGTGCAGGGATGCCCAGAGATATACTTACCAAATGTAATGGATATGTCATGATGATGGGAGAGAGTGTTGCTGGGGGGGGGGGGGAGTGGTGGGATGGGGGTGGTGGGGTTGAATGGGACCTCATATTTTTTTAATGTAATATTTTTACAAAATGAATAAAAAAATTAAAAAACAAACAAACAGGGAAATGGAAAGACAAATGAGCTTATATGGCTAAGAGTCTTCAAAAAAGAGTCGGGAGGTAATCAGAGAGGTTGTGCTTATGCACACCTCAGGAGGACCCTACAGACAGCTGAAGCAGATACAACCCCAGCTACTGGTGCTCCTGAGGACTACAAAGACCCACAGGTTCTCTGGTCATGGCAGGTAGAGTTCAGTGCCATGTCAGTTGGCTTTACTTTGGAGTTTGTGTTCCTGAGGATGATGGAGTTGAACTCAGATGTGATCTTTTTTTCTCAAGCCTCTCCTGTTTCTTTTACTGGGATTTGGTGTATGCTCAGGGGACCTGAATCTCTGGACTCTCCGTGTGATAGCCAGAACTTGAGACTCAACAGACCTGCAACTCCTACCCTCTGGTTTATTGGACTTATTCCAGCCGGGTAACAGGGAGGTGAAGAAGGTCAACCACCACATCAGGGAGCCAAGAGTGCCTACAACTGAAAGCAGGAGAATTGCATCCAGCATCCATGTGGAATCTAAGCCCCCTCTCAAAATATTGGTGGAGTGGACATAACCATCCCAGGGTCCACAGGATGGGGTGATAGAGTATGGATTAGAGTGGACTTACTGATATTCTATTCTGGGACTATTGTGATTAGTAATGGAAGAAAATGTTGCATTGATGTGGAGAAGGTGGTCACGGTAGCTGCTGAGGGTAGGGAGAGGCAAGAAGAGATATGATGTGGATGCATTTTCAGGACTTGGAATTGTTCTGGGTGGTACTGCAAGGACAGTTGCTGGACATCATTTGTCCTGCCATGGCCCACTGGGTGGACTGGGGGAGAGTGTAAACTACAATGTAAACCACTATCCAAGTGGTGCAAAAGTGCTCCAAAATGTAGTCCCAAATGCAATGAATGTGCCACAATGATGAAAGAGGTTGTTTATGTGGGAGCAGTGGAGTGAGGGGTTGGGGGCTATATGGGGACCTCATATTTTTTTAATGTAACATTTAAAAAAAAAAGACAAAGAAAAAATTTTTAAAAAGAATGTTCTCTACCTACAATGGCAGGCGATGTTAGTTTAATTTAAAATAGAAGGATCTATGAAATCATCCTGATTTATTTTAAACTCAATTATTAAAAATTTTTATTAGGATTTAAAATGTTTTAGAGAAATTATTAACTAGAAAAAACAAGTGAATAATAGTATTCAGAGTATTCAGGACATTTTCAGGCAAGCCTAATGTAACCTTACCCAAGAGTGAGCTCAATCACTGAAAGGGAATGACACAAAGTCTCATAATTATCAAAGATGGTCACATTTTCCCAGGTTAGATACATATGAAAATCAACTGGGAAACTTCTTAAAAATAAGAATCTTGGGCTACATTCCAGTTAAACTGGTAGGAATGCCCAGATTTAGGGCCCTATATTCAAAAAAGTCCCCAGATATTTCTACTGTAGCCTGTCTCAGCAGTCATGGATTTGGAACCAACATTATATCAAGCAAGCAGTTGCATAGCATTCAGAATGACACTAAAATCTACTACACATTAATTTTATTAATATTTAATGAAATATGTAAAGCATATCACAAATGTTAATCATTGTAATATTGAATATGTATTAATGTAATGATATCTGTCAAAGAAATGATAACTGTGAATTTGATTTAGCATAAGAATCATGTTTTCCCTCATTGAGAAGAATGTGAAAAAGGAAGATGTGGTAGAGTATTCAAGACAAGGTAAGTTAAGAAATGAAGTCAACAAATATAAAGTGGATTAGTACCTAGAGGACTCATGAGGTCTGAAGATATTTTTTTGTATGTTTATAGTCATCTGAAGAAGACCCTACAAAACATTGCTAATCATGGGAACCTGTGTGATTTGCCTCGTATGTAGAATCTTTGCAGATGTGATTAAGTTAAAACTTCAGATGGGAGAATTGCCTGGATCATAGACCTGGAACCCAAATGCCACCATATATGTTCTCATAGAAGAGATATTTGACCACAAATAGAAAATAAAGTGGAATTAAGACAGTACACACAGGAATTAGAAGTCTTGAAGACTAAAGAAAATCAGTCACAACAATCAAATTATTCATTGCAATAAGTCTCTTAATATAGGTCTTAAATTCTATTTTTGTGGTGGAATTCTGACTGATTTTTGTGCCAAGCATGGTGTGGTGCTATAACATATACAAAATATGTGGAAGTGACATTGGAAATGGATGATGGGTAAAGACTGGAAGAATTTTGAGGATTCTGATAAAATACTTAGTATTCCTCCAGCAGATCTTTGGTAGAAATATAAACATTTGCTTCTGTTGAGGGCTCAGAAGAAATGGCAAACTGTTACCTTAAATGGGAAAGATGACAATCCTTGTATATAGAGGCAGAACATCGCCAAATTTTGTTTGAGAGGTTTTTGTGTGAAAATCAGAACCTGAAATCAATAAACTTGTACACTTAGCCTATTAGACTTCCAAGCAATGGGTTCACACCATATCCCACGTTCATCTTGCTATGTATGTAAACTACAGAAGGAAAGGTTAATTGGTAAAGTGAGAAAAATACTGTTGAATGAAAAGGAACTAGGAATTATGATGTGGGTAATACTCCATCCATCTAGATTGATAAAGATGGTAAAATTAAGATATTAACTGTAAAGAAAGAATGAACTGGAGATAAGGTCAAGAGAGACTTGACAACTTTTGCAAAGTGAAAAAGACATTAGGCAGTGTATATACATCACTTCAACCAAGAAGCAGAGATGAGGAACAGAGATGGTAATATCCAGGAATGATCTGTGGAGGAGCCTCTTTTCTAGTGATATGTGAAATGGACAGAAGACATGGGCAAATTTAATACCTGATAATCCTTCAAATCATGTATTAAGTTTTCAATAACATTTCACTTATTTTCTAATATCAAATAAAGTGATGTATATTTCACTGGAGTTACATTATTCAACCCGCCATACATATATCATCCATCATACAAAAAATTGTTGCTTAATGGACATTTTTTATTGACTTTAAAGAAGAATATCTGTAGCTACCCAAATAGATTTTAATTCATTTTTTAATTCAATTTTTAGATTGAATTGATCCTACCTTGTCTTATCTTATAGACTTCCTGGAAGTTTCAATGTAAGTAGGTCAGGAATACACATATTCCAAATTCTGGATTTTTATACTGCTTTGTAGCAAAGTAACTCTGAGACAAGTAAAGAAAACAGACTACATTATGTGAACAGTATTTTCACTGTATGAAGTTGCTTTCAGGTTATGCAAATTTTTAAAAATTTATTGAAGAATATCACTCCTACACAAACATACATAAAATACATGTATAGTAATAGTTGTGAACATACAAAACAAACATATATAATATCATAGAGGACTCTTGTACCTCACTCTACCACCAATAACTTGAATTGGTGTTAAACATTTTTAACTAGTTATTAAAGAGCATTGTCAATCATCATGAGGCATTCATTGCATTTGGTGAATACATCTCTGAGCACCGCTGCACCTCATGGTCAATGGTCCACACCATAGCCCACACTCTCCCACAGTCCACTCAGTGGGCCATGGGAAGACATACAATGTCTGGTAACTGTCCCTGCAGCACCACCCAGGACAACTCCAACCCCTGAAAATGCCCCCACATCACATCCCTTCCTCCCAATCCCTACCCCCAGCAGCCACCATGGCCACTTTCTCCACACCAATGCCTCATTTTCTTCTATTACTAATTACAATGGTTCATGAATAGAATATCAGTAAGTCCACTCTAATCCATACTCTATTCCTCCACCCTGTGGACCTTAGAATGGTTGTGTCCACTCCACATCTATATCAAGAGGGGGCTTAGATTCCACATGGATGCTGGATGAAATTTTCCTGCTTTCAGTTGAAGGCACTCTTGGCTCCCTGGTGTGGTGGCTGACCATCTTCACCTCCATGTTAGCTGAGTGGGGTAAGTCCAAAAAACCAGAGTGTAGGAGTTATAAGTCTGTTGAGGCTCTGGGCCTGGGTATCACATGGTCAGTCCAGAGATTCAGGTCCCCTGGGTATATGTTAAACCCCAGCATCACCTACAGTTCCAGTAAAAGTAACAGGAGAGACTTGCAGAGAAAGATCACATCTGAGTCCAGCTCCATCACACAGAAACACAAACTCCAAAATAGGGCCAACCTACCTGGCACTGACCATAGAATCTGTGGGTCTCTGTAGCCCTCAGAAGAACCAACACCTGGGGTTGTATCTACTCTGTCTCTGGGACTCTGCTCAGGTGTGTATAAGGGCAACACCTCTGATAAATTTATGACTCTTTTTGGAGACTCATAGCCATATAAACCCATTTGTCCTTTCCATTTCCTCCTTTTATTCAGGTCAAAAAGCAATTTTAACTCCTGGTATTATATGTAGACTGAGATATTCTGCTGGCTCAAGTTGACCCTTTTATTCGAGGTCATTTTCTAGTTACATCATCAGCTGGTACTTGGTAGTAATCCCTCAGCACCAGGGAGGCTCATCCCCGGGAGTCATGTCCCATGCTGGGGGGAAGGCAACACATTTACATGCTGAGTTTGGCTTGGAGACTAGCCATATTTGAGCAACATGGACGCTCTCAGGAGGTAACTCTTAGGCACCCTGCAGCTCTAGGCCTTGTTCTTATTTCAGGTGCACAGGCTCACAATCATAGTCATTAGTACCAAGGGCTCATTGTTGGACCTTCCTTCTTTTTTGGTGTATGCCGTTGCACGTGGGGGATTGTTGCTGTTCCTTTAGGGACTGTGATAGAGTTCCCCTGGCTAGGAACCCAGCACTCCCTCAGTTGTTGTTCTTAATTGTAACCACTAAGAAAATATCCAAACATTTATATGTACCCTTGATATATGCCCTTGAGAAATCCCTGCCAACCATGTATCCCCTGTCAATAACATCCCACACCAGTATTCCTCCCCTGCCATTGTTCAACCTCCCTGTGATTGAAAACTTCTTCAAAAGTGAGGCCCAATATATTGCCAGGTTCCATTAATAGTAAAATGGAATATAGTGATAAGTTTAAAGGTTAGATATAGAATACATATTAATTTAGAAAAATTAAGGTAAAAATAAATTGGGGTATCAAAAAATTTAAAAATGCAAAAGTTTTGTTTTTGATGTTTTGCCTTCCATCATTGCAATGTCTTACCCTGTATGCAAATTGGCAAGACAACTATTTCCGTCTTTTCCTCAGTGTCTACGTCCTTACTTTTTCTTTTTTTTTCCTAATTATTAAGCTTATCTTCATAAAAGTTTTATATCACAGTAACTCACATATACAATATAAAGTACTCCCACATATCCAACGTAAAAAATTTCCCTTCGACAGCCATAATCTTTTTACATATTCATATTCTATTTACTGAAACTGATGTACAGATATTGAGACAATAGCTTTCAAACAAGGTAACATTTGGGTTTACATTGTGGTTTATATTTTAGACTATATGATTTTCTAAATTTTTAACTATCTTACGTTTTACATTATGATTTACATTTTAGCCTATCAGTCTGTATATATTTTTGGTGTAATTTAACATGTCTTATCTCTATCCTTGCATAATCTCATGGGACACTTCTATTGCCCACACAGTTACATTGGTTCCATCTATTCAATACCTCTTTCACCCTCCCCTTAGGGCCCACAGTGACAGTCAATCTTCATTGCTTGAAGGACCAAGTTCAGAGATACTTGCAACAGTGTTGAAAGCTTGACATGCTCAACTGCCTTAATGTACTGGGAGACACCATTTCACTCGAGAGATACAATTCCCTCTATTTGAGAACATCAGTCCTCCCCAGGATGTCAGTATAACTTCACCCTCATTTTATGGGTCTCTATCGAATGATATAACCCACTATGGCAAAATGAGTATTCACATACTCCCTAGGAGCCTGTCCTGCATCAGATTAACCCCTTTAAACATCTTAAACAGGTAACCTTTCTTATTATATTTTTGAAAAAGTTTTCTCAGCATTACACTCTCGACCAAATACCTGACAATCTCCTACGTTTGTATGTTGCCCCACACTTCGCCAATTTCTTGGGCAATATTACCCATCCTCCCATCCCTAGCCCCACTCAAGCCCACAAAGTCCCACCCAAATGTAACCTTATTCCCCAATTTTATCTCTTCCTTGTACAAATACTTACCTCCAGCTTATCAAAGATTTTCCCCATGTAGCTGTCAGCTTACATCCTTCCTTTAACCCCCAATTTTCTTTAAGCCTATCATCCAGGCTCTAGTTCTCTGGTGGCAGCTTGGTTTACTTATTTCATATCATTAAGGTCGTGTAGTATTTGTCCTTTAATGCCTGGGTTGCTTCACTCAACATAAGGTTCTCAAGATTCATCATGTTATCACATGTGTTTGTAGTGTATTCATTCTTAAAGCTGAGTAGTATTCCATTGTATGTATATACCACATTTTATGTATCCATTCATTTGTTGATGGGCATTTGGGTTGATTCCAACTTTTTGCAATAGTGAACAATGCTGCTATGTACATACATTGGCTTGTGTCCTTGTTTTCAGTTTTATTGAGTATACACCCAGCAGTGGAATTGCTGGGTCATATGGCAAATCTATAGCTAGTTTTTGAGAAACCTCCAAACCGTCCTCCAGAATGGCTGGATCCTTCTGCATTCCCACCAGCAGTGGATGAGTGCTCCCATTCCTCCACAACTTCTCCAGCATTTGTAGTCTTCTGTTTTTTTCATAGCTTCCAATCTTATGGGAGTAAGATGGTATTTCATTGTAGTTTTGATTTGCATTTCTCTGACAGCTAGAGATTTGGAGCATTTTTTCACATGCTTTTTTGCCATTTGTATTTCTTCTTTGGAGAAGTGTCTGTTTAAATCTTTTTCCCATTTTTTAAATGGGTTGTTTGTCTTTTTTACTTTCGAGATACAGGAGTTCTTTATATATGCAGGTTATAAGTCTCCTATCAGATATATGGTTACCAAATATTGTCTCCCATTGTCTAGGCTCTCTTTTCACTTTCTTGACAAACTCCTTTGAGGTGCAGAAGGTTTTAATTTTGAAGAAGTCCCATTTATCTATTTGTTCTTTTGCTGCTCATGCTTTTGGTGTGAAGTTCATGAAACCATTTCCTATTACAAGTTCCCATAGATGCTTTCTTACACTGATTTCTAAAGTCTTTATGGTCTTGGCTCTTATATTTAGGTCTTTGATCCAACTTGAGTCGATTTTTTTATAAAGTGTGAGATGATAATCCTCTTTCATTCTTTAACATATGGATATCCATTTCTCCAGGCACCATTTGTTAAAGAGGCCCTTCTCTCCCAGTTGAGAGGATTTGGTGGCTTTATCGAATATTATATGACTATATATATGAGGATCTATATCAGAACTCTCAATTAGGTTCCATTGGTCTTTGTGTCTTTCCTTGTGCCAATATCATGCTGTTTTCATTACTCTACATTTGTAGTATGTTTTGAAGTTAGGTAGTGTGATTCTTCCAATTTCATTTTTCTTTTTCAATATGTCTTTGTCTATTCGGGGTCTCTTTCCTTTCCAAATAAATTTCATGGCTAGTTATTCTAGTTCATTAAAGAATGCTGTATTGCTTTTTATTGGGGTTGCATTGAATGTGTAGATCAGTTTTGGTAGGATATACACCTTAATAATATTTAGTCTTCCTATTCATGCATTAAATGGAATATTCCTACATTTATTTAGGTCTTCTTTGATTTCCTTGAACAATTTCACGTAGTTCTCTGTGTCTAAGTTTCTTACACCTTTAGTTAAATTTATTCCTAGGTATTTGATTTTTTTAATTTACTATTGTAAGTGGTATTTGTTTCTTGATTTCCTCCTGAGCTTGCTCATTATTGGTGTACAGAAATGCTACTGATTTTTGTGCATTGATCTTATAAACTGTGACTTTACTAAACTCATTTATGAGTTCTAGAAGCTTTGTTGTAGACCTCTCAGGGTTTTCTCAGGGTTTGTTGTAGAGCTCTCAGGATCATGTCATCTGCAAATAATAAAATTTTGACTTCTTCCTTTCCAATTTGAATGCCTTTTATATCTGGTTCTTGCCTCCATGATCAAGCAAGTACTTCTAAGACAATGTTAAATAGAAGAGGTGATAGTGGGCATCCTTGTCTTGTTCCTGATCTTAGAATGAAGAATTTTAGGATTTCTCCATTATAAATGACATTGGCTTTGCGTTTTTCATATATACTCCTTATCATGTTCAGAAAATTTCCTTATATTCCAATCTTTTGTAGTGTTTTTATCATGAAAGGGTGCTGTATTTTGCCAAATGCTTTTTCTGCATCTAAAGATATAATCATGTGGGTTTTTTTTTCCCTTCAGTCTGGTTATATGGTGTATTACATTGATTGATTTTGTTATGTTGAACCATCCTTGCATACCCGGAATGAATCCCACTTGGTCATGGTGTATAATTCATTTAATGTGTTGTTGAACACAGTTAGCAGGCATTTTGTTGAGGATTTTTACATCTAGGTTCATTAGAGAAATTGGTCTGTAATTTTCCTTTCTTGTGGTGTCTTTGTTTGGCTTTGGTACTAGGGTAATGTCAGCATCATAGAATGAGGTAGGTAATGTTCTTTCTGTTTTGACTTTTTGGAAGAGTTTCAGCAGGACTGGCATTATTTCTTTCCAGAATGTTTTGTAGAATTCACCTGTGAAGCCATCTGGCCCTGGACTCTTTTTAATTGGGAGGTTTTTAATGACAGATTTTATCTCTTTACTTGCGATTGGTTTGTTGAGATCATCAATTTCTTCTTTCATCAATATAGGCTGCTTATGTGTTTCTAGGAATTTGTCCATTTCCTCTGAATTATCATTTTTGTTGGAATATAGTTTTTCAAAGTATCCTCTTATGATAGTCCTTATTTCAGTGGGGTCAGTGGTGATATCTCCCTTCTCATTCATTATTTTGTATATTTGCATCTTCTCTCTTTTTTTCTTTGTTTTTTTTTTTAATTTTTTTATTTTTTATTGACTTTGTAATAATATTACATTAAGAATATATATGTGAGGTCCCATTCAACCCCACCCCCCCACCCCCCCTCACCCCACCCCCAACAACACTCGTTCCCATCGTCATGACACATCCATTGGATTTGGTAAGTACATCTTTGGGCACCTCTGCACCTCATATACATTGGTTCACATCATGGCCCATACTCTCCTCTATTCCATCAAGTGGGCCCTGTGAGGATTTACAGTGTCCGGTGATTACCTCTGAAGCACCATCCAGGGCAGCTCCATGTCTTTGTTATTCTAGCTAAGGGTTTGTCAATTTTATTGATCTTCTCAAAGAACCAGCTCTTGCTTTTGTTTATCTGTTCAAGTGCTTTTTAATTTTCTATTTCATTTAGTTCTGCTCTTATCTTTGTTAATTTTTTCTTTCTTCTTCCTGTGGGGTTACTTTGTTGTTTTTTTCTAATTCCTGCAAATGTGCAGTTAGTTCTTCAATTTTTGCTCTTTCTTCTTTTTTGATGTATAAATTATGGCTATAAATTTCCCTCTCAGTACTGCTTTCACTGCATCCCATAAGTTTAGGTATGTTGTGTTATCATTTTCATTAGTTTCAAGGTAGTTATTGATTTCTTTTGAGATTTCCTCTTTGACCCACTGTTTTTCTAAGAGTGTGCTGTTTAATTTCCATATCTTGGTGTGAAATCTGGGCCTCTGGCCCTTGTAGATTTCCAGCTTCAGTCCATTTTGGTCAGAGGTATTATTTTGTATGATTTCAATCTTTTGGAATTCATTGAGCCTTTCTTTGTGGCCTAGCATATGGTGTATCTTGGAGAATGTTCCTTGTGCACTTGAGAAAATTGTATATCCTGCTGTATTCGGGTGTAATGATCTGTATATGTCTATTAGATCCAGCTCCTCTAATATACTGTTCAAAGTTTTTGTTTCTTTATTGATTCTGTTTTGAGATGTTCTGTCCAAAGTTGATAGGGGTGTATTAAATTCTCCCACTAAAATTAAGAGGCATCTATTCTTTCACTTAGTTTTTCCAGTGTTTGCCTCATGCATTTGGAGGTGCCCTTGTTAGGAGCATAAATATTTATGATTGCTCATTCTTCTTGAAAGATTATCCTTTTCACTATTAAGTAGTGTCCTTCTTTGTCTCTCACAATTGTTTCACATTTAAAGTCTATTTTGTCTGATATTAATATAGCTACTCCTGCCTTTTTTTTTTTTTTTTTTGGTTATTGTTTGCTTGTAAAATTGTTTTCAGCCATTCACTTTCAAGCTCCATGAATCCCTGGGTCTAAGATGTGTGGTTCTTATAGATAGCATATAGATGGGTCATATTTCCTTCCAGTCTGAATCTTTTAACAGGTGTATTTAATCCATTGACCTTCAGTGTTATTACTTTCAAGGAATTATTTATGTTAGCCATATTTTCTTTGGACTTGTGTTTGTCATATTTTGTTTGTTTTTTCCCTTCACTTTTTGTCTTTTTTGTTGCTCTTACACTCTCCTCCAGCTCTGCCTCTCCTGTTTTTTTCTTTCTTCCTGCAGAACTCCCTTTAGTATTTCTTGAAGGGCAGAGTTCTTGTTAGCATACTCTCTTAATTTCTGTTTATCTGTGAATATTTTGAAATCTCCATCATTTTTGAATGCTAGTTTAGCTGGGTAGAGTATTCTTGGTTGGAAAGTTTTTTCTTTTAGTACCTTTACTATATCATACCGCTACCTTCTTGCCTTCATGGTTTCAGATGAACAATCAGACTTAATCTTATGTAGCCTCCCTTGTATGTGATGGTTCTCTTTTCTCTTGCTGCTTTTAGAATTTTCTCTTTGTCTTGAGCATTGGATAATTTGACAAGTATATGTCTTGGGCTAGGCCTGTTGGGATTTATGGTTTTTAGGGTGTGTTGTGCTTCCTGGACATGTCCTTTGATCTCTCTCAGTAGATTTGGGAAGTGTTCAGCCATTATTTCCTCCAACACGCCTTCTGTCCCCTTTCCCTACTCTTCTCCTTCTGGGATGCCTATAATATGTATGTTTGTGCATTTTGCATTGTCATTCAGGTCCCTAAGTCCCAGCTAGATTTTTTCTTTCTTTTTATTGATCAGTTCTACTATCTGTTTGATTTCAGATGTACTGTCTTCCACATCGCTAATTCCCTCCTCTGCCTCTTCTAATCTGCTGCTATTTGCTGAGAGTGTATTTTTGATTTCTTGAACTGTGGTGTTCATCTTCATCATATCTGTTATCTTTTTGCTTATGTCTGCAATTTCCTCTCCAAGTCTTTTCTTCTAGCTTTAATCTCTTCCTTTACTTCATTAAGTTGGTCTCTAATATATGTTGTGAGATCTTTAATTAATTGTCTGATGTTCTGCTCCCCTTCCTGGTTTTTAGTTTGTTCCTCAGATTCAGCCATGTTTTCCTGATTATTGGTTTAGTTTGTAGTTTTTTGTTGCTGTGTGGTCATCATTTTATCTTGATGGATTTAATCATTTCCTTAGCTTCTTTGTCTAGTCTTAGGGATTAATTAGTTGTTGTTCATGCATAAATGTTATATCTTCTCTTTGTCACTTTGTTCTTCTTACTCTATGTTCTTGTTGCTGGCTAAGTTCACTTTGAAGGAAAATATTAGGGCCAGGGAAAGCAAAATGAGTAAGAAAAGAAATTGCATGAAGTAGTATTGGTAATAAATGTTAACAGGGCAACAATGTGAGATCTAGGAGAATGGATATTAGACTCATGTAAGTTGTGTAGAGTTATAGCAGTAAATAGAGTACCTAAAATGAGACAGTCAACTGAATATCAAGAGGTATAAGGTATGAATTAAAAGGCCAGTGTTTTCATGAGAGAGGGAAAGAGAAAAGAAAGACAATAATATCAAGAGTGGAAAAAAGAAAACAGAACAAAGGTGTTAGAAATTAAAAGTCAGACAATTTGGGAGACAAAGAAAGGAGGTGGAATGTAGGAGAAACAGTAGATGATGGGGGATAGAAAGATGTGGGGGACAGGGGATAGTGTAGGTGGCCAAAATCAATACACACAGAAAAGAGGAAATGGAAGATGAGGAAAGACAGCAATTGTGAATCACTCCCTGTGGCATTTATTATATAAAGAAAATAAAATTTAAAAAGAGAGAAAAGGAGAAAAAAGAAAAAAGAAAAAGGGGGGCAAAGAAAAGGGAGGGAAACAAGCTAGAAAAAGAAAAAGAGAAAAAAACTAAATAAAGGAAAAATGACCTTGGGGGATAAAATGGGAGAGAAGACTAGGAGACAATGCAATATTTGCAACCATGACAAAAGAAAAAAAACAAAACAAAAAGGAACCAACGTTTCAAGCTAGGAATTCTCTTTGCAGTTAAATAATACACTTAGGGATCTGACCTTCCACATTTATCCCTTCCTCACTTCTCTCTCTCCCAGGGCAGCAGGAAAGCTGTCTGAGAGGTCCAGTAGGAGATTCAAGCAGGTCCTTGTTGAGCCACCTCAACACAGGAGACTATGACTCTTTATTTTCAGCGTGAGAGTACCTACACCTCACCAGAAACCCCAAATATGCTATTGGAAGCTTGAATAGCACGTCCTACAGTCGTTCCCCCTTAGGTGTGTTAATTGATTTTCTGACTCTACCTTCTCCCAGACCAAGTTTCCTATCCTAGGATGTTTAGGTAAATTGGGCTTTCTCAGCAGATTCATCTCTCCTTTCTTCCCAGACTCTCCCCAAGTCAGCTGGTATACTCCTCCAAGCTCAAGGAGAGAGAGAGAAAAAAATAAAAACAACACAAAATGCTGAGGGCTAGGGTAATCAAGGACCTCAGATGGACCTCAGGGAGTGGTGAACTCGGGGATGGGAAGTCCATGATATTGCAGACTCAAGGTGTCTTGGTCTCTGGAGCGTGGGCCACCTGGGTTTTGCGGACATAGACCTGGGAACCATGCATCCAATTAACATGGGGCCTTGGAACACCACAACACAACAAAGCTTTTAGGGATCTCCATAGCCAGGCCTCCACCCCTAGGGGGAGGGGTTCCACCCACAACTTCTGACCTCCATGTCAGAAACCCAAAATTCCACCTCTCACAAGAATCTCTTCTGTCACTGTCTCACCAAATCGGCATCCAGACACCTTCCACCCTGCAAGCCCCCAAAACAGCCTGCTCAGGGTTTGGGAACACAAAGCTGTGAAAAACAAATCTTCTTCTGGAAGAAAATAAGGCTCACTTGATTGTGGAGAAGAAAACAATTGATTATTAATCTTGCAAGAAGGAGCACACTACCAGAAAACATGGCTGGCACCCTGAACGAAGAAAAATGACACAATTTATGCTCCTAAGCCTAGCATGCAATCCCCGCTTCTGTTTCTCCATAGATTGGATACTTCAGAGGTTGCATCCTACCCATGAAGATCTAACTTTCCACACAAAAGTTTTTAATTAACTGCTTCCCCCATCACATAACAACCATTTTAATTTTTACTTGCTCCCCTTTGCCAAATAAGGAATGGAATTTAATGCTGAATTGGTATTGACTTAACTCTTTCTTGGGCATCTTTTTGACTGCCTATTGGACTGACTTAAGCTGATTTCCTTTGTTCCTGCTTAACCCAGGAGTGGAAGATTGAGGCAGTATGCTGCCAGGTCACATTAATTAATTTTTTCTTCCTTTATGTGAAAACTAAACTAATCTTCATTTCTTACAGTCAGGAACATACATATCCCAAATTCTAGTTTTTGATAATGCTTTGTAGCAAATTTTTCTGAGACAAGAAGAGACATGCCATGAAAAAGTTCTTGTTGAATGAACAGACATATTAATAATTATTTCAGTGTATGAAATGGTTTTCAGTTTCAACTTATTTTATCCTAATGTGTTTTTTCAAAGCAAAATATACCTCTAATAGAAAACATTTTTAACCAAACATTTCAGATTTAAGTGAAAGTTCTGTGAGAGTTCTCCAGGATTTATGAAATTTCATACTCTTTATCTACACTGCCTCCCCACATTATTGCTTTGTACTCTCTTAAGTCACAAGATATTTTAGAGTGTTATATTATCATGAACACTGCCAGCTAAGCTAAAAGGGTGAATAAGAAGACAGAATTAAAGTAGTCTGTTGGAATTCCAAAATTCTACACACTGATGAAACTATGCATATTCAAACAGGCATTGAAGAAAAAAGTTTGATGCCTTAGTCTGCCAGACTGCTATGAAATATGTTACAGAAAGGAATGACTTGAACGATGGGAATGTATGGGCTCACAGGGTTAAAGTTAGGAGACATCCACTATTGAGATGTCCTGAAAGCATTTCTTTCTCCCAGTGTCTAAACTGGTGCTGACTGTAAGAGGAAGTTGAAGCTCCTTGACTTCTATCCCTGCCTTCCATTCAGGCAATGTCCTCTGCTTTCTCCTCTGGGTTCTGTTGACTTCCATCCTCTGGCTCCTGCCTTGCTTCTATCTCTATGACTGAATTTCTCATGCTTATAACAGAATCCACTACTCTGGACTAAGACCTTCTTTCATTCAGTTGGGCCACATCTTAACTAAAATAACATATTCAAGAGTTCCTATCTAACATGGGACACACCCACAGGATACTGACAATGATTAAGAATATATATATGATAGTGGTCACGGGGGGTTGCTGAAAGCAGGGAAAGGGAAGAGGAGGTGTGATATGGGGGTATTTGTGGCACTTGGAGTTGTCCTGAATGATTTTGCAGGGACAGATGACAGACATTATATATCCTGCCATAACCCACTGATTGTACTGGGAGAGAGTGTAAACTAAAATGTAAATGATAATCCATGCTGTTTGTCAGTGCTCCAATGTATTCATTAATTGTAATAAATGAACCACACTAATGAAAGAAGTTGTCAATATGTGATATGTGTGGGGAGCGGGGCAAATGGGAACCTCATATTTTTTCATGTAACATTTTGTGTGATCCATGTATCTTTTAAAAATAAATTAAAAATACACTTTAAATAAAGAATACATATGTCATTCAATCTACTCCAGATGAAGACAGAGGCCAGCTCTGCAGGCAGAGATATCACAGATGTGGGCTGAAAGACCAGAGACCTGGGAGGAGAAGCCAGAGCCAGAGGTCCAGAGGGCAGAGCCATGGGTCCAACGACAATCCATAGGCCAAAGAGATGATCCCAGACAATGAAACCTTACAGAACTTCAGGATTTCAAAAGTAATTGGGAGCAGGGCTTCCTTGCTCCATTCCATTCTGCATTTTGGAATTGGAATGTCTGAAACTTTTATACTATGCCTGCCCCACCATAGTAGTTTGGAATCAGTAAACTTGTTTCTCTTGTTATTGGTCCACAGATAGAAATTAATTTTTCCCTAGAACAGATCCTGCCCAGAATGTGATGCATACCAGATTTAGCTGAGTTAGATGATGACTTGGGACTTTTGAGCTGATGATGCTTAAATGAGGTTTAGGAAGTGAACTGATGTTGTAATTTGTTCAGGTGTTTAGGCATGTTAGGATGAAGAGAATTTGTTTTGCATGTCAATAAAGAAGTTTCTTTGGGGTTGAAGTGTACATACTATAGACTGAATAATAGCCTGAAAATAGTTGGTCTTAAACCCTTTTACCCAAGCCTGCTACTTATAGTTTGTTTGATTTAATTCAAGATGAAGAGATTATCCCAGGTTTTAAGTTTGGGGCATAAATGAAATTTCATGTATCCTTAAAAAAAAGGAGGCAGGATAATTCAACAGAAGTACAGGCAACTGCAATGTGAAAGCAGAGTACAGAGACATTTGGAGATGCTGGACTTGAAAGCTGGAGTGATGTAGTTTGAAAACAAGTGTATCTGGCAGCCATCATGATCTGATAGAATGTGGAATTTACTCTTCAAGAGACCATCCAGAGAGAATGTGGTCTCACAGACACCCTGGGTTCAGCCTTGTGATACAATATCAATCTTCTAGCTTCAAAAACTGTGAGAGAATTAAATTCTGTTACTGTAAGTCATCACGTTTCTTTTTAGTTTCTTAAAGCAGCCTCTGAAAGTTACTCATTTGGCCTCACAACAACCCTACAAAATATGTAAAATTATTATACCAATTTTCCATCTGAGAAATCTTTTCCACTGAGAGATTAAGTAATTTACTCAAGGACACAAGAGTAGAAAGTATCAGTGGTATAAACAAATGAATAAATTGGAAACAGAGAAGAGGGTCATGGGGAAATTTGCATATATTTAAAATTAGGAATAGAAAACTGAGGAATGGACTAAAATAGGAAAAGAATGGCAAAGAGATAATATTCTAGTTTTTCAAATTTTCTTTTATTATCAAAAGAAACAGTAGGAGGAAGCAAATGCATTGTGCTATGCTTATAAAATATACTCAGGAGACACTTTTTAGAAGGTCCTGCCAGAACCGAAGGCCGAGTACATAAAGAGGGATAGTGAAAGATACTTTCTGTCTGTAGAACATGTGAAAGTCAGAATGATATCTTTATATCAAATTTGGAGGAAAAGAGCAGGGAGCACAGGAAGCAAAGGAGAATGAGAAGAAGTCAAAATAGGAAAGCTTAAATTAAGAAGGCACAGGGAAGAGGTAGTTGACCCATCAGGGTGTTAAACTCTCTGTTCTGGGTTTTATCTCCTCTTTTGGAACCTGCAAATAACCATCAAAATAAGATAAAATTAGTCAGCCAGGTGGTAAAGGACATGTGGTCCACTCAACCCATGGCCCGGCTGATGGCCAGCTAACAGACATGAGAAGGAAATTAAAGAACATTGGGTCTGGATCAGCCAGTACTAAGAGGACCTGCCAGATAACTGTAAACCAAGAGTAAGTACAGGCAAATGAGTCCATCCTGCCCATGTTAACAGACTCCACAGTTAACCAAAAAACCCTCAAAAACATAAGGTTTTATGCTGTTGGGTTTTGGGCATGATATATTACCTGGAAGTAGCTAATAGATAAATTATCATTGTTCAATTTGCCATCCATTCTTATACCACATTCTCCTCCTCCTGCCTTGATTTATTTTCTATCACTTAAAATTACATATTAGAAATTTTAATTATACATATGCATGTCTTGTTTCTCTTCAACTATGATGACAGGAGTGATTTTTACAACTGACCTACATCACCGGGGAGGAGGTTTATGTTCGAGGTTGAACCACTGTGGGAGGTCTAGTATCCCACTGCTGACAGTAATACGTTCCCAGATCTTCATCCTGGACGCCGTTGATGGTGAGAGTGAAATCTGTTCCAGACCCGCTGCCGCTGAATCGTTCAGGGACCCCAGAGGGCCGGGTGGATGCCTTATAGATGAGCCGTTTAGGAGCCTGTCCTGGTTTCTGGTGGTACCAGTTTAAGTAGCTGCTAACACTCTGACTGGCCTTGCACTTGAGGGTGATGGTCTCTCCTGCAGATGCAGCCACAGAGCCTGGAGACTGGGTCAGCACGATGTCCCCACTGGCACCTGCAGTCAGAAAAGAAGATTGATCATACATTGAATCACAAGTACATAAAATATGTATCTAAATGTAGCTGTTCTTATTTTTCACATATAATCAGATCTGCCTTAGATGAAACAATTTGTTCACTCTGCCTGTTAGAACCATTCTCCAACTTTATGAAGACACTGCTCTTCTAAACCTCTCACCTGAGACCCAGAACATCAGGAGCACGAGCAGCTGGGCCTGTGACATCATCGTGCTCAACTGTCTGCTGCACTCAGTCCCCGACTCAAGGGAAACCTCATTAATAGAGCTCTGAGCAGGAAACAAAGTCCCCGAGGAGCCTATGCAAAGCATCGGAGAGGATAAAGGCAAACGTCCCTGTGCAGTGAGTTGTGAAGACAATAATGGAATGAGATCAAAATATCATGACCACATGAAATGCAATTGTACATCTGCAAAAAGCTCAGAAATGAACTTAAGATGCTAATATTCAATAAATTTCAAAGCACCAGCAATCAACTTGAAACCATAAGTTAATTTTAGTATTATTTTATTGTATCTGTGCATCTAAAATTTGATAACATAATTTTATTAATATTGTACCAGAACCTATGTGGGATATTCATATCTTTAGAAAGAATGAAAAAATAGTACAAAAATTATATGTCTATACCACTATTCCGAATTTTAAAAATATATTTGAATTTCTTCTTGGAATTTGAAAAGTCACCTACATATATCCAAAGCCAGACCTCTGTAGTGACCTCGATCCAAATACTGTATCTGAAAATGAGTCACCAGTTCTTTACAAGTCACCATCAGCCCTGCTCTTTAGGTCATCCGGTTTTTCAGATCACAATGGAAGTGATTAGCCACCCTAAGGTGTAAGATCTCCACCTAGTGGCAGTAGATAAAATAGCTTCATCACCCAGGGTCTGATACAGCAAGTTCCTCATTTATTCCTATCTCAAATCAATGATTTTTATAGAATTATGCAAATAACAATATCATGGAAAATTTTAGGCATAGAGTATTAATTTAAAAAATCCCTGACCTCATAAAGCTTTATTCTTACTGGAAGGGACAGACAATAAACAACTAACATTTCTACAGCCACTATCCTTCTTCTCTTATTTTCTTCCTCTGTATCAATAGGGAGAACGGGTGGGGAAATGTGCATCCAGGTCCATTTCATGGCACAATCCTCTGCATGAACAGAATCAGAAGGAGAGAAAAATAAATGGGGCAGTGTAAACATGTTAAAAATTAAAAAAACAATAAACAAGCAAAAAAAAAAAAACACACAACTATCTCATGAGTTTAACTTTTCCTCCAAAGAAACCTTCCAAATGCCTCCAAGGGGTAAATTGAATACAAATATTTTATTGTTAAGAGATTTCAAAGTGAGTTGGGAGTTCATTTCAGAGGTTACGTTTGCGCATGTCTGAAGAGAATGGCACTGATTGCCACAATGCAATGAACAATGACTCAAGCACGGGTGCTCCTGAGGGCTCTAGAGTCATCTGGACACTTTAGGCATGGCACACACACCCAGGAAATCAAAAGCCCGTTGGTTGGCCTTACCTTGGAATGTATGTTAGCCTATTTCTTCAATATAACATAGATGCATTTGTAATTTCCTTTCACATCATTCTTCTGCCCCTCTTATTTACACCTATAATTAGCACTCTATCCATTAAATATCTGTGTCAAGACTTAAGTATTTCAGCTAGTCATAAGCCAGTTGAACCTGGAAAACTCACCAAAGTTGCAACCAACACTAACTGTCCAGTTTATCAGACTCACTTAAGACAATTAACAAAATGATGAGGATGCACAATGCCCATCCAAGAAAAAATCAGAGTATCTACCACTGCCAGCAAGACAGTTCCATCCATCTCCCCCATGGGATTTAAGCCCTAAATCATTGGAAGCAGAAGAGGAATCACCATCCAAAAATCCTCAAAATGGAGGAATGAACAAATGGAAGGGGGAATGAATTTATGGACTAAAGTAGACGTATTATTCTAGTAAAGTAAGAATTTGAAACATTGGTGTAAAAATAATTGTCGTCAAGCGTCCTAGGGTGGGGAGACGGAAGAAAAGGTGTAACATGGGGTATTTTGGGGCATTGGAATTGTTTTGTATGATATTGCAATGATAGATACAGGCCATTTTACATTTAATCAAAGCTTTGAAATTATGAAATGCAATAAGTAAACCATAATATAAACTATAGGTCATTGTTAGTAGCAATGCTTCAATATTTGCTCATCAATTGTAAACAAATACTACACTAATTAAAAATGTTATCAATAGTGAAAATGTTAGAGGGAAAGGGGGTAGAGTATGTGGAAATCCCCTATATATTTTGAAAATGTATTTATTATTTACATTTTTAAATGCACAACTTTTAAATTTAAGTAAAACATGAAAAGTATAAAAATAATGTATTTATAATGAGTTTTCACAAAGGCACACATATAACAAGCCCCCAAGTTGAGAAATAAAACATTTAAAATAATTCCAGCACCTCTTAGCTTCTCTCCCGAGACTAACCACTATCTTAACTTCTATCACTATAGGTTAGTTTTACCTATTCTTTTTTTTTTTTTACAATTAAGAATGTAAGCACATATGTACAATTTTGTGCCTGGCTTCTCTTGCTCAACATCATGTTACTCGTCCATTTCTTTGCAGATCACAAGTATATTAACCATAAAATGTTTTCATCAACCTGTTCTATACAATTAATTTTCAACTAATTTTATTGATAATATTATTAAAGCATGCAATCATCCAACATGTAAAATCAATGGTATTTCACTTAGTCATTTAATCACTTCATTGTTGCACTTAATCACTTAGTAGTTCATTCATTACTTCAATCACTATTAGAGAATTTTCATTATTTCAATAACAATAATAATAATAAATAAACAAGAATATTCCTCACCTCTGAAACCCTCTGTGCTTCCCTGCTGCTATCTCCAACTATATGTGCAGATCAGTTTATTTATTTTTGGGCAGTTTGA
This sequence comes from Dasypus novemcinctus, assembly GCF_030445035.2. NCBI lineage: Eukaryota > Metazoa > Chordata > Mammalia > Cingulata > Dasypodidae > Dasypus > Dasypus novemcinctus. The sequence goes on along the minus strand of NC_080689.1, from coordinate 91,456,660 downwards.
TTGAAATATATTCACATACCACATGATCTAATTTAAGTGTGTTATCAATGACTTTTTATACAATCACAATGTTCACCATCACAAAAAAATTTTAGAACAATTTCACTATTCCAAAAAGAAAATCTCCACATCCTTAATAGGCAGCTCTCATCTCTCTATCTTTCCCAGTCTTAAATAATCACTAATGTTTTTTTTCATCTTTATAAATGGATTAATATTTATGTTTTATATAAACTGGGTCTTACAATATATAGTACTTGGTGTTGATTACTTGTCACTAAGCATAATTTTTGTCTGAAATGAACATCTTGTATTATTAACATACATAGGTTCAGATTCAGAGAAAAATGATCTTTTATATGCAATTTTACCCATGCTCATATTTCACATGTGGTTTTACTATGCTATACATTCTTATGTTACATTTTTTAGCATTCATTTTAGGAATATTCACCATCTTAAAATTTCCATGGAAACCACTCTCATATTGCTAGTTACAAATATCATGTGCCTTTCAACTTTTCTATTAATTTCCCAAGATTAACGTACTTTTCTATTCATTTCCCAGAATTAACACACTTCTATCAAACCTGCCCTAATTAACCCTCAGGTTTGCAGTCTCTGACCTTACTCTATTTGCTGTTGACACATATTCAAGTTATTAACTGCATGACATTGCACAATGTATTTAGTTCTTAGTAGAACAATCATAGAGTATTTGTTCTTTGTGCCTGACTTGCTTCCCTCAACCTAATGCCTTTAAAAATTAAAAAAATAAAATAAAATAAAAGAGAACTACAAGTGTTTGAGAGGATGTGGCATGATAGGAACACGGATTCAATGTCGCTGTAGATGTGAATGGTACAGCCACTCTGGAGGACTGTCTGACCATTCCTAAAGAAGTTGAATATTGATTTGCCATGGGACCCAACAATACCACTACTGACTATATATCCAGAAGAATTGAGTGCCATAACACAAACACACATCTCCACACCAATCTTCTTAGTAGCATTATTCGCAATTGTCAAAAGATGATAACAACCTACGTATCTATAAAGTTATGGATGGATTAAAAAAAACAGTTGAATACATCCTATATTTTCATGTAATTTTTCTGTAATCTAAATCTTCTTTAAAAATAATTTTGAAAATGATGGGTGAATTAAGAACTGTCTATAGAGTAATGACATTGAATGCTAATGGATTAAGCTCCCCAATTGAAAGACACAGACTGGAGGAATGGATAAGAAAATATAAACTATTTATATGCTGTCTGTAGAAGACTGACCCTAGGTTAAAGGATATAAAATAGATTAAAATGAAAATCTGGAAAAAAAGATATTCCACATATGCAGTAACCAAAAGATTTAAAAAGTCATACTTAAATCAGATGAAATAGAATAAAGGCAAAGCTGCTATGAGCAGCAAGGAAGGTCATTATATATTAACACTAATAAAAGTGACGAATTCACCAGAAGGAAATAATCATATATGTGTAGGTCATAAATTATATGACAAAACTGAAGGGGGACATAGATGTCTCTACAATAATAATTAGACATTGTAACAGACAACTCTCATTATTGGATATATCAACTTGGCAGATAATAAAGAAAGAAAGAGCAAGCTTGAAATGTGTGATAAATGAACTAAACATAACAGACATATACAGAACATTGAACCCCAAAAGAAGAGGATACACAGTATTCTCAAGTGTTCGTAAGTCTCTGCAGGATAGACCATATGTTGGGTCATAAATCAGATCTTAATAAATTTAAAAATATTGAAATTATGCAAAACACTTTCTCAGATCATAGTGGAACAACAGATGTAAAATGAGAAAATTCAAAAATATCTGGAGATTAAACAACATAGTACTATATAATCAGTTGGTCAAAAAAGAAATTGCAGGAGAAATCAATAATATCTTGAGAAAAATGAAAATGAGAGCCAAACATATCAGAATATACAGGATGCAGTGAAAGCAATGCTGAGAGGGAAATTTACATGTCCTAATGGTTACATTCAAAAGTAAGAAAGAGGGAGCATGGTGGGAAGATTGCATCAGATTAGGCAGACAAGCCTCAGCTCCCTCACAACATAATGGAGAAAGGACCAAAAGCTGCCCAAGGGAACTGCTTTGGGCATTGGCAGACCAGGACGGTGCTTCACAGCTCCCTGAAGGGTGAGGGACAGAGAGGTGAGGAGCCTGAAATAAAATTTAAAAAAACTGTGAGTTACTAAACACCCATGCCACCAGGAGAGACTACCCTTCCCACTGCCAAGACATTAACCTGGGGTAATATGCTTGTCTCATTGCAGATGACTGAGAAGATGTCTTCCTCCTCCCTGCCAGCACTGCAAGGGAAAGGAGAGACGGAATCAGGGGCTTTTTTTTTTCAATGAATTTTGAGAATGGAGCCCTCTCTGAATCTCAGCTATAGGCAGACCAAAAATGAAAAAAGGAAAATGAAGAGAGATACATCACCATGGAAAAGTGTGCCAAAGCCCAGTTTGGTCTCTCTGCTACTTAAGTTCTAGGAGAAAATCTGTGCCTCATTAGTGAGTTGCTGTCACTATTTTGATAACTTAAGATGGGCAATTAAAAAGACTTAGCATAAGTGGAACCAAATATCAAAGAAAAGCTGTGAAAAAATAATAACAATAGAAAAGAGAAAAAAGTCACCTTCAAAGTAAATTCCTCAACATATTCATATATCTAGACATCAACAAAACATTTCAAGCGATACTAGGAAAGAAGAAGAGATGGACCAGACAAAGGAAAAAAACAAATACCCTGAAGAGATACAGAAATTAAGAAAATTTAACAACGATCATCAATCCACTCTCCTAAATTGACTTAAAGAATTGAAAGGAAATATCACTAAAGAGATCAAGGTTATTAAGAAGACATTGGGTGAGCATAGAGAAAAATGTGAAATTCTACAAAGAAAAGTAACAGAACTTATGGGAATGAAAGATATGGATGAAATTAAAAATACTAGAAGGTAGAATTAGTGATTTTTAAGGCAAGACATCTGAACTGGAAAAGAAAGAAGAGGAAGAGGAGAGAATGGAAAAATGGAACAGAGTCTCAGGGAATTGAATGACAGTGTAAAAGAAAAAAACACATGCATTAATGATGTCCCAGGAGGAGTAGAGAATGGAAAGGGGGCATAAAGCATATTTGAGATATAATGACTAAAGTCTTTGCTAACTTTATGAAATGCATAAATCCAAGAGGACAACACACCCCAAATAGGGTAAATGCATATAGACACATACTGGGAGCTGTGACACATACTATTCAGAATGACAAATATCAGAGATAAAGAAAAGATTCTGAAAGCAACAAGAGAAAAGCAAATCAAATTCAAAGGAAACTCAATAAGATTAAGTTCTGACTGCTCATAGGAAACCATGGAGGAGAGAATAAAAGGGATATGATGTGTTTAAGGTAGTAAAGGAGAAAAACTGCCAGCTAATAATTCTGTATCTGGCAAAGCTGTCCTTTAAAAAATAAAGGGAAGTTCAAAGTCTTCACAGAAAAACAAAACCTGATAGAATATGTTACCAAAACACCAGAATTACCAGAGTTCTTGAAGGGAGTACTGAAACCTGAAAGGAAAAACAAGGTCAAGAGACTTAGAGAAGAGTGTGGAAATGAAGATTATTTGAGAGGGTAAATTAATGGGTAAAAAGACAGACAAAAGTGTGATACGATAACAGAAGTCCAGAGGTCAAAAAAGATGAAGTAAGTTATGACTTTACAGTGATAACATTGAATGTTAATAGCTTGAACTAGCAATCAAAGGACATAGATTTCAGAATAGATTAAAAATATACCAGCCATCTATATGTTGTCAAAAAGAGACTCACTTCAGATGTAAGGTCCCAACCAGGTTACAAGTGAAAGGACGGAGAAAGATATTCCATGCAAAATATAACCAAAAGTGAGCTAGATTAGAAATATTAATATCAGACTAAATAGATTTAAATACAAACCTGTTAATAGGGATGAAGGGTGACATTATATATATAAAAAAAGGGGCAATTCATCACGAAGAAATAACTATACTAAATATTTATGCACCTAACGTTGGTGCTCCAAGACACATGAGGCACACACTGGCAAAACTGAAGGGAGAAATAGATATCTCTAAAATAATAGTTGAATTCTATAATAAACCACTCTCAGTATTGTATAGAACATCTGGACAGAGGGTAAATAAATAGAGTTCCAATAATATGATGAGTGAACTAGACCTAACAGACATCTAGAGAGCATTACACCCCAAAACAGCCGGGTGCACATTTATTTCAAGTGTTCATAGAGACTTTTCTAATGTAGACCATATGTTGGGCCACAAGAGAAGTATCAGTAAATTGTAAATGATTGAAATTTTACAAAAACACTTTCTCTCATCATAACAGAATCATAACAGAAATCAATAATGGATAGAAAAATGGAAAAACTATAAATATGTGGAGATTGAAAACAACATATTATTTTAAAAAGTCAGTGCATCAAAAAGAAAATTGGAAGATAATTCAGCTAATATCTTGAGATGATTGAAAATGAAATAACAGCATGTCAACACTTACTGAACATTGCAAAGGCAGTGCCAAGGGGGAATTGTATAGTCCTCAGTGCTTACATTTAAAAATATAAAAGATCTAATTTTGAAGACTTAATTGCACACCTAGAAAAACTAGAAAAAGAATAGCAAACTAATCCCAAACCAAGCAAAACAAAGAAATAGTAAAGATCAGAGCAGAAATAAATGTAAAGGAGAAGACAAAACAGTAGAGGGAATCAACAAAACCAAAAGGTGTTTCTTTGAGAAGATCCACAAAATCAGTAGACCCTTAGCTATAATGACAAAGAAAAAAAGAGAGAAGACATAAATAAATAAAATCAGAAATGAGAAAGGGGACATTAGCACTGATCCCACAGAATTAAGAGAGATCCTAAGAGAATACTATGAACAACTGTATGTCAAAACCTAGACAATGTAGATGAGATGGACAAATTCCTTAAAGGCATGAACCACTTATACAAACCCTAGAAGAAATAGAAGACCTCAATAAACCAAACACAAGTGAAGAGATTGAAATTCATCAAAAATCTCCCTATGATAAAAAGTCAAGGATCAGATAGCTTCAGAAGTGAATTCTATCAGTCATTCAAAGATAACTTAATACCAATCTTGCTCAAACTCTTCCAAAAATCGAAAAGTAAAAACTGCTATCAATCTCGTTCTATGAAATCAACATCACTCAAATTCCAAAACCATATAAAGATACTTTGAAAAAAGAAAATTACAGACAAATATCTCTAATGAATATAGATGTAAAAATCCTCAACAAAATACTTGCAAGCAAGTTGAAAAGCACATTAAAGAATTTTATGCCATGATCAGTTGTGTTTTATCAAAATTATGCAAGAATGGTTCAATACAAGAAAATGAATTAATGTATTAAACCACATTGATAAATTAAGGAAGAAAAATTGTATGATTTTCTCTATTGATGCAGAAAAGGAATTGGACAAAACATTGCACCCTATAATGAAAAAAGTACTCTAAGAGATAGGAATAGAAGTATGCATTTTCAATATGGTAAAAATACATACATGACAAACCTACAGCTAGCACTGTACTCAATGGTGATAGCCTGAAAGCTTTCCCATTGACATTAGGAACAAGAAATGATGCTAACTTTTTAGCTAGAGAAGTTGTAGGTAAAGCAATTGGACTAGACAAAGAAATAAAAGGCATCCAAACAGGAAAAAAAGTAAAGTTTTCATTATTTACCCATGACATTATCCTATACCTAGAAAATGCTGAAAAATCCACAATAAAGATATCAGAGTTAATAGAAGAGTTCAGCAAATTGATAAGATACAAGATTAATACACAAAAAATCAATAACATTCCTATACACTACTGATGTTCAATCTGAGTAGGAAATCAGAAAAAAGATTCCATTTATTCTAGCGACCAAAACAATCAAATATTTGGGAATAAACTTAACTAGATAAATAACAGATATGTATTCAGAAAAATACAAAACATTGCTAAAAGATACTGATAAGACTTAAATAAGTAGAAAGACATCCTGTGTTCATGGAATGGGTGACTCAGTAGTGACACAGTGTCAATTATATCCAAACTGATTTACCAATTCAAGAAATCCCATTAAAAATCTAACGCCCTTGTTTGCAGAAATCAAAAGCCAATAAGCAACTTTGTTTAGAAGAGAAAGGGGTCCAAAATATAAAAACAACAACAACAACAACAACAAAAACACACCCATACAGTGTGGTACTAGCATAAGGACTGAAGATTTGAGCAATGGAACTGGATTCGAAACAATGAAGTTGACCATCACATCTTCAATCAAGTAATTTTCAACAAGGCTGTTAAACCCACTCAACAGAGCCAGAAGAGTCTATTCAACAAATGGTGGTGAGAGAACTGGAAACCCATATCCAAAAGATAGAAAGAATATCCCTACCTTGCACCTTAAAAAATTAACTCAATGGATCAAGCACATATATATACAAGTTACAACCATCAAATTCCTAGAAGAAAATATAGGAAAGTATCAACATCTTGTGGCAGGTGGTAGTTTCTTAAACATGGCACTTGAAGTACAAACAACAAAAGAAAAAATAGATAAATGAGACATTCTCAAAATTAAGCACTTTTGTAAATCAAAGAACTTTGTCAAAAGTGTAAAATGGCAGCCAATTCAATGGGATAAAATACTTGTCAATCATATATCTGATTATGGTTTAACACCGATGATATATAATGAGATCATACAACTCAACAAGGAAAAGATCAGCTATCTGATTTGAAAAATGGCAAAAGACTTAGACATAAGAAGAAATACAAATGGTGAAGAAACATGAAAAAATTCAACATTGTTACCTATTAGAGTAGTGCAATTCAAAACTATAGTGAGTTATCATTTCAAAACTATTAGACTGGTCACTATTAAAAAGTTTGGGAAAGATTGTGAGAATATGGTTCTCATGTAAGGCTAAGTACAGAAAGCTGGGGGGATGTGGAGAATTACTTTTTGGAGTAATGAAATTGTTCTAAAATCTTTGAAATGATGAATGTGCAACATTGTGTTTATAGTGAAAGCCATTGATTATACACTTTAGATAGAATGGCCAGAAACAGTAGCTGTGTCCAGTGTGGGAAGCATGAAGACATTGAGAGGCTGGGAATTTTCTTTTATGTTTGTTTTTAATTTTTACTAATGTTATTGAAATAATGAAAATGTTCTAGTGATTATTGAAGTGATTAATGCACCACTATGTAATTATTGCAAATACCATTGATTGTGCACTTTGAATTTTATGCTTTTTAAATATGTATTAATGAAACTGATTTGTTTGAAAAAAGTTGGAATGCTATAAATTTTGGAGAGCATGTAGAGAGGTAGGAAAGCTTATTCACTGTTGTTGGAAATGTAGAATGGTACAGCCACTGTGAAGGACTGTTAGCTGTTCCTAAAGAATTTGAATATAGACTTGCCATGGGACCTGGCAATACCATTGCTAGGTATAGTCAGACAAACTGAGAGCAGTGACATGAATAGATATTTACATACTGATGTTCATAGCAATTTTATTCACAATAGCCAAAAGTTGGAAACAACCCATATCTGCATCAACTGAAGAATGGATAAACAGATTGTGGTGCATACATGGGATGGAATATTATGCAGCAGTAAGAAGAAATGAAGTCATGAAAAATAAGACAACATGGATGAAACTGGAGGGCATTTTGTTGAGTGAAGCAAGATAGACACAATAGGACAAATACTGCATGAAATAAATACATTATGTGAAATAAAATATATTGTGCAATATATGAATATGGGTAAACTTGCATATATACTACTGTCTTTCTTTGAGGCTGAACAAACGTAGGTTAATATTACCAAATGTTAATATCAGAGTAAAAAAAAAGCATTATGCAAAGTGAAGGAGACCAGAGTGCAACACATAGAATGACACCATTTATATAAAATGTAAATATAAATCAGTTTATAAAGAAGACATGAGATTGGTGATTATGTAGGACTGAGGAAGGAATGCTAAAGGCATGGAGTCTTTCTTATTGGAGTAATGAAATTTTTCTAACATTTTTTTAGATGATGAATGTGCAACACTTTGATTACATTAAAAGCCATTGATTATAAGCTTTGGATAGATCATATGTATGTAAATATATTTGAATATACCTATTTAATAAATAAATCATTGTGCAAAAAAGATAAATATAGCAGGTATACACAGCAGGGTAACATAGAGAGATTCAGAGGTGTGTAATTTTCTTGTTAGTTTTTTGTTTATTATTTTCATAATTATTATTGAAGTAATGAAAATGCTTTAATGATTTAAGTGATTACAATACAACTCTGTGATTATACCAAATATCATTGTACACTATTTATTATGTGTATACTTTGTAAATATGTAAAATAAAGTGATGTTGTTGAAAAAAATGAATGAGCTAAAATCAATGACCTCACATATATGTGGGGCAACTACAATATGAACCACAAAATATACTCAAAGCAAGCAGAAGGAATGAAATAACAAAGATCAGAAGAGAAATGAATGGAATCAAGAAGGAAAAAATGAAGAGACACTTAAGCAAACCAAAAGTTGGTTCTTCAAGAAGATCAACAAAATTGATAAACAGTTTGCTAGACTTACCAAGAAAAAAAGAACATGTAAATAAATAATTTCAGAAATGAAAATGGACATTACTACTAACCCCACAGAAATAAACAAGATCATAAGAGGATACTATGTATAACTCTACACCAAAATACAAAGCAAAGTAGATGCGATGGAAAAATTCCTAGGACTTACACTGATTCAAGAAAAAATAGAAGACCTTAGCAAACCAATCACAAATAAAGAGATTGAAACATTCATTAAACAACTCCCCAAAATGAAAATCCCATGATCAAATGGATTCACAGGTGAATTCTTCCAAAGATTTAATACCAAACTTCTTGAACTCTTCTTAAAAATTGAAGAAGAAGGAATGCTACCAAACTCATTTTATGAAGCAAAAATAACCCTAATTTGAAAGTCAGATAAAGATATTATGAAAAAAGAAAAATGCAATTTTCCAAATGAATGCAGACTCAAAAATCCTATTAAAAAATACTAACAAAATGCAAAAACACATTAAACTAGTAATTATTCATCATGATCAAGTGGTTTTATGCCCAGAATTCAAGGGTGGTTCAACATAGGAAAATCAATCAATATAATACAGGACATTAAATAAATCAATTGATCTTCTCAATTGAGATAAAGAAGGTAGGAATTGAAGAAAACTTTCCCCACATGATAAAGACCATATGTGAAAACCCACAGCTAACATTATAATCAATGTTGAAATACTGAAAATTTCCCTGTTGAGGTAAGGAACAAGACAAGGATGCCCACTGTCTCTACTGTGACTCAATATAGTGCTGAAGGTTCTAGCTTGAGCAATCAGGCAAAAAACAAAAAAAAAAGAAAGAAATGAAATCCATCAAAATTCAAAAAGAAGAAGAAAAACCCTTCTCCTCACATTGATATGATCCTATACCTAAAATTTCCAGAAATATTTCCAGCAAAGCTACCAGAGTGACAAAGCAAATTCAGAAGGGGAGCAGCATATAAGATTAGTACGCAAAAATCAATAGTTTTCAATGGAGTAATGAGCAATCTGTGGAAGAAGTCAAGAAAATATGCCATTTACAATAGCCACAAAAACAATTAAATATTTAGGGAAAACCTTAATCAAGGATGTAAAGCAGAAAATTACAATGCATTATTTAAAAAAATTTTAAAACCTAAAGACACGGAAAAATATTCCATCTTCATGGATGGGAATAATATTTTCATTAAGATGCTCAGTTCTACCAAAATTCATATATAGATTCAATGCAACCCCAATAAAAAATTACAGCCTTTTTTAAATAATGGAAAACATAATTATCAATTTTATTTGGGATGGTATGGGGATCTGAATAGCCAAAAATATCTTCCAAAGGAGGTATGAAATTGGAGAACTCTCACTTCTGAACTTTAAGTAATATTAACTAGCTACTCTTGTAAAACAGCATGGTACTGTCATAAAGGTAGATATATAGACCAATAGAACCACCTGATCATTCAGAAACAAACCTCACATCTATGGTCAAGTGCTTTTGGCAAGGCTCTCAAATCCATCCAACTGTTTCAGAATTGTCTATTCATCAGATACTGCTGGTAAAATTGAATATCCATATACAAAAGAAAGAAAGAGGAACACTATCTAATACCTTATACAAAAAAAAATTACTCAATATGGATCAAAGACCTAAATATAAAAGCAAGAACCATAAAACTCCAGAAAGAATATGTGGGGAAACACCTTCAGGTCGTGGCGGTAGGTTATGGTTTCTTAAACCTTACACCCAAAGCAAAAGCAATGAAAGAAAAAAATGTATAAATGGTACCTCCTCAAACTTAAACAGTTTTATGTTTCAAAGAACTTTGTTAAGATGGTGAAGAGACAACCTATTCAAAGGAGGAAATGTTCAGCAACCTCATATTTGATAAGGGTTTAATATCCATGCTATGTAAAGAGAACATGAACAATAAAAGATCAAGTAATCCACTTTTAAAAATGTGTAAAAGACTTAAATAGACATTTCTCCAAAGAGGAAATAAAAATGGTGAAAAATGCATAAAAAATGTTCAATAAGACAAATACTAATTGTTGTAGATACCGAGAGAGGTTCAATTATTGCCTATGGAAGGCCAGGACTCAGTAATAATTTTGGGAAGGAAAAAAACGAATTTATTTAAGACCAGCCAGGCTCAGGAACTTCTCTGTCCAAAAACCCAAGCCCCAAATAGAATGTGTTCTTTATATACAGAGGATATAAGAGTGGGGAGTCAAACGGTGTTTATATGCAAAACCATTTTAGTTAGTTCCTTAAGTGTTTTTTTATCTGAGCATTAGATGTGTTATTTCCTTCAGGTAACCTTGAATTAACACATATTCCCCACATTCCTGGTAAACTTTTAACATGAACTCCATACATTGCAAGTAAACTTTTAACATGAAACCCACACAATCCAGGTAAGCTTTTAACATGAAGCCCAGAGATTCCATGTAAGCTTTTAATGCATTTGGTTTGCATCCTCCCTGAATATATAAAGTTTATAGAGCCTATATTGCTTAATTGTTTTTCTGGGACTGGAGTGGATGGCATGATTATAAAGGGTAGGGCTGCAGCTTCCACCATCTGATACACACAGCTCAGGTTGTCTGTGAAGAGATGCACAGCTCCAACTCATAGCCTACATCATAATGACTCCTATGATACGAGTTAAGCAAGTTGAGTATTCTCAGAGACATGGAGTCTGCAGCATAGACTTACAGGAAGTAAAAACGTACAGGTTGTGAGCAAATGTCCCATGGGCGAAATCTATGATAAGAAGAAAGTGAGTAGAGCTGCAGTGAAGGGATATGACAGGAGTATAGGGAAACTATTGGTTTGGGTGGTGCAAGCTTGATGGGGACTACTGTGGGAAGGATTGGTCAGATTGTTGGGGTAGGGAGCAGGTGAACACAGGATTGGCAGGTACATGGTTGAAACTATAGTGTTGAGAAATCTCTTTTGACAATATAATAAGGCAGGGTTACTGCTGAACAGTGTTGGGGGGGGCACTCAGCACAGGGTGCACCTGGGCAGGATTTCGGGGTATGTGTGCATGCTCATCTTGTTATAGTTTGTTAAATCAGTGGATGGAAAAACCATCCAATGAGCAGGAAGGTGTTGTATGACCATTCTGGGGAGGTTGGATGTTTGCAAACATAGGGGATGGTGTGCCTTGAGAGCATGAGTGATTGCCAAAAGGGGAGGACAGACTAGTGTGTCAAGCCCTCAACATTGTTGTAAGTATCTGTGAATCTTTTCTTTCAAGAAGAAATGATGTAATTAGAAATAGACATTGAATAACAGGATCAACTCAGACCAAGCAGATTATCTCAGCCTACATGTAATATCAGGTGTCAAAAACTGCTTTATGACTTTAGATAAAAGGGGGAAATGGAAAGGACAAATGAGTTTATATGACTATGAGTCTCCAAAAAAGAGTCAGGAGGTCATCAGAGGGGTAATGCTTATGCATGCCTCAGCAGGGTCCCAGGGACAGCCCAAGTAGATAGAAGCCCAGGTACTGGTTCTCCTGAGGGCTACAAAGACCCACAGGTTCTACGGTCATGGCAGATGACTCTGGATTTCAGTGCCATGCCAGTTCCTTACTTTGGAGTTTGTGTTCTTGAGTGTGGTGGAGTTGGACTCAGATATGACCTTTCTACACATGCCTCTTCTGTTACTTTAACTGCATCTGTGGCTTGTCCTGGGGTTGGTGTATACTCAGAATATCTGAATCTCTGGACTGTCCATGTGACAGCCAGGCACTGAGCCTCAGTGGTCTTGCAACTCCTACTATTTGGTTTACTGGTCTTACCCTGACCAGCTAATAGGGTGGTGAAGAAAGTTAATCACCACAACAGGGAACCAAGAGTGCCTACAAATGCAAGCAGGAGAATTTCATTCATCATCCATGTGTTATCTAAGTCCCCTCTTGATATAGAGGGGGAGTGGACATAAGCACCCCAGGGTCCACAGGCTGGATGAATAGAGTATGTATTAAAGTGGACTTACTGATATTCTACTATGAACTATTATGATTAATAATGGAAGAAATTATAGTATGGATGTGGAGAAAGTGGCCATGGTAGTTGTTGAAGGTAGGGAAAGGGAAGAAGAGATATGATGTGGGGGCATTTTCAGGACTTAGTAGTCCTGGGTGGAACTGCAGTGACAGATGCTGGACATTGTATGTCCTGCCATGGCCCACTGGGTGGATTGGGGGACAGTGTAACCTACAATGTAAACCATTATCTATGTGGTGCAGCAGTGCTCCAAAATGTATTCACCAAATGCAATGAATGTGCCATGGTGATGAAAGAGGTTGTTAATGTGGGAGGAGTATGATGAGGGAGGTGGGGTGCGGCGGCTTGCTCGGTCGGTAGAGGTGGGGTCTGGCTGCGGACGAGGGGTTGGTCCAGCTCTGGACGAGGGGTCGGTCCCGCTTGGGACGAGGGGTCGGTCCCACCTGGGACGAGGGGGTCGGTCTGGCAGCAGACAAGGGATCGGTCTCACAAGGGGTTGCGCGGTTCGGCTGACGGGGTCACCCGGCGAAGCCGGCGACGAAGGGGTCGCCTGGAGAAGCAGGCGACGAACTGGGGACAAGGGAGGCCAGGCCCTTGTCGGGGGCTCTCAGGACTGGAGGGCGCATGGCAGAAGAACTACCGCGGAGACAAGGTAAACACGCAAGTCCACTTTACTGAGGGAGAGGCAACAGTTTTATAGGGGCTGGGGAAGGCTGATTGGTTGAAGCCACACCCTGTTCTGATTGGTTGCTGGCAAAAGGTCAGTGGGCGGTACTGGACGGGGGAGGGGTGGTGGTTAGGGATTGGCTGTCGCTGTTGCTGGGGGAAGGGGCAGGGTTTAGGGATTGGTGGCTGCTGTTGCTGGGGTGGAGGGCAGACTTGAGTTTCCCGCCCACGCCTGGCTGTTGCTGCTGTCGGGGGAGGGGAAAAGGGCAGACGGGAATTTTCGGCCCTGCGCCTGCGCAGGGAGAAAGAAGAAGAAGGGTGCCGCCCTACAGGCATTGTGTGGTGCCATCCGGGAGGAGGGGCGGCCACGGAAGCATGGCTGCCGAGAAGGGGAGACCCGAGGGCACTCTGCGCCCATGCCGAGCTCCCTTCAGGGGTGCCGGTGAGTCCGACTAGCCACCCTATTATGGGGGCAGTGGCTTGGCCTGCCGCGGCTGCTCCCCCGCCAGGCCAGCAAACCACACTTCAGCCCGAGGGGTGACCGCAGTGGGGAGTATATGGGGACCTCCTATTTTTGAATAATATTTTTAAAATGTAAAGAATGAAAAAAAAATGGTGCTTGGTTGTCACTATGGGCCCCAAGAGGAGGGGGAGATAGGAATAGAATAGATCAGAGTGGGTAATTAATGGGCAATGGAAGTATTCTACATATTCATGCAAATGATGGATACAGGCATGCTAAATTTCAAAATTTTATAAAAGTGTGTAGTCTAAAGTGTCAATCATAATGTAAACTACTGACCATAGTTAGTAGCTATGTTTTAATATTTGTACATCCATTGTAACAAATGTAGCATCCAAATGTAAAAAGATAATAGTGAGGGGGGAATGTGAAGAAGATTCCCTATTCTGTATGTGACTATACTGTGACCTAAACATTCTTTGAGGACATAATAAAAAAAGAAAAGTGGTAAGACACTGTGGAAGAAATGGAAGAAATTGCCACTGTACATACAGGACAACACCTATTACAGTCATGAAAGCCAAAACATCAAAAAAATTATATTTCATTTTTAATACCCCAATTTTTTTAACTTTTTTAGTTTTTCTAAATTATTTTGTATTTTATTTCTTATATTTAAAGCTATCATTAATGTCATTTTCTATTAATTGAGTTTGGCAATATATTAGGTTTCCTTTTTTGAAGAAGTTTTATATCACAGAGGGGTTCAACTATGGCTGGGGAGGAAGAATAATGTGGAGTGTCATTCAAGTAGCATGCATCAGAAGGAATTCTCCTGGCCATGTATATCGGGTATACAGAAATGTTCAGATGTTCATAGGTATTGCCACAGTGGGTAGAGATTCACATGATAACTGATGGAGTGCCGGATTCCTATCCTAGAGACCTCAATGGAAAAGAAGCACCCCCCCCCCAAGTATAGGGGCAATGACCAGTGAAGAAGGGTAGTCCAGTGATGGGCTTTAATATTGATGACTATGCTTATGACACTTTTGTGCTTTTAATTTCAACTTGGCCAAGTACTGCAGGGTTCCTAAGAGTTACCTCCTAAGAGCCTCCATGTTGCTCAAATGTGACCACTCTCTAAGCCAAAATCAGTATATAAATGCATTACATTCCCTCCAGCATGGGACATGAATCTCAGGGATGAGCCTACCTAATGATGAAGGATTACTACCAAGCACCAACTGGTGATGCAACTAGAATAAGACCTTGAATAAAATGGGGAAATTGTAAAGACAAATGAGTTTATATGGCTAAAAGACTTCATAATTAGTCAGGAGGACATAAGAGGATCATGTGGATGTACATCTCAGCATGATCCTATAAACCTATTTTCTTCACATCCTCACCATCACTTGTAGTTTCCTGTTAATTTTTCAGATTGTGGCCATTATAAAAGGTGTGACATGAAATCACAGTGAAGCTTTGATTTGCATTTCACTGATAGCTAGTGAGGCTGATCATTTTTTCATGTTTTTCTGCTTTTTATTCCTTTTTTGTAAAAATATCTAATCCAAGTCTTTTGCCCATTTTCAATTGGATCATTTGTCTTTTATTGTTGAGTTGTAGGGCATCTTTACAAATCATGGATATTAAATCCTTATTAGATATTGGACTTCCAAATATTTTCTCCATTTTGTAAGTTGCCTTTTCACCCTCTTGGCAAAGTCCTTGAAATGCAGGTATATTTAGTTTGAAGAAGTCCCATTTTTCTAATTTTTCTTTCATTGATTGGACATTGGGTTTAAGTTTCAAGAGATCTAGACTTGCCACAAGATCTTCAAGCTGTTCCTGACATCATCTTCTAGTAATTTTATAATCCAGGTTTTTATGTTCAGGAGTTTGATTCATTTTGATATGATTCTTTTATAAGGAGTATTTGAGTCTTTTTGCTGTTATTATAAATGGAATTTTCTTCCGATTTCCACCTAGATTTTTCGGTACTATGTACAAAAACATTACTGATTTTTGTATGTTGACATTGCATCCTGCCACTTTGTTAAACTAATTTATTAGTTCCAGTAGTTTTGTCATAGATACATTCAAATTATCTAAATATAGGATCATGGAATCCACAAATAGTGAAAAATTTACTTCCTCTTTTCCTATTTGGATCTCTTTATTTTTTTTCTTGTCCAATTACTCTAGTTAGAAATTGTAGTACAATATCATGACAGTGGGCATCCTTGTTCTATTCCTGAATATTAAAGGGAAAATTTTCAACCATTCCCCATTGAGTATGATGTTGACTGTGGGTTTTTCATATATACCTTTGTCTTATTGAGGAATTTTTCCTATATACCTATCTTTTGAAGAGTTTTTGTAAAAGAAAAGAATGCTGGAATTTGTTTAATTCATTTTTGCACCAATTGAGATAATCATGTGGCTTTTATCCTTCAATTTGTTAAAGTGCGTGACATTTATTGATCTTCTTATGTTGAATCAGCCTTGTATACCAGGAATAAATTCCTAATGGTCATGATACATAAGTATTTTGATATGCTGTTGGGTTCAATTTACAATTTTGTTGAAAATTTCTGCATTTATGTTCATTAGAGATTGGGCTGTTATTTTCTTTTCTTGTCTTATCTTTATCTGGCCTTGATATTAGGGTGATGGTGGATTCATAAAATGTGTTCAGTAATTTTCCCTCCACTTCATTTTATTAGAAGAGTTTGAACAAGATTGGTGTTAATTCTTTTCAGAATGCTTTGAAGAATTCATCTTTGAAGCCTTCTGGTTTAGAGTTTATTCTCAAGGAGGTTGTGATGATGGATTCAATCTCTTTAAAAGTGATTGGTTTAAGTTTATGTATTTCTTTTACCATCAGTGTAGGTTGTGCATTTCTAGGAATCTGTCCATTTCATCTAGGTTTTCTAGGTTGTTGGAATACAGTTCCCCATAATAATCTCATATGACCTTTTTCAATTCTGTGGAATCAGACATAACTTCTGCCCTTTCATTTATGTTTGTATTTATTTGTGTCTCTCTCTTTTTGGCTTTGTTCATCTTTCTAGAGGTTTGTCAATTTTATTGATCTTCTCAAAGATCCAGCTTTTGATTTGTTGATTTTCTGTGTTGTTTTATTTTTAAATTTTTTTCATTCTCATTTGCATTTATTTCTGTTCTAATCATTATCATTTATTTCCTTCTGCTTGCTTTAGGGTTGGTTTGTTGTTCTTTTTCTATTTCCCCTAGTTGTTCAGTTAAATATTTGAGTTTAGTTCTTTTTTCTTTTTTTAATATAGATGATTAGGGCTACAAATTTCCCTCTCAAGACTTCCTTGCCTGTATCCCAGAAGTTTTGATAAGATGTGTCTTGTTTTTATTCATCTCAATATACTTTTTAAATTCACTTGCAATTCTTTCTTTAAACCACTGATTATTTAGGAGTATGTTGTCTAGCCTCCACACATTTGTAAATTCACTTTTTTTCCTGTCTATTATTAATTTCCAGTTGCAAAACATTATGAATTGAAAAAGTCCTTTGTATAATATATATATATATATAGAAAGAGAGAGAGAGAGAGAGAGAGAGAGAGAGAGAGAGAGAGAGAGAGAGAGAGAGAGAGAGAGAGAACTGCATTGTGCCCTAACATGTGGTCTATCTTGAAGAAATGTAAAACCCACTGAATTTAGAAGCAGTGTTCTGTATATGTCTGTTAGGTCTAACTCATTTAGCATATTGCTCAAGTTCTCTGTTTCTTTGTTGATCTTCTATCTACTTTTTTCTTTTATTTTTAAAAAAATTTTAATGTTACATTAAAAATATGAGGTCCCCATATAGTCTCTACCCACTTCACCAAACTCCCTCCACATCAAAAACCTCTTTCATCATCGTGGCACATTCATTGCATGTGTTGAATATATTTTGGAGCACTGCTGTACCACATGAATAGTGGTTTACATTGTAGTTTACACTTTCACCCAGCCCACCAAGTGGGCCTTGGCAGGACATACAATGTCCTGCAACTTTCCCTGCAGTACCACCCAGGACTGCTCCAAGTCTGGAAAATTCTATCTACTTTTTGTAACTAATGATATGAGTTGGGAGTTGTGGTCTCCTAAGGTTACTGCAGAGGTGGCTATTTCTCACTTCATTTTTTTTTTCTTTCTGTTTTTCTCTCCCCAACCCATTCAGTTTTGCCAGAATTTTGCTGCACTAAGGTTATGAGCAAAGATATTTATGATTGTTTAAACTCTCTGGTGGATTTCACTTTTATTAATATATAATGGTCTTCTGTATTTCTTATAATTTTTTTGCATTTAAAGTCTGTTTTGTCTGATATTAATATAGCTATGCTATTTTTTTGTTACTATTTGCGTGCAGTACCTTTTCCAAACTTTTATTTACAACCAATTTCTATTCCTGAGTCTAAGGTGAGTTACTTGTAAGCAGCATATGTACAGCTCATGGTTGTTTTATTTATTTTATTTTTATCCATTTTGTAATTCTGTATCTTTTGATTAGGGAGTTTAATCTATTCACATTCAATGATATTACTGTAAATGTTTCATTTACTTCCACCATTTTATTCTTTGAATTTCATATGTCTTATCATGTTTTTGTCTGTCTTTTTACTCTTTTGGTTTACTTTTCTGCTATTCTTTCTTCTATACTCTCCTCCAGGGCTCTCTCTCCTGTCTTTTTCTTACACAATCTAAAATATCCTTCAGTATTTCCTGCAAGGGTGCACCCTTTTTAAAGAAGTCTCCTAGTTTTTGTTTGTTTGTGAGTGTTTTAGACTCACCCTCAAATTTGAAGGATAATTTTGTTGGATACAGAATTCTTGGCTAGCAGCTTTTCTCTTACATTATCCTAATTGTGTCATAACACACTTTTCACTTCCATAGTTTCTGATGAAAATCTGCACTAAGTCTTACTGGGTGTCTTTAGTATGTGATGGTTTGTTTCTCCCTTGCTGCTCTGAGTATTTTCTCATTATCTCTGACATTTGACATTCTGAGTAGTATGAGTCATGGAGTAGGTCTATTCGAATTTATTCTGATTGGTGTATGCTGTGCTTTTTGGAAATGTTATTTCATTTCTCTCATGAGAGTTGGGAAATGTTCTGCTATTATTTCCTCAAATACTCTTTGTGTCCCTTTTCCCTTCTCTTCTCCTTTGGGAAATCCCATGACACACATATAATTGCATTTCATATTGTCATCCAGGTCTTTGAGCACCTGCTGATTTTTTTTCCATTCTTTTTTCTCTCTGTTCTTTTATTTTTTCAAATTTAGCTGTTCTGTCTATGGTATCAGTTATTCTTTCTTCTGTCATTTCCAGTCTGCTGTTGAATGTTCTATAGGGCTTTGGACATCATCTAATTTTTCTTCATTCCTATTAGCTCTGTTACTTTTCTGTTCAGGATTTCATATTCTTATTTGCTTTCACTTAATATCTTCTTGATGTCACTTATCTCTTTAGCCATATCATCTTTCAACTCATTAATTAGATTTTGGAAATTTGTGTGTCTCTCATGAATCAGTTCTCTCAAATACTATGTCTTCTCAGGGGCATCGATATATTACTTTTCTTGGTCCATATCTTCCATTTTCTTACTATGCCTTATAATTTTTAATGATGTCAAGGCATCTGATTAGGATGAAGTTTACAGATGCTCACTTTCTCTTTTGTAGGGATTTGGCTGCCAGAGGCTGTGTTATCACTGGTCTTGCATTTTTGCCCTGATGGTTGCTCAAAACTGGGCCCTGGACCCAGTAATTGGTTGCAGACCAGATTCAGGGACCTTGGGGAGGAAAGGTATAAAGGCCAGAAAAAAAACTTTCTTATTTTTAATTTTCTCATGAGAAATTCCTTGATCTGCCAGCAGATAGTGGTCTTTGAGCGCCCTCTCATTCAGTGCTTGGTCTGAATGTGTTTGTTACAACACAGACAAGATTAGTGTGATAGAGCTTCCACAACCTAGGTAAGCTTTTAGCATGGACTTTATACATCCTAGATAAGCTTTTAGCACATTTGGTTTGCATTTCCCTTGAGTATTTAAAGTTTATAGAGTTTGCATTGATAAACTGTTTCCTGGGACTCGAGTCATTGCCATGGTTACCAGGGCAGGGCTGCAGCCTCTCACCATTCCACATCCACAATTCAGGACAGACTATTTAGGTTAAGGTTATCTCTGAAGAGACAAAGAGCCTCCCACCCATATAGCCCACATCATTTCTCCCCTTATGCCAAAGTTTAACTTGCTAAGATTTGGCATAATTATTGTTGGAGCTATGAGGTGGATGGCTGTTTGTTGTTTTGATTGATACTTTACTTTTCAATCTATCGTTTAGCATCCAGGACTTTGTTTTTAGAAGTTTAGAAGTTTTCACTCTGAACAGCAGAATCCTGGGGCGGGGGCCTGCAGTCATCCTGGGGCCACCGGCTCTCACATGGATTTTCAGTCAGGCTCCAGATCCATCTATTAATTTTGTTTTACCCTTAAAGGGTTTTCACCTTTAATCTTAAAGGGGTGCTGAAGGGAGATGATCTCTTTTCTGTAACTTCTTCCTGCTGACCATGGGCTGTAGTCATTGCCTAAAAGGTGTAAAACTCTATTTTATTTTAATTGGAGGAAGATGGATCTGGCCTTCTGTATGAAGTTGGTTGAAGTTTTCATATGGTTAATAAGATGTTCATTCTGAAAGAAACAAAGTTAATTAAAAATTTGGAATACCTGTTTTTAAAAGAGGACATTGGATTACAGAGGTAAGCAAGGTTAGAGAGAAATTGCAATAGATACTTAGCTTTCTTTGAAGACACATTTCAAGCTGTTTAATTATTGGCACTCATGTGCTCAGTCTGATGCTTCTGGTGAACTGGCACCCTTTGGGCAATTGGTTTCATTCAGGATTAGTACACCAAGTTGGAAATTTTCTTAGTTTTTCACTGTGGGAGTGATCAGAACTACAGAATAAAGATTTTTTACATTTTGATTTTAATTGTACAATTTCTGGTAATTTTGACTTATTCAATAGGTGACTCATTATTAGCAAGCAAGCCTCATTTTAGCTACTCAGTAGAGTACAGTAGAATAGTAAGTTGACTGAGCCTGGCTGTGATTGCCATTTTATTCTATAGACATGTTTATTAACTGTTTAGAAAATGAATTTACTAGGAATTTAACATGCCTAATATACTTTTGCACTTGCTCCAAAATAGAAAAGATAATGTTATAATTATTAGGCATATATTTAGTACAGGATAAAAGTACAGCACTTAATATTAACTAATGTATTACTGCAAAGGATTCAGAATTGCAATTATTAGTTTTAAGTTTCAGGTTTGTAATACTTTACATGTTATCTCTCCATGGGAGCAGGCCATAATGCCAATTGTGTTTAAGTTTTACTTACAGTATCCTGGTATCATGGCTCCACTTGGCATGTTCTTCACACAGTGAGCAAGTCACAGCATTGTTGATCCTAGAGAGAGTTTCCAGTATTCTACCAGCCTGGTGCATAGTGCTCTCTGGCACTATGGAACTGTGCGAGTCTGGAGGCAATATCCATTGTACACTTGGCTGTACCAAGTCATCATTGGCTGCTGCAGGAGCTTGAAACTGCAACATAGTTTCCATCAACTTCAGGAGCAGAACTAGAGATTGATATAGCAAATATTTCTAATTGAGGGGTCAGTGACCAGCCTAGCCAATAACTCACATGGAGAGGCAACCTGTAATGTATTCAAGGCCTGGTTTGAATACACAAAAGAGTTTGACAATGTTAAACTTTATTCCTTGTTTTTATATATATTTTAAACAATTTAATGCAACACATCATATATAAAATGAATGTTTACTTATACAATTTTACCATGAAGATAATAGTAGGTATTTTACTTTAGTAATAGAGGGAAAAAGTTTTTCATTGTTAAAATGAAAACAGAAGATTCCCAATAGAATCAAGATAACTTTTTATTACAATTTTCTTAAATATGCACTTTACGGTTGCCTTCAGACAGGTTTTATTACCACGAAGTTATTCTTTGCCACCAATACCAAGTTTTTAGTTAACAATGGCTTCTAGAATTACAACTATTTAAACATTTTCAGTTTGGAAGATGTTTTACAAACTCTTTATAATTGACTACAACCACATTGACTAGTTACTTTACATTTAAATAAACTTATTAAATTATAATTACTAACCAAAGAAATTTATTTATTTAAGAGAGCATATCTACAATCTTTCTTCTTTAACTTAATTTCATTAACATGAACTTATAATTTGTATTACTCTAAAGATTTTGTACATATAATGTTAATTTTTAATGGGTATTTTATAAACTAAGGGAGATTATACCCAAGCTAAATAAAATTGAAACCATTATAGTTTATACAAAGATTGTTCTCTTTTTTTTTTACAGGAAGCAAAAACTTCTTTCCTTTGTTTAAGTTATAAAAATGAATAATTTTTAAAAGCATACTGACTACCAGTTTTCAAAACATATTACACAATTACCTAATTTATTTAATCATAATCCAGGAAAGATATCTCCATAGTTTTTATGGACTTTTGTTACTTACTGAAATTTGTTAACAGAGCCACTAATTACCCTTATTTTATAGCTGTCAAAATGTTTAAACTGGGAAATTACAGGGCAAACTGATTCTTAATTCCCCAGCCTAGTAGATAAGTTTAATCTGCCACACCTAGTTCTGCCCTCAAAGCACTTGTAAAGAGGAGGCCCTTTCCCAATAGTTCCTATCATCAGATTTGTATGATTTTTTCATCCTGCTTAGTCTAATTTGGGCTCCAAGAATATTTATTCACATATATAACTGCATATTTAATTTTTAACAATTTGAATATAGCTCTTTTAGGAATTTTCACTTGTTAATTTGACATTATCATCCTGATGTATGAAAACATACACTGAGCAAATAGGCAGACACAAATAGTTAGACAAAGAAGCACAACTCATTGATGTTACTTATAATTTGCATTATTTTATACACTGTTTAGCTTAATTTGTGTTCCAGAAATATTTATTACTTATATAACTGCATATTTAATCTCAACAATTTGAACAAATAGGCAGATATGAATAGTTTTACACAAAAACATAACTTTAGTTACTTAAATTTCCATTTTTTTACAAAATAAGTTTGACTGCAAAACATTTCAAAGACTCTTGAAACTTTTCTTAATTTGCACTATGACTATGCAGTTTTGCACAAGAATTTTGTTTCTTAATTAATGGCTTGTAACCAAATTGTTCTCAATGCTTTAACACCATTTTCTTTTGTTTCAGAACCATATATTTTACTTGAATTTAGCAGAATTTTAATAAGCAACAAGATTAATTCTATGTATGTTTACTGAGGCTATTGGAAGCCTCAGGGAGACAAACTGGTTTCTCTCATGAATTGCCACTCTTAGGAACACTGACAGTTAAGGCAGGAGACTCCCCTCCTCCCCCTTTTCCCCCCCAGTCCTTGGAGATAATAAAACTCCAGTGGTTGTTTAAACCCAAGGGCTAAGAATTCCACCAGGCAGTAATTTAGTTTACACTTGGATTCATGAGAGAAAGCAGGGTTACTAATACCAGTAGGACAGGAGCTGTTATGAAATAACCATAGGCAAAGGCAAGGGGTGAGGCTAGGCTTGAAGTAACCATAAATGAAGGTAAGGTTAGTTTAGAATTTACACTTACAATAATAGTTTCAGGCTAAATTCACCCAGTTATAATTTCAGTTATTATCTTTCCACTGTTTTATAATATAAATGCATGTATAAATGATCTTAACTCAGTTACAGTTTTTATTAATTTTTTTAACCTTAAGGTGAATTGGAAACCTTTATTAATTAAGCTACAAGAATTTTATTAGTAACAATTCTGTGAAGTCCTACCTTTTCTTAGTAATAGACCAAATTCTCATCTGTAAGTTATGCATTTAATTCACCAGCAAGAGAGTATTGGCATTTCAAGATTCATTTTAAACTATGTTTTTATCTTTTTACCATGAATTCTTAGGTGCCAGTAACTGACAAAAGCTAAACATCGATTTCAAAGTGGCATTTAATTTTTCTTTTCTTTTCACTCTACCATCTCACAACCCTGAAGTTCCTAGCCAGACCATTGAAAAGGCTATCAAGTGAATAGAGGTCTATTGTTTCAAGTGATAATCTCCTTTCTTCAGACAACTTTACAGTTCTAAAACATTTCAAAGTATTTCTTCAGTCTTACAGAGAGAGATATTCTGAAAAGTAAAGAACCTGGGCAGAATGCAAATGTATTTCCATCTTTGACACCCTAGGGAGGGCACTTTACTGCATTTATTTTGATTCTGCTTTTCATCCCCTTCACCTGTCCCCTTCCAGGCAGTCGGGTGCACAACAATCAAATAGGGATGCAGCTTATGAATAGAAGGTGTGGACTCACTGGAAAGGGGCAAGCTGCTCCCCCCTTTCCAGCTCTCTGCCAAAATGGGCAGACAGAACCTACTCAAATTTGGCACCCCTCCCGGGGACCCAGCCACCCTAAAAGGGCAGCCCCAACAAGCTCAGGTGTATGGCATGGACACAGATGGCCACTAAGCCCCAGCAAAGGAGTGGACCAGAGACAAGGCAGCAGAGCATGCACAAACATCCAGACTCCACAGTTTTGTCCCATAGTCAATTCACCCACTTGCCAATGGCAAGGGAGGGTTCCAGCTCAACTAAATTCCACCACTTTACATAACCACACAACTCCAACACCAGCATTGAGCTGACACAGACAGAAGCACAAAGATCACTAATCTGAGGCACAAATACTTTATATATATATATATTTTTCAGCATGGCTGCCCCCACAGCCATCACAAACCTTAGAGAGAACACTTAACATTAACATCTGGTATAAAGACAATTCATTCACAATTCAGCACCATAACAAAAGATTCCACCTAGAACTTTTTCACTGTTTAATTTTACACCCTGAACAAGCTTCACTAGAAAAGCCAATCCATTTTCCTGTAACCAAGTTTTTAAAAATCCAGACCAATTTCGAGGATGTTAGGACTTGAACCTATAAACATACCTTCCTATTATAATCAAGCTTCCACTCCTTTGGTGGATATAAGACCAGTACCAGATTCTAATATGCAGTTAGACAAACCCAAAACACCAAGCTTTTTCCCAGTTTTCTCCTTTTTCCAAACCTAGAGAGAATGGCTTCCCCTCAATTTTCTGGGGCTACTAGGATCCTCTCAGGAGGTGATCAGCCTACCTCCCTATCAATTAAAGCTAGGGTTCTCTAGACTGTGCTCACCTGGAGAGTCTTACCTTCTTCCATGTTCAGAATTCTTTTTCTTTCCCAGAATCTTTCTCTTCAGACCGTCCATTGCCCTCAATTTTTGTTGGGAAGATTCTGGTGCAGCCCACATCTTTTCTGGATTAAATATAATCCAGGGGTGCCCAGATTTGGAGTTCACCTGAGTCCTCTCAGCTTCCTTGAGGATTTGGAAGGGGCAGCAAAATGCTACCATCTCTGGCCTTCATTTGCAGTCCTGGGAGAGCCCCCAAAAATGTTGTAGAATTTGAGAGAGGTTCAATTATTTACGTATAGAAAAGCCAGGAATCAGGAGTGATTTTGAGAAGGAAAATTGGTTTATTGATGGCCGGCTGGACTCGGGAGCTTTCTGTTTCAATCCTGAGCCCTGAACGAGATTTTTGAGTCCTTTTTATACAGAGAGGAAAGGCCAAATGGTCCTTTTGTTTCCATTCTCAATAGGCTTGAATTAGCATATATCTTCCACATCCTAGGTAAGCTTTTAGCATGGACTTCATACATTCTAGATAAGCTTTTAGCACATCTGGTTGCATTTTCCCTGAGTATTTAAAGTTTATAGAGTTTGCATTGATAAACTGTTTTCTGGGACTGGAGTTGTTGCCATGGTTACCAAGGGCAGGACTCCAGCCTCTTACTATTCCAGACCCACAAGTCAGCACAGACAGTTTAGGTTAAGGTTATCTCTGAAGAGACAAAGAACCTCCCACCCATAGCCCACATCACTTCCACATCACCTATACCACCCTGAGTAGGGAAAACACAACTGAGTCCAACTCTGTCATGCTGGGAGTATAAACACCAAAGTAGGGCCCATTCTTTGCCCCTCTTTTAGACTTACCAGTTTCACAGAAAAGAAAAGGGAAGTAGAATGCATACATATATGCACACATGCACAAACACACACATGCTGTATAGCAGAATACGTAATACCTTTTGTCACTCCTGAAGTCTCCTGGTTTCCCATGAACTAATGATTTCTTTGACCTTAATTGTTGCCATTATTGTTATTTCTTCTATCTCAAGATAAGAAAATTCAAAAGCAGCATCATAGCAACATACATGTACCTGAACACATGTGTAACCACAGGGCACGTTAGTAATCATAACTGTCAATTTCAGAGACTGAACTCTTGACTTTCACAAAAGATATACTTCATGTGACTCAGAAGCCTGTTTCTGATCACTGAATTTGCTGAAGTTAAAATACAAATAGCTGGAGAAGATTAAGTACTTGGTTTTGTTAACATAGTTATCAATTAAAGTCATAAAATATTTTCCATCATTATACATTCAGGTAACTGAGAAAAAGAGAGTATGGAAATTAACTTTAAAGTTAAAAAGTGTTCCTTCCCTTCCTCCAACTCTCCCATACTCTACAAAATGTTTTCCTTGGGTAGAGGCCTTAAAAAGCCCACTACATATTAGTGTGTCATGCATAATAGTCTTCAATTAAGAAAAACAATAACATTTTGTTGTAGTTGTAATTACATAACAAAAATGTTCCCATGCACCCAGGGTCAGCCTTTGAGGAAGGCTCCATGGTGGGGGCTACTGCTTCAAAAACAGCTTCTCACCTTAGCGGCTTGTCCTAAGGGTGAGATGCTGGATCTGTTGAATGGGGTTCCAAAGGAGGGGAGGGTCCTCGAGTGGCATAGTGACAGACACAGATTCTTGCATGCCCTGCAGCTGCCACGTGAGCACTTCATCCTCATGGGGAGCCCAGAGTGCAGGGGGTGCCAATCTGGGCCTGATGTTGGGACCGCATGATGGACTGCTGGGCTGTGATGTGTCCCAGCCCAATGCTATGGTCAAACTCATGGATGGCCACCACGAAGAGGTGCATCTAGAAAGATACTAAAACTACGATGAAAAATGAAATAAATATTGGGATTATATTGTATTCTCATGGAAGCATCTGAGGTTGTTGATGTAAAATAGTCATCATTGAACTCTTTGCAAAACCATTCTTCATCTAATGGAGACAAAGAAAAAGTCACTTTACATTTCCTGCTTTCACAAAAAAAAAAAAACCATGGGATTAAACATAAGCAAAATTAATTTGAAAGAACTCCCATTTGATCTTAATGAAAGCTCATGTGTCATAGATCTTTAAACCTTCAGCAGATACATGTGGTATATTGGTATTAGGCATAGAACTATAAAAATAAAAGTTTCCCGGAAAAACAGATGTTAGAATTCTGTCACTGGTGTGTGTCTGGATTCAATGTGATCAGCCATCATGTCATACAGTAAATGAGAAAATGTCAATAAAATTTTAGTGCAATTATACATTTGTTATTTTCTACTTAATGTCAAACAGAAATTCAGTAGTCAATTTTCCCTTTACCATTCACTTTTATTTTGTTTTAATGGCTACCCCAAAAGTTGCTTATGAAATAAAACACTGTTGTGAAAGTATAAAATAGTCATGATTTATAGCATATAGTAAATAACAGAACCACTTAAGCAAGAAGAATTTATGGTGTCTTCTATTGCTTCCATGGCATAACTTTTGAATCTCTTTTCCCATAAATATTTTACATTTGATTAACCTATAATTTCCAGTGTTTTCCACTATTCATTCCAAGTTCAAACTTATATCTTTGTGCATCAAGATGGACACAACACAGACTAAGGCTAGTGTACCCAATAGAATGGAAGGACAGATGGATCAAATACTTTACCCATCATCTTCTGGACTAGGTGGAGTTAGCTTTACCAAGAGGAAAAGGAAAAGGGCCAGGAAAGGAAGAATGTTTATTGCAGGTCTCTCTCAGATTTAATCACAAGGTAGAGATAGAGCTCTGTTCTCCACACAGAGATCTCATTAACTAAGTTCATAGCAGGAACTAGATGCAAAAAAGTAAATAAATAAATAAATAAACAAATGCCACCAAAACCACCATGAGTTTTTAAAATTTTAGCTATTAATGACCCTTTTGGATATAATAAAAAATCTGGAACAAATGCTAAACTGGAAAATACACGACAATAATTTATATACAGTCAGACTTTTTCAGATATACTTGAAGAGAGAAAGTTGACAAATACACAAAACAACTCAACCTCTGAAAGTTTACCAAGGTCACATAATCAACTAAGTATCCCAGATAATCTGTGTAACAGAATCATGGGAAAACAGGTTAAAAATATGAGTCTTGAGTCACACTTGGACAAACCAGTCAGAATTCCCAGAATTGGAGTTGGGAATCTGTTCTGAGCAAAGTCACCAGATTTATAGCCTGTGTGTATGAGTCTGGGCATTTAGAAGTGCACACTACATCTCACAAGATGTCCCAATGACATGAAGACAAAAATAAATTGCTTTGAGCATGAATTCAAAAAGATAATATATGAAAATATAACATGATAATTATTATATTTATATTAATAGTAAAAGTAATGAAAACTGGATAAGGATTGAAAATATGACTATGAAATTTTGAAATTACAGATCTATCTCTGAGTTTTTTGTGATCTTGGTAAAAAGCAAGATGGTGCAGAGTATTCAAAAGAAGAGCATGAATAAAATAAGGTACATAAGATACTAAAGCATTCCGAGGTGTGAAGATATATTTTTAATATAATAAAGACTCAGGACATAATAGACTAAGAAGAAACAGTCACTTGTGAAGCTTGGAAATGAAGTTAGTGCCCAAATGTGGTCTAGGTGCCAGGCAATGCTCAAACATTTACGTGTATAGACACACTGAGACTCACAACAATACTACAAAACCCATACAATTATTATATTGCTGTATCACAGAGTGGTAAAGTAGCTTCAATTCCCAGGGCTAGGAAGTATCAGAACTGTAAAAAATAAAAGTCATACTTTAGGTATCAAGATCATGGAGAAATATGAACTCATTTATAGATAGTTATATTTATAGAATTAGAGAATGGTTTTTAGAAGGAGTATGAAAGAGAGGGTTGACTGCCCATCTCTAGTTTATCGCTTTCTTTTTCTAACAACTCAATCTTATGGATACATATCAATAAAGCATAAATCCATCCAAAGTGTACAATCAATGATATTTGATATAAATGACATTTAATCTGAATTTTTGCATATCGATCTTGTATCCTAATACTCAACTGAAATCACTTATTAACTCTAGCAAGGAAGAAATACTCATGGCCATTACAGTCCTCTTTTCTGTAATTGGTCTCATGGTTGAAGTTCATATATATCATTATCTTCTTCCACTACCCATTCCATGTTCTCTTCACCCTCAGTGAGCACCACAGCTGGCAATAGTTCTTTGCCCAATGGGATGACTCAAGCCTACAATCCTGAAGATTCTGGGCCATTGATAGTCCAGGCTGGATTGAGTTGTTACAGCATGGTAATGTTAAGTAATGGCTTAGGTGATCTCCTATATTCCAAGCAAACACTTCCTTACCTCCATTGCAGAGGAGCATTCTTATTTCCTCTTAATAGTAAGGATCAAGCACATCAGCCAGTATAGTAATTCCCTTCTTTCCTCTTTGATTCAGAGATCAAAGTAGGCAGGTGGCAGTCTTAATTTCCAGTACAATTTAATCATTGTGCTTCCTCATGGAAGCACACCTCCTTTTGGTACTAAGACCTGGAGACCAGCCAATCTTAAGATTTCAGTGATAGGAAGCAAAAACTATCCCAGTGGATCACCAGGAGTCATAATGAGTATGAGTGGTGCCACTCCTATTACCACGCTTTGATTCCTGGACCAGTGATCCTTCCTATGGGAACACTAGCACCATACAGTGAATGCTGATTTAAAGCATACAAAAATTCCTGGACAAAATTGCCCCTGCCCTGCCAGGTATTGTCATCTAGTTGACAAAGTAATTGAGTCCTCAAAAGATCATTCTACTGAGGTGGAAGAGCCTTGTATTTTTGTTGGATTTTTCTCACATATTCTTTCATGCAAAATTGAGGTCATACATTAAGAACCATAATTATAACCCCAGTATATGGAAGAGTAACAGGCCTGTAATAGATTGAAACTAGTATTTGTTTAATAATACATAAATGTAAGATAAATAAATAATAGTGTCAATTCTATCATTGAATTACAAGTAAAGAATACTAAGCAATAAACTAATGAATTATTTTGGATTTTTTTTGCAATTTCATAATTTGTCAGAAGTGAAAAAAGGTTAGTATATCCTTAAATGATCTGGGAAAAGAAATTTCGGTGAAAAGAAATCCTGCCAACTCTGACAAATATTTTGGGATATGTGCTCTTGTATGCCACAACAGAAATGAACTGGGTTTAAGCTAAGTGGAAAGTGGAAATGAAAGCACAAAATTAATATCATGTGGCTTACAGATTTGATCAAAGTTGTGGGAGCATAGAACATGGGCTGAAAGTTAGATGGCATAACACAGTCTGGGACATCATAAAAAGAGAAAGATGTGATCCCACTCTGACCATAGATGGATGGTGGACACTCCTGATGGCAACAGCAATGCTGGATGTCAGTCATGAGACACTGGAGGTTGAAGACATCTACTGCTGCCATCATGGGAGAGGATTCAGTCTGATAAATATCAGAAAAATTTCTATATGTATTATTTCTAAATTGTCTGAATGTAGCAACTGTAAAAAGGGTGCTAAAAAGTGATTGTTTCCAACATAGTAATGTTGGAGAATTCAAGACAATAGTTAGCCTCTTCCTGCATGTGAAAAATGTAAGTAGGGAGAGAGTAGCTTACAAGATTTTCAACCCTAACACTGTGCTCTAAAAAATTCACCTTCATCTTCACCAGTTCTTTACAGGAACATCCCTCAGCCAACACTCTGGAGAAGCACTGCTGAGCTTAGCCTCACAAATGGAGCCTTTTGCCTGGGGTTTGTGTCCCAAGAGACATCAATAAATGAGAGGCTAAAAAATATCCAGGCTTTTCTTCTACTCTGTACTTAAGACAGATTTTTTACAAACTTGAAGTTTTGCTAGTACATGATCCTCGTATTCAAGTAGATTCAAAATATTAAATGGGATACAACATAAATGCTACAAGCAACAAAACTCTCTCTACATAATTCAGAGACTGTATTTTTGCTTGATTATTTTTCCTATGCATGAGTTGCACAACATCTCTGGATCAGTCCCCTGTCATTTCCAAACAACATTAAGACTTTGATCAAATCATTCCTTCTCAGTAGAGCCATCCATGACTTTC
The DNA here is from genome assembly GCF_030445035.2 of Dasypus novemcinctus. NCBI lineage: Eukaryota > Metazoa > Chordata > Mammalia > Cingulata > Dasypodidae > Dasypus > Dasypus novemcinctus. The sequence continues at coordinate 91,425,245 of NC_080689.1, read as the reverse complement.
CATGACCCCAGTTTTTAAATTCCTCCATGTTTCATACTTTTGATCATTTGCTTTTACACCTTTCCCTGCCAAAGGTACAGGTCATTTGCTTTCCTTTTGAATGTGAAATTGTCCCGTGAATTCTGTTAATCAGTATAACTGCAGTCATAGAAAATTGCTTTAATTGGATATTTTCAAGAAACAAAGAAAGGCTGCAACATGAAGACACTATCCCAGAGTCTCAGGTTCCTGCTCTACTGTGTTTCAAGTAAGAGAAGATGTGTAAACTTGAAGATGGTATTTTTCCTATTCAGAAGTAAAATACACCGTTTTAAAATAAGATATGAAAAAATTTTGCAATCATCTGTAAAGGTAATACAAATACTTAAAAAAAGAAAATTTGGATTTTCACCCATGCAAGAAGGTACTTTTCCTCTCCCCCATTCCTTAGATCACTTACTTTAGAAAAATTCTCATTGTAAAGGAATTATCTGTCCATTTAAGAGGTTTGCACATTTTTTAAAAAGATAAATAGATGCTTAACATAAAGAGCTCCTTTCTTTTATTAGACACTACCAACGTACTCAAGAGATTCTTGACAATCTATTTAAGAATGTAGCAGAACTCACCAGAACAGGCGTTTTAAATTTTCTTATTTCTTTTAAGGGTCTCCAACCACTAAGATTACACCCCATGACAAGATGAATACATTCAAGCCCTTAATATTAATGGGAAACTATGAACCTTATTCTTGAGAAAACAAAAATAGTGGCTCCCATAAGTTCCAGGGGAAGGGGGAGAGAAGAATAGGTGGAACACAGGGCATATTTAGATCATTGAATTATTCGGCACTATTTTCAATGATGGATACAGGTCATTACACACTATGTCAAAACCTATAAAATATTGCAGTGCAAAGTTTAAACATAATACAAACCATTGAAAAGGGATAGTAGCAATGTTTCGATATCTGTTCATCAATTGCAACAAAAGGACCGTGTTTATGTAAGATGTCATGACTACGGTAAAATGTGAAAGGACAGGAGTGAGGTATATGAGAATCCCAATATTTTCCATGTGACTTTTATGCAACCTAAACCTTCTTTGAAAATAAAGTAAAAATGAAAAAAAGAAGAAACTGGGAGCACATACACAAGAAACAGTCAATATACATAAAACATCACAGATTATATGGCGATGAAAGACACAATCCAAAACAAAAAAATGGCTTTATTTTAGGGAAGATTTGTATTACATAAAAGTTATACCTATGGCATGGAAGGATCACTGGTAGAGTGTTTCAGTGGTGGTGGGATTTGTGGGAAAGGATGTCCCTGGGGAATGCCTCTATGTAATATGAATATGTTTTTCTTGTCATAGGAGTTATCTCATTGGGTTGAGACCAACACAGTAACTAACAGGTAAATACCCATGCTGTGGTGTCCTGCTACATTTTCTAGTAGAGCAGTAAGAATCTTTAGAGTACATAGGCAGTGCCTGGCAGAAGAGGACAGAACAATATACCAGGCCTTGATATTAATGCTTGTATTTAAAAATCTTAATCTTGTAAAATTTAAAAATAGTCTAATAATATATGTTGCCTAAGAGTTACCTCCTGAAATCCTCCTTGTTACTAAAATGTGGCCTCTTTCTTAGCCCAATTCAGCATAAAAGCTAGCTGCCTTCCAACGGCATGGGACATGACTCTCAGGGATGAGCTTCCCTGATACCAGGGAATTAGAAACAAACTCTTACTAGGGATGAATTTAGAAAAAGACCTTGACTAAAAGAGGGAAATATTAACAGCTCCATCCATCTGCCCATGGGTTCTAAGCCCCTCTCAATAAGAAACAGAGTAGGCATCACCATCCTCAAATCCTCAAGATAGAGGAATGAGCAAATATAAGGGAAGAATTGCAATTATGAATCAAGGTAAAAGTCTTATAATTCCAGTAGTGGAAATACTTTTAACATTAATATAAAGACAGTGATCACAAGAGGTTCTGAGGAGTGGGAATGGGAAAATGGGTGTAAAATGGGGCAATTATAGGACATTGGAATTATTCTGCATGATATTGCAATGATTATACAGCACTTATACATTTTGTCAAAACCTATAAAATTATACATTGCAAAGTGCAACCGTAACGTAAACTCTACACCATTCTTAGTACCAAAGTTTCAATATGTGCTCATCAATTGTAGCAAATGTGCCGCACTAAAGAAAGTTGTGATTAATGGGGAAAAGTAGCAGAGGGGAATAGGGTGACAGTATGTGGGAATTCCCTACATTTTTGATGTAACACTTATGTAATCTGAAGCTCCTTTAAAAATAATGAATTCATAACATTGTAAATATTTACTTACACATGTAATTTAATGTTTCTAACAACTAGTATGAAAGCAGATATGTTATGCCTTAGACACAGTACAAATTAAATAATTATATCTTGAATGAATGGCATTAATTCCTTCCTTTCTATATTGTTTAAAATATTGGCACTGTTAGTGAAAGGAGCTGTTATAGAGGTAAGAGTGCTCAGTGTATTTGGTTCAGAATTTCTGGACCTGCCCTAGATCCAAGTTTCATCAACTTAAATATTACATGATTGTACAAAAATAATACTAGAATGCCTGGGATTTTTTTTTGTTTTTATTGTGAAAATGTGTGTTAATTATCTGTTAATTTAAAGGATTCATCTTCCAATCACAAAATTGGAATTGGGTATATGAAGTCTGAATTTAAAGTGGAAGTTGAAAATAAATGGAAAATTTCCTGGGAAAAGCTGTCACATAAATCTAGAGTGATGTGGCAAAATAATAAGAGAATTGTGAATGAAAGAATGACTATCACTGAAAAACAGAAAGAAAAGAAAAGAACAGTAAAGAAAGAGGTAGGAAGGAAAGCACTCTTAGTGACACCGACACTTCCTTAGGCTTTACAAGAGGGTGTGTGCAAGGAAATAGTGAGTGAGGGAGACCACCTTCCATGCAGGAGGCTTTGCATAGGAAAGGTCCAATTTGGAAGTTCCAGTGATTGAGGGTAAACACAAACAAATGAGGAAAACTGGGAGAATAAAATGAAAATCGAGACTCAAGAAAGGACTGGGAAAAGAGAAACTTCTTCCATCATGTAAAACTCACTGCAGCCTTCCCCACAGGGTAGAGACAGAAGAATAGAAATGTGCAGTTTCCTATTATATAAAAGTCCTGGCCAAGTATATGAGAACTCTACAGCACACTTCTTAAATAAACTCATGCAAAGAGATCCAGACAAAGCCAAGTCCTTAAAGATCCCCTGGGTCTGCAGACCCTCTAAGGAATGAGTCGGGAGACAGGGCATCTTGGGCAGGTAAATGAAGTGTGCACATTCAGAGCTGTGGGGGGTGGAAACAGCTGGTGCAGCAAGAAATCATCTACAGGCAGCGAGGGAAGGGGGTTTATGATGGAGACTGAAGTACTGTGGAAGGAAGGCAGATTTATAATAGATGAACAGTTTAGGAGCCTGTCCTGGTTCCTCCTGGTACCAGCCTACCCTACGGTGAATACTCTGAATTTGCAGCTAATAGCAATGGTGTCTCCTGGAGACACAGACATGGAGGCTGGAGATTGAATCATTACATGTCATCACTGGCCCCAGCTTCAGAATGGACAATGACCACACATTCCTACCACTTTATCATAGACATATTAAATACATCATTTAAAAGGTGCTTTCTAATGGTTCCAAATTAAATAACAGCACATAAATGGTCCATTTTGGAAATACCCATGATGTCTAATACATCTTAAAATTATTTCTCAATATTTCAAAGATATTATTTTGAAGACCTTGCGGCACTTTTAAATTTCTCACCAGAAATTCAGAAGAGCAGGGACATGAAGACCTGAGTCTTCGAGACAGTCTTGCTGCTCTGCCTGCATGATGCTGCTCAGGCCACATTGCAAAGTGCTCATTTATACAATCTGAGCACCTGACCTGGGCCTGGAAGAGCCTATGTAAAGCAATCAGTGAACATGGAGAATATTGTATGGGCGGTGATTTGTGAACTATCCAATGGAAATAAGAGTAAAATATCAGAGAAAATCTAAATTTATGACAGCTCACAGGTTATAATGTGAACTTAGAAACTCTAAAACTACAAACAAGTATCAGATCTAATGAAGAGCTTTTACTATAAGTTAAAACTATATTTAGGCTGGTGGTGTTGCTGACTTGGACCTGGGCCCCCTCTTCACCTCCTCCTGGTCTCTGCCAGCTGCACCTTTGCCATGGACTTGCTTTCAAAGGGACTGCTCTATGGGCCAAGACAGGGCTGGGCCAAGAAGGCTGGCAGCAGGTCAGTGTGATTCCCTCCAGGCCTGCAGTCCCAGAGAACACAGGAAGGAGACCCAAGCCTCTGTTTTCCACCATCTGAAGCTCCTACCTCTACACTGTACATGCAGGGCTTCACCGTCCCAGGCTCCAGATCCTTGGTTTAGCTGGTGCTTTATTTGGGCTATGGCTGGAGCACCTGCTCTTCTATGTGGTGACGTCTGTGGGGGCCACAGGCTGCTATCTGCTCTCCAAGATTTTTTTTTTTTTTTAAAGATTTATTTATTTATTTAATTTCCCCCCTCCCCTGGTTGTCTGTTCTTGGTGTCTATTTGCTGCGTCTTGTTTCTTTGTCCGCTTCTGTTGTCGTCAGCGGCACGGGAAGTGTGGGCGGCGCCATTCCTGGGCAGGCTGCTCTTTCTTTTCACGCTGGGCGGCTTTTCCTCACGGGCGCACTCCTTGCGCGTGGGGCTCTCACGCGGGGGACACCCTTGCGTGGCAGGGCACTCCTTGCGCGCATCAGCACTGCGCATGGCCAGCTCCACACGGGTCAAGGAGGCCCGGGGTTTGAACCGCGGACCTCCCATATGGTAGACGGACGCCCTAACCACTGGGCCAAAGTCCGTTTCCCATCTCTCCAAGATTTTTGACAAACATTTGGTGTTCTCCTGCTTTCCTGGTAAAGTGACCATGCACGACTTTCATTTGTGTACAGACGGGCTCCATCCTATCATCCCTTACCTCTTCGTATGCTCTTTTTTTCTGGAAAATTTTTCTTAAATTGCTTATCATTTCCCTAGTGATTTTAGTTCCTGGAATGATCTTTAAAAAATTTAGCAAGGCACACCTGTAATTTGAATGGAAAAAGTAACTCTATTCATTGAAATGTGGAAAAGAGTATTTCCTCTGCAATTTCTTCCTAATGACCTACTTCTTCAACAATACAAGAGAAGCAAGCTGACGAACTGCATGGGACTTGCGCATGGAGCGGAAATGCACAATGCCTTCTGTGGTTCTTTTGTGTTCAGATGCACTAATGTCACCATGTTTATCAAACCTCCTTCTGATCTCATGTTCTGACAATGAAGTTGGTTGCAAACAGACTAATAAGGATGAATGGAGCAATCACTGTATATTTTGGACAGGTTCTGGAGAAATTCTTATATGTCTGGATGAGTAGTGGTTAGGGTCCCTGATTCACCTGAATTCAATAACCATCATTACATTTTCTAATCTGTCCTTTCTGTATTGGGATCCATTTTACCTCCTCCTGCTCGGAGGAAAGACTCAACCCACCAGGATATCATCAGTCAACATATTCTATGAATGGTCTTCAATTTTTCATTTGACAAGAACTGAAGAATAACTTTATTTTATATTTTAATTAAAGAGAAAAACTTGTTCTCTCATATTATGTTGTATTTTATTAATAATTATCATAAAGTTCCCAATGCTTCCTGAGGATACAGTACTGAATTGGCACAAACCGTGTTTATACTTCCAAGGACAGAAGAACCAGGACAGATAAACTGCCCGACTCTCTGTGATTTTATGGCCTATGAGTGTATTTCACCACTACTTACCAGAATTGTTATCCTTGAGCATCATCTGCTGTATTTTTCTTGCCAAGAGCCTTAAACTAGAACTCTTGCTCTATATCAATGCTTGTGAACACTCACATTCATCAGGAAGAATGAATTCCTACATGTGGTTTGGGCATCAGATAATCCTTTAACATCAAGGACTTCATTTTTAAAATGAGTTTCTTTTAAAGAAGCTTTGGTATCAAAAGTGGAAGTGAAATTGTACTCTGTGTGCTGGAGGAGGTGGGGGTAAGAATAAACAGGGAAGTGTGTGCCCATTGCTTTCAGTAAGACTCTTGAATTTTTCACTATTCCCCTGATTTTGCAACAACGTGATTTATCACTTCTAAATTTACAGGCAATTTCCCAAATAAAGGGTTATAAGTGGCTTCAGTTTCCAGAAATTGTGGGCTAGGTCTCACAAGTCAACAATTCTAGTGAAATAATAGTATATGCTGGAAAACAATGCAAAAAAGAAAGAAAAAAGACTAGATCAGATTAGACAAAAGAAGAGAAAAGAGCAGAGGGGAAGAGAAGAAAATGTGTAATATTGGGCCCAAATTTTATAAAAGTCAGACACCAAATATTTTTTAACTCTAAATTCATTTTTATTCAATAAGTATTGAAGGACAGTATGAGTAGTCAACCTCCAGTTTCAGAGTTCCCGAGGGCTTTAGAGATATCTGGACACTATCGGCAGTGCAGACAACCCCAGCAAATCAGGAACCCATCAATGGGCCTTTCCTTGAAATATATATTAACCTATTTCTCCATGTAACCCACTTAGATTCATTAATAATTTCCTTACACATGGTTCTTGTTCCCCTTTTATTTGAACCTATAATCCATTAAATATCTATCCCAAAGACTTAAATCTTCAGTCTGTTCATTAGCCGGTTGAGCCTGAATCCTAGCAAAGTTGCAGCCAACACCTACTTTCCAGTTTATATGACTTACTCAGAACAACTAACAGAACACTGAAGAAGGACAACGTCCATCCAAAAAAAGGCAGGGAACATCTACGTCTTATGGAAAGACAGTTCCATCCATCTTCCCCAGATCTCAGGTCTCTCTAAACCAGAAGCAGAGTAGGAATCACCATCCCCCAAAGCCTCCAACTGGGGAATGAACAAATGTGAGGGGAATGCACTACCAACCAAAGTAAATTTTTATTCTAGTAAATGAAGGATTTATAATATTAATGTAAAGACAGTGGTCTCCAGAGTTTCTGAGTGGAGGGAGTGGGAAGAATACTGTAATGTGGCATTTTTGGGACAATGGAATTGTTCTGCATAATATTGCAATCACAGATATAGGCCATCATTCAAAATTTTATCAAAACTATAAAATTGTGAGCTGCAAAGTGTAAACAATAATGGACAGTATAGGCCATGGCTAGCAGTAATGCTTCAATATGCACTCATTATTGTAATCTACTACCACACTAATTAAAAATGTTATTAATAAGGCAGAATGTGACAGGGAAAGTGTTGGGGCATATGGGAATCCCCTGTATTTGTTTTTTTTTTTGATTGATTGATTTTTATTTATTTATTTTTAAATATTACATTAAAAAAAACAACAGAGGAATATCTCCTGTATTTTTTATGTAACTTTTTGTAACGTAAAATTTCTTTCAAAATAAATTTAAAAATAATTGGTGAAGTAAAAACTGCCTATACTGTAATAATATTGAATGTTAATTTATTAAACCTCCATATCAAAAGACACAGGTTGGCGGAATGGATAAGAAAACATAAACTATTTCTATTCTGTCTACAAAAGACTCACCTTAGGCCTGAGGATACAAAGACTTTGAAATTGAAAGGCTGGAAGAAGATATTCCATGATGCAGTAATTTAATCAAAATTCAGCTGGCTCATTAGTAGTGTCTAGAAATACTACTGATTTTTGCTTTTTGAACTTGTATCAAGGCACTTTGATGAATTCATTTACTAGCTCTAATAACTTTTTCATAGAAACTTCAGAATTTTCCAAATCTAGGAATTTGTTATATGCACACAGTGAGAGCGTCACTTCCTCATTTCCAATTTGGGTGCCTTTCATTTATTTTTCTTGTCTAAACACTTTAGTGCAATTTTGAATAACAATGAAAAAAATGGGCGTTTTTGACTTGTTTACAATCTTAGAGGGAATGCTTTAAAACTTTTCATTTATTTTCCTATTCTCTTTATTTTTTTGTCTTTTTTTTTAAAGATACATGGATCGCAAAAAATGTTACATTAAAAAATATGAGGGAAGCTGCTGTGGCTCTATCAGTTGAGCTCCAGGCTACCATATGCGAGGCCCTGGGTAGGCGTCCCAGGACCTCCTGGTGAATGCAAGTTGGCCTGCGCCCAGGGAGAGCTGATGGCCTGCATATCCATGGAGAGTTGGCAGCCCGCACCTGCAGAGGGGTGGCACAGCAAAATGGTGCAACAAAGGGAGACAAGCAAACACAGAAGAATGCACAGCAAATTGACACAAAGAGAAGACAGCAAGTAAGCCACAAGGATGGGAGTTAAAGAAATAAAAAATAAAATAAAATAAAAACATAAAAGCAAAGACTTAAATTTAATATATATATATATATGAGGTTCCCATATACCCCACTTCCCCACACTCCTATCACATCAACAAACTCCTCATTGTGGCACGTTCATTGCAATTGGTGAATACATTTTGGAGCACTGCTGTGTTGAGAATGATGTTAGCTGTGGGTTTTCAGTACATGCCCTTTATTATGTTGAGGAAGTTTTCTTCTATTGCTATTTTTCAAAGTAATTTTATCTAGAAAGGATGTCAGATTTTGCCATACATCTTTTCAGCTTCAATAGAGATGATCATGAATTTTTTTTTCCTTTGGTTTGTTAATGTGGTGAGTTATGTTAATTTATTTTCTTGTATTGAACCATCCTTGCACATAAGTAATAAAACCCACTTGTGCATGCTACATAATATTTTTAATATACTGTTGGATTCAATTTGCAAGTATTTTGTTGAGAATTTTTACATCTTTGCTTATAATAGAGATTGGTTTATAATTTTCTTTTTTCAGTGTATCTAATCTGGTTTTGGTATTAAGGCAATGCTTGCTTCATAAAATGAGCTGGGTTATGTTCCATCATCCTCAGTATTTTGGCAGAGTTTAAAGAGGATTGGTCTTCATTTTTCTAGAAATGTTAGATAGAATTTCCTTGGAATGCCATTGGTCCTAGACTTTTCATTGTTGGTAGATTTTTCTTGACTAATTCAATTTCTTTTTTGGGATTTATTTCTTCACCCCTTGTAAAGTCAATGAAGTTGTTTGTGCTTCTTCAGAATTTGTCCATTTCACATGGGTTGTCTAATTTCTTAGCACAAAGTTTTTCATAATATCCTCTTATGATCCATTTAATTTCTTTTGTATCAGTCATAATGTCCCTCCCTTCATTCCTGAATTAATATATTAGCATCTTCTTTCCTTTTTTTTTTTGGTTACTCTCACTAAACGCTTATCACTTTTATGGTGTTTCTCAAAGAACAATGTTTTGGTTTTATTGGTTTTCACTTTAATTTTATTTTAATCTCACCTTCATTTATTCCTGCTCTAATCTTTGTTACTTCTTTCTTTCTGCTTGTTTGGGATTGGGATGCTGTCCTTTTCCTCATCCCTGGAAGTAAATAACATCTTTGATTTTAGCTCTTTTGTACTTTTTAATATAGGAAGGTAGAGCTATAAATTTCACTCCCAAAACTTCCTTCGCTGCATTCTGTAAGTTTTGATAAGCTGTTTACATTTTGCATTTAAATCTAGACATTTACTAATTTCTCTTTCAATTTCTTCTTTGACCAACTCTCTGTTTAAAAATGTATTTTTTAGTTTCTATATGTGCAAATATTCCCATTCTCTGCCTATTATGGATTTCCAGCTTCATTCTATTTATGATGCATAAAAGTGCTTTATATAATTTCTATCATTTTAAAATTTGTTGAGACCTGATTTTGATTCCACATATGGTCTCTCCTGGAGAACAATCCAAGAACACTTTGAAAGAGTGCATACTCTGTTGATATGGGGTACAATTTTCTTTATATATCTGTTAGGTCTAGCTTGTTACCATATTGTTCATATTCTCTGCTTACTTTTTTATCCTCGTCCAATTTGTTCTATCTATTGATTATTGTAAAGACATCTTTTTCCCCTTTCAGAATTGCCAGAGTTTGCCTCATGTATTTTGGGTCTCCCTAGTTAGGCCCATAGATATTTATGCCTGCTACTCCTTTCTCGTGAATTGTCCCTCTTATTAAATATAATGGCCTACAGAATCTCTTTTCATTTAAAATCTATTTTTTTCTGATATTTGTATAGCTTCCCCTGCTCTTTTGTTGGTTACATTTGAAAAAATAACATTTTTCAACCTTTCAGTAACAGCATATTTGCATGTTTTGGTCTAATGTGACTCACATCTAGACAGCATATAGATAGCCAATTTTTAAAAATCCATTCTGTTATCCTATATCTTTTGATGGTTAAGGTTTATCTGGAACATTCAATGTTATTATTATGGCATCATTAATTACTTAAACCATTTTATCCTTTGGCAGCCACAGGTAAATGGATTCAATATTGTCTGCTCTGAGGATGGGGGATTGGATGCCAGCAACTGCAGCTTTATTCATGGATCTTCTGCCCTGAGACTCCCTTTCTTGACCTCTCTGTCTTCTGGGTAATTCACAGCCTTCCTCTGCGGTTCTAAACCCTAGAAGAATATTCTGACAGAGGCTGCCATTCCTGTAGTTATTTTTCTGGGAGAGTAGTGAGTTCTGTGCCTCTCTAATCTTCCATCTTTCTGGAACTTCTCTCATTGAATATTTTCTCAGCACAGCTCCCACTCTTCATGCTCTTGCCCAGGTGAAACCCAACACATCAGGGTCCTGGTGCAGACACACCATTAGAGTGAATGACTGTCAAAGGCTTGATTAACTCTGGCAGCTTTAACATCCCTCACAATCCTCAAACAGTTGTACAAGGTTTGGGATACTTGTTCCTCTGCTCTGCTCTAAACACATGCAATAGAGTGTGAATTACTGTGTTTATTAACAGAAAAATAAGTTCATGTACTTTAGCAGGGGATTCTCAATCTAGGAGCACATATTTTTTTAAACATTGAAATTTTATAAACTAAGGCATAATTTGAGATATAGGTTGAGTTTGTATTGCTCAACTCATATCCATCATTATTTTCCCAATATTATATTTCTAAAGGAGGTAAGATGTTGCATTATAACTTTTGAAAAGAAATCTCAGATGAATATCCTCTTATGAATATTTCAGAAAGCAGGTTTACTTATTCAGTCTTCCCCTTGAAAATGAGATCAATAATTGGTCTTGAATGATCAGATTTGATGACAATCTCATTGAATATTAATATATACAATAAAATATAATTTTTATATAATTGTTGCAAGTTAAACCCATAGCATTAGGAGAAGCCATGTTTTTGTGTAAAGGGCAACCTATTTTCAAGTAACAAAACTCATGGAAAAAAATTACAACATGTTGTCCATGAATGGAACCCAAAGTTGGGAAAGGATGTATGTGGAGAGAGGCTTAAATTCAAATAAAATCTGGGGCTAATTATTTTAGGCGAATTAATGCACCATGGTTACATGAAATTTTAATATTTGGGTATACTAGAGTATGGCAAACAGAAATTCTGTATTACCTCTACAGATTTCTGTAAATCTGAAATAATTAAAAAATAGATTTTATTTTAAAAACAGGCAGATAGATGTATTTGTAAGCTGATTGAACACTGGGTGTGCCAAATTTCTTTGACACCTAATTTTTCTTTGATTATTCCAAACACTCCTCTTTTAATGTAGCCCTCTTCCAACCAGGGGATTTGGAACACTGATGTATTCATAGGTTCTCCCAGAAATTCCTGCACATAAATGACTTAAAGGCAGTTAAATTCTAGATCGCAATATTCAGCTAAAACTATTTACAAAAATTATCTACCTCAGAACAGTCAAGTTATTTTGCTAAGTTCACAATCACCCTTCTTAATAATTTACTAAAGAAAAACTTACCACTCATGTTACCTTGGGCAGTATCAAACAAAGAATTTTTCATATCTCACACCAGGATCAACAATGAAAAAGTAAATGATTTAATCCTAGAAGATGGGAAATAATTCAACTCAGAAACCCAATGGTTTCAAAGTGCTGTTATTCAACAAAATCAAGGGATACTTAATCTAATTGTCGGCCCAAATATTTCAAAATGCTATAGTGCAATTTCAAAACTAAAATATTCCAAAAGCTCTCATTTTTAATCACTTGCCTTGGTTTCAAATTTTAAAAACTTATTTTTCCTATTTGCAATTCCATGAAATATGAAATTCTGTCACTTTTGGCACACCATTGAACAACTGTAGTAAAGAGTTCCCACTGATTTTGAATAAAATTTGCATACAATTTAGAGGACATTCCTACACAAAGTTCATTCTCAATGTTTACTTAGGTTTTGAGAGCCTGAAATTTGATCTAGGCCTAGAGCTGCAAGGTGCCTAAGAATTACATTCTGAGAGTCTCCATTTTGCTCAAACTTGGCCACTCCCTAGGCCAAACTTAGCATATAAATGCACTGTCTTCTCCCAGCATGGGGGATGACTTTTGGGAAAGAGCTTCCCTGGTGCCGAGGGATTATTACCAATCAATAAATGGTGATGAAACTTGAAAATGACCTTGAGTAAAAGGGGAAAATGGCAAAGTCAAATGAGTTTATATGGCTAAGAGTCTTCAAAAAAGAGCTCAGAGGTCATAGAGGGGTTGTGTGTACACACACATCAGCAGGATCCCAGAGACAGCCAAAGAGGATACAACCCCAGGCACTGGTGCTCATGAGGGCTATGAATACAAAGAGATTCTACAGTCATGGCAGTTGGCTCTGGAGTTCAGTGCCTCGTCAGTGGGCTCCACTTTGGAATTTGTGTTCCTGAGTGTGATGGACTTGGCCTCAGATGTGACCTGTCTACCCATGTCTCTTCTGTCACTTTTACTAAAACTATGGTTGGTCCAGGGATTGGTGTGTACCCAAGAGACTTGAATTTCTGGACTGGCCATGTGCCAGCTGGGCCCTGAGCCTCAGCAGATTTGCACTTCCTACTCTCCTGTTCATTGGACTTACCCAGGTCAGCTAACAGGGAGGTGAAGAAGAGCAACCACCACACCGAGGAAATGAGAGTGCCTATGACTCCCAGCAGGAGAATCACATGCATCAGCCATGTGGGAAATAAGTCCCCTCTCGATATAGAGATGGAGTGGACATCAACATCCCAGGGTCCACAGGATGGAGAAATAAAATATATAATAGACTTACTGGTATTCTACTACAGATCTATTGTGACTAGTAATGGCAGAAAATGTAGCATTGATGTAGAGAAAGTAGCCAGATTAGTTGCTGAGGGCAGGGAGAGGGAAGAAGAGATGTGATGTGGGGGCATTTTTGGGACTTGGAGTTGTCCTAAATGATATTGCAGGAACAGATTCTTCACACTATATATCCTGCCATAACCCACCAAATGACTGGGGGAGAGTTTAAACTACAATGTAAACTAAAATCCACGTGGTGCAGCTGTGCTCCAAAATGTATTCACCAAATGCAATGAATGTGCCACAATGATGAAAGAAGTTGTTGATGTGGGAGGAGTGGTTTGTGGTGTGGGGTATATGAGCACCTCTTATATTTTTTAATGTAATATTTTTGTGATCTATGTATCTTTTTCAAAAAAGACAGTTAAATAAAATAAAAAATAAAAGAAACCCTTAAATGGCTAAACGAAAGTTCATAATTGATGCAGCATATAAATGAAGCCTTTAACAGCTACACATGTCCCATTCTCTTAATAAATACTTACACATGAATTGCAAGCTTATGTGTTTAACAGATCTATGTCTCGTTGATTTCATATGGTCAAATCATGGCATAGAGTAATATCTATAAACTTTTCTGCTTATTTCATATTTATTGTTTTCCAATGCTTGAGAAAAAAGTCAATAGATGTTTGTGAAACCTGCGCTTTCACTTTTTATCTCCTTGCTCCCAAAAAGGTTTCTTATGAAACACAAACATCTGTCAACAAAAATCTAAATAAAGTCACATTATTTACACCGTGCTCTCCATGCACTATTTCTTCTCTTGCAGCACTGAGCCTTCTCTTGAGCCTTCATTACCCAGAAATGGTTTATATATAACTAATCTGAAATTACCTACATTTTCTATTACCCCAAATGTTATGAATTTTTTTGTATCCCACAAAATGATATGTTCAATTCCTAACAGCAAGTTCCCTGAATGTGACCATATATGGAAACAGGATTTTTGAAGATTTTGGTTGAGAAGAGTCCAAAAAGACTAAGGTGGGCCCTTATCCAATGTTCCTGCTTATCTTCTAAGAAAAGGAAATTGAAAACAGATGGACAGACAGAGGGGAGACGCAATGTGACAAGTGTGGCAGAGAATGGCATAGAATGTTTGGGAAGCCAAGGCTAGTAGTGAAGATAGAGTCATGGAAAAGATACTTGTCTGCAGGATAAAGAGGAAACAGATTCCAAGCCTTGAAACTATGAGACTATAAATCTGTTGACTTAGGACACTCAGTCTGTGATATTTTGATACAGAATTACAAGTAATTTACGATACCCACTGACTAGCCTCAGTGCAGGTAGAAGGCCAAAACATAGACTGATGCACAGTTGGATGGTAGAACAAGAACTGGTAGAACAGCTGCATGATATGCTTAACCATTCACTACCTGAGACCAGGAAGACTTAGTTGAATAAAGTTTATATGGACAAGGGCCAAGAAAAGTGAGGTACATAATTGCTGGTCAATTGTAAATTTAACTTGTTTAACTTAAAGTTTATTCTCTACCATGTGTCAATCCCTTCTACCATGGCAGAAAATGATAGTTCAATTTAAAATAGAAGGGTCTATGAAATCATCCTGGTTTATTTTAACTCAATTATTAATACTGTTTTATGAGGATATAAAATGTTTTAGGCAAATGCTTAACTTGAAAAGAGAAGTGGTCTCTTATTCATAGTAATCAGGACAGTGTCAGACAAGCCTAATATAACCCTACCAAAGATTGAACTCAATCACAGAAAGGGAATGACATAAGGTCTCATAATCATCAAAGATGGTCACAATTTCACAGATTAGAACATATGAAAATCAGTTACATTTCCATTAAACTGGTTAAAATTCCCAAAGTTTGGGTCTTATGTTCAATCAAGATCCCAAATTTTCTTTTGTAGCCTGTCTTAACAGCCATGGATTTGGAACCAACATGGCATCAAGCAAGCAGCTGTACAGCATTCAGAATGACACTAAAATCTACTGCCCAAGCAGAGGAATACTGGTGTGGGATGTTATTGACAGGGAACACGTGGTTGGCAGGGAGTTCTACAGGGCATATATCCAGGGTACATAAAAATGTTTGGATATTTTCATAGTGGAAACAATTAGAAACAACAACTGAGGGAGTATTGAGTTCCTGGCCAGGGGAACTCTATCACAGTCCCTAAAGGAACAACAACAATCCCCCAAGTGCAACAGCAAAGACCAAAAAAGAATGAAGGTCCAACAATGAGCCCTTGATACTAATGACTATGATTGTGAGCCTGTGCACCTGAGATAAGAACAAGGCCTAGAGCTGCAATGTGCCTAAGAGTTACCTCCTGAGAGCCTCTGTGTTGCTCGAATATGGCCAGTCTCGAAGCCAAACTCAGCATGTAAATGCATTGCATTCCCCCCAGCGTGGGACATGACTCCTGGGGATGAGCCTCCCTGATACTGAGGGATTACTACTAAGTACCAGCTGATGATGTGACTAGAAAAGGACCTTGAATAAAATGTTCAACTCGGACAAGCAGAATATCTCAGTTGACATATAATACCAGGAGTTAAAAATGCTTTTTGACCTGAATCAAGGGGGAAATGGAAAGGACAAATGAGTTTGAGTCTCCAAAAAAGAGCTGGGAGGTTATCAGAGGGGTCGCCCTTATGCACACCTCAGCAGAGTCCCACAGACAGATAAAGTAGATACAACCCCAGGTACTGGTTCTTCTGAGGGCTACAGAAACCCACCTGTTCTATGGTCATGGCAGATGGAGTTCACTGCCATGTCGGTTGGCCCTTCCTTGGAGTTTGTGTTTCTGTGTGATGGAGCTGGACTCAGATGTGATCTTTTTTCACAAGCCTTTCCTGTTAGTTTACCAGAATTGTAGTTGGTGCTGGGGTTTAAGATATACCCAGGGGATCTGAATCTCTGGACTGACCATATGATAGCCAGGCTCTGAGCCTCAACAGACTTCAACTCCTACACTCTGGTTTATTGTACTTATCCCACTCAGCTAATATTGAGTTGGAGAAGGTCAACCACCACAACATGGAGCCTAGAGTGCCTACAACTGAAAGCAGGAGGATTGCATCCAGCATCCATATGGAATCTAAGTCCTCTCTTGCTATAGATGTGGAGTGGACACAACCAATCCAAGGTCCACAGGATGGAGGAATAGAATATGGATTAGAGTGGACTTACTGATATTCTATTCATGAACTATTGTGATTAGTAATCGAAGAAAATGTGGCATTGGTGTGGAGAAAGTGGACATGGTGGCTGCTGGTTGTGGAGAATGGGAGGAAGAGGTGAGATGTGGAGGCATTTTCGGGACTTGGAGCTGTCCTGGGTGGTGCTGCAGGGACAATTACCAGACATTGTATCTCCTCCCTTGGCTCACTGGATGGAACGTGGGAGAGTGTGGGCTATAATGTGGACCATTGACCATGAGGTGCAACGATGCTCAGAGATGTATTCACTAAATGCAACGAATGTCTCATAATGAGGGAGGAGAATGTTGCTATGGGGGCAGGAGTGGGGTGAAGGGGGTGGGGGGGTATATTGGGACCTCATATTTTCTTAATGTAATATTAAAAAAATGAATAAAGACCAAAAAAAATCTACTGCCCATTAAGTATTAATATTTAATGAAATATTTAAAGCATATCACAAATGATAATCATTGTGATCATTGACTATATATTAATGCAATGATATCTGGTGAAGAAATGTAAAATGTAAATTTGATTTAGTATAAGAATCATGTTGTCCCTTACTGAGAAGATGTGAAAAAGGAAGATGTGGTAGAGTATAAAAGAAAATGTAAGAAATGGAGTAAAAAAATATACATTGGATTAATAGCTAGAGGACTCATGAGGTCTGAAGATACATTTTGTGTGTTTGTAGTATTCTGAAGGAGACCCTATAAAACAATCCTAATCCTGGGAGCCTGTGTGAATTACCTCATATGTAAAATCTTTGCAGATTTGATTAAGTTCAAACTTCAGATGGGGGAATTTTCCAGATCATAAACCTAGACCCCAAATGCCATCACATATAGGGACATTTGACCACAAATAGAAAATAAAATGTTACTAAGACAGTAAAGACAGGAAATATTAGTCTTGAAAACTGAAGCAAGTCAGCCACAACAATCAAATTATTCATTGCAATAAGTGTCTTAATACAGGTCTTAAATTCTATTTCTGTGGTAGAATCCTGACTGATTTTAGTACCAAGCATGGTGTGGTGCTATAACAAATATCAAATATGTGGAAGTGACTTTGGAAATGGATGATGGGTAAAGACTGGAAGAATTTTGAGACCTCTGATAAAATGCCTAGTTTTCCTCAAGCAGGACATTGATAGAAATATAGACATTTGCTTCTTTTGAGGGCTCAGAGGATATGATGAACTGTTACCTTAAATGGGAAAGAAGGCAATCCTTGTATATACAGGCAGAAAATTCCTGAATTTTCTTTGAGATTTTGTGTGTGTGTGTGAAAAGCAGAACTTGAAATCAATAAACTTGTGCCCTTAGCTTACGAGATTTCCAAGCAAAGTGTTCCTGCCTTGTCCCAGGTTCATCTTGCTATGTATGTAAAGTACAGGAGGAAATGTAAAAATGGTAAAGTTAAAAAAAAACCTGTTAATTAAAAAGGAACTAGGAATTATGATTTGGGAAATACTCCATCTGTATAGATTGCAAAAGATGCTAAAACTAAGATATCAACTATAAAGAAAGAATGAACTGTAGATAAGTTCGAGTGAGATTTGATAACATTTGCAAGTGAAAAGGACATTAGGCATGTGCATAGGGATCACTTCAACCAAGAAGCAGAAATGAGGAAGAGTGAAGGGAATATCCTGGAAAAATGTGTGGAGAGAACCCTCTTGTCTAATGATATGTGTAATGGGCAGAAGACATGTACAAATTTAACACAAATTTGATACTCCTTCCTATCAGGTATTAAATTTTGACTATTTCACTTATTTTTTCTAACATCAACTTAAAGAAGAATAATTTACTCTAGTTACATTATTCAACCTGCCATACATATATCATCCATCAAAGAAATAGTTGCCTAATGAACATTTTTATTGACTTAAAAGAAGAATATCTGTAGCTTCCCAAATAGATTTCAACCCATCTTTTTAATCAAATTTTAAATTGAATTGATCCTAGCTTGTTTTATCTTATAGACTTCCTGGAAGCTTCCATGTACCTATGTCAGGAACACATATATTCCCAATTCTGGATTTTTATACTGCTTTGTAGCAAAGTCTGTCTGATTTAAGCAAAAGGATGCCACTTAAAATTTCCTGTTGAATGAACAGACAACATTAAGGCAACACTTATTTCTGCGTATAAAATTGTTTTGAGTTTATCCACAGTTTTTAAAACTTTATTGAAGCATATCACTGATGCATAAATATACATAAACAACACATGTTTGGTAATGGTTGTGAACTTACAAAGCAAACATATATAACATCAGACAGGACTCTCATACCTCACCTTACCAGCAATAACTTGAATTGTTGTTAAACATTTTTAACTAGTTATTAAAGAGCATTGTCAAAATATTACTACTAACCAAGGTATTTTCCCTCAACCCACACTATTATTATTATGTTTATATCATTTATATATGAACATATATAAACAAAAAGTATATAGTAAAAGTTGCAAACTTACAAAGCAAACATGCATAACATCATACATGGGTGTCATACATCAACCCTCCACCAAAACTTTGCATTGTTGTGAGACCTTTGTTACAAATTAAGAAAAAATAATGTCAAAATCCTACTACTAATTATAGCCCTTATCTTACATTTGGTGTATTTTCCATCAACCTACCCTGTTATTATTTTTTAAATATATTTTTATTACAGAAATTGTAATCTTATTAAACAATCATGCACATATGCAGAATTCCCAAAATACATCCCTCTATCAACACAAAACACTGTGGTGGAATATTTGTTATAGATAAGATAATGGCACCTGATTGTTATCATGTCCATTGTGTACATTTGGCACACATTTTCCATACTGGCCTACTATCAACACAGTACATCTTTAGCATAGATGCAAGGATATTATATTTTATTTTTATGGGTTTTTTTATAAATTTTAAATTAATTTTTAGATATGGTGTGAGATAAGGGTCCTCCTTCCTTTTTTTGGCTATGGATATCCAATAATTTCAGCACCATTTCTTGAATGGAATGTTCTACCCAGATGTGTGGGTTTGATAGGCTAGTCAAAAATCAGTTGACCATATATGTGCAGGTTTGTTTCTGAACCATCAGTTTGATTCCATTAGTCTCTGTGTGTGCCTTCATGCCAGTACCATGCTGTTTTTACCACTATAGCTAGGTAATATGATATAAAGTCCAGAGATGAGAGGTTGCTTTTCCTTTTTAAATGTTTCTTGCTAATCAGGACCCCTTGCTTTCCAAATAAATTTGATAATTTTGTTTTCAATTTAAAAAATGTTGGTGAAGTTTCTATCAGGATTGCACTGAATCTATATATAAATTTGAGTAGAATTGCCATCTTAATGGTATTTAGTCTTCCAATGCGCGAGCTTGGAATGTTCTTCCAGTTATTTGGTCCTTTTTGATTTCTTTCAACATTGACCTGAAATTTTTTGAATACTAATGCTTTACTTTGTTGGTTAACTTTATTCCTGACTATTTGATTGTTATCTGTCATAAATTATTTTCACCACTCTTGGACACTTTGTTACTTTTATTGATATAATTTTCATTTCTAGACTCTCTTATAGGTCTTTCTCTCCTGTGTTTTCTTTTCAGGCTCTAGCACACCCTTTAGTATTTCATGAAGATCCAGGCCCTTCGTTGGAAATTCTCTCAGTTTCTATTTTTCTCTGATACTCTAAACTTTCTCTCATTTTTGAAAGGTATTCTTGCCAAATATAAGATTTCAGCTGGAAGTTTTTCTCTAGTAGTATCTAAAAATATATCTTAACACTGTCTTCTTGCCTCCATGGTTTCTGGTGAGAAATCAGCACTTTATCTTATTGGGTATCCTTATATGTAAGGGATTGCTTTTTTCTTGTTCCAAGAATTCTCTCTTGTCTTTGACATTTGACATTCTGATGAGTGCATGTCTTGAGTTGGTCTATTTTGAGTATATCTGATGGAAGTGCACTGGCATTCCTGGGCATGGATATATATATGTCCCCCAATAGGGTTGGGAAATTTTCTACCATTATGTTTTCAAATATTCCTCCTACCCTTTTCTCTTCTCTTCTCCTTCTGGTACACCCATGACATGAATATTTGCATGTCTTTTGCTGCCATTAGTTCTCAGAATCCTTGTTTAACTACTTCCATTCTTTTCTTCACCTCTTCTTTTTTATGTTCTTTTTCATAGGCCATTTTTTCAAGCTTACCAATGCTTTCTTCTTCCTCCTCAAATTTGCTATTATGTGATTCCAATGTTTTTCAATTTGATTTATTGCACCTTTCATTCCCATAAGATCTGCTATTTTTCTGCCTTAGCTTATAAATTTTTCTTCGGCTTATCCAATGTCTACTTAATATCCTTAATCTCTTTAACCATCTCCCTGAATGTATTAAGGAGATTTGTTTATACATCTATGATGAGTTGTCTCAACTTCTTTATGTCATCTGGATGCTTATCTTGTTCCTTTAACTGGGCCATATCTTCTTGTTTATTGGTGTGCATTATAATTTTTTGTTGGTGTCTTGGCATCTGGCTTACTAGAGTATTTATTCTGGGTGCAGTTTTTCTCTTTAGTTTAGGACTTCCTGTGCTTTCTTCTTTGCTGGTTGTGCAGTGGGAGTAGATGATATAGTTGATGCAATAAGGTGTGGAGGCTCAAGCTCCCCTCAATGTTCCAGGTACCAATGAAGCTTCTCCCAACTTTCTCCTTTGCCAGGGGTAGGGACAAAGTCACAGCTTTGTGGAATTATACAAGTCATGCAGGCCTAGACTGTAGTGGCCCAGAGAGACTGATGAACTTCATGTCCCTTTCTCCTCTGCCTGGAGTGGGGTGTGGTTGCAGGTGTTGGTAGTAATCTATGCAGTGCAGGTCCAAGATGACCTTGGTTGCCCTGGCAGACTTCTGACTATTCAGTCTGTGCCAGCAAAATGTACCTTTGGTTACCTAAATAGTCTCCTGCAAGGCCTGTCAGCATCCTCCCTTCCAGAGGTGAGACTGAAGCCTAGGCTAGGGCTGCAGGGTGATCTTGGTGAAAGCAACCAGTTCCTTCTGTCACTGTGATTTTCGAACAGCAAGGTTTCCCCTCATGCTGGAGACAGAGTCAATATCATGGCGACTGGCCTCTTTCTGACTTTGTCGGTTCAAAATTTACCTGCTCTTAAGGTTATATTCTAGCCAGCTGAGTCTACCAATCAGTAGTTGAAATCAGTGGCCAACTGTCTCTTTCTCCCCTGTTCTTGGGAATGGAGCTGCCAAGTCCAGTCACAGAATAACTCCTGGGGCAGCTAGCACTGCCAAAGTAGGATGATCACAGGCCACTGAGGCTTGGCCAGTAATTTCCCAAAGAGGCTGGCACAGGTCCCCGACATTCCTCCCTGCTAGAGGTGGGGTTGGTGCCTAGGCTAAAACTGCAATCTGGTCTGGATGGAAAGAAACCGGTCCCCACCAGCACTGTGATTTAAAATCCGCCCCACTTCATGCCAGGCACAGAGTTAAGATGGCGGCTCCCGGCCTCTTTCTGACTTGGACAGTTTCAAACCTTAGATGTTCTCAGGATTATACTCTAGTCCACTGAATGTACTCATCACTAGCTGAAGCTGGTGCCCAAATCTCCCTTCCTCACCCATTTTTGGGAAGTGGAGCTTTCAATTCCAGCTGCAGAAGATGCAGCTACCAAGGTGGCTTGTGCCTCCAGTGGAGGATGAGCACCAGCCTCTATGGCATGGAACTCTCTACTTATGAATCTTCTCTGCAGAACGGCAGTCTCCTCCTTCTATTCCTTCAACAATGGTGTAGAATGCTCTTCTGCTCTTCTGGAGTCCCCAAGCAGTTGCTTCAGCTAGCTGCAGATACCTCTGGGTGTTTACTAACAGCCCTGTAGCAGGAGCTGACTCTAGAGGCTCCTTACTCTGCCACCATCTTGCTGGCTGTTCTCTCAGGTTATGGATATTTTTAAAAGAAAATATGTAGAAATGTATTTGAGGATATTGTGAGGAATTGGACATATCCCAAAGTTTCCATTTATTGGATACTAATGCACTTGTTTCTTGTACAGAGCAATGTCCCTCTAACAGAATCCAGCTGTAATCACACTTTTCTAATTTAAATGAAAGGTCTGTTGGAGGTGCTCAGGGTTTATGAAATTTCAGACTCTATATCGATACACCTTTCCCACATTATTGGTTTGTGCCCTAATCTAGAAGATTTTTGAGAATATTATATTATCAAAAACACAGCCAGCTGAGCTGAAAGGGACAATAAGGGGACAAAATTAAAGAAGGCTGTGGGATTATAGAATTTTACATACTGATAAAACTATGAACATTCAAAAAACCTTTGAAGAGAAACACAATATGATACCTTACTTTGCCTAATTGCTATCATAGTTACTATGGGATGGCTTGAACAGTAGGAATTTATGGGATTACCAGTTTGAGTTTAGGAGAAGTCAGCTACTCAGAAAGCAGCAAGGCATTGCTTTCTCCCCAAAGTCTATAACATTCCAGTGTTGACTATCAGAGATCCTTGAGGTTCCTTGGCTACTATCCCTGTCTTCTAGTTATAGCAATGTCCTCTTCTTTCTCTTCTGGTTTCTGTTCACCTCCATCTTCTGGATCCTCCCTGTGCCTTCTATATCTTTGATTGAATTTCTCATGCTTATAATGGACTCCAGTAATCTGGATTAAGGCCCTCTTTCAACCAGGTGGGCCATACATTAACTCAATAACATATTTGGAGTCCTAGCTACAGTGCATCCACACCTACAGGAATACTGACAAGGATTAAGAATACGTATATAATTCAATCTACCACAGATAAGACAGAGACCAGCTCTGCAGGAAGAGATATCACAGATGTAGGCTCAGAGACCAGAGACCAGGGTGCTGTGGCCAAAACCAGAGATCCAGAGGGCAGAGCCATGTGCCCAAGGACAATCCATAGGTTAGAGAGATGACCCCAGGCAATGAACCTAAAAGAACTTCAGGATTTCAAACTTGCTTGGGAGCAGTGCTCCTTTTTCTCCTTTCAACCTCTCCCTCTTGGATTTAGGATGTCTGCAACATTTATACTATGTCTGCCCTACCATGATTTTGGAATAAGGAAAATCTTTTCTAGTTGTTGGTCTACAGAGAGAAATGAATTTACCCCAGATTGAATCCTACTGAGAATGTAATACATACTTAATTTAGATGATTTAGATGGTGACTTGGGACTGTAAAGGAGATATTTAGGTTTGGGAATTGAGTTGAGGCTGTAATTTATTCAGATGTTTGGGCGTGTTGGGATGAGGACAATGAATTTTGCATCTGGGATAAATGGGTAGTATTGAGGTTGAAGGGAACACACTGTACACTGAATACCAGCCTGAAAATACCTGGTACCCAGGCGTGCTACCTCATATGAATCATACATTGTACTGCATTTAATTTGAGATGGAGAGATTATACTAGGTTTTCATTAAGCAAAAATGCAATCACATGTATTCCTATAAAAGAGATGCAGAATAACTTGGCAGACAAACAGAAAAATGCAAGAGAGGAAAGAGCATAGAGTAATTTGAAGATGCTGGACTTGAAAGCTGGAGTATCAAAACAAAAAATACTGGCAGCCTCCATAGGCTGGTAGAGGCATGGAATATATGCTCCTGGAGAGCTTCCAGAAGTGTGGCCTTACGGAATCCTCGATTTCAATTTTATGGCTTCCAAAACGATGAGAGATTTTAATCGTTATTTTGAGTTATCAAGTTTTTTTCTTTAAATTTGTTAAAACTGCCACAGAAAACTAATGTAATCATTAATAATTAATAAATAATTGAGGGATTTTAAAAAGAGATATGAAAAGACTGTCAGTCGTAGGAAAGAAGTATTTTCTATGTATCACTTTTGGCTCATAGCCTGTTATGTGTGTTACTCATTTTGCCTCACAGCATCCCCACAAAACAGTGGCATTTATAATATACACTTTATATCTAAGAATCTTGACACTGGGAGGTTAAGTAATTTACTTGAAGACACATGGGCAGAAAGTGTCAAAGATGTACAAAAAAACACCTAATGCTTCAGGGGCAATCACTGGACATTGTAAATCCTCACAGGGCCCACTGGATGGAATGGGGGAGAGTATGGGCCATGATGTGGACCATTGACCATGAGGTGCAGAGGTGCCCAAAGATGTACTTACCAAATCCAATGGATGTGTCATGATGATGGGAACGAGTGTTGTTGGGGGGGGGGAGAGGTGGGGTGGGGGTGGTGGGGTTGAATGGGACCTCATATATATATATATATATATATATATATATATATATATATATATCTTTAATGTAATATTATTACAAAGTCAATAAAAAAAATAAAACATAAAAAAAAGAAAAAAAAAAAAAAACACCTAAATATATACTTGAGATGAAAAGTTCTGGGGAAATTTGCACATACTTATAAGTAGGATTAGAAAATTGTGGAATAGCCCTAAGTAGGAAAAGTAAGAGATAATATTCAATCTTTAAAAATTTTCTTTTCAAAAGAAAACATCGGAAGCTGAGCAGAAGGACCTGCCTGGAGAGAGTCCAGTAGGTAAGGAGGGAGAGTGACAGACAAGACCTCCAGAGGAGAACTTGAACCTGAGCTGCCAGGATTATACCTTTAAATCATATTTGGAGGACAATAATAGGATCTAGGAAAGGGAAGAAGAATGAGGAGTCAAAATAGGAAAACTTAAATAAAGAAGGCACAGGGATGAGGTAGCTGATCCATCACGGTACAAAACACTTGGAAATGGGCTTTCATTTCATCTTTTGGAGCATGAAAATAGCCATCCAAAGAAGCTAGAATTAGTCTGCCAGTCGTAAAAGACATGTGGTGTAGTCAATCCAAAGTCAGGCTGATGGCCAGTTGAGGAATATGGGAAGGGAATCCAAGGCAACTGAGCTTAGATCAGCCAGACCTCAGCGGACCTGCCAGAAAACTATACACCAAGAGTAGGCCCAGATGAATCAGTCAGACCTCCATATGAGCAGACTGCATGGCTCACCAAAAACTCACCAGCTTAAGCTTTATGATACTAGTTTTGAGCATGATATTTTACATGACAGTAGTTAACTGATGTATTTTCATCTTTTAATTGCTATTCATTCTTAAGCCACAATCTCCTCATCAGACCTGATTTATTTTTTGTCCTATCACTCAGAAATGGCATAGTGTATATTTTTCACATGTGTTTTTTCCTCATCAACTACAATGAAAGGAAGGACCTTTACAACTGCCCGAGGAATCACTTAATAAATATTTCTTCAGTGAATGGATCACAAAGATTCAGTGATTAAAATATCTCTCATTTCTAAGAATTTCTAAGTTATATGTGTCAAGAGAATTTGATGTATTCTCCTCAGGTTTGATGAGACATTTGGTGAAACTAAATTTCATCTTCCAATGTATATATGAAGAAATTTCAGAAATAAAGTAGAATGTATGGGGTATTCACTAGCACATTGGCAATAATGTGTTAACTGTTTATCCAAAATGTTCAGGTTACAGCAGGCTTAAGAACCATGAATTCCTTCAGTGCCAATGGATGGTTAGAGAGAAAATTGACAACGGTGAAAAAGTTCAGGAGGAAAATTGTCACACATTTCTAGATTGATAAAGCTGAAGAATAAGAGAGTTGCCATGAAAGAATGAGAATAGCTGAAAGAGATAGAGAAAAAAAGGGCTTTACAAAAGGAGGCAGACATTCAGTTATTCTATAAATATTTGAATATAGACTGTTCTAGTTTGCCAGGCTCAAATGGGTCAGATTTCGCAAGAGGTATTTACTAACTTAAAAGCTTACAATTTTGAAACTGAGAAACATGTCTAAATCAAAGCATCATCAGGCAATGCTTTCTTTTCAAAGACCAGCTGCCAGGGATCCTAGACCCTGTCACATGGCAAGACACAGGGTGATATTTGCCTATTTCTTCGACATCTTCCAGGATTCATTGCTTCAGATTCTTGCTGCCATGGCTTTCTCCTTCTTGGTCTGTATCTCATTCTGATATAAATGACTCCAGTAAATGGACTGAGACCCACAGTGGGCCAGGCATGGACTGAAGTGACCTACTCACAAGTTTCACCTATAATAGTTTATACCCACAGAATGCATCCACCTTAACATCATACTTTGCTGAAGTGCATACTGCTTCACACCATCAAATATACATATATTCCTTTTTGCATTGTTTTTCCTTTTTACACAGATGGAACATAAAATATTAGGCAAAGTTGTAAAGAATAAAATTGTGTATGTGTTATTTCAAAGGTATGGCAACAAGATGAAGTAAACACAGACCTTGTAACAATATGGAAAACATTTAATTTTTGGTGAGTCTGGTGTTTCATCCATTTGATAAGAGAACTATAGAAATAGGGTGACAATCACTGGAATATGAAGCTCACTGGAAAATTTTATATCCAAACTTAAATCAACATATTTCATTGAGTGAGCATCATCCCTTATAACATAAACATTCTTCAATGCGTATAGTATATTAAGGCATCCACAATTACTGTTTGATGGTAATAGGAAATGAAAATATCTAAATAAAAAAGAAAATGGTAGAGTAGCAAATCAAATCACCTTTTGTGACACTGTTAAGAAAGTCCTGGATGGCAACAGAGTCCAGGGAAGGAAAGAGTAAGGGAGGAAGATGACCTTTCATTGAGTAAGTTTTGAATATAAAGGATCAAGGATTTGATTTTGTGAAGGACAAGATTTGAAGGATGATGGGGAAGAAGGAAGAGGATGGAAGGAATAGGGAAAGACGACGGTAAAATTTTAAACATTAAGGAGGTACAACGAAGAGAGAATCAATCTATCAGGGTGTAAAGTTTACAAGACCCTTGCCTAGAGGGTAAGAGGTAGAAATTTATTCACCTTGTCCTTCGATCTGGCCATATAAAAAAAAAAGATTTCGATGGTACAGTCCCCTAAAGGATGTGGTTTCTCAGACAGATGGAGGACGCAAACAATTTCAAGTCTGAGGAGGAAGCAGCTGGTGCTGCAAGACTCACTGCCCTATAGCCCTGGGGAGGAGGTTTGTGTTCGAGGTTGAAGCACTGTGGGAGGAAAGCTGTTATCGTGCTGACAATAATAATCTCCTAAATCTTCAGGTTGGAATCTGCTGATGGTGAGAGTGAAATCTGTCTCAGACCCACTGCCACTGAATCGATCAGGGACCCCAGATGCCCGGGTGGAAGCACCATAGATGAGCAGTTTAGGAGCCTGTCCGGGTTTCTGCTGGTACCAGGCTAAGTAGCTGCTAACACTCTGACTGGCCTTGCACTTGAGGGTGATGGTCTCTCCTGCAGATGCAGCCACAGAGCCTGGAGACTGGGTCATCACGATGTCCCCACTGGAACCTGCAACCAGAAAAGAACATAGATCAAACATTAAATCACACTTCTATAAAATATGTATCAAAATGTAGGTTCTTATTTATCATATATATTCAGATCTGCTTTAGATGAAATAGTTTGCTCACTCTGCATATTAAAACCATTCCTCAACTTTATCAAGATGATACTCTTCTACACCTCTCACCTGAGGCCCAGAACACCAGGAATAACAGCAGTTGGGAATGTGACATCATCTTGCTCATCTGTCTGATGCACTCAAGTCCCATCTCCAGGGAAACTGCATTAATAGAGCTCTGAGCAGACAACCAAGTCCCCGAGGAGCACATGCAAATCAATAGAGAGTATAAAGTCAAATGTGCCTGTGCAATGAGTTGTAAAAATAAATAATGGAAGGAGATAAAAATACCAGGACCACAGGAAATAAAACCACATGCTTGCAAAAGACAAGAAATAAACTTAACACCACAATTTTCAACAATATTCAGTACAATTGGAAAATGAAATATTTTATCACCAATTCTACTCTTTCAAATCAAATGCACCCAACTTGAAAACAAAAGGATCTTTTAATGGAATACATGCATCTATAAGTGTATATTTTCAGAACTTAATAAAATATTATAAATATGGTGCCAAAACATATGTGGAATATACTCATGTCATTGGATAGGTTAAGATTACTTCACATATTGTATATCTATCTCAGGCTATTCTAAATTTTAAACGTATATTTGAAGCTCCTCTTTGACATCCTAAAGGCCCCTCACTTAATATACCCAAAGCAAGACCTCTGTATTACCCTTAATACAAACACTACTCCCAGAAATGCGTCAACAAATATTTACAAGTCACCCTTAGTAGGGTCCTTTAAGTCGACCACTCTCTAAAATCATTAATGTAGTGATTAGCAGACCTGAAGAGCAACACCTCCCCTTAGTGGTCATAGGTAAAATGGCTTCTATTCCCAAATTCTGATCGTGCAGTTCTTCATTCATTCCTACCCAAAACCAATGACACTTACAGAATTATGCAAATAACAATATCATGAACACTTCTAGGCATAGAAAATTAAATTATGAACAAGTAGAACGATTCATTTTACTGGGAGGGTACACGATAAGCAATTAGCTTTTCTGTAGCCATTACGAACCTGCTTCTTTGAGATTTCCTCCTCTGAGCTAAGCTGTTACTCAGGAAAGGTAGGGCCATGTGAACCTGGTCCATTTCAGGATCAACCCTCTGCACGAACAGTCAGAGGAAAAGAGAAAATTTGGGTCAGTTTAACAATTTCATAGATAAAAAAAATCTTCCACTCTAATGAATTTAATTTTTCCTGCAAAGATTTTTTTCCTAATGTTCCTAAGAGGTTTTCCTTCATGTTGAGTTTCCTAGGGCATGTATTGTTCCACTTCTAATTAATAGTAAGTACATTTTCTGGTAGTTTGTTTCCTTAGGAGCCCATTATCTTAAGAGAAGGTCCCCTCCCTGGATTCTGGAATGGTGCTGCACATGCACATGTCACCAGGAAAGCCATTCCTTCTCATCAACTATCCACCCTGTTCTTGGTGCATCATATATTTGTGTTTAGAAGATGCTAATAATTAATTCAGGTTTGCTCTACACACCCATGTTTTCCCTCCTCTTCCCTGAAGTTGCATTTAATACATATTCTTAAGTTTGCCTATTTTACTTGAATTTCTACTACCTAATTGATAGGTGTCTTGTATCAGTGCAATATAATTTCCTTTCCATTCTTACACATGTTCAAAAATTTAAAGTCATCACGGATGACAGGATGATAAACCAGGATATGTCATTCAGGGTAACTGACCCCGAGGGATCCGCATAAAATGTGGAGTAAGGAAACATTCTCTTTGAGTGGGAGACAGTTGGCCGAATGCATGAATAGAGGGTGGGCTGGCCTTCAGAGCCCAGGGGTTAGCACTTCAGAAAACGAACAGGATTTGGGAAAATATCGTCCTGGATAATTATGAAAAACTAACAAAACAGAGTGTGAAAGCAGACAGGGGCCTGATCCAAGGCGAACATTAAATCTATGAAAGTTTGAGGCTTAGTTTACATACTATGAGAATCCATGGAACAAGATTTAGAATGAATTTTTCATTTTAGCAGATACTTTTGGATCGTTTTACAAGCAATAGCACTCCAAAGATGCAGACACAGTGGAAGCCACTAACATTTCAGTGCAGATGGGAAACTAGCTTTTCTATTATCTCTTCTCCTGAAGTCATATAATGATTTTAAAAAGTGAAATTTTCCAAATGCTCCCCCAATACCAAAGACCCAATTGAGGTCCAATCAATCTTTGGTAAATGTTTAAAAAAAAAAACACGCACATTGTGTTAAGTAAAATTCTGGAAAATTCTGGGGACTTCTGCCCCCTGGTATATACACACCTTCTCTTAGTTGTTGAAACACATTTCAGGTGCTGCTGTGAAGTGATTTTGCATATATCATTAAAGTTGTTAACTTTAAAAAGGGAGGTCTGTTAAATCTTGCTATACTGGTCAGAGACAAAGAGCTCAGAGAGATTCATAAATAAATAGGATTTATAATGGAACAATATATCTGAAGTTGGTTGTGGAGTTCCTAGGGACCATGTGGCAAGGAATGTGGGCAGGATCTAGGAAGAGAGAGCTGACAGCCAGCAAGGATATAGGATCTCAGCACTGCTACCTAAGGAACTGATTCTGCCGACCCTAATGAACTTGGAAGAGAACATTGTGCTCTGTGTAGAAGAAGTTAGTCCTATTTTAACCATGTAGGAAACTGAGAAGAGAATCATTAATACTGGACCCAGAATCCTAATCTATAAAACTGTGATCTCATGAATTGATAATTATTTATGAAATGAAAGAAATCTGATATATATATGTGTGTGTGTATATATATATATACACCTGTATATGTATATGTATTAAAATGAACCACTTGCTAAAAGGGTAGTCATAAATCCAGATTAAAGAATTAGCATCACACTAGCTCATGGTTGAATGACACTGACACCTGTCTCTTTTCATGCAACTTGGTGTGCTTTATGCCCCTTTCACCACAGATGATTTCCTGATATGTTACAACATCCCCAGGCTCAGGGCTGAATAGTGTGCTATGAAAATACAAGAGCAGAACGAGCTTTGAAGATGGTCAGGATCTGTCCCCTCTGTTTCCATGGCCTTTTCTCTGACAAATGAAGAAATTCTAGACAGGGCTGTTGGTAAGAGGGCAGTGACCTGGGGGCATCCCAGGTAAACCTGAACCATGATGCTGTCTTCAAATTTGCTTAAGACCAAGAATGTTTCATATTCCTAAATGTGGATGACTTCTTCCTTCTCCATGGGACCATATGGGAATGTTACATTTGGTCTTGAACTAAGAAATAAACTGTCTTATCCTTCCATTTATTTAGAATTTATAATTCTATGTGTTTTATTTAGTATTGTTTACTCCTGTTGTTAAAATGACCAAAAATATCTTAATTAGTTATACAAAATTCAACTTGGCAATTATGTTTTCTGGGCACAGCTCACACTATCCCATGACCTTACCAAGGGGCAGTCAAGCCAAGTGCTCCTGTTGCAGACATGAAATCAGGCTGAGAGATATAAGAGACCCAATTAACATGCTGCCAAATCTAACATGCTTCAGAGTTCTCAAAAAATTCTACATAATCTATGGAATTCTTGTTCCCCAGTATAGATACAAAGCCGCAATTTTGTGCTCAATTAGTTTAGGCATGAATGGATGAAAATCATGTGTTAACAAATTTTTAATATGAAGGTAAAATTAATCTTTAAACTTGAAATGATGAGATTTGTTGCCAAATGCATAGAATATTGATGGACAGAAGGAAATATGATGCAATCCTTTAAAATGTGAGCATTGCATTAGCAATGAACAAGATATTTTTCAGTAAAGGTCACATTATATTCCTGCAACAGATTCATGGAAACCAAATGCATGTGATATGCTGGAATTGGAATCTGTAAGGTGAACAAGAGAGGAGTAAAAAATCAGTTATGAATGAATGAAGTCCAGATTATAGTTACTAAATTTGTATCACTGTACATCTCTTAGTTGGATATTGTACCATGATTTTGTAAGATGTTAATACAACTCCTGTAACTTATATATGAAGCTAAAATTATTCAAAAATAAAAATTTATTTAACAAAACATGAAGAGAGATATCTCAGTATAGCTGAGTGAACATTGCATTTGACCAAGTGAGTTCTGCCAAAGATGAGGTCATGTAAGACAATCCTACTCTAAAGCCAGACCCCATCTAGAGTGACATTAAATTTCTTTCTCCAGACATTCAGTATCTCACTTTGCAAGTGAGAGGTACGCAAATCGCAAAAGTGATTATCTGACTCCTGATTTTCCTTACCTCATTGGACCCTTTGGTCCAAACAAACCTACTTTAGAGCAAACTCTTCAACCAGGGTATGTGTCCCACTGGGTAGACAAAAAGGTTTTCCCAGGGGTTCATGGCCAAGAATAGGTTTAATGGAATACATTTCTAGATCTATGTATTCTGCTAATATTGTTTCTTAATTTGATCTTTTCAAGAACAGTCAGGTTTTTTGCTGACTCTCCATTCCCACTTCATGTGCACAATCACCGTTAACTGCTTTAATAAGATAAGTGAGCACTCACTCATCTTACCATAGGCGTTTCCATGGGATCCAAAAAATGTGCAGCCAGAAGTGCAGGGATTTTTCAGAGACCCACGTGGGTCAACACACAGAGAGTGAATGACTCTAGAAACTGGCAACTCTCCTGTGGTGCCAAATATTTCACACCCAACAAACTGAAGGAAGATGTATTTGAATTGTCAGACCAAATATTTCTACTTCCAATCAGGGAATTTGAAAATTCATAGCTTGAGTCCACCTTGTTTATTTTTGTCTCTTCCATATTTTAATAACAACCTGACTGAAAACTTTCCATTTACAATTGGAACTAGCTAAACAGTACAAGTTGAAATTTCCCACTTCCTTGAATAAAGATATTAAAGACTAGCAACTACTTTTAAATATAATTAGAGAAAATTATACAAGATTTCTTTATGAAATGTTCATTAACATAGAAGACACCTTGGTTAGTTTAAGAGTTTTGAACAAAGTCTCAAAATTTTTTGAAAAATAACCTACAGTTAGAAAGAGAGAAGGTGTGGAATGGATAATTTCTTTAAAATTCAATATCACCTTGTCTAACTTCCTGTTCAGTTACTCTGTGTGTGGATATGTGTGCACGTGTGTACAGATATGTGTGCTTAAACATATATATTTTAAATCTATATGTATTATAATATTTATGTATATAAATATTTGTGCATTTTGATCACCATAGTTTCTCTTCCAGTGAGTAGAATAACAGTCAAAATATGAACAAGTTTCTACCAAAATAAATTAAAAGAAAATCCCATCATCTTCGCTTTCTTAAATTGAAAGTAAATTATTCTTACCACCACATTTTGCTTTCCGGAAATTTGTCCTTTTATTACCACACCCATCGATCAGTTTTCTTCAATATTGAAGTTTTTATTGAATTTACAATAGTATTAATAATGGGAGACATTGGGCCTCCAGTAGAATGATTTTTTAGAAGTTTATTCTATGCCCCATACCCCCCGAATTGATGCCCACCTAGAACCTCAGAATGCTAAATAGGGTCCCTGCAGATGGAATTAGTTAGATGAAGATGAGGCCGTCCTGGAATAGGGGATTGAATCCAGGGGCTGGTGTTTTTCTAAGGTGGGGACGTGAAGACTCGGAGCCACGGAGGAGGGCGGCGTGAAGACGGGCAGAGAGGCAGGGGCACCACGCCAGGCACCGCCCAGGACTGGGAGCCCCCGGGCGTGGAGGGGCTCTCCTCGCAGCCTCGAATGCGCTGGCCCTTTCGACATCTGGATTTTTTTTTTTTTTTTTTTTTTTTTTTGTCAGTTAAACCTTTATTGGTTATTGAAGATCCGAGGTGTGTCACACCTTAACTGAAGTAGTCTCATAAAATGTCCTACTTACAATGGGCTTAAACGCACATAATGGCTTAAATTTAAGAACATATCTTTCTGGGTTACATATAGTTTTTTTTTTTTTAAATTTTTTTATTTTTTATTGACTTTGTAATAATATTACATTAAAAATATATATGTGAGGTCCCATTCAACCCCACCCCCCACCCCCCCCTCTCCCCCCCCCCCCCCCCCCAACAACACTCGTTCCCATCATCATGACACATCCATTGGATTTGGTAAGTACATCTTTGGGCACCTCTGCACCTCATATACATTGGTTCACATCATGGCCCATACTCTCCTCTATTCCATCATGTAGGCCCTGTGAGGATTTACAATGTCCGGTGATTACCTCTGAAGCACCCTCCAGGGCAGCTCCATGTCCCGAAGACGCCTCCACCTCTCATCTCTTCCTGCCTTTCCCCATACCTTTGAACCCCGGCCTCCAGGACTTTGTAGCAGACGCCCTTGGGGTAGCTGGTGCGCTTGCGCAGGGGTCCCCGCTGTCCAGGTGCGGCCCAGGCCCACCAGAGGCGGTGCACGTGAGCAGCGACCCCAGGCGCCGCCTCGGTCAGTCCCAGAAGTACCTGCCTTTGAAGAAGAATCCCCCGGGTGGGGGACGCTGCGGCAGAGTCGGCGTGACACCCGAGCTCGAGTCCTATGCGCGGGATGCTGGGTCTCTTCTCTGGGGCCCCACAGGAGGGGAGCGTCCTCGGGTGGCGCAGTGGGGGACACGGACTCCCGCACACCCTGCGCACTTCATCCTCCTGGGCAGCCCGCTGGAAGAGAAGGCGCCCCAAGCACCTTGCCCTGGAGCCCGCACGATGGACTGCGGAGCCAGGAAGTGGCTCAGCCCAGTGCCGTGGCCAAACTCGAGGACTGCCCCCACAAGCAGGTCCGTCTAGACAGATACTGCCAAATAATGAAAGCTAAATCAGTATTGGAACTAAACTGTTTTCTAATGGAAGCATCTGAGGTTATTAATGTTAAAGAGACATCAATGAACTGTTTGAGAAACCATTCTTTTTCTAATGGAGAAAAAAGTCACTTCATATTTCATACTCGCACAAAAAATGTGGAATTAAAGATAAGCAAAATTAATTTGGAAGAACCCCCATTTGTTCTAAATGAAATCTCATTTGTCAGAGTTACTTAAATAAATCTTCAGCAGATACATGTGGTAAATTGGTGTTAGGAATAGTGCGATTAAAAAAGAATTTTCCCTGAGATACAGATGCTAGTATTCTGTCATGATGTACGTTCTGGTTTAAATGAGGTTAGCCCTCATATCATACAGTAAATTTCAACAAACCTTTAGTGCAAGTTACACTTTTCCAACCTTCTACTCTTTGTCAAAAGGAAATTATTAAGATGCTCGTTGTGGCTCAAATGCAGCCATTCTCTAAGCCACGCTCAACATACAAATACATTACTACCCCCAACGTGGGACAGGAGTCACAGGGACGAGTCTCCCTGGCACCTCGGGATTACTATGAGCACCAACTAGCAATGCAATGGGAAAAAGACTTCAACAAAAAGGGGGAAAGGCTGAAATGTGTTTATATGGTTAAAAGACTTCAAAGTGAGTTGGGAGGTCATTCCAGAGGTTATGCTTGTACACATTGCCACAGGATCTCATTGACAGCCCAAGTAAATATTGCCTTAAATAGCAGGGCACCTGAGGACCCTGGAGACGTCCAACACCATAAACAGCACAATCAGCTCTGGAGTTTGGTACCTTGCAACTGAGCCCTACTTTAGAATTGATACCCCCTAGTGTGACAGAGATGGACTCAGTCGTGGTTTCCCTATACATGGCTCTTCTACCCCTTCTATTTGAACCAAGAGTCAGTACTAGAGTTAATAGGTGTATGTCCAAGAGACAAATCTTTGGGTCGTCCATGTGCCAATTGTAACTGTTTATCTCAAAGGTTACCAATACCTACTCTCCAATTTATTGGACTCACCAAGGACAACTAACAAGGAGATGATGTTGGACAACGAAATTCTCAAGGAGCAAGGAGGGTCTGCAACTGCAAGCAAGAGAGTCCCATCCATCTGCCCCATGGGATCTAAGCCCACTCTAAACTGGAGGCAGAGTGGGCATCACCATTCAAGCATCCTCAGGCTTTGGGAATGAATGATGGGCTAGAGTAGAATCACTGGTATCCAACCAGACACAATTCTAGCAATGGAAGAAATTTTCTCTTTGAGGTGGAGGCAGTGTACACAGAAGTTTCTGAGAGAAGGGAAAGGGAAAAAACAGGTCTCCTATGTGGGCCTTTTCCGGACATGGGAATCATCCTGAATGACGTTGCAAGGACAGATGCAAGCCATTGTATATGTTGTCATAATTAACAAAATTGTGCAGGAGAGAGTGGAAACTACAATGTAAACTAAAATCCATAACTTGTGGGAGAGTTCCAAAATGTGTTCATCAATGATAACAAATATACTACAAAAATAAAGGATGTTGTTAGTGTGAGAAAATGTAGAATGGTTAGGGAGCAATATTTTTAATGTGATATTTTTGTAATATAAATACTTTAAAAACTTTTTTAAAGTATAAAAAAAGAGGCAGACCCATTTAAAAATGGGAAAATATTTATTAATGTTTGCTTTTTAGCATTCATTTTTTCTTTTTTTATTGCCGCATAAAAAGTTTTTGTGAACAAATGCTGGTAGGAAACAATAAAATAGTCACAATGGACCCCCTACACTAAATGTCAGAGCCACTTTAGCAAGAGGATTTACGTTGCCCTTTATTACTTGCTTGGCAGGACTCCTGATTTCTCTTCTCCAGCAAATATTTTACATTTGCCTAACCCATAATTAACCTGTAATTTCCAATGTTTGCCACTATTTAAATCTAGTCCAAATTGGCAACTTTGTTTATCAGGGTAGATAGCTCAGACCAAGGTAGTATACCCAAGAGAATGGGAGTTTCAGATGCATCAAATATTTCAGCCAGCATCTTCTAAGACTAAATGGAGTCTTTTCCCAAGGTGATAAGGAAAAGGGCCAGGAACACCAGAAGGGTTGACACAGGTCTCTCTCAAATTTAACCACATGGTAGAGAGACAGCTCTATTCTCTATACTGGAATGTCATTATCTAAACCATAGCAGAAGCTAGAAGCAAAAAAAAATAAGAAACAATTACTAAAACCACAATGATTTTTTAAATTGTAGCTATTAATGACACTTTCTAGGTAATAAAAAAATTGGAACAAATGTGAAACTGGAAAGCACGCTACAATAATTTATAAAAAGGTAGACTTTTTTCTGGCATTCTTGAAGAGAGAAGGTTGAGGAATTCACAAAATAACTCAATCCCTCTAAATTCACCAACTACATAATCAACTAGATCCTCTCAGCATCTCAGATTAGCTGAATATCAGAATCAGGTGGCAAAGTGGTTGAAAATATGAATCTTGAGACACATTTGGATGAAATACTCAATTTCCAGAACTGGAGTTTGGGTATCTGTTCTGAACAAAGTCACCGAATTTATACCCTGTCTGCAAAAGTCCATGAATGGGCATTTAGAAACTAAAGCTGCAACATATAGGCTGTCCCAATGACATCAAGGACAAAATTAAATGTTTTTAGTAAGATTTTATGAAGATTGAGATAAGTAGAACATAACATGATAATCATTGTATTTATCTTAATAGTAAATTAAAATTTGGTGAAGAATTGAAAAAAAAGGTATATGTGATTTTGATTTAAAGATCAATCTCTGACTTTATTGTGATCTTGGTAAAAAGGAGGAATGTGCAGTGTATTCAGGAAAACACCAGGCAGAAAAATATGTTATATCAGAAACTAGAGGATTCTGAGGTATGAGGATGTATTTTTATTAGGATAAAGACTCAAGATATAATAGACTGACAAGAAACAGCCACCTATAAAGCCTGAAAATGAAGACAGTGCTCAAATCTGGTCTAGATGCCAGGCACTGCTCAAACATTTTACATATATAGATTTCTTGAGCCTCAAAACTAACCTACAAAACACGAAACAATTTTCATATCCTTGTACCACAGAATGGTAAAGTAACTTCAATTTCCAGGACTAGGAAGTGTCAGAACTATAAAAAGAATATTCCATGCTCACACATGGGAAGACCAAATATCATTAAGACACCAATTCTACTCAAATTGATATACGGATTCAATGCAATCCTGATAAAAAGTCCAACAGAAATTTTAAGTAAATGAAAAACATGATTATCAATTTTATGTGGAAGTGTGAGTCATCCTGAATAGTCAGAAACATTTTAAAAGGAAAAGCAAAGTTGAATAATTCTCATTTCCAGACTTTAAATCATATTCTATCTACCCTTAACATAAATTTTTCAGTTTCCTTATTTTACTCAAATTTCTACTACTTATTTGATAGGTTTCCTGCATCAGTGCAATATAATTTCCTTCCATGCTTATACACATTCAAAAATTTAAAGACATCATAGGTGACAGGATGATAAAACAGAATGTGACATGCAGGGTACCTGGCCCAAGGGGCCACCTAAAATGTGGAGTAAGGAAATGCTGTCTTTGAGTAGGTGACTGTTGGTCTAATGCATGAATTGAGGAGAGGGGTGGTCTTCAAAGCACAGGGAAGAGCACTTCAGAGAATGAAAGTTCATCCTGGATATTTAAGAAATACTAATGAAACAGAGTGTGAAAGCAGAATGGGCCTGATCCGAGGGGAATATTAACTCGATGAAAGTTTGAGGTTTAGGTTAGGTACTATGAGAATCCATGGTACAATAGTTAGAATTAATTTTTCATTTTTAGCAGATACTCCTGCTAATTTACAAGAAATAATATTCCGAAGATTCAGACACAGGGGAAGCCACTAAAATTTCAGTGCAACTGTGAAACTGGCTTTCCTATCATCTCCTTCCCAGAAGTCATATAATGATTTTAAAAAGTAAATTTTCCAAATGCCCCCCCAATGCCAAAGATCCAATTGAGGCCCATTCAATATTTGGTAAATAATTGAAAAAAAAAACAAATTATGTTAAGTAGAATTCTTAAAGAGCCTGGGGACTCCGGCCCCTGGTATATGCACACCTTCTCTCAGTTATTGAAACATTATTCAGGTGCTGCTCTGAAATGATTTTGCATATATCATTAAAGCTGTTGACTTTAAGAAGGGAGGCCCATTAAATCTTATTCTACTGTTCAGAGACAAATAACTCAGAGAGATTCATATATAAGTAGGATTTGAGATGGAAGAATATATCTGAAATTGGTTGTAGAAATCCAGGGGAAGGGCCCATGTGTCAAGGAATGCGGGCAAGCTCTAGCAGAGAGCTGACAGCCCGCAAGGACATGGGATCTCAGCACTACCACTAAGAAACGGCTCCTGCCAAACCCCATGAGCTTGAAAGACAAACTCTGTGCTCTGGACAGAAGGTAGCCCTATTTTAACCATGTAGCAACCTGAGAAGAGAACCATCAATACAGGACCCAGTCTCCTGAACCACAAAAGTCTGACCTACTAAATTGCTAATTAGTGATGAAATGAGAGAATACATACATACATACATATAAATGAACCACATGCTTAAAGGGAAGTCATAAATCCACATAGAAGAATTATCATCCCATTTAGCTCATGGTTGAATGATGCTGACATCTGTATCTTCTCACACAATGTGGTGTACTTTATGCCCCTTTTACCCACAGATGATTTCCTGATGTGATTCCATATCCACAGGGTCAGAGATGAATGCTATGCTATGAAAATAGAAGTAAGAACAGAACTAGCTTTGAAGGTATTCAGGGTCTGTCTCCTCTGATTTCCATGGCCATATTCTCTGACAACCGAATACATTGTTGACAGGGCTGTTGATAAGAGAGGGCAGTGACTTGGGGACATCCCAGGTAGACCAGAACCATGCTGCTGTCTTCACATTTGTTTAAGACCCTGAAAAGTTACAGATTCCTAAATATGGATGACTCCTTCCTTCTACATGGGACAACATATGAGAATGTTGCATATGGTCTTTATCTAAGAAATAAACTGTCTTATTCTTCCATTTCTTTTAGAATTTAAAATTCTACATGTTTATTTACTATTGTATACTTCTGTTGTTCAAATGACCAAAAAAATCTTAATTAATTATACATAAAATCAACTTAGGAAGTATATTTCTGGGCACAGCTCATACTACCCCATGACCTTACCAGGGGGCAGTCAAGTCAAGTGCTCCTGTTGCAGATATAAAATCAGGCTGAGTGATATATGAAACTGGATAGTCACATGGAGCCAGATCAAACATGCCTCAGGGTTCTCAAACAATTCTACATAATCTATGGATTCTTCTTCCCCAGTATAGGTACAGAGGCCCCATGAATGTACTCAATTAATTTTGTCATGAATGGATGAAAGTAATGTGTTAGCAAATTCTTAATATGAAGGCAAAATTAATCTTTAAACTTGAAATGATGAGACTTGTAGCCAAATGCATAGAAATTTGATGTACAGAACAAACAATTTGCTATCCATAAAATGGGAGCAATGCATTAGCAGTGATGAAAATATTTTTCTATAAAGGTCACACAATATTCCTGCAACAGATTGATGGAAAACAAATGCATACGGTGTCCTGGATTGGAATCTGGAAGGGGAACTGGATAGGAGTAAAACATTAGTTACATCTGAACGAAGTCTGGATTATAGTTATTAAACTTGTACCAATGTCAATCTCTTAGTTTGACAAATGTACCATGATTATGTAAGATGCTAACATTAGGGAGAAGTGGGCAAGGGTGTGCAGGAACTCTCTGGACAACTTCTGCAACTTATATATGAAGCTAAAAATTATTCAAAAATAAAAATTTATTTAACAAAACATGAAGAGAGATATCTCAGTACAACTGAGTGAACATTATATTTGACCAAGTGAGTTCTGCCAAAGATGAGCTCATGTAAGATAATACTACTCTAAATCCAGACCCCATCTGGAGTGACATTAAATCTCTTGCTCCAGACATACAATATCTCCTTTTGGAAGGGAGAGCTGCACAACTTGCAAAAGTGATTCTTTGACTCCTGATTTTCCTGACCTCATTGGACCCTTTGGTCCACACAAATCTACCTTAAAGCAAACTCTTCAACATGGAATGTGTACCACTGTGTGGACCAAAAGGATTTCCCAGGGGTTCTTGACCTAGAATAAGTTTAACGGAATACAGTTCTAGATCTATTTATTTTGCTCAGAATCTTTCTTAAATTGGATTTTTTTTTCAAGAACAGTCAATTTGTGCTGCTGTCTCTCCTTTCCCACCTCATGTGCACAATCAACCTTAACTGCTTAAATAAGATAAGTGAACACTCAATAATCTTATCATAGGCATTTCCATGGAATCCGAAAAATATGCAGCGAGAAATGCAGGGATTTTTCAGAGATCCATGTGGGTCAACATACAGAAAGTGAATGACTCTAGAAACTGGCAACTCTTCTGTGGTGCCAAATATTTCACATCTAACAAACTGAAGGAAGTTCTACTTTGTCAGCCCAAATATTCCAGCTATCAATCAGGGAATCTCAAAATTCATAACTTGAGTCCACCTTCTTTATTTTTGTCTCTTCTATATTTTAATAACAACTTGATTGAAAAATTTCCATTTACTAATTGGAAATCGCTAAACAGTACAAGTTGAAATTTTCCACTTCCTTCAATAAAGGGATTAAAGATTAGCAACTAATTTTGAATATAATTAGAGAAAATTTTACAAGATTTCTTTACAAAATATTCATTAATTTAGAGGATACCTTGGTTACTTTAGGCATTTTGGACAAAGGCTCAAAAATGTTTGAAAATTAACCTATAACTAGCAAAGAGAGAAAGTATAAAATGCATTATTTTGTTTTTATTCAATATCAAATTGTCTAAGTCCCTATTCAGTTATTCAGTGTGTTCATGTGTGTACTGATAAATGTGCTTATACATATATTTTAACCATATATGTATTACAATATTTATGTAAATGAATATTTGTAAATTTTGATCACCACAGTTTCTCTTTCAGTGAGTCAAATAACAAAGGTTTCTTGGATCAATGTATGAAGAAGTTTCCACCAAAATCATTTAAAAGAAAATCTCATCATTTGTGCTTTTTTAAATTGGAAAGAAAGCTATTCTCCACACCACATTTTGCTGTGTGGATATTTGTCCTATCATTATCACACACATTGGTCAGTTGTCTTCAATATTGAAGTTTTTACTGAATTTACAATAGTATCAATAATAGGAGACATTGGGCCTCCAACAGAGTGAATTTTCAGAAGCTTTTTCTCTCCCCCTGCCCCCAGAATTGATGCCCATCCAGAACCTCAGAATGCTAAATAGGGTCACTTGCAGATGTAGGTAGTTAAATTGAGAAAAAGCAGTCCTGAAATAGGGAACCAAACCAAGGAGCTGCTGTATTTCTAAAGATGGGAGGTGTGGAAACCCAGAGCCATGAAGGAGGGTGATGTGAAGACTGGCAGAAAAGCACGTGCACCCACTCCAGG
This sequence comes from Dasypus novemcinctus, assembly GCF_030445035.2. NCBI lineage: Eukaryota > Metazoa > Chordata > Mammalia > Cingulata > Dasypodidae > Dasypus > Dasypus novemcinctus. The sequence continues at coordinate 91,382,796 of NC_080689.1, read as the reverse complement.
CACCACCAAGGCCTGGAGCCCCCCAGCATGGAGGGGCTTTCCTCACAGCCTCCAAAACTTGGAAGAAGACACCCTTGGTGTCACTTTTGTGGTCGTGCAGGCCTCTACATTGTCCAAGTATGGCTCAGGCCACCAGAGAGAGTGCATGAGCACTGACTCCAGGTCCTGGCCCAGGTCAGCCACAGAAGGACCTGCCTTTGAAGAAGGGTCCCACAGTCGGGACTACTGCCATAGGGTCAGCATCACACATGAGCATCCTGAGGGCTGGATGCTGGAAATGTTGTCTGGGGTTCCACGGGAGGGAGGGCTCCTTGGGAGGGGCAGTGGGGGACAAGGGCTCCTGCAACCCTGCAGCTGCCAGGTGTGCACTTCATTCTCCTGGGGAGCCGGGAGAATAGGGGGTGCCCCTGAGCCTGATGGTGTGGATGTGTGATGGGCTGTGGGGCCAGGACATGGCTTAGTCCGAGGCCATGGCCAAACTCGAGGACACCCACCATGAGCAGATCCATCTAGAAAGATTAAAAATAAGATGAAAAATGAAATCAGTATTGGAAGCAAACTATGTCTAATGTAAGCATCTGAGGTTATAGATGAAAAAGAGACATCAAGGAACTGTTTGCAAAACCATTTTTTTTCTAATGGAGAAAAAAAGTCACTGTATTTCATACTTTCACAAAAAAACATGGAATTAAAGATAAGCAAAATTAATTTAGAAGAACCCCCATTTCATCTAAAGGAAATCTCTCCTCGCAGATATACTTATATAAATCTTCAGCAGATACATATAGCAAATTGGTGTTAGGAAAGAAGGGGGGCAAGATGGCATCCAAGGAGGTACACCATCATCATCTCTCTTGCAAGGACTGGCTGTGTGGTGAGGGAATTAAGCAGGAGAGGGCTGTTTCAGGGATCTACCGGGCAAGAGGTGTCTGGACATTGATCTGGAAAGACTGCAGCAGAATTAGTGCTTGATTAAGGTAGAAAAGTGGCTTTCTAACAATGAACTCAGAAGCCATGGGAAGGTAAGTCCCTTCACCCTAGGGCTGAGGGCATAGCACTCCTGGAGAACTGCTGGTACTGTGGCAGCATTCCCAAGCCCTTTGTTCCACAAATGTATGAACCCAAAGCCCGTGTTCCCTGAACCCCTGAAACCCACCTTTCATAGACTTACATACCCCAAGTACACATTCTCTTGGGTTCTGTTTCCTGAGTCCAGCATTCATGGAAATTTGGCATTGCACTATCCTTCTGGTAGCAGACTAACTCCAGGAGTGGGAGAGTTTAGGTGGGAGGTGCAGAGGGGCCCAAGGAGTGCAGGTTCAATCTTCTCATCTCCTCCCCCTTTTATCAAGTTTGGAAGAGCATATCAGTTGACTTGGGGAGAGAATAAGAAAAGAGGAGAGGCAAATCTGCTGAGAGAGCCTGATTTACCTAAACACCCTGGGATAGGAAACTTGGTCTGGGAAAATGTGGAGTCAGAAAATTAACTAGCCCCCCTGTAGCACACACAAGGGAGAGGGACAGTAGGACGTGCTTTGCAGGCATCCAATAGCATGATTAATGTTCCTGGCAAGGGGTGGGTGCTCTCTCTCTCTCTCAAGAAATTATGAGACATTATTTTCTGAGGTGAGTTGGTTCACCAGGGACCCATTTTAACTTTCTACAGGAGCCCTCATGCAACCTTCCTTCTGTGCTGGGAGAGAGGAAATTGAGGAAGGGAGAAAATGGAAGGTCAGACTCCTAAGCAGTTTATTCAATTGCAAAGAGGATGCATTGCCTGAGGCCTTATCTGGTCTTTTTTGTTGATTTGTTTTCTTGTTTTTCTGTCCTCTTTATCTACCCCATGACCTCTTTTTGTCCTTTTTTCCCTTTTGTTCTTTCTGATTTGCTTCACATTTAAATTTTTTGTTTTACTTTTTTCTAATTCTTTTTTCATCTTTTATGCTAGGTGCAGCAGGCAACATTCTTATTTACTGTGCTTCTTCACCCTCTATTTCCTCTTTTTGTGTGTACTGATTTTGGCTACTAATGCTATCCCCTTTCCTTTACACTATTCTATCCTCCATCAGTTATTGTTTCTCTTACATTCCACTTCTCTTTGTTTAGCCCCCCGATATTTCGGACATTTTATCTCCAATACCTCTAATCTGTTTTTTATCTTTTATTCACTCTTTTTATTACTGTCCTTTCTTTTCACTTTCTCTCTCTCCTGACTACACTGGCCTTCTAATTCATACTATATTCCTCCCCAAGTTCAGTTTACTATCTCGTTATAGGTACTCCACTTTTTTACGTTTATAAATATACACTCCTAACATGAGTTCAATATTCATTCTCCTGGAACTCACGTGGTTTTTCTGCTAAAATTCATTATCAATACTATTATTATATTGTATTTTCTTATGCCTTTTGCTTTCTCTGACCCTAATATTTTCCTTCAAGGGAACTTAGCAACAAAAAGGCAATAAAATAAGAATAACAAAGTGACAAAGAGAAGGCTTAACATGCACACAAAAACAACAAAAAATTCAACCTTGAGTCAAAGAACCTAATCAAAAGAATAAAACCAACAAGATAAAATGATGACCAGAAAGCAACAAAAAACTACAGATGATACCAATAATCAGGAAAACATGGCCGAATCCAATGAACATACTAAAAATCAGGAAGAGAAGTGGAACCCCGAACAGAAAATTAGAACTCTCAAAACATGTATCATGGACCAATTCAATGAAGTGAAGGAAAAGATTAAGCATATTAAGAAAACATTTGGAAAGCATACATAAGAAATTGTAATCATGCACAAATAGATAATGGATATGATGGGGATCAATAGAACAATCCAAGAAATCAAAAATACACTCTCAGCAAATAACAGCAGATTTGAAGAGGCGGAGGAAAGAATTAGTTATGTGGAAACAGGACATCTGAAATCAAACATTTAGTAGAATTTATTGATAAAAAGATAGAAAAAATTCAGCAGGGACTTAGGGACCTGAATGACAATACCGATATGCAAACATACATATCATATGAATCCCAGAAGGCTTACAGAGGGAAAAGGGATGGAGGGGTTTTTGGAGGAAATAAAGGCTGAAAACTTCCCAAATCTACTGAGGGAGATGCGTGTACATGTCCAGGAAGCACAACACACCACAAACAGCATAAGTCCCAACAGGCCTACCCCAAGACATATACTTATCAAATTATCCAATATGCCAGACAAAGAGAAAAACCTAAAAGCAGCAAGAGAAATGAGAACCATCACATACAGGGCAGGCTCCATAAGATTAAGTGCTGATTTCTCATTAAACCACAGAGGCAAGAAGGCAGTTGTGTGACATAGTCAAGGTTCTAAAAGAAAAATATTTCCAACCAAGAGTACTCTATCCAACAAAGCTAACATTCAAAAATGATGGAGAGTTCAAAATATTCACAGATAAACCAAAACTAAGAGAGTATGCCAACAATAAACCTACCCTTCAGGAAATAATAAAGGGAGTTCTGCAGGAAGAAAGGAAATAAAAAACAAAACAGGATAGACAGAGATGGAGGAGAGTATAAGACCAATTAAAATGACAAAAAGAGAAAGAAAAACAACATATGACAAACACAAATCCAAAGAAAATATGGCTAATATAAGTAATTCCTTGAAAGTAATAACACTGAAAGTCAATGGATGAAATTTAACCATCAAGAGATGACACAGATTGGAAGATTGGATAAGGAAATATGACCCATCTATATGCTGTCTAAAGAAAGATATCTTAGACTCAGGGATTCCAGGAGATTGAAAGAGAATGGTTGGAAAACAATCTTACAGACAAACAATAACCAAGAAAAAAAAAGACAGATGTACCTATATGAATATTGGACAAAATACAATTTAAATGAAAAACATTGTGAGAGACAAAGATGGACACTACATATTAGTGAAAGGGATAATCTTTCAAGAAGAAAGAACAATCATAAACATTTATGCCCCTTACAAGTGTGCTCCAAATATGTGAGGAAAACACTGGAGAAACTAAGTGAAGGAATGGATGCTTCTACAATTATAGTGGGGGATTTTAACACACCGTTATCACCATTGGAAAGAACATCTCAAAAGAGAATCAATAAAGAAACAAAGACTTTGAGCAATATATTAGAGGTTCTGAACCTAATAGACATATACAGAACATTACACCCAAATACAGAAGGATATACATTTTTCTCAAGGGCACATGGATCATTCTCCAATATAGACCACATGCTAGGCCACAAAAAAAGTCTCAATGAATTCAGAAATATTGAAATCATACAAAATTATTTTCTGACCACAGTGGAATGAAACTTGAAATCTCCAAGGGCCAGAGACCCAGATTTGGCACCAAGATATGGAAGCTAAACAACACACTCTTAGAAACAGTGGGTCAAGGAGGAAATATAAAGAGAAATCGATAAATACCCTAAAAGTAATAAAATGATAACAAAACATATCAAAACTTATGGGATGCACCAAAAGCTGTATTGAGAGGGAAATTCATAGCCATAAATTCATACATCAATAAAGCAGAGAGACCTAAATTGAAGAACTAACAGCACAATTGGAAGAGTTAGTAAAAAAAAAACAAAAAAAAAACAAAAACTAATCCTAAAGAAAAAAGAGAGGAAGAAATAACACAGATCAGAGCAGAACTAAATGAAATAAAAAATAGGAAAGCACCCCAAAAAATAAAACAAAGAGCTAGTTCTTTGTGAAGATCAATAAATTTGACAAACCCTTAGCTAGACTAATAAAGAAAAAAAGAGAGAAGACACAAATACACAAAATAAGAAATGAGAAAGGAGATCTCACCACTGACCCCACAGAAATAAAGACTATCATAAAAGGATACTTTGAAAAACTTTATGTAAACAAGACAGACAATTTAGAGGAAATGGACAAATTCCTAGAAACACATAAGCAGCCCACATTGATGAAAGAAGAAATTGATGACTTCAAGAAACCAATCACAAGTAAAGAGATAGAATCAGTTATTAAAAACCTCCCAACTAAGAAGAACTCTAGTCAGATTCTTCACAGGTGAATTTATTCCAAATATTCCAGAAAGAACTAACACCAATGTTGCTTAAACTCATCCAAAAAATTGAAATATAAGGAATATTGTTTAACCCATTCTATGAAAACCACATTACTCTATTTCCAAAGCCAAACAAAGACATCACAAAACAGGGAAATTACAGACCAATCTCTCTAATGATGCAAAAATCCTCAACAAAATACTTGGTAATCATATTCAACAACACATTAAATGAAATATACACCACGACCAATTGGGCTTCATTCCTGTTATGCAAGGATGGTTCAACATAATAAAATCAATTAATGAAATGAACCACATAAACAAGTTGAAGGAAAAAATCACATGATCATATCTATAGATACAGCAACAGCATTTGAAAAAATACAGCACCCTTTCTTGATAAAAATACTGCAAAACATAGGAATAGAAGGAAACTTTCTGAACATGATAGATACACATTAAAAACACAGAGCTAACATCATTACAAAGCTGAAATCCTAAAATTTCCTTATAAAATCAGGAACAAGACAAGGATTCCCACTGTCACCCCTTCTATTTAACATTGTGTTAGAAGTACTTACTTGAGCACTGAGGTAGGAACCAGATATAAAAGAGACCCAAATAGGAAAGAAAGAAGTTGAAATTCCACTATTTGCAGATTACATGTTTCTGTACATAGAAAACACTGAGAAGTCTACAATAAATCTTCTAGAACTTATAAATGAGCACTGTATTGCCACAGGGTATAAGATCAATGGAAAAAATCAGTAGCATCTCTGTACACTGATTATGAACATTCCAAGGAAGAAATTAAGAAACAAACACCACTTACAATAGTAAGTAAGAAAATTAAATACCTAGGAATAACTTTAACTAAAGATGTAAAAGACTTATACACAGAAACCTACACTACAATGTTCGAGGAAATCAAAGAAGACCTAAATAAATGGAAGAATATTCCCTGTTCATGGATAAGAAGGCTAAATATTATTAAGATATCTATCCTACCAAAACTGAACTGTAGATTCCATGCAGTCCCATTAAAAAGCAACACAGCATTTTTTAATGAACTAGAATACCTAACTATGACATTTATTTGGAAAGGAAAGAGGACCCAAGTAACCAAAGGCATATTGAAAAAGAAAAATGAAATTGGAGGAATCACACTACCTGACTTCAAAACATACTACAGAAGCACAGTAGTGTAAATGGCATGGTATTGGCAAAAGGATAGACACACTGACCAATGGAACTGAATTGAAGGTTCTGATATAGATCCTGACATATACGCTCATCTGATATTTGACAAGGCCACCAAGCCTACTCAAATGGGAAAGAATGACTTCTTCAACAAAAGGGGTCTAGAGAATTGGATATCCATATGCAGAAGAAGGAAAGAATTACCATCTCACACCTTATACGAAATTATCTCAAGATAGATCAAAGACCTAAACATAAGTGCCAAGACCCTAAACATCTTGGAAAACAATGTAGGGAAGCATCTACAGGACCTTGGAATAAGAAATAGCTTCATAAGCTTCACACCCAAGGCACGGGCAGCAAAAGAACAAATAGATAAATGTGACTTCTTCAAAATTAAGGACTTTTGTACCTCAAAGGAGTTTGCCAAGAAAGTGAAAAGAGAGGCTCCCCAACAGGAGAAAATAGTTAGTAACCATATATCTGATAGGAGACTTATATCCTGCATATATAAAGAGCTCCTATATCTCAAAAATAAAAAGACAATCTATGTAAGAAATGGGAAAAAGATTTGAACAGACACTTCTCCAAAGAATGAATACCAATAGCTAAAAAGCAAATGAAAAAAAAAATGCACACAATCAATGACTAATTGGGAAATGCATATCAAAACTACAATGAAATACCATCTTACTCCCATAAGACTGGCAGCTATCGGAAAAAAACAAAAAAACAAAAACAAAAAAAAAAACAGAAGATTACAAGTGCTGGAGAGGATGTGGAGGAATGGGAACATTCATCCACTGCTGATGGGAATGCAGAAGATCCAACCATTCTGGAGGAGAGTCTGGTGGTTTCTCAAAAAGTTAATTATATAATTGCTATAGGACCCAGTAATTCCACTGCTGGGTATATACCCAGAAGAACTGAAAACAAGGACACAAACAGATATATGCACACCAATGTTCATAGCAGCATTATTCACTAGGACCAAAAGTTGGGAACAACCCAAATGTCCATCAGCAGATGAATGGCTAAATAAAATGTGGAATATACATACAATGGGATACTAATCAGCTATAAAAATGTATACTGAACAAGCACATGTGATAACATGGATGAATCTTGAGAACCTTAGGTTGAGTGAAGTAAGCCAGGCATTGAAGGACAAATACTACATGACCTCTCTGATATTAAAAAAACAAATAGAGCTGTCTCAGAGAGCTAAAGACTGCAAGATAAGCTTAAAGGAAATTGGGAGTAAGAGTAAGGTTGCAAGCCGAGACCTACATGGGTGAAGTCTATGATAAGCTGCAGGTAAGTATTTGTACAGGGAAGGGATAAGATCCCATAGTGATACATTTGGGTGGGGCTTCGTGCATTTGAGGAGTCTAGGGTTGGGAGGATGGATCAGAGCTCATGGAATTGGGGGGAGGGCTGTGGGTAACAGTTGAATATGGGAGAATGTCAGGTATATGTTTGAAGTTATAATGTTGAGAAAACTCTTTAGGAAATATAATAAAAATTATGTGTTTAAGGTGCTTAATGAAGGAGTGGTATCTGGTACAGGTGCAAGCTTCTAGGGAGTGTGTTAGTACTCATTTTGATATAGTGTGTTATATCATTGAGTGCAGACCCATACAATGAGTGTAAACGTGTACCCACATCCTGGGGAGACCTGTGTTCCGAAATAGAGAGAATTGTGTCTTTTGAGAGAACTGGTGGCTCCCAATTAGTAAGGGCAGTCTAGTGTATCAATCCCTCAGCATTGTTACAGTATCTGTCAATCTGATCCCTCAAGTAGTGAAGACTGATTGTCATTGTGGGCCCTGAGCAGAGGGGGAGAGAGGTATAGATTAGATGGAAGCAGGGCACATGGGGACAATGGACGTGCTCCACAAGATCATGCAATGATGGATATAAGATATATTAACTTACACCAAAACGTGTATAAAGTCTAGAAGCTAAAATGTAAACCATAATGTAAAACATAAGAAAGTTAAAATTTAGAAAATTTTACAGTCTAAAATACAAACCACAATGTAAACCAAAATGAAACCATGTTTGATAGCTATTTCAAAATCTGTACATCAGCTGCAGCAAATATAACATGAATATGTAAAAAGATCATTGCCGGGGAAAGGGGAAAAGGGTTTGATGTTGGATATATAGTAGTCCCCTATGTTGTGCATGTGAATTACTGTGATCTAAAACTATTTTGAAGACAAAATTAAAAATTAGAAAAAAAGGAAAAAGATGTAGACATTGAGGAAGAAATTAAAGAAAGTGCCTTACCACTGTACTTACTGGGCAACAATATGAATTAGGCCTAGAGTGGCAGGGTGCCTAAGAGTTACCTACTGAAAGCCTCCATGTTGCTCAAATGTGGCCACTCTCTAAGCCAAACTCAGCATGTAAATGCATTACCTTCACCCCAGTGTGGGACATGACTCCTGGGGATGAGCCTCCCTAGCTCTGAATGAATACTTCCAATCACTAACTGGTGGTACAACTAGAAAGAGACCTTGAATATAAGTGTCAACTCATACTAGCAGAATATCTCAACCTACAGGTTGGATCAAGTGTTAAAAATTGCTTTTTGACCTTGAATAAAAGGGGGAAATGGCAAAGACAAATGAGTTTCTATGGCTAAGAGTCTTCCAAAAATAGTAGGGAGGTCATTAGCGGGCTCACCCTTACACACAACTCGGTAGGACAGAGAACCACAGAGAACCAAAGTAGGTACAACCCAAGGTGCTGGTTCTCTTTGAGGCTACAGACATCCATAGGGTATATGGTCATGGCAGATGGATTTGGAGTTCTGTGCCATGTCAGAGGGTCGTACTTTGCCTGCTTTGGAATTTGTGCTCCTGAGTGTGATGGAGATGGACTCAGATGTAACCTTCCTACACATGCCTCTTCTGTCAATTTTACTGAACCTGTGATTGGTGATAGGGATGGTGCATACTCAGGGGACTTGAATATCTGGAATGCCCATGTGCCAGCTGGGACCTGAGCCTCAGCAGAGTTGCAACTCCTACTCTCTCTTTCATTGGACTTTCCCAGGTCAGATAACAGGGAGGTGAATATGGTCAATCACCACACCAGGGAATCAAGAGTGCTAACAACAGCAAGCAGAAGAATTGCATCTATCATCCATGTGGAATCTAAGCCCCCTCTTGATCTAGAGATGAAGTGGACATCACCATCCTAGGATCCACAGAATTGAGGAATAAAATATGGATTAGAGTGGACTTACTGGTATTCTACTATAAAACTATAGTGAGTGGTAATAGAAGAAATTGCAGCATTGAGGTGGAGAAAGTGGCCACAGTTGTTGCTGATGGCAGGGAGAGGGAAGAAGAGATGTGATGTGGGGGCATTTTTGGGAATTTGACTTGTCCTAAATGATATTGCAGGGTCAGATGCTGGACTTTATATATCCTGCCATAACCCACTGAATGTACGGGTGGGGGGGAGGGGAGTGTGAACTACAGGGTAAACTATTATCCATGTGGTGCAGCAGTGCTCCAAAATATGTTCACTGAGTGCAATGAGTGTGTCTCAATGATGGAGGAGTTTGATGGTGTGAAGGGAGTGGGGTGGGGGGATGGGAGGTATATAGCAAACTCATATTTTTAATATAAATTTATGTAATGTATATATCTTTAAAAATACAGTTTACAAAAATGATGGGGTGGAGAGGTGGGGAGTGGGATATATAGGGGCTTCTTATGCTTTTTGTGTTTTTTATGTTTTTTATATTTTTTAATGTAACGTTCTTTGTGATCTATTAACTTTCATTTAAAAAGTGTAAAAGAAATTGGTTTTAGGAATAGTGCTATTAAAATAAAAGTTTCCCTGAGATGTGGATGCTATCATTCTGTCACTGATATATGTTCTGATTTCAATGAGTTTAGTGAACGTCATATAGTAAATTTCAGCAAACCGTTAGTGCAAGTTACACTTTTGTAATCTACTCTTTGTCAGAAGGAAATCCTTGTGATCCTCCTGTGGCTCAAATGTGGCCTCTCTCTAAGCCACATTCAACATATAAATGCATTACCTAACCCCAATGTGGGACACAACTCACAGGGATGATCTTCCCTGGCACCATGGAATTACTAATGAGACCAACTAGCAATGCAACTTGAAAAAGACCTTGACAAAAAGAAGGAAAGACTAAAATGAGTTTATATTGTTAAGAGACTTCAACATGAGTTGGGAAGTCACCCCAGAGTTTATGCTTACACACATTTTAACAGGATCTCATTGACAGTCAAAGTAAATATTCCCTCAAATAGCAGAGCAACTGAGGAACCTGAAGAAATCTGAACACTGTAAGCAGGGCAAACAGCTCAGGAGTTCAGTGCCCTACCATTGAGGCTTACTTTGGAATTTACACTCCCAAGTGTAACAGAGATGGACTCAGTTGTGGTTTCCCTACACATGGCTTATCTTCTATTTGAACTGAGAGTTAGTACTAGAGCTGATAGGTGTATGTCCATGAGACTAATATATGTGCTGTCCATGTACCAGTCGTAACTGTTTATCTCAACAGTTACCAACACTTATTCTCCAGTTCATTGGATTCACACAGGAAAACTAACAAGGAGATGATGATGGACAATGAACATCTCAAGGAAAAAAAGGAGTCTGCAACTGCAAGCAAGATAGTCCCATCCATCTGCCCCATGGGATCAAAGCCCACTCTCAATTGGATGCAGAGAGGGTATCACCATCCAAGAATATTCAGGATTGGGAATGAATGATGGATGAGAGTAGACGTACTGTTATTCCACGATAGACATGATTCTATCAATGGAAGAAATTTCTCTTTGATGTGGAGACAATGGACACAGGAGTTTATGAGAAGAGAGAGAGAAAAAATCAGGTTGCCTATGTGGGCATTTTCAGGACATGGAAATCATTCTGAATGGCATTGCAAACACAGATGTAGGTCATTATATATCTTGTCATAATATCAAAAATTGTGCAGGAGAAAGTGTAATCTACAATGTAAACTAAAATCTATCACTACTGGCAGTGTTCCAAAATGTGTTCAACAATGATAACAAATGTACCACAGAAGTGAAGGATGTTGTTAATGTGGGAAAATGTGGAAGGGCAGGGAGCAATATTTTTTATGTAACATTTATGTAATATAAATATTTCTTAAGTCTTTTTATGCAGGATAAAATAGAGATAGACCCATTTAAAAATGGGAAAATATTCACTAAATTTTGTTTTTTAGCATTCATTTTTCTTTTTTATTGCTGCCTAAAAAGTTTTTGTGACCAAAATGCTGGTAGAAAACAATAAAATAGTCAAAACCGAACCCATACACTAAATGACTGAGCCACTTTAGTAAGAGAATTTCCATTGCCCTATATTACTTCCATGGCAGGACTCTATGTCTCTTCTCCAGAAAATACATTTGCCTAACCTAAAATTTCCTATGTTTGCCACTATTTAAACCTAGTCCAACTTGGCATCTTTGTGCATCAATGTGGACAGCACAGAACAAGGTAGTGTACCCAAGAAAATGGGGGTTTCAGATGTATCAAATATTTCACCCAACATCTTCTGAGCCTGGATGGAGTTAGCTTTCCCACGATGATAAGTAAAAGTGCCAGGAACACAAGAAGGATTGATACAGGACTCTCTCAGATTTAACCACAAGATATAGAGACACCTCTGTTCTCTAAACTGGGAACTCACTAACTACTAACTAAGACTGCAACAGAAGCTAGAAGCAAAACACCAACAAACATTTACTAAAAGCACAATGTATTTTTTTAATTGTAGCTAATAATGACACTTTCTAGGTAATAAAACATATGGAACAAATGTTAAACTTGAAAGTACACTACAACCATTTACATAAAGTCAGATTTTTTCAGGCATTCTTGAAGAGAGAAGGTTGAGGATTTCACAAAAGAACTCAATCCCTGAAAGTTCACCAATTACATAATAAACAAAGATCATCTCGCCATCTCAAATTAGCTAAATATCAAAATCATGTGGCAAAATGGTTGAAAATATAAACCTTGAGCCACATTTGAAAACACTAGTCAGAATTTCCACAATTGGAGTTTGGGAATCTGTTCTCAGCAAAGTCACTGAATTTATAGCACAAGTGCATAAATGGCCATTTAGAAACTAATGCTGCAAAATATAAGCTGCCCCGTTGAACTCAAGGACAAAAAATAAAATGTTTTTGGCAAGATTTTATGAAGATTGAGATAAATAGAGAAATAACATGATAATCACTATACTTATCGTAATAGTAAAAAATGACAACCTGGTTAGGGATTGAAAAAATGTATATGTAATTTTGAAATTAAAGATCAATCTCTGACTTTATAATGATCCTGGCAAAAAGCAGGAATGTATAGAATATTCAAGAGAAGATCAGGCAAACAATAGGTTACATTAGAAACTAGAGGTTTCTAGTATTATGATAAAGAATCAGGATATAATAGACTGAGAAGAAACAGCAACCTCTAGAACCTGAAAATGAAGACAGTGTCCAATATGCCAGGCAAAGCTCAGATATTTTACATGTATAGACTCATAGAGCCTCACAATAATCCTACAAAATATGAAACAATTTTTATATCCTTGTAACACAGAGTAGTGAAGAAGCTTCAATTTCTGGGACTAGAAAGTGTCAGAACTGTAAATATAAACTTCATATTTCAGGGATCAAGGTCACAGATAAATCTATACTCATTTATATATAGGTATATTTACAAAACAGAATGATATTTAAAAGGAGTACGAGAGAAAGATATGAGTGCCCATCTTTTGTGCATTACTTTCTTTTTTATAATAAATCAATTTTATCAATACATATCAATAAATCATGCATCCATCCAAAGTGTACAATCAGAGGTATTTGGTATAAATGATATTTAAACTGATTTTTGCATATTGATCCTGTATCTTTACACTCTACTGAAATCATTTATTGCCTCCTGCTAGGAATAAATATTCCTGAACATTATAGTCCTCATTTCTGTAACTGGTCAAGTGGTCAAAGTACATATTCATCACTACTTTCTTCCACTACACATCCCATGTTTCCTTCATCCTCAGCAAGCAGATAAGATGGCCCAGTTCTTTGCCTAATGGAATGATGCAAACCTTACTGAAGATTCTGGGCCATTCATAGTCCTGCCTGTGTTGACTTGTCGAATTTTCCATTGACTTTAATCTCAGGGCATGGTAATACTAGGACGTGCCCTAGGTCATCTCCTGCATTCAGGCAAACTCTTTCTTACCTCCATTGTGTAGTAGCAGTCCTATTTCCTCTTGATAGTCAGGATCAATTACTCCAGTCAGTACAGTAATTTCCTTCTTTCTCTTTTAATTCAGAGGCTTGAAAAGACCAAAGTGGGCAGGGGGCAGTCTTAACTTCCAGATCTATTGCTTTTGTGTTTCCTGGTGGTAGCACTCCTCCTTTTGGGATTAAGACCTGTAGACCAGCTCACCTTAAGCTTGCAGAGACAAGAAGCAAAAATTTTCCTAGCACATCAATAGGATAATTTTCAGTGGTGCCACCCACATTTCCACCCCTTGATTCCAGAAATGTGTAACTCAGCTATGGGAAAAATAGCACGATAGAATGAATGTTGATTCAGAGCATATGATGCTTCCTGGAAAGCATTGTCCAAGCCCTACAGGTACTGTTACCTAATTAACAAGGTAAGTGAGCCCTCAAAGGACCATTACACAGAGATGGAAGAACCCTATATTCTGTTGGGTTTATCTCTCATTCTCTATCATCCAAAAGACAGGTTGTAAGTTAACATCCATTATTATAACCCTAGTATGCAGAAGACTACCAGGCCTGTAGTAGATTGCAACTAGTATTTGTTAAATATAAGAATAGAAAGATAAATAAATAAAACCATCAATTACATCAACTTTATTTACAAGTAAAACAGAATTCTGATCTATAAACTAATGAGTAATTGAGATTTTTTAAAAATTTCATAAACAGAAATAAAAATAGGTTAGAATAGCCATAAATATTCTGGGGAAAGAAATTTTAATACAGAGTAATGCAACAAAATATGACAAATATTTTGGAAATGAGTGCTCTTGGATGCAAACAAGAAATAGACTGAGTTTAAGCTGAGCAAAAATTAAAAGACAAAGTGAATATCATGTAGTTTACAAATCTGATCTCATTGAGGGAGCACAGAAAATGCACTGGAAATTAAATGGCATAAACTCAGTCTGGGACATCACAGAAAGAGAAAGAAATGTTCCTTCTCCTACCACAGATGGATGGTCGGCACCCCTGATGGCAACATCAGTGCTGGGAGCAAGTCATGAGACATTGGGGGTTGAAGGCATCTACTGATGCCTTCATGGGAGAGGATTCAGTCTGAAATGTTTTACACACAGAGATGCTTATTAAAAAATGTTTACATTTGTTATTTCCAAATTGTCCAAATCTAGCAACTGTAAATAGGGTGCTAAATATAATTACTTTTTTCCAACTTAGTGTTGTTAGAGAATCCATGACAAGAGATGACCTTTATCCACATATTAAATATGGAAATAAGAAGCAATAGAATCAGCAAGATGGTATCAGAGTAAGGAGTTCCTAGAGTCAACTTGTGCTATCAGGCAGTTAGTAATCACGCAACGCGATCTAAAGCACCTGTTTGGTGGCTCTAGGAGACCAGAAGAGCATGCTACAACATGCTTGAAAGATTGGAATGAAGAAGATTGCACATCTGCAGAGAAGATTTGTGAGTAGGTCACTCCACATCCTGGAGGCTGATGCCCATCCTCCAAAGGCTGCACAAGCTACCTCAGGAGCTATGCTGTGGCCAGAATTAGATGCCATTTTAACTCTGCCTCTGACACAAGGGGAAGAAGGGTGAACTGAAAATCACAGTGCTGGTAGGGACTGACTGCTTTCCATCCAGGTCAGATTGTAGGTCTAGCATAATCTATTGCCCCACATCTGGCAGAGAGGTAACTGGGAGGACACATACCAACCTCTCCAGAAAGATACAGCCCACACTGAGGAGGCGGGTGATTATCCTGATTTGGGGGTGCAGGAGGCCTAAGAAGTTATTCTGCAGCTGGATTCTGAAGCTCCATTTCCTAAAAACAGGGTAGGAAGAAACAGATGGCCACCAATTTCAGGTACTGATTAATAAATTCAACTGGCTAAAGTATAACACTAAGAACAGTGGAAGTTGTAACCTGTCCAAGTCAGAAGATTGCCGGTAGCCACCATTTTGACTCTGCACCCAGCAAAAAGGCAAGGGGGCTGACTGAAAATCACCATTATGGAAGGGACAGTTATCTTTCACCCAGATTGGCTGGCAACCCTATCTTTGGCTTCAGGCCCACGTCCAGAAGGAAGGAAACTAGTGGGGCCTGCACAAGCCTCTCCAGGTAAAAGAAGGTACATTCGGCTAGCAGACAGAATAGTAGGAAATCTTTGGGGGCAACTGCAGCATAGATTGAGATTGCTGCTCTCCTGCAGCTCCATCCCCATCCCAGGCAGGGGAGAAAGTTACTTCAAGCTTCATAAGTCTCTCTGAGCAACTATAGGATAGGCTTGCAAAACTCAGATTATTATACATGGCTGTGGCTCTGTCCTGACCCCTGGAAAAAATTAATTTGGAAGAAGTTTCATCAGTCCCTTGGGCAGTGAAGGCAGTTTGAAGCTCCACAGCTTACAGCAACAACTACATACTTGGATCCTACTGCACAACCAGTAAGGGAGAAAATGCAAGATATCCCTAAACTGAAGAGAGAAATGATACCCAGAATAAATACTCTAGTAAGCCAGATGCCAAGACACCAACAAAAAATTACAATCCACCCCAAGAAACACGAATATATCGCCCAGTTAATGGAACAAAATAAGCCTCCAGACAGCGCAAAGGAGTTGAAACAACCAAACACAGATGTTCAAACAAATCTCCTTAACAAATTCAATGAGACAGGTAAAGAGATTATGGATTTTATGAAGATCTTGGATGACTACAAAGAAGAATTTGAAAGCATACATAAAAAATATCAGATCTTATTGTGTAATTAAAGATGCAATACATGAAACTAAAAATACACTGGAGTCATATATTAGCAATTCAGAGGAGGTACAAGAAAGGATTGGTTAGCTTGAAGCAATGGTCTCTTAAAGTGGACAAACAAAAGACCAGAGAGAGAAAAGAATGGAGACAAGTTGAACAGGATCTCAGAGAACTAAATGACAGCTAGAGATGGGCAAAAATATGTGTCAAGGGTGTCCCAGAAGAAGAGAAAGGAAAAGGGACAGAAAGAATATTCAAAGAAATAATGGTAGAAAATTTCCCAACCCTATTGAAGGATATGGATATCCATGTCCAAGAAATACATGTTCCCATCCAAATAAATCCAAATAGACCTACACTGAGGCACATAATAATAAGAATTTCAAATGCCAAAGACAAAGAGAGAATGTTGATTTCAGCAAGAGAAAAGCAATGGGTAACATATACAGGATACCCAATAAGATTGAGTGCCAATTTCTCATCAGAAACTATGGAGGCAGGAACACAGTAGTATGATACATTTAAGATACTGCAAGAGAAGAGGAAAACTTCCTGCCAAGAATCTTATATCTGGCAAGATTTTCTTTAAAAAATGCAGATGAGTTTAGAATATTCACAAATAAACAGAAATTGGGTTGGTAACCAAGAGACTGGGTTTATAGGAAAAATGAAAGTGCGTGCTACAGCTTGAAAACAAAAGACAGGAAAGAGACGCCTGGAAGAGAGACTAGAAATGAAGACTATATCAATAAAAGTAACTGAAAGTGTCAAAAGAATTTTGAAAATGATATGTGACAGATAAAACTCAAATATTCAGGAATAAACTTAACCAATGATATATAGTATTTGTACTTATGAACATAAAACTCATTGTTAAAAGAAATGAAAAATGCCTAAATAATTGGAAAAACATCCCATGTTCACAGATTAGAAGACCAAATATCATTAAGATGTCAATTCTACTCAAATTGATATACAGATTCAATTCAATCCTGATAAAAATTGTCAGCATTTTTTACATGCATGTAAAATAGATTTATCAAAGTTGTGTGGAAGGGTTAGTGGTCCCTCATAGCCAGAAACATCTTAAAAAGGAAAACAAAAGTTGGAGGACTATCACTTTGAGACATTAAATCATATGCCCTAGCTAGAGTAGTAAAACAGCATGGCATTCACATAAAGAGATACATAGACCAAATTGATGGTTCAGAAACAGACACTCACATCTATGGTCAAGTGACTTTTTACCAGCCACTCAAACCTACTCAGCTCTGTCAGAACAGTCCATTCAAAACATGGTGCTGGGAGAGCTGGACATCCATAAGCAAAGGAAGGAAAGAGAACCCCTATATTACACGTTATACTAAAATTAAATGGATCAAAATGAAACAAAAACCTACATTTAAAAGCAAGAACAATAATGCTTCTAAAAGAAAATGTAGAAAAATATCTTCAAGACCTGGTAGTAGGTGGTAGTTTCTTAAAGGAGATAAGAAGACTGAGATTGGCTACTGAAGATTTAACTTTACTGTAGAAGTGTGGAAATGTACAGAATTGATGGTGACACATTTTAGTGAGTAATAGCTGGTTTCTCAATAAGACTGTGGGTGAAAATAGTAGTTTAGGGATGTAAATGCCAACTGAAAGAAATTTGGAGATTAATTAAGAATGAATAGCACAGTAATGTAAAATGAAATATCCACAAGTTTGTTCTGTAGTTTTCTTTTCTGGTGACATCTTTATGTGCTTTTGGTAATAGTGTTATTCTGGCATCATAGAATGAGTCTGGCCATGTTCTCTCCACATTTAATTTTTGTAAGAGTTTAAGCGGGATGGCTGTTAGTTCTTTCTGGAATCCTTAATAGAATTCAACTATGAAGCCATTTGATCCTGAGGTTTTCCTGCTTAGGAAGTATTTAATGACTAATTAAATATTTGTGATTGGTCTGTTGAGTTCATCAATTTCTTCAAATGTCAATGTAGGTCTTGTGTGTTTTTAGAAATGTGTCCATTTCCTCTAAGTTAGGAATTCTATTGGCATACAATTTTTCATGGTATCCTCTTATGATAATCTTTTTTTTAAAGAGATTTATTTATTTATTTAATTCCCCCCTCTTCCCCAGTTGTCTGTTCTCTGTATCTATTTGATGCGTCTTCTTCTTTGTCCGCTTCTGTTGTCGTCAGCAGCATGGGAAGTGTGGGCAGCACCATTCTTGGGCAGGCTGCACTTTCTTTTGTGCTGGGCGGCTCTCCTTACAGGGCACACTCCTTGTGCGTGGGGCTCCCCTACATGGGGGACACCCCGGCATGGCAGGGCACTCTTTGCACGCATCAGCACTGCTCATGGGACAGCTGCACACGGGTCAAGGA
The DNA here is from genome assembly GCF_030445035.2 of Dasypus novemcinctus. NCBI lineage: Eukaryota > Metazoa > Chordata > Mammalia > Cingulata > Dasypodidae > Dasypus > Dasypus novemcinctus. The sequence goes on along the minus strand of NC_080689.1, from coordinate 91,364,087 downwards.
GGTCCGGGGTTTGAACCGTGGACCTCCCATGTGGTAGACGGACGCCCTAACCACTGGGCCAAGTCCGTTTCCCATGATAATCTTTATTTCCGTGGGATCAGTGTTGATATCCACTCTCATTTTTTATTCTATTTGTACTTTTTCTCTCTCCTTTCTTTGTTTATCTAGCTAAGTGTTTGTCAAATTTTTTTAAATAAAATACTTCTAAAAATTTTGTTTAATTTTTTAAAATTTATCTCCCCTTTCCCCCAGATGGTTCTCTAGTCTGTCTGCTCATTACTTGCTCACTTTCTCCAGGACACAAGAGGAACTCAACAAAGGACCTTCCACATGAGAAGTGAGTGCCTAATAGCCTGAGCCACATCCACTTCCTATGAGCTGTTGTGTCTGCTTGCTTGTGGTCTGAGTTTGTGGCAGTAGCAGAGTGTAGCTCTCTTGTGGTGGTGTCTAGTTATGTCACAACAACATATAGCTCTGTTGAGATGGTAGGAGGCATCTACTTGTCTTCCTTTACAGAAGGCACTGGGAGCTGGACCTTGGACATCCCATGTGGTAGATGGTGCCCAAGTGGTTGACCTACATCTGCTTCTCAGAATGTGTCAATTTATAAATCTTCTTGAAGAACTAGTGTTTAGGTATTTTTAAAAATTATGTTATTTAGTTCTACTCTAAATTTTATTATTTCCTATTTTCTGTTTGCTTTAGGATTAATTTTTTCTTCTATTTCTAATTCCTCCATTTTTTCATTTAAGTTTGATGTTTGCTCTTTTTTTTAATACAAATTATATGGCTATAAATTTCCTTTTCATCACCACTTTTGCTGCATCCCATGTGTTTTGATATGTTATGTTCTCATTTTCTTTTATTACAAGGTAGTTACTGATTTTGTTAGCCATTTCCTCCTTGACCCACTGAATATTTAAGAATGTGTTATTTAAATTCCATATCTTTGTGTCTATTCTGATTTTCTGCCCCTTATTAATTTCCAGCTTCATTCTGTTGTGGTCAGATAAATTACTTTATAATTTCAGTCTTTCCAAATTTGTTGAATCTTGTTCTGTTACCAAGCATGTGGTCTACCCAGGAGAATGATCCATGTATGCTCAAGAAGAATCTCCACTGGGAATATAATTTATTTTAATACACCAAATTTCTTTGCTCATTCAAAAGAGTCAGATCCTCATCTATTAAAGTTTTGTTATGAGATGTAGAAGTTCAGTCTCATTTTCAGTCTCCACATTTTATTCTAGTACTCTTTCTATGTCCACACCATCTAGTTCTCTTTCTATATCCACACACAGTTACTAACCCTCAGCATCTCTCACCAGTGTTGGATTCAACTTCTAAAGACCTGTTATTTTTTATATTTTTAATTCCTCCCATGAATTACAAATATTCTTTATGTCATGTATCATGGTGAATCATTTTCAAAAATGTTTCCACTTACTTTGCCAAGATCCATAAAAGGAATCATCATTGTCTATGGCAGTTATGGCTTATAAAATGTATCCATGAACTGCAAAATGGATGTTGGGTTATCAGGCATGAAAACTGTATGAATTTCATTATACAACTTGATCAGAGTTCTTGGGTGACCAAGTGCATTGTCAATATACAGTAATATTTTGAAAGGAATCCTTTGTTCTGAGCTGTAGTTCTATACAATGGGCTTAGTTTATTCAGCTTACCATGTTGTAAACTGATGGTTTTTCATTCTGGATTTCTTGTTCAATTTATAGAGGACAGATAGGATTCAACTAAAAATCACTAGCCACATTAGTACCTTACAAGAGAGTCAGCCTGTCCTTTCAGTGAGGACAATAGAGAGAGAAGGAAGGGACACTCAAAAAGAAAGTAATTTTTATTTTTACAATTTCTCTTCCAGTTGTCAAAATCTTATCTACAGGTTTGACAAGAATTTTTCCTCTTTTGTAAAATGATGTACATTACAGAAACCCCAGTAATATATTTGCTTGAGATAAGGCCTAAGATCCCAACAAATACATTAATTTATCCAAATCAAAGGAATCATTGTCAGGCAACATGAATACTGTTTTCTTATAACACTTTCCCAATAAAACAGAGATATAGTACTCCTTTAGGAGAAATACTAGCAGATAAAATTCTGGCTTACAAATTAGCTATTCATATATTGTTTCTCAGGGGATTATAGAGCCATATTTCTCAGATTTTTTCAATAGTGTGTTTTATCTGCTTAGTATTCAAAAAAAAAACTTACTTTATTTAGTAAGTTTCCAGCTAATTTCCCCATGTCATCAGGCTTGGGGAAATATAATTCAAAACAAACCATCTTGATAAGCATGAAACTACACTAAAAAAGGTAGAAAAGAAAGTAAACAGTTGAATTAATCAATTAAAGTAGGAATGTGATGTACATCCAAACAATACTCTAAAATTTGCAAAGACAGAAAAAAATGTCACCTTTTTAAACAACCAGTAGGATAACAACCCATTATATGCATGTTCTCAAGATAAATGGTAACTCATCCTCCAGTAAGAAAACTTGACAACTCCATTCATCGCAAGTATTAATAGTTCATCTGAAACTCATCTGGTAATAGAGTTGAGCCTTTGGCTTATTAAATCATTTTTATCCTTAGAATCATAAAATTCTCATTTTATATGGCACGGGGTAGATTCATAACCTGGAGCATGGTGTCCCTCTCTGTTTTGCTCCTCTTCTCCCCAGAAAATTGGAGAGAATTGCATTATCTTCCAGGTGATTCCTTTTCCAAGTGATGGTTCCCAGATGATTGAGAGAGACATTCTTTGGTTGTAAAGTTGGCAAGAGGACAATTTAGCTTTTTTTTGTTATTTTAAAAGTGGTTTTAGATTTCATAAAGATGCATCAAATACATAGGGAATTCTTATATACATCAACCCTCACATTTTCCCTCATTAACATCATCTTTCATTAGTGTGGTACTTTTGTTACAAATGATGAACAAATATTGAAACATTGTTATTAAACATGGTCTACAGTTTACATTTGGTTCACTTTGTACCACACAATTTGCACCATATAACTATACCAGTGATCCTTCCCTGCCATAATTGTAACTTTTATGTAATCCAAAACCTCCCCAAAAACAAATTCTTTTTTTTTCTTTTTGCATTGTGTCTTTCATCAGCGATATAATGTTATCTTATATATATATATGGACGGTTTCTTCTGTATGTTCCATTGGTATTTTTATTTCCCTTCATTTCATTTCTAAAGAATCACAAGGTTACAGAAAAGTCACATAAAAATATAGTTGATTCCCGAATACCATCCTCATATTTTGCCCTAGTAATAACATCTTCCGTAGGTATGGTCCATTTGTTTCAATTGATGAACAAATATTGAACATTGCTACTCTCCAAGAAAAATGCTCGGCATCATGGTATACATTTTGCACTGCACTTTTTATGGTTTATTTTTATGCATTTATTGAATTTATTATAATAGTGAAAGAATTTATTTTCCTCAAACTATGTAGAGATGCCCAAAGAGTCATATAGCAAATCAAGGTAAGTTATGTCAAAAATAATATAGACAGATGGTGGGGCAAGATGGCATCTGAGTGAGTGCATCTCAGAGTCTCTTCTGCAAAGATGTGGCCGAGAGGGGTTGGAGTCTTGCTGGAGTGGGCTGTTTCAGGGGTTTGTAAGGGAGGAGGTATGGAGATCGATTTGGAGAGACTGTGACAGAAACAGTGCTTGCTAAAGGTTGAATTGCGGGTTACAAGAACAGAGGTCGGAAGCTGTGGGAAGGCAGGACCTGTCCCCCTAGGGCTGGCTGCCGCTGTGTTCCCTGAGAACTGTCTGTTGTATAGTAACATTCCTGTGGCCCTGTGATCCCCAGATACATGGTCCCCAGGTCCATGTCCCCTAAGACCCCATAGCCCTTATTCCATAGACTTACATTCCCTGAAGCTGCAGTGTCCCGGACTTCCGTTCTGTAGTCCAGCTCTACTGGAGGTCTGGGATTGCCCTAACCCTTCAGTTTTGGATTGACTCTGGGAGTGGAAGGGATTTAGTGGGAGGTGCAGCACAGGGATTGGGTGACTGAGGATTCAATTTTCTGATCCCTTTTTTTTTTTCTTTTTCTTTTTTTTTTTTTGCACTTGGAGGAGCAAACCAATGGCTTGGGGAAAGCCTGGGAAGAAAGGAGTGGTGAATCTGCTGAGAAGGCCCAATTTACCAAAATACCCTGGGATAGGAATCCTGGTCTGGGAGAAGGTGGAGTCAGAAAATCTACTAGCCCTCTGGTAGCACACCTGAGGGAGAGGGACTGTAGCAGATGCTTTCCAAGCTTCCAATAGCATACTTGGGGTTCCTGGTGAGGTGTGGGTGCTCTCCCTCTGGAAATTAAGAGCCATTGTTTTCTATGCTGAGCTGGTTCAGCAAGGACCACTTGAATCTCCTACTTGACTTCTCAGGCAGCTTCCTGCTGCCCTGGGAGAGAGGGAAGTGAGGAAGGGAGAAAGGGGGAAAGTCAAATTCCTAAGCATTTTATTTAACTGCAAGGAGGATTCCTTGCTTGAAACTTTGTCTGCTATTTTGTTGGTGTTTTTCCTTCCTCTTTATCCCCCCAAAGCCCTTTATTCTTTCTTTTCTCTTTTTTCTCTCTTTCTTTTTCTTGTGTGCTTCCCTGCTCACTTTTGCCCCTTTTTTCTTTTTCTTTATATTCTTTTTTAAATTTTGTTATATTAAGTTCTGCAGGGAGCATTTCACATTTGCTGTATTTCCTCATCCTCCATTTCCTCTTTTCTTTGTGTATTGCTTTTGGCCACAAACACTATCCCCTTTCAACTACATATTTCTATCCTCCATCATTTATTGTTTCTCTTACATTCCACCTCTCTTTGTTTGCCCCCCTATTTTTCTGACTTTTCATTTCTAATACCTTTGTTCTGTTTTCTCTCATAGATGAACTCTTTATATTAATGTCCTTTCTTTTCTCTTTCCCTCTCTCCTGAACACACTGGCCTTTTAATTCACACTACATTCCCCCCATATTTAGTTGACTGTCTCATTATACCTACTCTACTTTTCCTACTGTTATACCTCAACATAACTTGCATGAGTCTAATATCCATTCTCCTAGATCTCACATGGTTCCTCCTTTAATATTTACTATCAATACTACTATTATTCATGATCTTCCCTTACTCCTTTTTCTTTCTCTGTCCCTAATATTTTCCTTCAAGTGAACTTAGCCAACAACAAGGAAAGAGAATAACAAGAACAAAATGACAAAGAGAAGACATAACACTCCCACAAAAACAAAAACTAACTAAACCCCAAACCAGACAAAGAAGCTAATGAACTGATTAAACCTCTCAAGATGAAATGATGACCAGACAGCAACAAAAAAATACAAACCAAACCAATAAACAGGAAAACATGCCCCAATCCAATGAACAGACTAAAAACCTGGAAGAGGAGAAGAACATCAAACAAGTAATTAAATCTCTCAAACATATATTAGGGAACAATTTGATGAAGGGAAGGAAGAGATTAAGAATATGAAGAAAATACTTGGAGAGAACGCAGAAGAAATTGCAATCATACCCGAAAAGATAACGAATATGATGGTGATGAACAGCAAAATTAAAAAACCAAAATACACCTCAGCAAATAACAGCAGACTCAAAGAGGTAGAGGAAAGATTTAGTCATGTGGAAGACAGTACATCTGCAATCAGATAGTAGAACTGATCGATAAAAAGATTTTTAAAAATGCAGCAGGGACTTAGCAACCTGAATAACAATGCAAAACACACAAACATACACATTATAGGCATCCCAGAAAGAAAAGAGAAGGGGAAGGGGACAGCATGGGTGTTGGAGGAAATAACGGCTGAAAATTTCCAAAGCCTATTGAGGGAGATGGATGTACTCGTCCAAACATTATGAATCCCAACAATTCTACCCCATGACATATGCTTGTCAAATTATCCAATGGTCAAGACAAAGAGAAAATACTAAAAGCAGCAAGAGAAAAGACAGCCATCCCATACAAAGGAGGCTCCATAATATTAAGTGCTGTTTTCTCATCTGAAACCATAGAGACAAGAAGGCAGTGGTATGAAATAGTCAAGGTACTAAAAGAAAAAAAAAATCCAAACAAGAGTACTCTATCCAGCAGTGTTAGCATTCAAAAATGATGGAGAACTCAAAATATTCACAGATAAACAGAAACCAAGAGAGTATGCCAACAAGAATCCTGTTCTTCAAGAAATACTATAGAGAGTTTTGCAGGAAGAAAGAAAAGAAAACAAGAGAGACAGAGTTGAAGGAGAGTGTCCAAGTAACTAAAAAGACAAAAACAGAAAAAAAACCCCACAAATCCAATGAAAATATAGCCAATATAATAATTCCTTGAAAGTAATAACACTGAGTGACTGTGGATTAAAGTAACCTGTCGAGAGATTGAGACTGGAAGATTGGATACAGAAATATGACCCATCTATATGCTGTCTACGAGAAACACATATTAGACCCAGGGATTCAAGGAGGTTGAAAGTGAGTGGCTGGAAAACAATCTTACAAAGAATAGCCAAAATAGGGCAGGAGTAGCTATATTAATATCAGACAAAATAGGCTTTGAATGCAAAATAATTATGAGAGACAGAGATGGAAACTACATTTTAGTGAAAGGTATAATCTTTCAAGAAGAAAGAACAATCATAAACATTTATGCTTCTAACAAGGGTGCCTCCAAATACATGAGGCAAACATGGAAAAACTAAGTGGAGGAAGATACGATTATAATGGGGGACTTTAATACAACACTATCAAATTTGGACAGAACATCACAAAAGAGTTTCAAAAAAGAAACAAAGACTCTGAACAATATGTTAGAGGAGTTAGACCTAATAGACATATACAGAACATTACACCCAAATACAGCAGGATATACATTCTTCTCAAGTGCATATGGATCATTCTCCAGCATAGACAACATGTTAGGCCACAGAAAATTCTCACTGAATTCACAAAGATTGAAATCATACAAAATAATTTCTCTGACCACAATGGAAATCCACAAGGTCCAGGGAACCAGATTTGGCATCAAGATATGGAAGATAAACGACACACTTTTAGCAAATCAGTGGTTCAAATAGGAAATCTCAAAAAAAAAATTTAACGAATACCTTGAAACTAATGAAAATGATAACACATCATATCCAAACTTATGGGATGCAGCAAACACAGTACTGAGATGGAAATTTATAGCCATAAATTCATACATCAAAAAAGAAGAAAGAGACAAAATTGAAGTACTAACTGTACATTTGGAGGTATTTGTAAACAACAACAACAACAACAAACTAAACCCAAAGGAAAAAGAAAGAAAGAAATAACAAAGATCGGAACAGAACTAAATGAAATAGAAAATAAGAAAGCACTTGAAAAATGAACAAAACCAAGAGCTGGTTCTTTGAGAAGATCAATAAAATTGACAAACCCTTAGCTAGACTAACAAAGAAAAAAAAGAGAAAAGATGCAAATACATAAAGTAAGAACTGAGAAAGGAGATCTCACCACTGAACCCACAGAAATAAAGACTATCATAAGAGGATACTTCGAAAAACTATATTCCAACAAGGACAATTTAGAGGAAATGGACAAATTCCTAGGAACACATAAGCAACCTACATTGATGAAAGAAAAAATTGATGATCTCAACAAACCAATCACAAGTAAAGAGAGACAATCAGTCATTAAAAACCTCCCAACTAAGAAGAACCCTGAGCCAGATGGCTTCAGAGGTTAATTCTACCAATTATTCCAGAAAGAACTAACACCAATCTTGCTTAAACTCTTCAAAAAACTTGACAAAGAAGGAAATTGCCTATCTCAGTCTATGATACCTACATTACTCTAGTACCAAAGTAAAACAAAGACACCACAAGAAAAGAAAACTACAGACCAATCTCTCTAATGAACCTAGACATGAAAATATTCCAAAAAAAATTTTGCTAATCATATTCAACAGCACATTAAATGAATTATACACCATGCCCAAGTGGGATTTATTCATCTTATGCAAGGATGGTTCAACATAAGGATATCAATTAATGTAATACATCATATAAAAGGAGTGAAGGGAAAAAAATCCCATGGTCATATTTATAGATTCAGAAAAAAAAACATGTTACAAAATACAGCACCATTTCTTGATAAAAACACTGCAAATGATTGGAATAGAAGGAAACTTTCTGAACACGATAAAGAGTATATATGAAAAACCCACAGCTAACATTATTTACAATGTGAAATCCTAAAATCTTTCCCCCTAAGATCAGAAACAAGACAAGGATGTCCACTATCACCTCTTCTATTTAACATAGTCTTAGAAGTACTTCCTTGTGCACTGAGGCAAGAACCAAACATAAAAGACATCCAAATTGGAAAGGAAGAAGTTAAAATTTCACTATTTGCAAATGATATGATCCTATACATAGAAAAAACTGAGACGTCTACCACAAAGTTTCTAGAACTTATAAATGAGTTCAGTAAAGTCAAAGGTTACAACATCAATGTGCAAAAATCAGTAACATTTCTGTACACCAGTAATGAGCAATCTAAGGAGGCAATAAAGAAACAAATACCATTTACAGTAGTAAATTACTGAGGAATAAATTTAACTAAAGATGTAAAAGACGTATACATGGAAGACTACATAACATTGTTCAAGGAAATAAGAGAAGAACTAAATAAATGGAATAATATTTCCTGTTAATGGATAGGAAGACCTAATATTATTAAGATGTCTATCTTACCAAAACTGATCTACAGATGCAATGCAGTCCCAATAAAAATGAATACAGCATTCTTTAATAAACTAGAGAAACTAAGAAATTTATTTGGAATGGAACAAGGCCCTGAATAGCCACACATATTGAAAAAGAAAAATGTAATTGGAGGAATCACACTACCTGACTTGAAAACATACTAAAAACCTACAGTAGTGAAAACTACATGGTATTGGCATGAGGATAGACACACTGAACACTGGAACCGAATTGAGAGCTCTGATATAGATCCTCATATATACAGCCATATGATATTTGGCAAGGCCACCAAACACTCTCAACTGGGAGAGAATGGACTCTTCAACAAAAAGTGCCTGGAGAACTGGATATCCATATGTAAAAGAATGAAAGAGGATTACCAACTTACACCTTACACAGAAATCAACTCAACATGGATCAAAGAGCTAAATATGGCAAGTGGACTTGGCCCAATGGATAGGGTGTCCACCTACCACATGGGAAGTCCATGGTTCAAACCCCAGGCCTCCTTGACCTGTGTGGAACTGGCCCATATGCAGTGCTGATGCATGCAAGGAGTGCCGTGCCACACAGGGGTGTCCCCCGCATAAGGGAGCCCCACATGCAAGGAGTGCACCCTGTAAGGAGAGCCATAAGGTGAAAGAAAGTGCAGCCTTCCCAAGAATAGTGCCACATACATGGAGAGCTGACACAACAAGATGTCACAACAAAAAAGAAACACAGATTCCTGTGCCACTGACAAGAATAGAAGCAGTCACAGAGGAACACAGCGAATGGACACAGAGAGCAGATGACTGGGGAGGGGGAGAGATACATACATACATACATACATAAATCTTTTTTAAAAAGACCTAAATATAAAAGCCAAGACCATTAAAACTGAAAACAATGAAGGGAAGCATCTGCAGGATCTTGTAATAGGAAACAGCTTCACGAACTTCACACCAAAAGCACATCCAGCAAAAGAACAAATATATAAATGGGACTTTCTCAAAATTAAAGTCTTCTGCACCTCAAAGGTGTTTGTCAAGAAAGTGAAAAGAGAGCCTACACAGTGGGAGAAAATATTTGGTAACCATATATCTGATAAGAGACTTATATCTTGCATATAAAAAGAACTCCTATATCTTGATAAGAAAAAGACAAACAGTCCATTTAAAAAATTGGGAAAATATTTGAACAGACACTCCTCCAAAGAAGATGTACAGATGTCTGAAAAAAAAAAACAAACTCATGAAAAAAAGGTCAAACTCACTAGCTGCAAGTCAAAACTACAATAAGATACCATCTTACTCCCGTACGACTAACAGCTATCAAAAAATCAGAAGACTACAGTGCTAGAAAGTATGTGGAGTAATGGGAACACTCATCCACTGCTGGTGGCAATGCAGAAGGATACAGACATTCTGGATGACAGTTTGGAGGTTTCTCAAAAAACTAGCTAGAGATTTGCCATATGACCCAGTAATTCCACTGCTGGGTATATACTCAGTGAAACTGAAAACAAGGACACAAAGTGATACATGCATACCAATGTTCATAGCATTCACTATTGGCAAAAGTTGGAATCAACCCAAATGCGATCAAGAGATGAATGGATAAATAAAATGTGGTATATGCATACAATGGAATACTACTCAGCTATAAGAACAAATACAGTACAAACACATATGATAACATGGATGAATCTTGAGAACCTTATGTTGAGTGAAGCAAACCAGGCATTGAAGGACAAATTTTACATGACCTCTCTGATATGAAATAAGTAAGCCAAGCTGTCTCAGAGAGCTAGAGACTTGATGATAGACTTAAAGGAAGTTGGAGGATAGAGGAAAGTTGTGAGCTGACACCTGTATGGGTGAAATCTATGGTAAGCAGGAGGTAAGTATTTGTAAAGGGAAGGAATAAAATGGGGGCATAGGGGTACCTTTGTGTGGGGCTTGAGGGGGGCTAGGGATGGAAGTATGCGTCAGATGGTCCAAGAACTTTGGAGGAGGGTGAGGGGAACATGTGAACCTAGGAGATCGTCTGGTATGTGGTTGAAATTATAATGTAGAGAAAACACTTTAGAAAATATAATACGGTAAGTTATCTGTATAAGGTGCTTAAGGGGGGGTATCTGACACAAGGCAAGCTTCCAGGGAGTGTGTGAGTGCTCATTTTGTCATTGTTGGTAATATCATTGGGTGGAGACCTATACAATCAGAGTGAAGGTATACCCACATCGTGGGGAGGACTGATGTTCTCAAACTGTATCTCTTGAGAGATTTGGTGGCTCCCAATGTGTTAGGGCAGTTGTGTATGTCAAGCCCTCAACATTGTTGCAAGTATCTCTGAATATGGTCCTTCAAGTAATGAAGATTGATTGTCACAGTGGGCCCTGAGGGAGGGTGAAAAAGGTATTGAATAGATGGAATCAGTTTAACTGTGGGACAATGGAAGTGTCCAACAATATCATGCAATGATGGATATAGGATATGTTAATTTACACCAAAAATTTTTAAAAATCTACAGACTAAAATGTAAATCATAATGTAAAACATAAGATAACTAAAAATTTATAAAATTGTGTAGCCTAAAATATAAACCATAATGTAAACTCAAATGGAACAATGCTTGACTGCTATTCTTTCAATATCTATACATCAGCCGCAGCAAATATAATATAAACATGTAAAAAGATCACTGTTTGGGAAGGGACAAAGGGTTCAATGTTGGATATGTGGGAGTACCATACATTGTATATGTGAATTACTATGATCTAAAACCTATGTGATGAAAAACTTAATAATTAGGAAAAAAAAAGAAAGAAATGATGGAGACACTGAGGAAAAATGGGAGAAATAGCCTTGCCACTCTACATGCAGGGCAGTGAGAAAGGCAAAATGTCAAAACCAAAGATTTTACAGTTTTTTTCATTTTTTGATACCCCAATTTATTTTTCCTTTATTTCATTTTTCTAAATTAGTAGGTAGTCTATATCTAACCTTTAAACCCATCACTATATTCCATTTTACTATTGATGGAACCTGGCAATATATTAGGCTTCATTTTCAAAGATATATTGGACCACAGAGATTCAACTATGGCAGGGGAGGGACACTGGTGTGGGATGCTATTGATAGGGGGCAAATGGTTGGGAAGGAGTTCTCCAGGGCATGTATACAGGGTACATAGAAGTGTTTGGATATTTTCTTAGTGGATTCAGTTAAAGACACCAACTGAGGGAGTGCTGAGTTCCTAGCCAGGGGAGCTCTATCACATTCCCCAATAGAACAGCAACAATCCCCAAAGTGCAATGACAAAGGCCAATAAAGATGGATAGTCCAACAATGAGCCCTTGATACTGATGGCTACAATTATGAACCCGTGTGTCTGAAATATGAACTAGGTCTAGAGCTGCAGGGCGCCTAAAAGTTACCTCCTGAGAGCCTCCATGTTGCTCAAATGTGGCCACTCTCTAAGCCAAACTCAGCATGTAAATGCATTACCTTCCCCCCAGTGTGGGACATGACTCCCAGGGATGAGCCTCCCTGGTGTCAAGGGGTTACTACCAAGCACCAGTTGATGATGTAACTAGAAAAAGACCTTGAATAAAAGTCTCAACTCACACCAGCAAAATATCTCAGCCTACATGTAATACCAGGTGTTAAAAACTCTGTTTCACTTTTGAGAAAAAGGGGAAATGGAAAGGACAAATGAGTTTATATGGCTATGAGTCTCGAAAAAGAGTCAAGAGGTCATCAGAGGGGTCAACACTTATGCATGCCTCAACAAGGTACCAGAGACAACCAAACTAGATAGAAACCCCAGGTATTGGTATTCCTGAGGGTTACAGAGACCCACAGGTTCTATGGTCATGGCAGATGGCTCTGGAGTTCAGTGTCCTGTCCGTTGACCTTACTTTGGAGTCTCTGTTCCTGGGTATGATGGAGTTGGACTCGGATATGGCCTTTCTACACATTTCTTTCCTGTAACTTTTACCAGACCTTTGGTTGATGTTGTGGTTGATGTGTACTCAGGAGACCTGAATCTCTTAACTGTCCATGTGACAGCCAGGACTCTGGTTTTTTGGACTTATCCTGGCCAGCTGACAGGGAGGTGAAGAAGGTCAAACACCACACCAGGGAGCCAAGAGTGCCTCCATTATCCATGTGGAAAAAAGCCCCCTCTTGATATAGAGGTGGACTGGACATAACCATCCCAGGGTCCATGGAATGAAGTAATAGGGTATTGATTAAGTGGACTTACTGGTGTTCTGTTGTGGAACTATTGTGATTAGTAATGGAAGAAATTGTGTCATTGATGTGGAGAAAGTGGCCATTGTATTTGCAATTATAGGGTGAGGGAAAAAGAGATATGATGTGGGAGCCTTTTCAGGAATTGGAGTTGTTCTGGGTGGCGCTGCAGGGACAGATGCTAGACATTTTGTGTCCTGCCATGGCCCACTGGGTGGACTGGGGGAGAGTGTATACTACAGTGTAGACAACTGTCCATGTGGTGCACCAGTGCTCCAAAATGTATTCATCAGGTGCAGTGAGTGTGGTACAATGATGGAAGAGGTTGTGGATGTGGAAGGAGTGGGGCGAGGGGGATAGGGGGTATTTGGGGACCTCAAATTTTTTGAATACAACATTTAAAAGAAAATAAAGAAGAAAAATAAAATTAAAAATAAATAAATGCAATACATTGTCCTGAATGGGATGTAATAATGGAAGAGAAAAGGTTCGAAGGGATATTATTGGACAGAGGAAAAAAACTGGGTTTTAGACTGTAAGCTTTATATCAATATTAAATTTCTTGAATTTGAAAAAAAATAATATAGACACGTATTTCACACACAAAAAAAAGCATTCCAGCTAAACATGGAACTACATTAAAACATTAAAACTTAGCAAAATTACATATATACATGTATAATGGCCTGTGTCCATCATTGGACAATAATATAGAACAATTCCAATTCTCTAAACTTGCCCTATGTTTGACCTATTCACTCCTCTCTCTCCCCTGGGAAAATTTGGTGCCTACTAAGTTTCAGTTTTTCAAGAAAATGGATTATAGTTTCCCATGAATATTAAGGGTTTCAATGTGTTCTTCTTGTTGTAGGGTGTCATTTATTGGGTAAAGACTCACAAAATAAAAAAGTGAATAATAACTCCCATCCTGGTGAGTCCTGCTACACTCTCAAATGGAGTGTCAAGAATCTCACAAGTACAGAGGTAGTGACTAATAGAAAAAAAACATATCAGTATGTTAAGCACTTATTTATCTTTTTAAAAAATGTATATACCTTTAAAAAGGACAGAGATTCCTTTACATCGTACAATAATTAAAATTCTTCTGAAGTAGGTGATCTAAGGAAAGGGAGGAGAGCAAACCTTCCTACATTTTTATATGAGGGAAAATTAAAGTCTTCTCCTTTTTTTAGATTTGTGTTTACCTTTACAGGTAATTGCAACGTTTATTTCATATCCTCATTTAACATAGTGCCTTTTATGTCTGAATAGGGAGAAAACTTTGGAGAAAAAAATACTATGTCCGAGTTTCCACCTCTTCTCCCATCTGAAACACATTGGAGCAGGGGCATAAGGTTCTGGGATGGTGTGATTGTCTTGCAGCCTTTCTTTGTTTCTTGAAAACCTAGAATCAGAGCATTTCCCTATGGTTGAAACATATAGATAAATGCAAATCACAGGACAAGCTCACATTCAAGAGGAAAACAAATGGCCTGTACCTCTTTACAGGAAAATCTGCAAAAGCACATGATCAATCAAAAGAAAGGAACATGGAGGAATTTAAAAATTGAGGGCATGGAAGATCATGGAAAGTTCTAGTGAAAAGGAATGATTTGATCAAATTCTTCATGCTATGGGGAAGTGACAGGGGACTGATCCAGAAATGTTGTGCAGCTCATGTTTAGGAAAAATAATTAAGCAAAAATGCAGTCTCTAACTGGTTTAGGTAGAGAAACTTGTGTTGCTGGTAAGAGTCATAGCATATCCATTTAATATCTTGGATTTACCTGAAAAGGGGGATCATGTACTAGGAACATTTCAAGTTTGTAAAAATCTGTCATAAGACCAGAGTAGAACAAGAGCCTGTATATTTTTCAGCTTCTCATTAACTGATGTTTCTCTGGCCACAAACCCCAGACAAAAGGGTCCATTTGGGAGTCTCAGATCAACATTGCTGCTATAAAGTGTAGGTTGACTGAGGCAAGTTCCTTCAATGAAGAAATGCAGATGAAGGTGAAAATCTTAAAGCACAGTGTTAGGGTTTAAAACCTTGTAAGCTGGTCTTTCCTTACACATACTAACACACACAAACATATATACCTTTTTAAAAAAATATGCTGCAGTATACCTGTATACATATACATGCATAAACAATAAGTGTATAGTAATAGCTGTAAACTTAGAAAACAAACATAAATAACATCATACAGGGCTCTCATACCTCACTCTACAACCAACACCTTGCATTGTTGTAAAATATTTTTAACTAATGATTCAAAGGATCCTCAAAATATTACTACTAAATGAAGTATATTTCACCAACCCAAGCTACTATTATTTTTTAATCATTTATACATGAACATACAGAAACCATAAGTGTATAGTAAAAGTTGTGAACTTACAAGCAAACATGTGTAAAATTATACAGATGTCCCATACATCAATCCACCACCAATACCTTACATTGTATTGAGACATTCGTTACAAATTATGAAAGAATATTGCCAATATCTTACTAACTGTAGTCCTTATATTACATTTGGCATGTGTTTTCCTCAACCCACTCTATTCCAATTTTAAATCTATTTTTTATGACAGAAATTGTTAACTAAGAAAACAATCATGCACAGATGCAGAATTCCCAAACAACATCCCTCTATAAACACACCACTCTGTGATGGAACATTTGTTATAGATTATGAGATAATATCATCAAATCGTTATCATTTCCATTGCACACATTTGGCTTACTTTTTCCATTATCAACACAGTATATCTTTGGCATAGGTGCATGATTATTGCATTGTTGCTATTAGCCACAGTCCATAGTTTCCTCCAGTTGTATTTTCCACATGTTTCCCCACAGTCCCACCATTCTGAAATATGATGTACACCTGCTCACAAATCGACAAGAAAATATGGGCAAATCATATTTAACAACACATAAAATGCATTATACACCATGACCAAGGGATTTCATCCCTGATATACAACGATGGTTCAACCAAAAAAAATCAATCAATGTAATAAACCATCTTAGCAAACTGAAGGAAAAAAAATCACATGATCACCTCCATTTATGCAAAAAAAAAATTTGACAAAATACAGCATCCATTCTTGATAAATATTCTTGTAAAGATTGGAATAGAAGAAAACTTTCTTAACATGATAAAGTATATATATGAAAAAAAAACAGATAACATCATATTTAATGGAGAAATAATAAGGATTTCCCTCTAAGATCTGGAAAAAGACAAGGATGCCAGCTTTCACTGCTTTTAGTTAACACTGTGTTAGAAACACTTCCTCAAGTAGTTAGGCAAGAAAAAGAAATAAAAGAGATCCAAACTGGAAAGAAAGAAGTAAAAATTTCACTGTTTACAGATGACAAGATCTTATACATAAAAAAAAGCCCCAAAGATCTATGAAAATGCTTTTAAAGGAGATAAATGATTTCAATAAATGGGCAGTATATAGGATCAATATGCAAAACTCAGTAACATTTCTGAACAAATAATTAACTATCTGAGGAGGAAATCAAGAAAATATCCTTTTACAAATAGCAACCAAAATATCAAATATGCAGGAATAAACTTTTGAAAGATATAAAGGACTTGTACACAGAAAAGCTATGCAACATTGTTAAAGGAAATCAGGGAACACTGAAATAAATGGAAGAATATTCTATGTTCATGGGTTGGAAGTATAAACATCACTGAAATGTGTGTTCTACCCAAATTGATTTACAGATTTCACACAAACACAATAAAATTATAACAACTTTTTAAAAACTGAATTAGAAAAGTCAATTCCAAAGGGAATGTATTTGGAAGGGAAAGGGACCCAAAGTAGCCAAAAACATATTGAAAGAAAAAATCAAATTGGAGGAAGCATGCTACAAAGCTACTGCCGTCAAAACCACATAGTGTTGGCATACGTATAGACATACCGAACATTGCAATGAAATTGAGAGCTCTGATACATATACTCACTAACACAGTCAAATAATATTCAACAAGGCCACCAATCCCTCTCAACTGGGACAGAATGGTCTCTTCAAGAAATGGTGTTGTGAGCACTGGATATCCATATCCAAAAGACTGAGAGAGGATCACAAACAAATGCAAAGGACAAATGAGTTTATATGGCTATGAGTCTCCAAAAAGAGCCGGGAGGTTATCAGAGGGGTTGCCCTTATGAACACCTCAGCAGAGTCCCAGAGATAGATAAAGTAGATACAACCCCAGGTATTAGTTCTTCTAAGGGCTACAGAGACCCACAGGTTCTATGGTCATGGCAGATGGAGTTATGCACCATAATCAGTTTGCCCTGCTTTGGAGTTTGTGTTTCTGTGTGATGGAGCTGGACTTAGATATGATATTTGTCCGCAAGTCTCTCCTGTTACTTTTACCAGAACTGTAGTTGGTGCTGGGGTTTAATGTATACCCAGGGGACCTAAATCTCTGGACTGACCACGTGATAGCCAGGCCCTGAGCCTCAACAGACTTGCAACTCCTACACTCTGGTTTATTGGACTTACCTCACTCAGCTAACATGAAGGTGAAGAAGGTCAAACACCACACCAGGGAGCCAAGAGTGCCTACAACTGAAAGCAGGAGAATTGCATCCAGCATCCATGTGGAATCTAAGCCCCCTCTTGAAATAGATGTGGAGTGGACACAACCATTCCAAGGTCCACAGGATGGTGGAATAGAGTATGGATTAGAGTGGACTTACTGATATTCTATTCATGAACTATTGTGATTAGTAATCAAAGAAAATGAGGCATTGGGGTGGAGAAAGTGGCCATGGTGGCTGCTGGGGGTAGGGAGTGGGAGGAAGAGATTTGATGTGGGGGCATTTTCAGGACTTGGAGTTGTCCTGAGTGGTGCTGCAGGGACAATTGCCAGACATTGTATGTCCTCCCATGGCCCACTGGATGGAACGTGGGAGAGTGTGGGCTATGGTGTGGACCACAGGCCATGGGGTACAGCGATGCCCAGAGATGTACTCACCAGATGCAATGGATGTGTCATGATGATGGGGGAGAGTGTTACTGTGGGGGGCGTGGTGGGGTGGGGGCGGTGGGGGTGAATGGGGACCTCATATTTTTTGAATTTTTTAAAAAATGAATTAAAAAGAAAAAAGACTGAAGGAGTTCAGCCATAATCATCAAATAATAGACCCTTGCAATAAAGCTCCTAATATATGTCCTATGCTCTATTTCTTCAGTAGGATCCTCACTGCTTTTAGTACCAAATGTGTGGTGCTACTATAACAAACACCAAAATATGAGCACATGACTTTGGAAATTGATGATGTATACATACTTGAAGAATTTTGAGACATTTGAAAACAGCCTGCATTTCCTTAAGGAGAATATTGATGCAAATACAGACATTGAAGCTGCTTCTGCTGAGGGCCCAGAAGGGAATTAGGGACTGTTACCTTAAATGGGAAGGATGGCAATCCTTATATAGAGAGGCAGAAACTCAGATGAGTTTTGTCCAACAGTCATGGGAAAAGCTGTATTTGTAATCAATAAAATTGTATACTGAGTCTCAGGCCCTGGCTGTCACTTGGACAGTCCAGAGATTCAGGTCTCCTGAGTATACACTGAATGCGGCACCACCCACATGTCCGGTTAACATAACAGAAGAGGCATGTGAGCCTCAGCAGGCTTACCCTGGCCAGCTAAAAGAGAGGTGAAGAAT
The DNA here is from genome assembly GCF_030445035.2 of Dasypus novemcinctus. Taxonomy (NCBI): domain Eukaryota; kingdom Metazoa; phylum Chordata; class Mammalia; order Cingulata; family Dasypodidae; genus Dasypus; species Dasypus novemcinctus. The sequence continues at coordinate 91,345,326 of NC_080689.1, read as the reverse complement.
GTCAACCACCACACCAGGGAGCCAAGAGTGCCTATAACTGCAAGCAGAAGAATTGCATCCATCATCCATGTGGAATCTAAGCCCCCTCTTCATATAGAGAGGGAGTGGACATAACCATCCCAGGGTCCACAGGATGGACAAATAGAGTATGGATTAGAGTGAACTTGCTGAAATTCTACTATGGAACTATTGTGATTAGCAATGGAAGAAATTGTAACATTGATGTAGAGAAAGTGGCCACGGTTAACTGCAGAGGTTAGGGAGAGGGAAGAAGAGATATGATGAGGAGACATTTTCAGGATTTGGAGTTTTCCTGGGTGGTACTACAGGTACAGATGCTGGATATTGCATGTCCTGCCCTGGCCCACTGGGTGGACTGGGGCTAGAGTAAGCCACAATGTAAACCACTATCCATAAGGTGCAGCAGTGCTCCAAAATGTATTCACTAAAAGCAATGAATGTGCCACAATGATGAAAGAGGTTGTTGCTCTGGGAAGAATGGGGTGAGGATGGTGGAGGGTATATGGGGAGCTCATTTTTTATGTTTTTAACATTAAAACACTTAAAACATTAAAAAAAGCAAAGAGAGAAAATTAAAAATAAAATAAAATAAAATAAACTTGTGTACTTAGCTGAGTACATTTCCAAGCAAACTGTTGAAGGCATGTCCCAGCTTATGCTCACTAGGTATGTAAATCAAGAAACGTTTGCAAATATGAGGGAAGCAGAAGACAGAGATAGGAATATACAGGAAATATCTGTGGAGGACCTTCTTTTCTAACGATATGAAACCCTGTGACATGCACAGAGGACTGCAGGGTATTTCCCCCAATATCAGATATATTAAATTGTTAATAATATTTCACTGATTTTTTGAAGATTAAATAAAATGTTGCATAACTCACTGTAGTTACAGTACTTAATCTGCCATGCATATGTTGTGCATCATACAAATCATAGGTATTTAATGGACATTTTCATTGACTTTAAAGAAGAATCTCTTTAGCTACCCATATAGATTTCAACCATCTTTTCAATCAAATTTTAGATTTAATTGACCCTAGCTTGTCTTTTCATACAGACATCCCTTAAGCTTCCATGTAGCTCTGTTAGGGACACATATATACCAATTCTAGTTTTTTATAATGCTTTGTAGCAAATTTCTCTGAGACAAGCAGAGAGATGCCTTGTAAAACTTCCCATTGAATGACAACATTAAGTAAACAGTTACTCAGTGTGTGAAATTGTTTTCAGTTTATGCACATTTTTAAGAGAAAATACATAGAAAATATTTGAGGATATTGTGCAGAATTGAAAATATTCCAAAGATTCCACTTATTTTATCAAAATGAGTTTTTTTTTAGAGTACAATATTCCTCAAATAGAAAACATTTTTAACCAAACATTTCAGTGTTAGGTAAAAGTTGTGTTAGAGGTCTCCAGGACTTATGAAATTTCATACTCTTTATCTATACTGTCTCCCCACATTATTGGTTATTTATTGTCTTAAACCACAAGATATTTTAGAATGTTATATTATCAAGAACACTGCCACCTGAACTGAAAATGTTAATAAGAGAGCAAAATTTAAAAAGACTGTTGGAATTCCAAAATTCTACATACTGATGGAACTATGCAGATTCAAACAGGCATTGAAAAAAGAAAGTTCGATGCCTTGGTTTGCCAGACTGCTATGAAATATGTTACAGAAAGGAATGACTTGAACAATGGAAATGTATGGCTTGCAGTTTTGAAGTTAGGAGACTTCCCCTATTGAGATGTCCTGAAGGCATTACTTTCCCCCCATATCTATAACAGGTTAGTGGTGACTACCAGAGGAACTTGAGGCTCCTTGGCTTCTATCTCTGCCTTCCATTCATGCAATGTCCTCTGCTTTCTCCTCTGGGTTCTGTTGACTACCATCTCCTGGCTCCTGCCTCTGCTTCTATCTCTTTAACTGAATTTCTCATGCTTATAACAGAATTCAGTATTATGAATTAAGGCCTTCTTTCATTCAGTTGGGCCACATCTTAACAAAAATATCATATTCAAAAGTTCCTATCTAACATAAGATACCTAATAGGATACCGATAATGATTAAGAATATGTATATGGCAGTGGCCACAGGAGATGCTGAAGACAGGGAAAGGGAAGAGGAGGTGTGATATGGGGGCATGCAGGATTTGGAGTTGTGCTGAATTATATTACAGGACAGATGCAGGACATTATATATCATGCCATAACCCACTGAATGTACTGGGAGAGTGTGCTCCAATGTATTCATTAATTGCAATAAACGTACCGCACTAATGAAAGACATTGTTAATATGTCCAAAGTGAGGGGTGTGTGGAGTGAGGCATATGGGAACCTCTTATATTTTTTAAAGTAACATTTTGTGTGATGAATGTAATTTTTAAAAATAAATTCAAAATATATTTTAAAAAAGAATATGTATATAATTCACTCTACTCCAGATGAAGACTGTGGTCAGCTCCACAGGCAGAGATATCAAAGACATGGACTCAAAGACCAGAGACCTGGGAGCAGAAGCCAGAGCCAGAGGTCCAGAGGGCAGAGCCATGGGCCCAAGGACAGTCCATAGGCCACAGAGATGATCCCAGACAATGAAACCTTACAGAACTTCAGGATTTAAAAGCGCTCGGTGCTCAAGCAAGTACTTCTAAGACAATGTTAAATAGGAGCGGAGATAATGGGCATCCTTGTCTTGTTCCTGAGTTTAGAGGGAAGGATTTCAGAATTTCTCCATTGTAAACAATGTTGGCTGTAGGTTTTTCATATATACTCTTTATCATGTTCAAAGAGTTTCCTTGTATTCCGATCTTTTGGAGTGTTTTTATCAAGAAGGGGTGCTGTATTTTGTCAAATGCTTTTTCTGCATCAATAGATATAATCATGTGATTTTTTCCTTCAATCTGTTTATATGGTGTATTACATTGATTGATTTTCTTATGTTGAACCATCCTTGCATACCTGGAATAAATCCCACTTGGTCGTGGTGTATAATTCGTTTAATGTGTTGTTGAGTATGATTAGCAAGTATTTTGTTAAGTATTTTTGCGTCTAGGTTCATTAGAGAAATTGGTCTGTAATTTTCCTTTCTTGTGGTGTCTTTGTTTGGCTTTGGTACTAGGGTAATGTTGGCATCGTAGAAGGAGTTCGGCAATTTTCCTTCTGTTTCGATTTTTTGGAATAGTTTCAGCAGGATTGGTGTTAGTTCTTTCCGGAATGTTTTGTAGAATTCACCTGTGAAGCCGTTTGGCCCTGGGATCTTCTTAGTTGGGAGGTTTTTAATGACTGATTCTATCTCTTTGCTTGTGATTGGTTTGTTAAGATCATCAATTTCTTCTTTCGTCAATATGGGCTGCTTATGTGTTTCTAGGAATTTGTCCATTTCCTCTAAATTGTCATTTTTGTTGGAATATAGTTTTTCAAAGTATCCTCTTATGATAGTCTTTATTTCTGTGGGGTCAGTGGTGATATCGCCTTTCTCATTTCTTATTTTGTGTATTTGCATCTTCTCTCTTTTTTTCTTTGTTAGTCTCGCTAGAGGTATTACACCAAAAAAATATAGGGGATGACAGACTAATAATGTAAACCATAACGCAGAACATAGGATAACTAAAAAATTTAGAAAACTGTACATCCTAAAGTATGGACCACATTGTAAGCACACATGTCACCTTGTTTGAAAGCTATTGTTTCGGAATCCGTACATCAGTTTCAGGAAATATGATATGAATAAGTTAAAAGATTATCACTGTGGAAGGGAAAAGGTTTTATGGTGGATCTGTGGGAGTACTGTATGTTGTATATATGAATTACTGTGATCTAAGACTCTTGTGAAGAGCTCAATAATTAGAAAAAAAAAGAAAAGAAAAAGATAGGATGTAGAAATTTTTCCAAATCAATATGTACTCTAGATCTTACCTTTAAACTCACCGCTATATTCCATTTTACTAGTAAGGGAAACTGACATTATGTTGAGATTCACTTTACAGGAAGTTTTGGATCACAGAGTGGTTCAACAATGGCGGCAGAGGAATACTGATATGGGATGTTATTGACTGGCTATATGTGGTTGACAGGGAGCTATACAGGGCATATGTCCAGGGTACATGGTAATGTTTAGATATACTCATAGTGGAAACAATTAAAAACAACAGCTGGGGGGGGTACTGGGTTCCTGGCCGGGGGGTCTCTGTCGTGGTCCCTGGGGGAGCAGCGGCAGTCCCCCAGGTGCAACGGTAAGAACCAGGAAGGAATGAGGGCCCAACAGTGGGCTCCTGATACTAATGGCTATGCTTGTGAGCCTATACACCTGCAATAAGAACAAGCCTAGAGTAGCATTGTGCCTGGGAGTTTCCTCCTGACAGCCTTCATGTTACTCAAATGTGGCCACTCTCGATGCCAAACTCAGCATGTAGATGCAGCGCATTCCCTCCAGCGTGGGACATGACACCCGGGGATGAACCTCCCTGGCACCGAGGGATCACTAACACATACCAGCTGAAGATGCAACTAGAAAATGACCTTGAATTAAAGGTTCAATGCGGATCAGCAGAATATCCCTGTCTACATATAATAACATGACTTCAAAATGCTGTTTGACCTAATGTAAGGGGGAAATTGAAAGGAGAAATGAGTTTATATGGCTATGAGTCTCTAAAAAAGAGGCTGGAGGTTGTCAGAAGGAATGCCCTTATGCACAACTGAGCAGAGTCTAAGAGACAGATAAAGTAGATACAACCCCAGGTAATGGTTTTTTTGAGGAATAAAGAGACCCACGGGTTCTATGGTCATGGCAGATGGGGTTCACTGCCATGTCAGATGGCCCTTCTTTGGAGCTGGTGTTTCTGCGTGATGGAACTGGGCTCAGAGGGGATCTCTTTTCACAAGACTTTCATGCTACTTTACTGGAATTGTAGTTGGTGCTGGGTTTTAAGATATATTTAGGGGATTTGAATCTCTGGACTGACAATATGATACCCAGGCCCAGAGCCTCAACAGACTTCAGTTCCTACACTCTGATTTATTGGACTTACCCCACTCAGCTAACATGGAATTGAGGAAGGTCAACCACCACACCATGGAGCCTAGAGTGTCTACAACTGAAAGCAGGAAGAGTGCATCCAGTATCCATGTGGAATCTAAGCCCCCACTTGAAATAGATGTGCAATGGGCACAACCAATCCAATGTCCACAGAGAAAATGTGGCATTGGTGTGGGAAAGGTGGCCATGGTGGCTGCTGGGTGCGGGGAATGGGAGGAAGAGGTGAGATGGGGAGGCGTTTTTGGGACGTGGAGTTGTCCTGGGTGGTGCTTCACGGACAATTACAGGACATTGTAGATCCCCCCAGGGCCCACTGGATGGAACGTGGGAGAGTGTGGGCTATGATGTGGACCATTGACTATGGGGTGCAGTGATGCTCAGAGATGTACTTACCAGGTGCAATGGATGTGTCATGATGATGGGAGAGAGTGTTGCTGTGGGGGGAGTGGGGTGTGGGGGCGGTGGGGTTGACTGGGACCTCATTTGAATGTAATATTTAAAAAAATAAAAAATTAAAAAAAAATAAAAGTGCTCGGGAGCATTGCTTCCTTGTTTCCTTCCATTCTCTCTTTTGGAATTGGAATGTCTAAAACTTTTATACTATTCCTGCCCCACCATGGTAGTTTGGAATCAGAAAAGTTATTTCTCTTCTTATTGGTCCATAGGCAGAAATTAATTTTTCCCCAGAACTGATCCTGCCCAGAATGTCATACATACCAGACGAGTTAGATGATGACTTAAGATTTTGAGCTAAGGATGCATAAATGAGGTTTAGGAATTGAGATGATGCTGTAATTTGTTTAGATGTTTGGGCATGTTGGGATGAAGAGAATTTATTTTGCATGTCAACAACTAAGTTTCCTTGGGGTTGAAGTGTACACACTATAGACTGAATAATATACTGAAAATACCTGGTCTTAAACCCAGGTAAACATGACTGCTGCCTCATATGAGACATAATTGTAGTTCGTTTAATTTAATTCAAAATGCAGAGATTATTCCAGGTTTTAAGTTAGGGGTATAAAAGAAATTTCATGTAATCCTAAAAAAAGGAGACATGATAATTCAACAGACCTATAGGAAATTTCAAAGTGAAGGCAGAGCAAAGAGACATTTGGCGATGCTGGACTTGAAAGCTAGAGTGATGTAGTTTGAAAACAAGTACATCTGGCAGCCACCATGACTGACAGAGGTGAGGAATTTACTCTCCAAGAGACCATCCAGAGGAAGTGTGGTCTCACAGACACCCTGAGTTCAGCCTTGTGATACAATAGCTATCTTCTAGCTTCCAAAACTGAGAGAATTAAATTTTGTTACTGTAAGTCATCATGTTTCTTTTTACTTTCTTAAAGCAGCCTCTGAAAGTGAATTAAATTATTAAAAATTATTAATAATGAGGAATAAAATGCAGTTTAGAAAGACATGAATATACTCTCAATCATAGGAAACAAGTATATTCTATGTATCAAGTTCAGTTAATAGCATTTTATGTGTGTTACTCATTTGGCTTCACAACAACCTCACAAAATATGTACAATTATTATATCTGCTTTATATCTGCAAAATCTTATCCGCTGAGAGAATAAATAATTTAATCGAGGACACAAGAGTAGAAACAATTAGTGGTGTAAATAAATGAACAAATTGAAACCAGAGGAGAAAGAGTCATGGGGAAATTTGTACATATTTAAAATTAGGAATAGAAAAATGAGGAATGTACTTTACTAGGAAAAGAATGAAAATGAGATAATATTCTATCTTATCAAATTTTATTTTCTTATCAAAAGAAACAATAGGAGGGAGCAAATGCATTGTGCTATGCTTATGAAGTATACTCAGGAGACACTTTGTAGAAGGTCCTGCCAGAACCAAAGGCTGAGTACATAAAGAGGGAGAGTAGGAAGTGGACTTGGCTCAGTGCTTAGGGTGTCTGTCTACCACACTGGAGGTCTGCGGTTCAAACCCCAGGCCTCTTTGACCCGAGTGGAGCTGGCCCATGCACAGTGCTGATGCGCACAATGAGCGCCATGGTACACAGGGGTGTCCCCTGCATAGGGGAGGCCCACGTGCAAGGAGTGTGCCCCGTAAGGAGAGCCACCCAGCGCAAAAGAAAGTGCAGCCTGCCCAGAAGTGGCGCCGAACACATGGAGAGCTGACACAACAAGATGACACAACAAAAAGAAAGACAGATTCCCATGCTGCTGACAACAACAGAAGCGGACAAAGAAGACGCAGCAAATAGACACACAGAACAGACAACTGGTGCAGTGGGAAGAAGGGGAGTGAAATAAATAAATAGATCTTTTTTAAAAATTTTTTAAAAAAGAGGGAGAGTGATAGACACTTTCTGTCTATGTAGAACATGTGAAGGTTAGAAAGATATTTTAAACAAAATTTGGAGGAAAATAGCAGGCTCCAGAGGATGGAAAGGAGGATGAGAAGGAGTCAAAATAGGAAAGTTTAAATTAAGAAGGCACAGGGAAGAGGTAGGTGACCCATCAGGGTGTTAAATTCTCTGTTCTGGGCTTTTATTTCCTCTTTTTGAACCTGCACATAACCATCAAAAGAAGATAAAATTAGTCAGCCAGGTGGTAAAAGACATGTTGTCCACTCAACCCAAATCCAGGCTGATGGCCAGCTAACAGACATGAGAAGGAAATTAAGGAACATTGGGTCTAGATCAGCCAGTACTAAGAGGACCTGCCAGATAAATGTAAACTAAGAGTAAGTCCAGGCAAATGAGTCCATCCTGCCCATGTGAACAGACTCCACAATTAACCAAAAAACCCTCAAAAACATAAGGTTTTATGCTATTCAGTTTTGGGCATTATGTATTATTACCTAGAAGTAGTTAATAGATAAATTATCATTATTTAAATTGCTGTCCATTCTTATACCACATTCTTCTCCCCCTGCCTTGATTTATTTTCTATCACTTAAAATTATGTAGTAGATATTTTAATTATACATATGCATGCTTTGTTTCTCTTCAAGTATGATGATAGGAGTGATTTTTGCAACTGACAGTATAACCACTCAATAAAAACTTAATAGCAGAAAATCAGCATTTATGTGTGTAAGAGGGTTTAATGTATTCTGCTCAGACTTGATGAGATATTTCCTGAAAATAAATTTTATTCACCCTGTTCTGAAATCATTTTAGAAATAATATTAGAATGCCTGGAATTCTTCCACTTTTACATTAAATGAATATGTTGATTAATGGTCTTCAAAAGTATTCAGGTTACAGCAGGCTTAGTAACCGTGATTTCTTTCACTGCCTAATGGCTGATTAAAGGGAGAGCTGACACTTAATACTTCTTGAGGGATAGAGTTAAAGAATTAGAACAGTCATTGAAAGTATGAGAATGCCTGAAAGAGATTGAGGGAAGAAAAAGGATAGCAGAAATGGAGTCAGATTTTCACATACACTATGAATATATGAACATATACTGTTCTAGTTTGCTAGGTTAGTGAAATACATATATCCTGAAGTGGATCAGATTTACATTAGGAATGTATAACTTGCTTATAATTTTGAGTCTGAGAAAAATGTCCAAATCAAGGCATCATTAAGTAAAGCTTTCTTCCCAAAGACAGGTTGCTGGTGATCACGGATTACTCTGTCACATGGCAAGGCACATTGGAGCATCTACTGGTCTCCGTATTCTCTTCCTAGATTCCTTGACTAAAGCTTCTTGCTTACTTGGCTACCTCTTTCATTGTCTGAAAATCATTCTTTTCAAAAGGACTCCAGTAACAAGATAAAGATCCAACAGGGGCAAACTTTAAATGGAGTAGCCTAATCAAAATTTCCTACAGACAATAGATTTCAGAGAAAGACTGGATAAACATACTTTTCTGGGTTTCATACTGTCTCAAACCATCACATATACATATATTTTTTAATTGCTTTCTTTTTTCACAGAAAGTGAACATACAACATTTGAGATGTAGCTTTTTCACTTAACATTTTATCTGTGAATTCAGGCAATAGCAATTAATTTTCATTAATTACTTCTCTCAATTTCTCAATGCTACATTCTGTCTTATAGGAAGAGTTAGGATCATATTACAGAAATCTATGTATGTTTTAATCTTTTCTTACAGCAAGCATTATTGCAAAAAATGAACTTTTAAGTGTCAATTCATATATGGGAATATTATGATGTAGACTCAAATCCGCTGACAATTTAGATAACATTCAATTTTAGTGCATATTATACTTTAACTATTTTATAACAGAACCATAGAAAAAGGTGACTTTCATAGGAATATGAACATTGGTGGAAAACTTTACATCCAATCTGATAATATAATCCATTTAAATCAGTATCATCCTCTATAATGTGAGCATTCTTTACAGAATAGGGATATTAAAGTCATTTGCAAATATATTTGATGCCAATAATAATGAAAATATGTATCTAAACCAAGAAAAAGGGAAGGTAGAGTAAGAAATCACAATCTCTTACATTGATCAAACAGGCTTGGATGAAAAACAGGGTCCAAGCAACGAAAAAGTAAAGGAGGAAGATGACTTTTCCTGGTAGGTCCAAAGTTGGAGCCATGATGGCAGAGAAAGAAGGAGAATAATGGAATAAAGAATTAATATGGCAAATTTCTCAGTATTAAGTAGACATGTAAAAGAGAGAATCAATCCACCGGGGTGTAAAACTACCTGGACCTTTACCCAGAGGTTAAAAAACAAATTATTTACGCAGTGAAATGTGACCTACCCATGAAACACAGGCAGATTTCTATGGTACAATCCACTAAAATTTGCAGTGTCTCAGACAGATGGAGGAAGCAAAGTTCAGGGCTGTGTGAGGAGGAAGCAGCTGCTGCTGCAGGACTCACTGACCTACATCACCGGGGAGGAGGTTTATGTTCGAGGCTGAACCACTGTGGGAGGTCTAGTATCCCACTGCTGACAGTAATACGTTCCCAGATCTTCATCCTGGACGCCGTTGATGGTGAGAGTGAAATCTGTTCCAGACCCACTGCCACTGAATCGGTCAGGGACCCCAGAGGGCCGGGTGGATGCCTTATAGATGAGCAGTTTAGGAGCCTGTCCTGGTTTCTGGTGGTACCAGTTTAAGTAGTTGCTAACACTCTGACTGGCCTTGCACTTGAGGGTGACGGTCTCTCCTGCAGATGCAGCCACAGAGCCTGGAGACTGGGTCATCACTATGTCCCCACTGGAACCTGCAATAAGAAAAGAACATAGATTGTACATTGAATAATAAGTATATAAATATATATATCTAAATGCAGCTGTCCTTATTTTTCATATATAATCAGATCTGCCTTAGATGAAACAATTCATTCACTCTGCCTGTTAGAACCATTCTCCAACTTAATGAAGATACTGCTCTTCTAAACCTCTCACCTGAGACCCAGAACATCAGGAGCACCAGCAGCTGGGCCTGTGACATCATCGTGCTCAACCGTCTGCTGCACTCAGTCCCCGACTCAAGGGAAACCTCATTAATAGAGCTCTGAGCGGGAAACGAAGTCCCTGAGGAGCCTATGCAAAGCGTCAGAGAGGATAAAGACAAACGTGCCTGTGCAGTGAGTTGTCAAGACAATATTGGAATGAGATCAAAATATCATGACCACATGAAATGCAATTGCACATCTGCAAAAAGCTCAGAAATGAACTTAAGATGCTAATATTCAATAAATATCAAAGCACCAGCAATCAACTTGAAACCATAAATTAATTTTAGTATTATTTCATATTCTTTCTGTAAATCTAAAATTTGATCATGTAATTTTATAAATATCATACCAGAATGTGTGTGGGATATTCATATCATTTGATAGAATGAAAATATTGTACAAAAATTATATGTCTATATCACTCCTCTGAATTTTTAAAATATATTTCAATTTGTTCTTGGAATTTGAAACATCACCTACATATATCCAAAGCAGGCTCTGTAGTGACCTCGATCCAAATACTATATCTCAAAATGAGTCACCAGTCCCTTACAAGTCACCATCCGCACTGCCCTTTAGGTCATCCAGTTTCTCAAATCACAATAGAAGTGATTAGCTGATATAAGGTGTAAGATCTCCACCTAGTGGTAGTAGATAAAATAGCTTAATCGCCCAGAGTCTGATAGAGCAGGTTCTTCATTTATTTCTATCTCAAATAAATGCTTTTATAGAATTATGCGAATAACAATATCATGGAAAATTTTAAGTATAGAGTATTAATTTTAAAAATCCCTGACCTCATAAAGGTTTATTCTTACTGGAAGGGACAGACAATAAACAACTAACATTTCTCTAGCCACTGTCCTGCTTCTCTTATTTTCCTTCTAGTATCAATAGGGAGGACAGGTGGGGCAATGTGCATCCAGGTCCATTTCATGACACAATCCTCTACATGAACAGAATCAGAAGGAGAGAAAAATAACTAGGGCACTGTAACCATGTTAAAAATTTTAAAAAATATTTTCTCTCATGAGTATGACTTTTCCTCCAAAGAAACCTCCCAAATGCCTCCAATGGATAAATTGAATACAAATATTTTATTGCTAAGAGATTTCAAAGCGAGTTGGGAGGTCATTTCAGAGGTTACGTTTGTGTACGTCTGAGAAGAATCACACTGATTGCCACAATACAATAAACAATGACTCAAACAGAGGTTCTCCTGAGGACTCTAGAGTCATCTGGACACTTTAGGCATGGCACACCCACCCAGGAAATCAAAAGCCCATTGATTGGCCTTACCTTGGAATATATGTTAGGCTATCTTTGCAATATAATAGAGTTAGATGCATTTATAATTTACTTTCAGGTCATTCTTCTGCCCCTCTTATTTGCACCTATAATTAGCACTCTATCCACTATATATCTGTGTCAAGACTTAAGTATTTCAGCTAGTCATAAGCCGGTTGAGCCTGCAAATCTCAACATAGTTGCAGCCAACACTAACTTTCCAGTCTATCAGGCTCACTAAAGACAATTAACAAAATGATGAGGCTGCACAATGCCCATCCAAGAAAAAACCAGAATATCTACAACTGCCAGCAAGACAGTTCCATCCGTCTCCCCCATGGGATCTAAGCCCCAAAACATTGGAAGAAGAAGAGGAATCACCATCCAAAAATCCTCAAAATGGAGGAATGAACAAATGGAAGGGGGAATGAATTTATGGACTAAAGTAGACGTATTATTCTAGTAACGTAAAAACTTGAAACATTGGTATTAAATAGTGCTCACGAAGGGTTCTAGGGTGGGGAGAGGGAAGAACAGGTGTAACGTGGGGTATTTTGGAGCATTGGAATTGCTCTGCATGATATTGCAATGACAGATACAGGCCATTATACATTTAATAAAAGCTTTGAAATTGTGAAGTGCAATAAGTAAACCATAATATAAACTATAGTCCATTGTTAGTAGCATGCTTCAATGTTTGCTCATCAATTGTAAACAAATATTACACTAATTAAAGATGTTATTAATAGTGAAAATGTTAGAGGGGAGGGGGTAAAGTATGTGGAAATCCCCTTTATATTCTGTAAGTCTGAAAATGTTTTTATTATTTACATTTTTAAATGCACATCTTTTTAATTGAAGTAAAACTTAAAAAGAAAAGCATAAAAAAATTATATATTTATAATGGGTTTTCACAAAGGCACACATAAAAAAAGCCCCCAAATTGAGAAATAAAACATTTAAAATATATCAAGCTCCCCCTTAGCTTCTCTCCCAAGACTAACCACTATCTTGACTTCTAACACTTCAGGTTAGTTTTACCTACTTTTTTACAATTAGGAATGTAAGCACATATGCACGATTTTGTGTCTGGCTTCCCTTGCTCAGCGTGATGTGTCTTTGCAGATCACAAGTGTATTAACTATAAAATGTTTTCATCAATCTGTCCTATACAATTAATTTTCAACTAATTTTATTGATGATATTAATAAAGCATACAATCCATCCAACAGTAAAATCAATGATATTTCACTTAGTCACTTAGTAGTTGTTGTACTTAATCACTTAGTTGTTCATTCATTACTTCAATCACTATTAGAGCATTTTCATTATTTCAATAACATGAATATTCCTCACCTCTAGAGCATTCCATGCTTCCCTGCTGCTATTTCCAACTATACTTGCAGATAAATTTATTTATTTTTGGGCAATTTGATTGAAATATATCCACATACCACATAATCTAACTAAAGTGTTTAATCAGTGGCTTTTAATATAATCACAATGTTCATCATCACAAAAATTTTTTAGACCTATTTCATTACTCCAAAAAGAAAAATTTCATACCCTTAGCAGTCAGCTCTCATCCCTCTGTCTTCCCCAGGCTTAAATAATCACTAATCTGTTTACATCTTTATAAATGGATTTATATTTACATTTTATATGAACTGGGTCATACAATATATAGTACGTGGTGTTGGTTTCTTGTCACTAAGCATAATTTTTCTCTGATATTAAGATCTTGTATTGACATACATAGGTTCAGATTCAGAGAAAAATGATCTTTTATATTCAGTTTTACCCATGTTCATATTTACGATGTGGTTTTACTATGCTATACATTCCCATGTTACATTTTTTTACTTTCATTTTAGTAATATTCTCTGTCTTAAAATTTCCATGGAAACCACTCTCATACTACTAGCTACAAATATTATTTGCCTTTCAATTTTCTATTCATTTCCCAAGATTAACACACTTTTTTATTCATTTCCCAGGATTAACACACTTCTTTTCTATCAATCCTGCCCAAATTATCCCTCAGGTTTCCATTCTCTGACTGAGCTTACTCTATTTGCTGTTGACACATATTCAAGTTATTATCTGCATGACATTACACAATGTATTCATGAAGGTCCTGGAAGAGCAATCATAAAATATTTGTCCTTTTGTGCGTGACTTGCTTCGTTCAACATATTTTCTTTAAAAATTTAGAAAAAAATAAATTAAAAAGTCAGACTACTACAAATGTTTGAGAGGATGTGGCATGATAGGAACACTAATTCAATGTTGCTGTAGGTGTGAATGGTACAGCCACTCTGGAGGATTGTCTGACCGTTCCTAAAGAAGTTGAATATTGATTTCCCATGGGACCCAACAGTACCACTACTAGGTATATACCCAGAAGAACTGAGTGCCATAACACAACACACATCTCCACACCAATCTTCTTACTGGCATTATTCACAATTGTCAAAAGATGGTAACAACCTAAGTATCTATAAAGTTATGGATGGATTAAAAAACTGTGTTGAATAAACCCTATATTTTCATGTAACTTTCCTGTAATCTAAAACTTCTTTAAAAATAATTTTAAAAATAATCTGTGAATTAAGAACTGTCTATAGAGTAATGACATTGAATGTTAATGAATTAAGCTCCCAAATTGAAAGACACAGCCTGGAGGAATGGATAAGAAAATATAAACTATTTCTATGCTGTCTATAGAAGACTCACCCTAGGTTAAAGGATATAAATAGACTAAAATGAAAATCTGGAAAAAAAGATATTCCATGCATGCAGTAACCAAAAGATTAAAAAAAAAAAAAGCTTCAGAAGTCATACTTAAATCAGATGAAATAAACTAAAGGCAAAGCTTTTACAGGTGACAAGGAAGGTCATTTTATATTAATAATAATAAAAGAGGCCATTCACCAGAAGGAAATAGCCATATATGTGTAGGTCATAAATTATGTGACAAAACTGAAGGAAGAAATAGCTGTCTCTACAATAATTATTAGACATTGTAATATACAACTCTCATTATTGGATAGATCATCTTGGAAGATAATAAAGAAAGAAAGAGCAAGCTTGAAACGTGTGATAAATGAACTAAACATAACAGACATATACAGAATATTGAACACCCAAACAAGAGGATAAACATTCTTCTCAAGTTCTCATAAGTCTCTCTGCAGGATAGATCATATGTTGGGTCATAAAGCAGATCTAAATAAATTTTAAAAGATTGAAATTATGCAAAACACTTTCTCAGATCATAATGCAATAAAGTTGAAAACTAACAACAGACATAAAATGAGAAAATTCACAAATATCTGGAGATTAAACAACATAGTATTTAACAATCAGTTGGTCAAAGAAAAAATTGCAAGAGAAATGAATGAATATGTTGAGACAAATGAAATTGAGAGCTCAGAATATCAGAATATACAGGATGCAGTGAAAGCAGTGCTGAGAGGGAAATTTACATAATTCAATGCTTGCATTCAAAAGTAACAAAGAGAGGGGATGGTGGGAAGATTGCATCAGATTAGGCAGACAGGGCTCAGCTCCCTCACAATACAATGGAGAAAGAGCCCAAAGTTGCGCAAGGGTCTGATTTGGGTATCAGCAGACCAGGATGGTGCTTCACATCTCCCAGAAGGGTTAGGGACAGAGAGGTATAGAGCTTGAAACAAACAAGCAAAAAAAAAAACAACAACTGTGAGACACTAAAACCCCAGACCACCAGGAGGGACTCCTTCCCTATGCCCAAGATATTAATCTGTGGTAAAACAATTGTCTCATTGCAGATGACTGAGAAGTGACTAGATGCCTTCCTCCTCCCTGTCAGCTGCTGGAAAGGAAAGGACAGTAAGAATCAGAGGTCTTTTCTTCAAGGCATTTTGCCAGTGGGGCCCTCTCTGAATCTCAGCTATAGCCAGAGCAAAAAAAAAAAAAAAAAAAAGGAGAGAGATACATCAACATGGAAAAGTGTGCCAAAGCTCAGTTTGGTCTCTCTGTTCTTTAAGTTCTTGGAGAAAATCTGTGCCTCATTAGGGAGTCCCTGTCACTATTTTGATAACTTAACCTGGGCAATTTTAAAGACTTAGGATAAGTTGAACCAAATATCAAAGAAAAGGTGCAAAAAAATAAGAACAATAGAAAAGAGAATAAAGTGGCATCAGAGTAAATTCACCAACATATTCAGATATCTAGACACCAACAAAACTTTACAAACCATAATAGGAAACAAGATGAGATGGCTCAGGCAAAGGAACAAGCCAAATATCCTGAGGAGATACAGAATTTAAGAAAATTAAACAATGATAATCAAACAACTCTCCTAAATAGATTTAAAGAAATGAAAGAAAATATCATTAAAAAGATCAAGGGTATTAAGACAATAGGGGAGCATAGAGGAAAATTCGAAACCCTACAAAGAAAAGTAACAGAACTTATGGGAAGGAAAGACATGGATGAAATTAAAAATACATTAGAGGAAACTAACAGTGGATTTGAATTACTAGAAGATTCAATTAGTGATTTTTAAGACAGAACATCTGAATTAGAAAGACAGGAGAACAGGAAGGGAAGAGAAGGGAAAAAATGGAACAGAGTCTCAGGGAGTTGAATGACAGTGTAAAAGGAAAAAAAAAATGCATTAATGGTGTCCCAGAAGAAGGAGAAAATGGTAAGGGGGCATAAGGAATATCTGAGAAATAATGGCTATAAACTTCTCTACCTTTACGAAATGCATAAATCCAAGAAGAAAACACACCCCAAACACAATAAATGTTATCTAGACCTATGCCAAGACACACACTATTCAGAACAACAAATATCAGAGATAAAGAGAAGATTCTGAAAGCAAAGAGAGAAAAGCAAATCATCACATACAAGGGAAACTCAATAAGATTAACTTCTGACCTCTCATAAGGCCATGGAGGAAAGAATAAAAGGGTCCTGAAAGACAAAACCTGCCAGCTAAGAATTCTATATCTGGCAAAGCTGTTCTTTGAAAAATAAAGGGGAGTTCAAAATCTTCACAGGAAAACAATACTTGATATAATATGTTACCAAAATCCCACAATTACAAGAGTTCCTAAAGGGAGTATGGATGCCTGAAAGGAAAAACAAGCATGAGAGACTTAGAGAAGTGTGTAGAAATAAAGATTATTTGAGAGAGTAAATTAATGGATAAAAAGACAGATAATAGTATGATATAAAAATGGAAGCCCAAAGGTCAAAAAGGATGAAGTAAGTAAGGATTTTACAGTGATAACATTGAATGTTAATAGCTTGAACTAGCAATCAAAAGACATAGATTATAGAATGGACTAAAAAATATCAGCCATCTAAAAGAGACTCATTTTAGATGGAAGGTCACAACCAAGTTAAAAGTGAAAGAATGGAGAAAGATATTCCATGCAAAATATAACCAAAAATGAGCTAGAGTAGAGATATTAAAATCAGTCAAAATAGTTCTCAATGCAAAACTGTTAGTACGGATGAAGGGTGACATTATATATTAATAAAAGGGGCAATTCATCAAGAAGAATTAAATATACTAAATAATTATGCACCTAACATTAGTGCTCCAAGATACATGAGGCACACGCTGGCAAAACTGAAGGGGAACTATATCTCCCTACGATAACAGCTGGGTACTACAATAAACCACTCTCAGTAATGGCTAGAACATCTGCACAGAGGATAAAAAGTGTTTCAATAATATGATGAACAAACTAGTCATGACAGACCTCTAGAGGGCATTACACCCCAAAACAGCAGGGTACACATTTATTTCAAGTGTTCATGGAAAATTTTCCAAGATAGACCTTATGTTGGGTCACAAGACAAGTCTCAGTAAATTTTAAATGACTGAAATTTTACAAAACACTTTCTCTGATCATAACAGTATGAAGTTAGAAATCAATACTGAACGGAAAATGGAAATTTTATAAATATGTGGAGATTAAAAACAACACATTCATTTAAAAAATCAGTGCAGTAAGAAGAAATTGGAAGATAATCCAGCTAATATCTTAAGATGAATGAAAATGAGATAATAGCATGTCAAAACCTTTGGAACATTGCAAAGGTGGTGCTGAAAGAAAAATGTATATCCCTTAATGCTTACATTTCAAAAGAAAAAGAGCTAAGATTGAAGACTCATTTTCATACCTGAGGAAAAAGGGAAAGAACAACAAAATAATCCCAGACCAAATCAAAACACAGAAAAAGTAAAGGTCAGAGCAGAATAAATGAAATGGAGAACAAAAAACAATTGAGACAATCAACAAAACCAAAAGGTTGTTCCTTGAGAAGGTCAACAAAATCAGCAAACCCTTAGCTAGAATGACAAAGGGAAAAAGAGAGAAGACACAAATAAATAAAATCAGAAATGAGAGAGGGGCCATTACCACTGACCCCGCAGAAATAAGAGACATCCTAAGAGAATATTATGAACAACTATATGTCAAAAACTAGATAATATAGATAAGATGAACAAATTCCTGTAAAGACATGAACCTCCTACACAGACCCTAGAAGGAATAGAAGACCTCAATAAACCAAACTTCCCAAAGATAAAAAGCCTAGGATTAGATAGCTTCAAAAGTAAATTCTAGCAATCATTCAAGGATGACTTAACACCAATCTTGCTCAAATTCTTTCAAAAATTGAACAGGAAAGAATGCTATCAACCTCATTTTATGAGGTCAACATCACTCAATTAACAAAACCATATGAAGATACTTTGAAAAAAAGAAAATTACACACAAATATCTCTAATGAATATAGATGCAAAAATCCTCAACAAAATACTTGCAAACAAATCGAAAAGGGCATTACAGAATTATACAACATGAGTAGTTGTGTTTTACCACACGTATGCAAGAATGGTTCAACATAAGAAAATCGATTAGTTTAGTAAACTACATTGATAAATTGAGGAAGAAATATCATATGATCTTCTTTATTGATATAGAAAATGAATTTTGCAAAACATTGCACTCTTCATAATAAAAGTACTCTAAAAGTTAGGAATAGAAGAAAGCATTTGCAATACGATAATTATACATATATGAAAAAACCTAAAGCTATCATTGCTCAATGCTAAAAGGCTGAAACGCTGACTTCAGGAAAAAGAAAAAGATGCTCCCTGTCACCATTAATCAATATTGGGCTAGAAATTCTAGCTAGAGCAATAAGCTAGACAAAGATATAAAAGGCATCCAAATAAGAAAAGAAGTTAAAATTTCATTATTTGCTGATGACATGATCCTATATCTAGAAAATCCTGAAAAATCCACAACAAAACTACCAGAATTAATAGAAGAGTTCAGCAAAGTGGTGGGATACAAGAATAATATGTAAGAAAAATCAATAACATTTCTATACATTACTGATGTTTGATCTGAACAGCAATTCAGATAAACGATTCCATCTATACTAGAAACTAAAACAATCAAATATTTATGAATAAACTTAACCAAATAGACAAAGGATGTGTATTCAGAAAACTACAAAACATTGCTAAAATTACTGAGAAGACTTAAATAAATGGAAGGATATTCCGTGTTCATGGACTGGAAGACTAAGTAGTGACACGGTGTCAATTATATCCAAACTGATTTACCAAATCAAGAAATCCCAATAAAAATCCTAACACCCTTTTTGGCAGAAATCAAAAAGCCAATAATCAAATTTATTTAGAAGAAGAAGGGATATTGAATAAAAAAAGGCTTTAAAAAGGAGAATAAAATTGGTGGACTCTCCCTTCCTGACTTTAAAGCATATTACTTACCTATGGTGGTAAAAACCAGCATGGTACTGGCATAAGGACAGAAAGATTGATCAACGGAACTGGATTCAAAAAACAGAAATTGACCATCACATCTTCAGTCAAGTGATTTTTGACAAGGCTCTTAAGTGCACCCAGCTGGGCATGAACAGTCTGTTCAACAAATGGTGCTGGGGGAACTTGACAACCATATCCAAAAGGTAGAGAGAACACCCCTACCTTATGCCTGTTCACAATAGCCAAAAGTTGGAAACAACACATGTGAATGGATAAACAAATTGTGGTGCATAGAAAGGATGGAATGTTATGCAGCAGTAAGAAGAAATGAAGTCATGAAACATAAGGCAACATGGATGAACCTGCAGGACATTATGTTGAGTGAGGCAAGACAAAAGGACAAATAGTGTATGACTGCCCTATTATGAAGTAAATATATTAGGTGAAATAAAATATATTGTGCAATATATGAATATGGGTAAAATTTCTTCTATAATACTGTCTTTCTTTGAAACTGAACAAATGAACAAATGTAGGTAAATACTACTAAATGTTAATATCAGAGTGAAAAAAAGCATTATACCAAGCGAAGGAGACAGAGTACCACATATAATATGATATATCATTTATATAAAATGTAAATATGAATCAATTTATAAAGATGAAATTAGATAGGGCTGAAGAAGGAATACTAAAGGTGTGGAGTCGTTCTTTTTGGAGTAATCAAATTGTTCTAACATTTTTTAGATGATGAATATACAACTTTGTGATTTTGTTAAAAGTCATTGATTTTAAACTTTGCATAGATCATATGTATGGGAATAAATCTCATTAAAATTGCTTATTAAATAAAAAATTGTGCAAGAATAGACAAAAATAGAAGTTATACACAGCAGGGGAAACAGAGAGAGATTGTGAGGTGAATACTTTTCTTGTTTGTTTTTTGTTTATCATTTTCATTATTATTGAAATAATGAAAATGCTTTAATAATGATTGAAGTGATGAAAACACAACTCTGTTGTTATAACAAATACCGTCGTACACTATTGATTATGTGTATGCTTTGTCAATATGTAAAATAAAATTGATTTGTTGGGAAAAAAAAGAAAGAGGTAAAGCCAATGACCTCACATATATGTGGGGCATCTACAAAATTAACAGCAAAATATGCTTAAAACAGGCAGAAGGAATGAAATAACAAAGGTCAAAGGAGAAATGAATGGAATCAAGAAGGAAACAATCAAGAGATTCAAGAAACCAAAGTTGATTCTTCAAGAAAATCAACAAAATTGATAAACAGTTTGCTAGACTTACTAAGAAAAAAAGAACAATATGCAAATAAATAATTTCAGAAATGAAAATGGACATTACCATTGATCCTACAGAAATAAATATGTTCCTAAGATGATATTATGAATAACTCTAATTATGCCTTGTATACAAGGCAAAGCAAATGAGATGGAAAAATTCCTAGGACTTACACTGATGCACGAACAACTAGAAGACCTTAACAAACCAATCACAAATAGAGATATTGAAACAATCATTAAACAACTCCCCAAAATGAAAATCCCAGGGTGAGTCCTTCCAAAGATTTAAAACCAAACTTACTCAAACTTTTCTTAAAAATTGAACAAGAAGAAATGCTACCAAAGTCATTTTATGAAGCAAAAATCATCCTAATTTCAAAGCAAGTTAAAGATATTATGAAAAGAGGGAAAAATACAGACTATTTCCCTAATGAATATAGACTAAAAAATCCTGTAAAAAATACTCACTAATCCAATTCAACAACACATTAAGGTAATAATTATTCATCATGATCAAGTGGTTTAATGCCCAGAATGCGAGGGTGGTTCAACCCAAGAAAATCAATCGGGGCGGCGGACTTGGCCTAGTGGTTAGGGCATCTGTCTACCACATAGGAGGACCATGGTTCAAACCCCCAGCCTCCTTGACCCATGTGGAGCTGGCCCACGCGCAGTGCTGATGCGTGCAAGGAGTACCCTGCCAAGCAGGGGTGTCCCCCGCATAGGGGAGCCCCACGCACGAGGAGTGTGCCCTGTATGGAGAGCCGCCCTGCACGAAAAGAAAGTGCAGCTTGCCCAGGAATGGTGCCATGCACACAGAGAGCTGACACAAGATGACACAAAAAAAAGAAACACAGATTTCCATGCCGCTGACAACAATAGAAGCAGCCAAAGAAGAAGATGCAGCAAGTAGACACAGAGAACAGGCAATCAGGTTGGGGGTGGGCGGACGGGGAGAGAAATAAATAAATCTTTAAAAAAAAAGAAAATCAATCAGTATAATACAGGACATTTTAAAAAATCAAAGAAGAAAAGTCACATGATCATCTCAACTGATGCGAAAAAGATAGGAATTGAAGGAAACTTACTCAACATGATAAAGGCCATATGTGAAAAACATACAGCTAGCATTATTCTCAATGTTGAAATACTGAAAACTTCCCTGTTGAGTTCGGGAACAGGAAAAGGATGCTCAATGTCTCCACTGTGAGTCAATATAGTGCTGGAGGTTCTAGCTTGAGCAATCATGCAGAAAAAAAAGAAATAAAAACCATCAAAAATTTTAAAAAAAGAACGTCGCTGCTCACATCAATATGATCCTATACCTAATATATCCAGTAATATTTCCAACAAAGATACCAAAGTGACAAAATAAATTCAGAAGATGAGCAGCAGATAAGATTACTACACATGAATCAATAAATTTTCTATGCAGTAGTAATGAGCAATCTGTGGAGGAAGTCAAGAAAACATTCAATTTACAATAGCTACAAAAGTAATCAAATATTTAGGAACAAATTTAACCATGGATGTAAAGCACATGTGTTCAGAAAATTATAATATATTGCTGAAAGAAATCAAGACCTACAGGCAGGAAAGAACAGTCCCTCATCAGGGATGGGAAAAATATTTTCCTTAAGATGTCAATTCTACCAAAATTCATATACAGATTCAATGCAATCCCAATGAAAACTTCAATAGCCTTTTTAAAATAATGGGAAACATAATTATCATATTTATTTGGAATGGTATGGGGACCTGAATATTCATTAACATCTTCTAAAGGAAGTATGATATTGGAGGACTCTCATTTCTGAAATTTAAATCATATTAACTAGCTACTATTGTAAAAGAGATGGTATTGTCATAAAGATAGACCTATAGACCAATAGAACCAATCTGATAATTCAGAAATAGACCTCACATCTATGATCCAGTGCTTTTGACAAGGCTATCAAACCCATCCATCTGTTTCAGAATTGTCTATTCAATAAATAAGGCTGATAAAACTGAATATCCATATACAAAAGAAAGAGGAACCCTACCTAATACCTTATAGAAAAAAATTACTCAATATAGATCAGAGACCTAAATATAAAATCAAACACCATAAAACTCCAGGAATCAAATGTAGGGAAGCACCTCTGGTCCTGGGGGTAGGATATAGTTTCTTAAACCTTACACCCAAAGAGAAAGCAATGAAAGAAAATATATATATATAAACGGTACCTCCTTAAATGTAAACACTATTGTGTTTTAAAGAACTTTCTTAAGAAGATGAAGTGAGAACCAACTCAATAGGAGAAAATGTTTGGAAACCTCATATCTGATAAAGCTTTCATTTCCATGCTATATAAAGAGAACATTTATTTTATCTTTCATTTGTACTTTGGATATCAGGTTTAAGAAACTATCACCTACCAAAAGATCTTGGTTGATACCCGAAGTACAAATGAAAGATAAAATAAATGGGACCTTCTCAAAATCAAACACTTGTGTTCTTCAAAAGACTTTGTCGTGAAAGTAAAAAGGTAACCTACTCAATGGGAGAAAATACTTGAAAACCACATAACCCATAAGGGATTGATACCCATGTTATATTAAGAGATCATGTAATTCAATGATAAAAAGACAAGAAACCTACCTTAAAAATGTGCAAAAATTTTGAATACATGTTTCTCCAAAGTGGAAATACAAATGACCAACGGCACATGAAAAACTGTTGAACATTACTAGATACCAGGGAAATGCAAATCACAACTACAGTGAGATACTATTTCATACTGTATTTATATTTATATTTAACAGAAAATTACAAGTGCTAGAGAGGCTGTGGAGAAATAGGAACACTCCTCCACTGTTGGTGGGAATGTAGATTGGAGCAGCCTCTGTGGAAGATAGTTTGGCAGTATCTCAAGAAACTGAGTATAGAAATGCCATATGATTCAGCAATTCCATTACTAAGTATATATATTCAGAACTGAAAGCAAGGATGTGAACTGACATTTGCATACTGATGTTCACAATTGCTGAAATGTATAACCAGCACAAGTGCCCATCAGCTGATGAGTGGATAAACAAAATGTGATATGAAAATACAACAGAATACTACTCAGAAACCAGGATGCATATAACATGGATGAACCTTGGGAATATTATGTTGAGTGAAGTAAGCCAGACACAAAAGGACAAATATTGTATGGCTTCATTAATATGAATAAATTACCATGAATAAACTCCAACTCTAGAGTATAGGTTCCTAGAAGATAGAATGTGGGTTGAGAATGGAGCTGATAATCAATGTATATAAAATTTTCAATAAGGTATATGGAGAGAGTATAACACTGCTGATACATAAATATGATTATGGCTTAATGATTACCAAGTTCTTTTATTTTTTGTCTTGATCCATCACAGTTAGAATGGCTTTGTCTTATAATAATGTTCTGAAATAGCTTATGTATAACAAGACACCACCAAGACCTAGGTGTGTTTTCCAAGCCAACTCGTAGCAACACTGCTTTTCTCTGTCTTGGATATGATTTGTAGGTGTTAGCTGGCACCAAATAAAATTGGGTAGAAGTGGTAAAAAAAAAAAAAAAAGAACATAAAAGTCAATAAAAGATCAAATATCCAATTTAAAACATGTGCAAAAAACTAAAATAGACAATTTTCCAAAGAGGAAATAAAAATGGTGAAAAACCACGTCAAAAAATGTTCAATATGACAAATACTACATTACCCCTCTGATATGAATTAAGCAATTCAAGTCTTCTCAGAGACCTAAAGTCTGGAGCATAGCCTTACAGGAAGTAGAAAGTGAGATGGATTTGAGCCAATGTCCATATGGGTAAAATCTATGAAAACATGGAAGTGAATAGATGCACAGTGAAAGGATATGACAAGGGTGTAGAGACACTATTGGGTTGGGCGGTGCACGATGATGGGGCCTAGTGCTGGGAGGATTGGTCAGATTGCCCTTGAAACTTGGGGAATGTTGGGGGAGGGAGCAGGTGATCGCAGGCAATTGGTTGGTACATGGTTGAAAAGATAATGTTGAGAAAACTCATTTGACGATATAATAAGGTAGGATTACTGGTTAAGGGTGTTGGATGGGGGGTCACTAGGCAGAGGGTGCAGCTGGGGCAGGCTTCTATGAGGTGTGAGTATGCTCATCTTGTTAGAGTGTGCTAAATCAATGGGTGGAAAACTATAAAATGAGCAGAAAAGTGTTTTATGCCCATTCTGGGGAGGTGGGATGTTTACAAAGAGAGGGGAGGGTGTCTCTTGAGAGAATGAGTGGTTCCTAATAGGGCAGGACAGACTAGTGTGTCAATCCCTCAACATTGTTGCAAGTATCTGTGAATCTTTTCTTTCAAGAAGTGATGCTTGGTTGTCACTGTGGGCTTCAAGAGGCTTGAGAGATAGGGATAGAATAGATTAAAGAGTGCATAATTAGTAGGCAATGGACGTGTTCTGCATAGTCATGCAATGATGGATACAGGCCATGTTAAAGTTCAAAAACTTATAGAAGTGTACTGTCTAAAATGACAACCATAATGTAAACTACTGACCATGGTTAGTAGCTATGTTTCAATATTTGTACATCAGTTGTAACAAATGTAACATCCACATATAAAAAGATCATTAATAGAGAAGGGGAAAAGGGGAAAGAATGTTGGGTATATGGGAGAACCCGATTCTGTACGTGACTTTACTGTGACCTAAAACTTCTCTGAGGACATACTGAAAAAAATAAAAATGGTAAGATGCTGTGGAAGAAATGGAAGAAATTAGGACAACACCTATTACAGTGATGAAAGTCAAAACATCAAAAAAGTTATAATATTTCATTTTTAATACCCCAATTTTTTTACTTTTTTCTAGTTTTTCTAAATTATTACGTATTTTATTTCTAATGTTTAAAGCTATTATTACTATCTCATAGCCCTATTAATTAAGTTTGGCAATGTATTAGGCTTCATTTCTGAAGAAGTTTTGGATCACCTTGGGGTTCAGCTATGGCAAGTTAGGGGGAATGATGTGCGGTGTCATTCATGTGGGATACATCAGAAGGAGTCCACCTAGGCATGCATATTGGGTATATAGGTATGTTCAGATGTTCATTAGGTATAGCCACAGTGGGTAGAGATTCACATGACAACTGATGGAGTGTTGGGTTTCCATCCCGGAGACCTCTGCAACAATCCCCAGTGGAACAGTAACACTCCCCCAAGTATAGGGGCAATAACCAGTGAAGAAGTATGGTCCAGTGATGGGCCCTTAATATTGATGACCATGCTTATGAGACTTTTTTGCTTGTAATTTCAACTTGGCCTAGTATTGCAGGGTACCTAAGAGTTACCTCCTGAGCCTTCATGTTCCTCAAATGTGGCCACTCTCTAAGCCAAACTCAACATATAAATGCATTACATTCCCTCTAGAATGGGACATGACTCCCAAGAATGAGTTTACCTAGCGATGAGGGATTACTACCAAGCACTGGCTGGTGATGCATCTGGAAAAAGACCTTGAATAAAAGGGGGAAATCATAAAGACAAATGAGTTAATATGGCTAAGAGACTTCAAAATGAGTCAGGAGGTCATAAGACGGATCGTGCTTATACACATTTCAGCAGGATCTTATAGACAGCCAAAGTTGATCCTGCCCCAGGTAGTGGTATTCCTGAAGGCTCTGGAGACTCCCAGGTCCTGTTGTCATGGCAGATGGCTCTGGAGTCTGGTGCCTTGCCAGTGGCCCCTAGTTCGGAATTTGTGCTCCTAAGTGTGACTGAGTTGGACAAAGATGTGACTTCTCTACACAGGCCTCTTCTGAACCTTTTATTGAAACTTTGGTTGGCACTGGGTTTGGTATATGCTCAAGAGACTTGAATCTCTGGGTTGTCCACTTGCCAGCTGGGCTGTGAGCCTCAGTGAAGTTCCAAAATCTTCAACATCCAGTTCATTGGACTTACCCAGATCAGCTAACAAGAAGGTGAGGATGGATATCAGCCACACCAAGGAACTGAGAAAGTCTATAAGTGCAAACAAGAGAGCCCCATTCATCAACCATGTGGGATCAAAGGCC
Source organism: Dasypus novemcinctus (assembly GCF_030445035.2). NCBI lineage: Eukaryota > Metazoa > Chordata > Mammalia > Cingulata > Dasypodidae > Dasypus > Dasypus novemcinctus. The sequence continues at coordinate 91,318,319 of NC_080689.1, read as the reverse complement.
CCTCTCAATTAAGAGAGGGAATAGACATCACCACTCTAGAGTCTTCAAGATTGGGGAATAAAATATGGACTAGAGTGGACTTACTAGTGTTCTGCTATATAATTATTGTGACTTTAGAAATGGGAGAAATTATATTATTGATGTGGAGACAGTAGATCCTGGAGTTGCTGAAGGCAGGAAGAGGGAAAAAGAGGTGTTATACAGGGGCATTTCTGGGACTAGGAGTTATCCTGAATGATATTTCAGGGACAGATGGAGGACATTGTATATCCTCATATAACCCACTGAATGGATATCATCTCACATCTCATTGAATGGTCTTTATTAAAAAAAAAAAAAAACAGAAACAACAAGTGATAGAGAGGATGTGGAGAAGAAGGAACACTCCTTGACTGTTGGGAAGGAAGAATGGCACAACCACTATGGAAGATATTTGGTAATATAATAAGGTTGGGATACTGGTTAACACTGGTAGTTCCTCAGGAAGTTAAATATAGAAATGACACAGGATCCACCAATCCTTCTACCAGGAATATATCCAGAAGAACTGAAAATATTAATGCCAACAGACATTTGCATACAAATTATTCACATTTCCTGAAAGATGGAAAGAATTCTAGTGCCCATCAACCGATGAATGGAAAAACCAAATGTGATATATACATACCATGAAATATTATTCAGGTGTAAAAAAGGAATGAAGTCCTGATGTATGCAACAACATAGATGAACATGAGGATATTGTGCTCAATGACACAAGTCTGGCACAAAAGACAAATATTGTATGATCTCACCCATATGAACTAAGTATTAGAAGCCAATTCAAGGAGTTGAAATCTAGAATATAGGTTAACAAGGGATGGATTGGCATAGAAAATGGAGAGCTGCTGCTTAATTTAAACAGAATTTCTATTTAGGTTGACTGTAAATCATTGGAACTGGATAATGGTGATGGTAGTACATTATTTTGAGTGTTGTTAATAATGCTGAAGTATGAATGTCAATGATGTTTGTTCTGTTTCATAGCAAAACATACTTATATGTGTACCATTAACCAAATTTGTCTTGCACAAAGCATTCACTATCCTATACAAGCCTGTCTCATTTTTTAGCTTTCCTTCTTTGATATACACTAACCTAGACTTTCCCTTTCAACCATGAATATTCCATTTATTAGTGCTGCTAATTATAAACACTGCGGTGTACTTTCAACAATTTTATTCATTTCCAATTATGAGCAACTTTTCTACCAGAATTGCAAAAATCAAATCTTCACCTCTCCGTTCTCTAACATCATTCTATCTTCTGGTGACCTATATTCTACCTATTAAATCGATGAATTTACTCATCTTATTTTGTTCATATTAAGACCGTACAATGGTTGTCTTTTTCTCTCTGGCTTGTTTCACTCAATATAATAGCCTCAAGTTTTATCCATTTTGTTACATGCTTCATGACTTACTCCTTACTGCTGAATAATACTTCAAAATGAGCATATACCATAATTCGGTTATCTATTTATCAGTTGATGGACAGCTAGGTTGTTTCCATCTTTTGCTAATTGTGAATAATGTCACTGTGAACATTCCATCAGCATGTCAATATCTGTTCATATGCATTTCTCTCAGTCCTTCTTGGTATATACCTAGTAGTGATATTGCCAGGACACATGGCCAATCTATATTAAACTTCCTTAGGAATCTCCAAACAGTCTTCCACAACAACTGTACCATTCTTTATTCCCATTAATAATGTGTAAACATTTCTCTCTCCACATCCTCTCCAACACTTGTAGTTTTCTGTTAATTTTTTTCTTTCTTATTTTTTAAATTTTCTTTAAAATGTTACATTCAAAAAATATGATATCACCATATACCCCCCGCCCCACCCCTCCCACATCAACAAAACTTTTCCATCATTGTGGCACATCCACTGCACCCGGCAAATACATTCTGGAGCACCGCTGCAGCACATGGACAGTGGTCCACATTGTAGTCCACACTCTCCCCCAGTGCACTCAGTGGGCCATGACAGGACACACAAGGTCCATCATCTGTCCCTGCAGCACCACCTAGGATATTCTGTTAATTTTTTAAATAGTGGTCATTCTAAAAGCTGCAATATGATATCACAGTACAGCTTTGATTTGCATTCCACCAATAACTAGCGAGGCTAATTATTTTTTCCATTTTGTATTTCTTTTTGTAAAACTATCTAATCCAATTCTTTGACCCATTTTCACTTGGGTCATTTGTCTTTTATTGTTAAGTTGTAAGACATAATTATAAATCATGGATATTAAATCCTTGTCAAATACATGGAATCCAAATATTTTCTCCTTTGAGTAAGTTGCCTTTTCACCCTCTTGACAATGTCCTTGAGGTGGAGACACGTTTAATTTCAAAAGGTGCCATTTTTCTAATTTTTCTTTCATTGATTGGATTTTGGCTTTAAGGTTCAAGAGATCCAGACTTATCACAAGATCTTCAAGCTGTTTTCTCACATCATCTTCTAGGAGTTTTATAATCCAGTTTTTTATGTTTAGTCTTTTGATCCATATTTACATGATTCTTTTATAGGGAGTATTTGAGTATTTTTGCTGCTATTGTAAATGGAATTTTCTCCAATTTCCTCCTAGATTTTTCAGTACTATGTACAAATACATTAATGATTTTTGTATGTTGATATTGCACCCTGCTAATTTGCTGAACTCATTTATAGCTCAAGTAGCTGTGTCTTAGACACTCAAATTATCTAAATACAGGATCATGTTATCCACAAATAGTGAGAGTTGTACTTTCTTTTTTCCTATTTGGAGGCCTTTACATTGTTTTTCTTGTCTAATAACTCTATTTAGAGCTTCTACTACAATATCATGGCAGTGGGCAACCTCGTTCTCTTCCTGATTTTAGAGGGAAAGCTTTCAACCATTCGCCACTGAGTATAATGTTGACTGCATGTTTTTCATACATACCATTTGTCTTATTGAGAAATTTTCCTTATACACCTATCTTTTGAAGAGTTTTTATGAAAAAAGAATGCTAGAATTTGTTGAATGCATTTTCTGCATCGATTGAGATGACCATGTGGCTTTCATCCTTCAATTTGTTAATGTGGTGTATGACACTGATTTATCTTCTTATTTTAAACCAGCCTTGCATACCAGAAATAAATCCCTCATTGTCATGATATATAAGTCTTTTTATATGCTGCTGGATTTGATTTGCAAGTATTTTGCTGAAGATTTTGCATTTATATTTCATTAGAGATTGCCCTGTAATTTTGTTTTCTTGTCTATCTTTATCTGGCAGTGATATTAGGGTGATGCTGGATTCATAAAATGTGTGCAGTAATTTTCCCTCCACTTCGTTTCTTTTGGAAGATTTTAAATAGGATTGGTGTTAATTATTTTCAAAATGCTTTGAAGAATTCATCTGTGAAACCATCTGGTCCAGACTTATTTGCAGGGAGATTTTTGATGACAGAATCAGTCTCTTTGAAAGTTATTGATTTGTCAAGTTTTTGTGTTTCTTGTAGCATCAGTGTAGGTTCTTTGTGCATTTCTAGGAATCTGTCCATTTCATCTAGGTTTTCTAGGTTGTTGGTGCACAGTATTCCATAATATCTTCATATGACCCTTTTCATTTCTGTGGAGTCAGACATAACTTTACCCCTTTCAGTTCTGATTGTATTTATCTGCTTCTCTCTCTTTTTTCTTTGTTTGTCTATCTAGGGGATTGTCAATTTTATTGATTTTCTCAAAGATACAGCTTTTGGTTTTCTGTATTTTTTTTTTTTTTGGTTCTCATTGTCATTTATTTCTTCTCTAATCTTTAACATTTCTTCCCTTCTGCTTGCTTTAGGATGGGTTTGCTGTTCTTTTTCTAGTTTCTCTAGTTTTTCAGTTAAATATCTGAGTTTAGTTACATTTTCTCTTTTTAATATAGGTGATAAGGTGTATAAATTTCCCTCTCAAGACTTCCTTGTCTTTGTCCCATAAGTTTTGGTAATTTGTGTTCTTGTTTCATTCATTTCAATATACTTACTAATTTCACTTGCAGCTTTTTCTTTGATCCACTAATTATTTAGGTGTGTGTTGTTTATCCTCCACACATTTGCAAATTCACTTTTTTCCCTGTCCTTAATTTTCAGTTTCAACCCACTATGAACTGAGAAGGTGCTCTGTATAATTTTTGTACATATTAAGAGCTGCTTTGTGCCCTAACATGTAGTCTATCCTGAAGAATGTATAACCCACTGAGTTTGGATGCAGTGTTCTGTATACATCTGTTAGGTCTAACTCATTTATCATATTGTTCAAATTTTCTGTTTCCTTGTTCATCTTTTATCTACTTGTTCTAACTAATGATGTGAGTTGGGATTTGTGTTCTGCAAAGATTATTGTAGAGGTGGCTATTTCTCCCTTCATTTTTTTCCTTTCTATTTTTTGTCTCCCCTACCCCTTCAGTTTTGACAGAGTTTTCTCATGTATTTTGCAGCACCCTGGTTAGGTGCATAGATATTTCTGACTGTTATAACTCTCTGATGGATTTTGCTTTTATTAATATATAATGTGTTCAGTTATTTTCCCTCCACTTCATTTTTTTTGAAGAGTTTAAACGGGTTTGGTATTAATATATAATGGCCTTCTGTATCTCATAAATTTTTTTTACATTTAAATTCCATTTTGTCTGATATTAATATAGCTACCCATGTTCTTTTTTATTATTATTTGAGTGGAGTATCTTTTTCCATACTTTTTCTTACTGCCAATTTGTATTCCTGTGTCTAAGGTCAGTTTCTAGTAAGCAGCATATGGCCATCTCATGGTGGTTTTTGTTTGTTCATTTTTCATTCACATTCAGTGGTATCCCTTTAAATGCATCATTTACTTCCACCATTTTATTCTTTGAATTTCATATGTCTTATCTTGTTTTTGTCTGTCTTTTTACTTTTTTGGTTTTCTTTTCTGCTATTCTTTCTTCTATACTCTCCTCCAGGCTTCCCTCTCCTGTCGTTTTCTTTCAAAATCTAAAGTGTCCTTGAATATTTCCTACAATGATGCATTCTTTTTTAAGAACTCTCTTAGTTTCTGTTTGTTTGTGAATGTTTTATACTCACTCTCCTATTTGAAGAATAATTTTGCTATACACAGAATTATTGGCTAGCACTTTTCTTTTTGTATCCTAATTGCAGTATACCACTGTCTTCTCACTTCCATGGTTTCTGATGAGAAATCTGCATTAAGTCTTACGGGTGTCCTTACTATGAGATGGTTTGTTTCTCCCTTACTGCTCTGAGTATTTTCTCTTTATCTTTGACATTTGACATTCTGAGTAGTATGTGTCTTGGATAGGTCTAATTTATGCTGATTGGTGTATGGTGTGCTTCTTGGATATGTTATTTTATTCTTTCATGAGAAATGGGAAATGTTCTGCTATTATTTCCTCAAATACTCTTTCTGTAACTTTTACTTTCTCTTCTCTTTCTGAAAATCCCATGACACATATGTAATTTTGTTTCATATTGTCATTAAACTCTTTGAAGACCTGATGATTTTTTGACCCCATTCTTTTCTCTCATCCTTCTTTCTTTCTTCAAATTTAGCTATTCAGTCTTTGGTATCACTTATTCTTTCTCCTATCATTTTGAGTCTGCTGTTGTATGCCACTATAGTATTTGGATATCACCTACTGTGTCTTAACTCCCATGAGATCTGTTACTTTTCTGTTCAGTATTTCAAATTCTTTTTGCTCTCTCTCAATGTCTTCTTGATGTCACTTGTCTCTTTGCACATATTGTCTTTAAACTCATTAATTAGATTTTGGAAATTTGCGTGCATCTTGCTAATTAGTTCTCTCAAATGCTTTGTCTTCTCTGGGGCTTTGATACATTCCTTTTCTTGGTCCATGTCTTCCATTTTCTCAGTATGGCTTATAATTTTTACGGATGTCAAGGCATCTTATTAGGATGAAGGTTACTCAGATGCTCAATTTCTTTCTCTTTTGTAGGGATTTAGTGGCTGAAGCCTGTGTTATCACGGTTCTTTGATTCTTGCCCTGCTAGTTGCTCAAAACTGGGCCCTGAACCCAGTAGTTCATTGCAGACCCACTACTTGGGGCCTTGGGGAGGAAAGGTATAAAGGCCAGAAAAATACCTTCCTTATTTTTAATTTTCTTATGTACACGTCCTTGTTCTGCCAGCAGATTGTGGACTTTGACAGCCCTCTCATTCAGTGCATGGTCTGAGGTGTTTGTTACAACACAGACAAGATCAATGTAAAAGAATTTCCCTGCCTGGAGGCTAAGAGCACTGTAATTCAAACTTTCTCAGAGACAGTTCTCCAGGTTTCTCTAGCAGCTCCCTTCTTTTCCCTGCATAGGATATATTTCCACTCCCCACCATGTCCTCAAAGATCAGTTCCAGATAGTAGAGAAGTTGAATGAGAACAAGATTAACAACTGGTCTTGAATGATCAGATTTGGTGACAAACTCATGGACTTTTGATGTATACCATAAAAATTAATATATGCATTTAAAATGTATTGTATTAGCAGAAGCCACACCTCTTTTCTATAAAGGGCACCTTATTTTCCAGTAACAAAATTCATGGAAAACAAATCTGACATGGTATCCAAAATGGATATTTGTGCTGAAAAAGAATATTAGTGAAGATGATGCTTAAATTCAAATAAAGTCTTGGGTTTAATTATTATATATGTATAAATGCACTAGGGTTATGTGTAATGGTAACATTTTGGGAAACTGAAAGTATGGCAAATGGAATCTCTGTATTATCTCAGCAGCTCAATTGTATCATTGATATGGACATGGTGGCCATGGGAGTTTCTGAGGGTTGGAAGAGGGAGGAAGAGGTGTGATATGGGGCATTTTGAGGACTGGGAGTTGTTCTGAAATCTATTGCTGGGACATATACAGAACGTTGTGTATCCTACCATAACCCCCTGGATGGACTGGGGCAGAGTGTGCAAGTGGTCCTTGCAGTGTGGCAATGCTCCCAATTGTATTCAAAAATGAATGTGCCTAACTGATGAAAGGGGATGATGATGTGGGAGGGGTGGGGTGCGATGGGGAATCGGGTATATGGGAACCTCTTATGTTTTTTAATGTAACATTTTGTTTGACATATTTACTTTAAAAAAAAAAGACAATAAAAAGAGATAAAAACTATTAGTGAGGAACCCAAAATGTTTTTCCATGGGTTATAGCCATTGATAATTGCTGTGTTTGATAAAACCAAGAAAATGTTAAAACATTTATTAATTCATTAAAAAATACATACATGTTGTTAATGTGGGAAAATGTGGCAGAGGTAGGGAATGGGGCATAATGTGAATCCCCTATATTTTTATGGAACATTTATGTAATCTAAGCATCATTTTTTAAAATATATGTTTATAAAGTATATTAAAACAAAATGAAAAAAAACAAAAACAATGAAAGAATTCGTAGTTTAAAAAAAGATCTATAAAGTCATGCTGGTTTATTTTAATTCAATAGTAACATTTTATTGGGAAATAAAATATTTTAGACTAATGTTTAACTAGAGAACACAGTGAAGATAGTAATTAGAAGCCTTGAGGACCAACGCAAGTCAGCTACAACAATCAAAAAAAATTCCTGAAGGAGGTGCCTCCTTCAGCCCCTCCTCCACCATAAGGTAGTTTTTCAGTTCCAGTGTTAGACTCCAGTCCTTATTAGGCTGTGCTGACCACTTTACTACCTACTTCCACATCCCCTACACCAACCTGAGTAGAGAAACCACATCTGAGTCCAACTCTGTCACACTGTGTCTATAAACACCAAAGCTGGGCTCATTTTTTGCCCCTATTTTAATCTGAACAGTTTCAAAGAAAAGAAAGGGGAAGTGGAATATGTACCTATATGCACACATGCACAAACACACCTATACTCCTTAGCAGAATAAGTAATTCTCTCTTGTCACTCCTGAAGTCTCGCTTCAAAAATTAAAGAAAATATGCAGCATTCCATTGGTTTCCCATAATCTAATGATTTCTGTGACCTTAATTGCTGCCATTATTATTATGTCTTGTTCCCAACATAACAAAATCCGAAAGCAGCATCATAGATATTTACATGTACCTGAACATGTGCGTAACTGCAGGGCACTTATGTAATCATAAGTGCCTACTTCAGAGACCGGACTCTTGACTTCCACAACAAGATATACTTCACATGACTCAGAATCCTGTTTCAGATCGCAGAATTTGCTGAAGTCAAAATATAAAACAGCTGGAGAAGATTAAGTACTTGGTTCTGTTAACATATTTGTTAATTAAAGTCATAAAATATTCTTCATCATTATACATTCCGTTAACTCAGAAAAAGAGAATGTGGAAATTAACTTTAAATAAAAAGTATCCTTCCTTCCTCCCACTCCCCCATACTCTATAACATGTTTTCCCTGGGAGGAAACCTTGAAAAGCCCACTACATATTAGTGTGTCATGCATAAATGTCTCCAATTAAAAAAATTTGGTAGTTGTAATTCCATTAGAAAAATGTTTACAGGCCACCTGGGGTCAGCTGCAATAGTACCTGCCTTTGAAGAGGAAGGCCCCCCGGGCTGGGACCCCTGCGTGAGTCAGTGTCAGACCTCAGTGGCGTGTCCTAAGGGCGGGATGTTGGATCTGTTGTCTGGGGCTCCACAGGAAGGGAGGCTAATCAGGTTACACTGTTATAGACCAGCGATATTGACCAGACACAGACTTTGAATAAAGTTCCAATTGAGAGCTTTATTAGCTGTGTGGTGACTGCCTCATCCTATGCAGAGGAGAGAACAGCCCTGAGTCTCAGGGAAGGGGTGGTTTTATAGCTTTTTAGGAAGGGGGGCGTCTACTAATAAGCGAGCAAGTAAGCAGGCACAGAAGTGGAACACTGTGGTTAGCAGAAGATAGTGTATATATATATTTTTCTTTTGAAAAGCCTTTTCTTGTGAGCAGTCCCAAGTTATTTATTGGCACTCTCCTTACAGGCTGTCCTATGTTATTTATTGGCACTCTCTTTATTTATTTTTTTATTTTTTTCACATTTTTTAATTTAATTCATTTTTTAAAATATTACATTCAATAAAATGAGGTCCCCATGTACTCCCCACCCTCTTCACCCCATTCCTCTCTCCATAGCAACATTCTCCTCCATCATCATGACACATTCATTGCATTTGGTGAATACATCTCTGAGCACTGCTACACCTCATGGTCAATGGTCCACATCATAGCCCACACTCTCCCACGTTCCATCCAGTGGGCCATGGGAGGATCTACAATGTCCGGTAATTGTCCCTGCAGCATCACCCAGGACAACTCCAAGTCCAGAAAACACCTCCACATCTCATCTCTTCCTCCCATTCCCCACACCCAGTAGCCACCATGGCCACTTTTTCCACACCAATGCCACATTTTCTTCGATTACTAACCACAATAGTTCATGAATAGAATATCAGTAAGTCCACTCTAATCCATATTCTATTCCTCCATCCTGTGGACCTTGGATTGGTTGTGTCCATTCCATATCTATGTCAAGAGGGGGCTTAGATTCCACATGGATGCTGGATGCAATCCTCCTTCTTTCAGTTGTAGGCACTCTTGGCTCCATGGTGTGGTGTTTGACATTCTTCACTTCCATGTTACCTGAGTGGGGTAAGTCCAATAAACCAGAGTGTAGGAGCTGAAGTCTGTTAAGGCTCAGGACCTGGCTATCATATGGTCAGTCCAGAGATTCAGGTCCCCTGGGTATACACTAAACCCCAGCACCAACTATAATTCTGGTAAAGTAACAGGAAAGGCTTGTGAAAAGAGATCACATCTGAGTCCAGCTCCATCACACAGAAACACCAACTCCAAAGAAGGGCCAACTGACATGGCAGTGAACTCCATCTGCCATGGCGATAAAACCTGAGGGTCTCTGTAGCCCTCAGAAGAACCAATACCCGGGGTTGTAACTACTTTATCTGTCTCTGAGACTCTGCTCAGGTGTGCATAAGGGCAATCCCTCTGATAACCTCCCGGCTCATTTTTAGAGACTCATAGCCATATAAACTCATTTGTCCTTTCCATTTCCCCCTTGATTTAGGTCAAAAATCATTTTTAACTCCTGTTATTATATGTAGACAGGGATATTCTGCTGGTCCTAGTTGAACCTTTTATTCAAGGTCATTTTCTAGTTACGTCATCAGCTGGTACTTGGTAGTGATCCCTTGGTGCCAGGGAGGCTCATCCCTGGGAGTCATGTCCCATGCTGGGGGGGAGGCAATGCATTTACATGCTGACTTTGGCTTCGAGACTGGCCACATTTGAGCAACACGGAGGCTCTCAGGAGGGAACTCTTAGGCACAGTGCTGCTCTAGGCCTTGTTCTTATTTCAGGTGCACAGGCTCACAAGCATAGTCATTAGTATCAGGGGCTCGTTGTTGGACCTTCATTCCTTTTTGGTCTTTGCCGTTGCACTTGTGGGATTGTTGCTGTTCCTTTAGTGACTGTGATAGAGCTCCCCTGGCTAGGAACTCAGCACTCCCTCAGTTGTTGTTTTTAATTGTTTCCACTATGAAAATATTCAAATATTTTTATGTACCCTGGATATATGCCCTGTAGAACTCCCTGTCCACCATATGTCCCCTGTCAATAACATCCCACACCAGTATTCCTCTGCTGCCATTGTTGAACCTCTCTGTAATCCAAAACTTCCTGAAAGGTGAAGCCCAATATATTGCCAGGTTCCCTTAATAGTAAAATGTAATATAGCAATGAGTTTAAAGGTTAGATATAGAATACATATTAATTTGGGAAAATTCCACATCCTATCTTTTTCTTTTCTTTTTTCTAATTATTAAGCTTATGTTCACAAGAGTTTTGGATCACAGTAATTCATGTATGCAATATACAGTACTCCCACATATCCAACATAAAACCTTTTCCCTTCCACAGCAATAATCTTTTTACCTATTCATACAATATTTACTGAAACTGATGTACAGATATTGAGACAATAGCTTTCAAACAAGGTAACATTTGTGTTTACATTGTGGTTTATACTTTAGGCTATACAATTTTCTAAATTTTTAGTTATCCTATGTTTTACATTATGATTTACATTTTAGCCTATCAGCCCCTATATATTTTTGGTATAATTTTACATGTCTTTTTTTTTTTTATTGACTTTGTAATAATATTACATTAAAAATATATATGTGAGGTCCCATTCATCCCCACCCCCCCACCCCCCCTCTCCCCCCCCAACAACACTCGTTCCCATCATCATGACACATCCATTGGATTTGGTAAGTACATCTTTGGGCACCTCTGCACCTCATAGACAATGGTCCACATCATGGCCCCTACTCTCCTCCATTCCATCCAGTGGGCCCTATGAGGATTTACAATGTCCGGTGATTACCTCTGAGGCACCATCCAGGGAAGCTCCATGTCCCAAAGACGCCTCCACCTCTCATCTCTTCCTGCCTTTCCCCATACCCATTGTCCACCATGTCCACTTTTCCCAATCCAATGCCACCTCTTCTATGTGGACATTGGATTGGTTGTGTCCATTGCACCTCTATGTCAAGAGGAGGCTCAGATTCCACATGGATGCTGGATGCAATCCTCCCATTTTCAGTAATTTTACATGTCTTATACCCATCCTTGCATACTCTTGTGAAACACTTCTATTGCCCTCACAGTTATGCTGGTTCCATCTATTCAATACCTATTTTCCCCTCCCCTTAGGGCCCACAGTGACAGTCAGTCTTCATTTCTTGAAGAGCCATGTCCAGAGATACTTGCAACAGTGTTGAGGGCTTGACATGCGAACTGCCCTAATGCCCTGGGAGCCACCATTTCTCTTCAGAGATACAGTTCCCTCTATTTTATGGCATCAGTCTTCCCCAGGATGTGCGTATACATTCACTCTCATTATATGGGTCTCTACCCAATGATATAACCCACTCTGGCAAAATGAGCATTCACATATTCCCTAGGAGTCTGTCCTGCATAAGATTATCCCCTTTAAGTATCTTAAACAGGTAACCTTCCTTATTATATTTTTGAAAAGGTTTTCTCAGCATTATACTCTCAACGAACACCTGGCAATCTCCTATGTTCATATGTTGCCCCACCCTCCCTCCAATTTCTTGGGCAATACTACCCATCCCTAGCCCACCTCAAGCCCACAAAGCCCCACCCAAAGGTAACCCTATGCCCCCATTTTATCCCTTCCTTGTACAAATACCTCCAGCTTATCATAGATTTCACCCATGTAGGTGTCAGTTTACATCCTTCTTCTACCCCCCGATTTCCTATAAACGTATCATCCAGTCTCTAGCTCTCTGAGGCAGCTTGGTTTACTTATTTCATATCATTGAGGTCATGTAGTATTTGTCCTTCAATGCCTGGGTTGCTTCACTCAACATAAGGTTCTCAAGATTCATTCATGTTATCACGTGTGTTTGTAGTGTATTTGTTCTTAAAGCCGAGTAGTATTCCATTGTATGTATATACCACATTTTATTTATGATTCATCTGTTGATGGGCATTTGCGTCGATTCCAACTTTTGGCGATAGTGAACAATGCTGCTATGAACATTGTGCATATATCGATTTGTGCCCTTGTTTTCAGTTCTGCTGGGTATATACCAAACCGTGGAATTGCTGGGTCATATGGCAAATCTATGGTTAGTTTTTTGAGAAACTGCCAAACTGACCTCTAGAATGGCTGAATCCTTCTGCATTCCCACCAGTGGTGGATGAGTGTTCCCATTCCTCCACATCCTCTCCAGCATTTGTATTCTTCTGTTTTTTTCATAGCTGCCAAGCTTATGGGAGTAAGATGGTATCTCATTGTAGTTTTCATTTGCATTTCCCTGATAGGTAGAGATTTGGAGCATTTTTTCATGTGCTTTTTAGCCATTTGTATTTCTCTTTATTTCTTAATGTAGTTCTATTCTTATTTTCCCTAAGTGGCCTTACCCTTACAACACAATGGGGAACACAGACTCCAGCATGCCCAGAGGCTGCCAGGTGTGCACGTCATCCTCCTGGGGAGCCCAGAGCACAGGGGGCATCCACCGACTCTTAGTTGTGTGGCGGTGATGGACTGTGGGGCCGCAATGTGGCCCAGCCCAATGCCCTGGTCAAACTCATGGGCGGCCACCACGAGCAGGTCCATCTAGAAAGTTACTAAAATTATGAAGAAAATGAAATCACTGTTGGAATTATACTATTTTCTAATGGAACCATCTGACGTTATTGATGTAAAAAAAGCCATCATTGAACTGTTTGCAAAAACTTTCTACTCTTAATGGAGCCAAGAAAAAAAAAAAAACACAAAAGTCACATTACATTTCCAACCTGCACAGAAAAACATGAGATTAAAGAAATTAATTTGGAAGAACTCCCATTTGATCTTAATGAAATCTCATCTGTCATAGATTATTAAACCTTCAGCAGATACGTGAGGTAAATTGATTTTAGGACTAGAGATATAAAAATAAGTTTCCCTGAGAAACAATTGCTAGGATTCTGTCACTGATGTGTATTCTGGATTCAATGTGATTAGCCGTCATGTCGTGCAGTAAATGAGGAAACGTCAATAAAACTTTAGTGAATTATATTTGTCATCTGCTACATATTGTCAAACAGAAAATCTATAATTTTTCCTCTAGCATACACTTTTATTTTCTGATTTTATTGCTGCCCAAAAAGTTGCTTATGAAATAAAACACTATACAAACAAATAAAATAGTCATGATTTACACCATACAGTAAGTGACAGAACCACTTAACCAAGAGAATTTATGGTATCCTCTATTGCTTCTATGGCATGACTCTTGCATCTTTTGTCCAGCAAATATTTTACATTTGACTCATGTATAATTTCCTTTGTTTTCCACAATTTAAGTCAAGTTCAAACTGATATCTTTGTGCATCAAGGGGGACACAACAGACTAAAGCCAGTGTACCCAATGGAATGGAAGGACAGATGCATCAATATTTCACCCATCATCTTCTGAGACTAGATAGAGTTAGCTTTATGAAGATGAAAAGGAAAAGGGTCGAGAAAGCAAGAATGGTTATTGCAGGTTTCTCTCAGATTTAACCACATGGTAGAGAGAGAGCTCTGTTCTTTACACAGGGATCTCATTAAATAAGATCATAGCAGAAGCTAGAAGCAAAATAATTAAAAGAATAAATAAATAAAGATCACTATCCCACCGTGATTTTTAAAAATTGGAGCTATTAATGATCCTTTTTGATATAATTAAAATCTGGGACAAATGCTAAACTGGAAAGTATACTACAACAATTTATATAAGGTCAGAATTTTTCAGATACATTTGGAGAGAGAAAGTTGAGGAATACACAAAAGAACGCAACCTCTGAAAGGTTACCAAAGTCACATAATCAACTAAGATCATCTCGGTATCCCAGATAATCAGCATAACAGAATCATGGGGAAACTGTTTAAAAATACAAGTCTTGAGCCACACCTGGACAAATTGGTCAGAATTCCCAGAACTGGAGTTCAGGAATCTGGTCTGAGCAAAGTCACCAGATTTATAGCTGCCTGCATGAGTCTGAGCACATAGTAACTAACGCTGCAACACACAAGCTGTGCCAATGACATCAGGATGAAAATAAAATGTTTTAGCATGATTTCATGAAGATAAGATGTACAAAATATAAAATGATAATCATTATAATTATATTAATGGTTAAGTAATGACAACCTGGCCAAGGATTGAAAATAGAACTGTGTGATTTTGAAATTACAGATCTATCTCTGAGTTTGTTCAGATCTTTGTAAAGAGCAAGCTGGTGATGAGTATTCAAGAGAAGAGCATGCAAAAATTAAGTTATGTCAGAAACTAGAGGATTCTGATGTATGACAATATACTTTTAATGTAATAAAGACTCAGGACATAATAGACTGAGAAGAAACAATCACTTATGAAGCATTGAAATGAAGTGAGTGCCCAAATGTGGTCGAGGTGCCAGGCACTGCTCAAACATTTACATGTATAGACACATTGAGACTCATGACAATCCTATAAAATCCATACAATTATTATATTCTTGTACCACAGAGTATTAAAGTAGCTTCAGTTGCCAGGGCTAGGATATATCAGTACTTTAAATACTAAAATTCATACTTTAGGTATCAAGATCATGGAGAAATCTGTGCTCATTTATAGATAGTTATATTTATAGAATTAGAGGAGTATGAAAAAGGAGAGGATGACTGTCCAGCTCTTGTTTATTGCTTTCTTTTTCTAACAACTCAATTTTATGGATACAACCAATAAAGCATAAACCATCAAAAGTGTACAATCAATGGTATGTGATATAAATGATATTTAGACTCATTTTTGCATATTGATCTTATATCTTAACACTCAGTGGAAATCACTTATTATCTCTATCAAGGAAGAAATATTCATGAAGTTTTCAGTCCTCCTTTCTGTAACTGGTCACTTGGTTGAAGTTCATCTACATCATTACCTTCTTCCACTACCCATTCCTTTTACCCTTCACCCTCAGTGAACACCACAGCTGACTGGTTCTTTGCCCAATGGGATGACTCAAGTCTACAATCCTGAAAATTCTGGGCCATTGATAGTCTAGCCTGGATTGAGTCATTGCAGTTTTCCATTGACTTTAATCACAGGGCATGGTAATACTAACAGATGCCCTAGGTGATCTCCTGTACTCTAAACAAACTCTTCCTTACCTCCATTGTGGAGGAAAATTCCTATTTCCTCTTGATAGTCAGGATCAAGCACCTCAGCCAGTACAGTAATTCATTTATTTCCCTTTTGATTCAGATGCATGAAGAGAACAAAGTAGGTAGCGGGCAGTCGTAACTTCCAGATCAAATAAATCATTGTGCTGTCTGGTGGAAGCACACCCCCTTCTAAGACCTGGAGACCAGCTGAGCTTAAAGTTTCAGCAATAGAAAGCAAAAACTATCCCTGTGGATCACCAGGAGTAACAGTGAGTGTGAGTAGTGCTACTCCCACTACCACCCTTTGATTTCTGGACCACTGAATCCCACCTATGGGGACAATAGCACCATAGAGTGGATGCTGATTTAAAGCATACAAAACTTCCTGGAAAAGATTGTCCCAGCCCTGCAACGTATTGTCACCTAGTTTACAAAGTAAATGAGTCATCAAAAGACCATTCTACTGAGGTGGAAGAATCCTGTATTTTTGTTGGATTTATCTCCCATCCTCTCTCATGCTCAGTGCAAGTAGTCCATTAGCAGCCATTGCTGTAACCCTAGTACACAGAAATGTAATGGGCCTTTAGTAGGTTGCAATTACTATTTTTTTAAGAAATATGTAAATGAAAAGATAAATTTTAGATGTCTGGTTGAGACAATTGTGACATGGAGAACATTGATTGTGGGTGGGGATTATTGAGAAAATACAACAGGAAGGGGACTGAAGATAGAAATTTCAACCCATCCCTGGCAGAGGCAGGCATGTGTTTATACAGTACATCTAAAGGGGAAAATATTCTTAGTTAGTGGGAGGGGTTTAACTTAGGTAAGACCCAAGTGCCTGTAGGGATGGCTAGGGGGAGGTGGGCTAGGGGCAATGAATTCCAGGGTGGGAGGGTTTAGTGGGGTCATGTGCCTTCTTGTCTATTCTTGTGAATAAAAGAAATGTATACGGACTTGTAGGCCTAGGATGGGGGCTGTTCTGTGTCACTGAGTTGCAGTTTCTTCTGAGTAAATGCATGGTCACCCTTTCACAATGGGGTAAGTTTAATAATAAACTTGCTGCTTCTGCAAGTTCTGGCTGTTATGGGGCCTAGGGATGGGGCCTAGTCCTATCATTCCCAGGTTTTGATTTTAATGTTAAAAAATAATGTAAGTTTAAGATTGGACAGCTAGGCTCACATGTGAAGGGTCAAGAAAAGGGGGCACCAACTCATTCTGGCTGCTTCCTGCTCTTAGGGGGCCATGGGTTTTCATTCACATGTGGCTCAGCTGGTGAAGTTTTGTGTTCTGAGGTGATTACTGATTGTTGTTCTCACAACAGGAAGGCCCCATTTATATATTCTTGGGTAGTGGTTGGAACAATTCAGTGGATGAATCCAGAGAGAAGCTGTAGGAGACAAGGGTGACATATGAGAAAGAGAAAAATAATTATTAGTGGGGCTATTAGGGGTATTAGTATAGCTTTTAAAGGTGAAGAAAAATATGAGAGAAAAGAGGAGAGCCAGGATTGGCTTCCATAATTTTCATCTCTTGCTGAATAATTTCAATGTTTTCCTTTAGGACTTTTAAATTCTCTTCTACTTGTCCAGTTTTATTTATGTAGAAGCAACAGGTTTCATTAATATTAGCACATGTGCCTTCAGAGACAACAGTAGAATGTCAAGGGCTCTTCGATTTTGAATGCCGACTGAGGCTAGGCTATTGATTTCTATTTGTTGATTAGTGATAGCTTGTACTGTGACATTCCAGGATAGCTGCAGTTGTAAGGAGATGTTCAAAACAGCTCTTACAAGGAGAGGAATTCCAGTGAACCAGAAAAGGTTCCAAAAGATAGTATGTTCTATCCCAGGTTTTTCTAGGATTGGGTTATTGTGGGCATGGAACTAAACACTGAATAACTGAAAAAGTGTCTTTTTTGCTTTCATGTTTTGGGGAAAGTGAGGTTTCAAGCAAGAAGCCAAGATTGGGGATTAAGCTGGAGGTGGCCACATCCTGTGATTGTAAGATTGTATCATTAGGGGTTATAGATACCATGGTACAGATTCCTGTCCAGACTGTCAGCTAAACTAAGTATGCTGAGTTACCGCAAAGAAAATAAAACCCTGTGCCAGGGTTAAAGCAGTGGAAGGGACCAGAAGGGATAAAGTAAGCATTGAGATGACTAGGAACTTGGAACATTTGGGTACCACTGTATACTACGTTGAACCCAGCAGAGAATAGTATGATTTGGATGGGTTGTAATTGAGACCAGTTTGACATAAAAGGTTTCGGAATAGAAAGGTTAAAAGTTGTTTTGGTTTCTTGTTAGTTTTTGACTGGACAGAGTTATATACTTGTCTGGATTGAATGCCAATTCTAAATATTTCTTTCTTTTGGTATGAGCTATTGAAACACAAGACATCTTCCCTATAGTTTTTTTATTACTAAACTTAGGTAGTATTCTTTGATTAATACAACTGTCATTCCATAGTAGTGTAGAATTGAGGCATTTTTAATGACTTTTGAGTTAGTTTGCCAAGTTAAGGAGGTTGTTTTACTCTGCTATACAATTCATAGAATATTCGCTACCATTCTATCAGTTGGCTTTTACATAGCAAGACTACCATTTTCAGCCACATCCCCACTTATCAACTAGCTATTAATGACTATGTATCACCATCCATTTTACACATTTTCACACTTGCACAGTAATCTAATTAAAATTTCTACATTAAACATCAGTAGTCCGTCTCAGGCCTTCTCATATCTCCTTTAGGAATCCACCACCTATCACCAAGTCTTGACAATATTTTCCCACACTTTCTTCTAGAAGCTTTTTAGTTCTTGCTTTTATCTTTAGGTTTTAGATCCATTTAGAGTTAATTTTTGGATAAGGAGTGAGATAGGGATCCTCTTTCCTTCTTTTGGGTATGGATATTCAGTTCTGTCAGCACCATTTCTTGAAAGGACTGTTCAACCCAGGTGTGTGGGTTTGATAGGCTAGTCAAAAATCACTTGACCATACATGTGAGGGTCTGTTTCTGAACCATAAGTTTGGTTCCATTGGTCTATATGTCTGTCTTTATGCCAGTAACATGCTGTTTCTAACACTATAGCTAGGTAATATGATTTAAACTCTGAGGATGAGAGTTTGCTTTTCCTTTTTAAATGTTGTTGGCTATTCAGGACCCCTTACACTTCCAAATAAATTTAATAATTGTGTTTTCAACTTTTAAAAAATGTTGGTGAAAATTCTATCAGGATTGTGTTGAATCAATATATAAATTTGAGTAGAATTGACATCATAATGGTATTTAGTCTTACAGGGCAAGAGCATGGGAAGTTCTTCCAGTTATTTAGGCCTTTTTTGATTTCTTTTAACATTGAGTTGCAGTTTTCAGACTATAAGGGCTTTATATCACTGGTTAAATTTAGTCCTGACTAAGTGAGTGTAATCTGTCATATATGATTTTCACCATTCTTGACACATTGCTAATTTTATTGATATATTCTTCATTTCTAGACTCTTTCTCCTTTCTTTCTTTTTGGGCTCTAGCAAACCCTTCAGTATTTCTTGAAAATCCAGTCTCTGTTAGACATTCTATTAGTTTCTGTTTATCTCTGATAAAATCACCCTCATTTTTGAAGGATAGTCCTGCAAACTATAAGATTTCTACCTGGAAGTTTTTCTCTTAGAGTATTTTAAATATATCATAACACTGTCTTATTGCCTCCATGGTTTCTGGTGAAAAATCAGCACTTAATTTTATCAGGTATCCTTATATGTTAGACATTACTGTTCTCTTGTTCTCAGAATTCTATCTTTATCTCTGGCATTTGACTATCTGTTTAGTGTGTGTCTTGAAGTTGGTCTATTTGCAGTATTTCAGATGGGAGTACTTTAGGCTTCTTTGCAATGGATATCTATGTCCTTCAATACGGTTGGGAAATTTTCAACCACTATGTCTTCAAATATTCCTTCTGCCCCTTTTCCCTTCTATTCTCCTTCTGGGTCACCCAAGACAAGTATGTTTGCACATCTTTTGCTGTCATTAGTTCCATGAGACCTTGTTCATTTTTTTCCATTCTTTCCTTCATCTGTTCTTTTGTATGATCATCTTCAGAGGCCATTTTTTCAAGCTCACTAATCCTTTCTTCTGCCTCATCAAATCTGCTATTATATGATTCCAACACTTTTTAATTTCATTTATTGCACCTTTCTTTCCCAAAAGATCTGCTATTTTTCTATGTTAGCTTAGAAATTCTGGGCTAGATTTGCCTTTCACCTGGTGGGGATTATAAACTTTTGTTGGTGTCTTGGCAACCAGCTTGCTCAAATATTTATTCTGGGTACAGTTTTTCTCTTTAGTTTAGGTCTTCCTACCCTTTGTCTCTTGCTGGTCGTTCAGTAGGAGCCAAAGATGTACTTGGTGCTATAAACTGTGGAGGATGAAGTTGCTCTCATTGCCCCAGGACCAATGAAGCTTCTCCCAATTTTCTCCTTTGCCAGGGGTAGGGACAGTATCACAGCTGTGTGGAATAATCCAAGTTATGCAGGCCTTGGCTGTAGTTGCTCAGAAAGACTAATGAAGCTTCACACCCCTTTCTCCTTTGTCTGAGGTTGGGTGGAGCTGCAGGTGTGGGCAGCAATCTGTGCAGTGTGGGTCCATGATGACTGCAGTTACCCCAGTAGACTTCTAACAATTCAGTTTGTGCCAGACAAAGGTAACTGCAGCTACCTGGATAGGCTGGTGCAGTGCCTGACAGCCTTCTCCCTGCCAGAGGTAAGACTGAAGCCTACGCTAGGGCTGCAGAGTGATCTGGGTGAAAGAAATTGGTTCCCACAACACTGTGATTTTCAGTCAAGCCAGTTTCCCCTGATGTGTGTGGTGGAGTCAAATTGGCAGCCACCAGCCTCTTTTTGGTGTATGCAGTTTCAAACTTCCGCTGTTCTTATTGTTATACTATTGCCAGCTGAATTAACTAATCAGTAGCCAAAATTGGTGACCAGTCATCTCCTCATCCCCTGTTTTGGGGAATGGTGTTTCCAATTCCAACCAAAGAAGAGCTCATGGTGTGACTTGTACTATGTCAGATGATCATAGGCCTCGTAGTCTTGGGCAGTAATTTCCTAGATAGGCTGGTGCAAGGTCCCTCCAGCTTCCACCCTGCTGAAGCCTAGGCCAGGGATGCAATCTGACCTGGATGGAAAAAAGCTGGTCCCCAACACTGCTGTGCTTTTCTGTCTGCCCCACTTCCCCTTGTGCCAAGCCCAGAGTTAAGATGGCAGCAACCAGCCTCTTTCTCACTTGCACAGGTTCAGCCATTAGCTTTTCTTAGGATTATACTATTGCTGCTCAATTTACTCATCAGTACCTGAAATTGATTCCCCACCACCTCTTCCTTTCCTACTTTTGGGAAGGGGAGCTTTCAATTCCAACTGCAGAACAGATCCTTGGCAGCTTGTGCCTCCAGGAGAGAATAGGCTCCACTCTACATGGCTTGGAGCACTCTACCCAGAATTCTTCTCTGCAGGTGGGGAGTCTCCTCCTTCCATTCTTTCAAGTGTGTTCCAGGATGCTCTTCTCCTCTCCTGGAGCCCCCAAACAATGCTTCAACTAGCTCCAGATAACTGAGTATTTACTGACTGCCTTGTTGCTGGAGCTGACATTAGATGCTTCTTACTCTGCCACAATTTTGCTGTTTGTTCTCTAGGGTTATGCACATTTATAAAAGATAATATGTAGAAATATATTTGAGAATATTGTAAGGAATTGGAAATATTCCAAAGTTTCCATTTATTTGATTGTAATGCACTTGTTTGTTGTACAGCAACATGTGCCTGTAACAGAATCCAGTTGTAACCAAACTTTTCTAATTTAGGTGAAAGGTCTGTTAGAGGGCCTCAGGATTTTTGAAATTCAGACTCCATATCCATACCTCTTTCCCACATTATTGCTTTGTGCTCTCCTAAAACAGAAGATTTCTGATAATGTAGTATTATCACAAACACTGCCTTTTGAGCTCAAAGAGACAACAAGAGAACAAAATTAAAGAAGGCTGTGGAATTACAAAAATCTTCATACTGATAAAATTATTAATATTCAAAAAACTTAGTAGAAAATCAAATCATGATACCTTACTTTGCCAGCCTGCTATCATAGGTACTATAGAATAGGATGGATTGAACACTGGAACTTTATGGGATCACAGTTTTGAGGTTAGGAAATGTCCACTATTATGACATCAACAAGGCATTGTTTTTGACCCAAAGTCTATAACATTCTGCTGCTGCTAACAGAGATCCGTGAGGTTCCTGACTCTTCTCCCTGCCTAGCATTCATGGCAAAGTCCTCTACTTTCTCTTCTCACAGGAATACTGACAATGATTAGGAAAACATACATAATACAATCTTCCACAAATGAAGATAGAGGGCAGATCTGCAGACAGCGATATCACTGACACGGGCTCAGAAACCAGTGATCTGGGTGTAGAAGCCAGAGCCATGGGCCTGAGAGAAAATCCATAGGCCACAGAGAAGACCCCAGGCAATGAACCTCACAGAACTTCAGGATTTCAAACATGCTTGGGAGCAGTGCTTCCTTCCTTCCTTTCATCTTCTCCCTTTTGGAATTAGGATGTGTACAACCCTTATACTATGTCTGCTCCACCACGATACATTGGAATCAGTAAAATTCTTTCTAGTTCCTGGACTACAGGATGAAATGAATTTAAAACCAGGTTGGATCCTAATGATAATTTAATGCATACCTAATTTAGATGATTTAAATGGTAACTTGGGACTGTATAGGACATGCTATTTAGGTTTGGGAGTTGAGCTGAGGCTACAATTTGTTTAGATATTTGAACGTTTTGGAATGAGGAAAATGTATTTTGCATGTGGGATAAATTGATATCATTGGGATTGAAGGGAACACAATATAGCCTGAATATCAGCCTGAAAATATCTTGCCTTAAACCCTAGCACATTTAGGCAAATGTGCAATAACATGTATTCCTATAAAAGGGATGCAGTATAACTTGCTAGACAACATGAAAATGCAAGAGAGAAAAGAGCATAGAATAATTTGAAGATGCTGAATGTGAAAGCTGAAGCAATGAATTTTCAAAACAAAAATTCTGGCCACCTCCACAGGCTGGTAGGGGCATGGAATATATGATCGTGCAGAGCCTCCAGAGGTGTGGCCTTACAGAATCCTTGATTTCAGCTTTGAGATATGGATTTCATTTCTCTGCCTTCAAACCTGAGAGATTTGAATTCTCTTAGTGTGTGTCATCAAGCTTTTTTTTCCCAATTTGCTAAAGCAGCCACAGAAGAATAATTTAATCATTAATAATTGATAAATAATTGAGGGATTTCTTAAAAGAGTTATGTAACTGACTATGAATTTTAGATAACAAGTATTTTCAATGTATCAGGTTTGGCTCATAGCCTGTTAGGTGTGTTGACTCATTTTGCCTTACTACATCCTCACAAAACAGGGACAATTATAATATATTCTGTATATTTGAGATAACCTTGACACTGAAGGGTTAAGTAATTTATGTAATGACACTTGGGCAGAAAGTATCAAAGATATAGTTTTTAAAAACCCTAAATTAATACTTGAGAGGTAAGGGTCTTAGGGAAATTTGCACATACTTGCAAGGTGGATTAGAAAATTGTGGAATAGCCTTCAGTAGGAAGAAAATGACAGGAAGAGATAATATTCAATCTTTTTAAATTACCTTTTATTTTCATAAGTAAACATAGGAAGCAGCAAAGGCATTAAGCTGGGCCTGTAAAATCCTACCTGGAGACCCTGAGCAGAGGGCC
Organism: Dasypus novemcinctus; assembly: GCF_030445035.2. NCBI lineage: Eukaryota > Metazoa > Chordata > Mammalia > Cingulata > Dasypodidae > Dasypus > Dasypus novemcinctus. The sequence goes on along the minus strand of NC_080689.1, from coordinate 91,294,741 downwards.
AGCCCAGACAGAGGGTCTAGTAGGTAAGGAGGGAGAGTGACAGACAAGATCTCCAGAGGAGATTCTGAACCTGTGCTGGCCAGGATGATATCTTTATATCATATATGGAAGAAAATACCAGGAACCAGAGGAAGGAAAGGAGAATGAGAAGGAGTCAAAACAGCAAAGTTAAATAAAGAAGGCCCAGGGAAGAGGTAGTTTTGATCCATCAGGGTATAAAGCATTCTGAAATGGGCTTTCATTTCATATTCTGGAGCATGAAAATAGCCATCAGAAGAATGTAGAATTAATCTGCCAGCTGGTAAAAGGCATGTGGTACAGCCAATCAAAGTCAGGCTGATGGTCAGCTAAGGAGCGTGTGGAAGACATCAAAGACATTTGAGTCTAGATCAGCCAGGCCTCAGCAGACCTACCAGATAACTATAGACCAAGATTAGGCCCAGATGAGTCAGTCAGGCCTCCATATGAACAGGTTACACAGCTAAATAAGAACTCACCAGCTTTAGTTTTATGCTACTGGTTTTGGACATGGTCTCTTACATGAGAGTAGCTAATTGATATATTTTCATCTTTTAAATTGCTATTCATTCATTTTTCTTTATTTTTTAATGTTACATTAAAAAATATGAGGTTCCCATATGCCCCCCACCCCCCGTCCACCAGTCCTCGCCCCATAACCACAACCTCCTCCATCATCATGAGACATTCATTGCATTTGGTGAATACATCTCTGAGCACCGCTGCACCTCATGGTCAATGGTCCACACCATAGCCCACACTCTCCCACAGTCCACCCAGTGGGCCATGGGAGGACATACAATGTCTGGTAACTGTCCCCAAAGCACCACCCAGGACAACTCCAACTCCCAAAAATGCCCCCACATCACATCTCTTTTTATTTTTTATTGAAGTATATCATTCATACATGAACACACGTAAACAACAAGTATATAGTAAGATTGCTATCTTACAAAATAAACTAACATAACATCACTGAAGACTCTCATACATCACCCCTCCACCCACTCTTTGCATTGGTGTGAAACATTTGTTACATATGCAAGAGAATCATCAAAATATTACTCCCAACTATTCTCCTTACCTTACATTTGGTGTATTTTTCCCCCAACCCATACTATTTTTTAAAATATATTTTTGTTACAGATATTGTAATCTTGCAAAACAATCATACAGATGTGTACATTTTCCACACAACTCCACACCCTAGTGGAACATTTGTTACAGATTATGAGATAATATCATCAGACTATTACCACTAATCATGGTTCATAGCATACATTTGGCACACTTTCTCCATACACCTCCATTATCAACACAGTACAGCTTGGCATTTTTGCAAGGATATTATAATATTGCAGTCAACCACAGTCTTTAGGTCACACCAATTGCAGTTTTCCATGCTTGTCCATATTCCCATCATGCAGCAATAGTGATGTACCTCTGCTCTATCTCACAGAAGGACTCTCTTGCATTTGTGCTCTGAACCACAATCCTCAATCACCTCTGGGTTCACTGTGTTATTCAGTCCCTAGATTATTTTTTACTTTCTTTACATTGACATTTACTTCCCCAGACTACCTTTTTCATCACAATTCCATCCATAAAACAGTTGCTACTTACTATAATGTGTTATTATCAACTCTATCCATCTCCACACTTTTACAGTCAAGTTAATTAAAACTTCTATGTACATTAAGCATCCATAGTTCTTATCAACACTCCTCCTATCCTCCTATAACCTATACTATAGGTTTTAATTCCTTGTGATTATTTTGTGCATTTAGTACATATTAATGAGACCATGCAATATTTTATCGTTTGTGTCTGGCTTACTTTGCTTAGTATAATGTCTTCAAGACTCATCCATGTTATCACATATATATCAATTTAATTTCTTCTTATTGCAGCATAGTATTCCATTGCACATATATATGACATTTTGTTTATCCATTCATTGGTGGATGGACACTTGGGTTGTTTCCATCTTTTGGCAATTGTGAACACTGATATGAACATTGGTGTGCAGATATCTGTTTTTGTGATAGTTTTTAATTCTTCTGGATATATTCCTAGTAGAGGGATTGCTGAATCATATGGCAGTTCTATATTTTGCTTCCTGAGGAACCATCAAACTGTCTTCCACAGAGGCTGCACCATTTTACACTCCCAACAACATGAGGGAGTTCATAATTTTCCAAATCCTCTCCAGCACTTATTGTGGTCTGATTTTTATTTTAATAATGGCCATCTCTGTGGCGTTAGAGGATATCTCATTATTGTTTTAGTTTGCATTTCCCTAATAGCTAGGGATATGGAACATTTTTTCACATGCTTTTTGGCCATTTGTAGTTCCTTTTTGGAGAAATGTATATTTAAATCTTTTGCCCATTTTTTAATTAGATTGCCTGCTGTTTTATTGTTGAGTTGTATAATCTCTTTATATAGAATGAAAATCAAACCCTTATCAGATAGGTGGTTTATGTTTGAAGAGGTCCCATTTACCCATGTTTTCTTTTGTTGCTCGTGCTTTTGGTGTAAGGTTGAAGAATCCACCACCTACCACTAGGTCTCAAAGATGTTTCCCTACATTTTCTTATAGAAGCTTTAATGTACTTCCTTTTATATTTAGGTCTTTGATCCATTTTGAGTTAATTTTTTGTATAAGGTGAGAGGTAGGGGTCATCGTTCTTTCTATTGGATATGGATATCCAGCTCTTTCCACACCATTTATCAAATCAACTGTTCTGCCCCAACCGGGAGGGCTTGGCAGGCTTCTCAAAAATCATTTGGCTGTAGATGTGAAAGTCTGTTTCTGAACCATCAATTCAGTTCCATTGGTCTATGTGTCTACCTTTAGGCCATTACCATGCTGTTTTTACCATTGTAGCTATGTAATATGATTTAAAGTCTGAAAGTGAGAGTCCTCCAATTTCTCTTTTCCTTTTTAAGGTGTTTTTGGCTATTCAAGGCCTTTTACACCTCCAGATAATTTTGATAACTGTGTTTTCTATTTGCTTAAAAATGTGGGATAGAATTTTTATTGGGGTTGCATTGAATCTGTATATTAATGTGAGTAGAATTGACATTGCAGTGATATTTAGTCTTCCAATCCATGAGCATGGAATTTTCTTCCAGTTATTTAGGTCATTTTACATTTCTCTTAGCAATGCATTATAGTTTTCTGAATACAAGTGTTTTGCATCCTTGCTTAAGTTTATTCCTAAATATTAGATTCTTTTTGTTGCTTTTATAAATGGAATTTTTATCCTGACTTCCTCCTCAAATTTTGCATTATTAGTGTATAGAAACACCATTGATTTTTGCATATTGATCTTGTATCCTGACACTCTACTGAAATCATTTATTAGCTCTAGCAGCTTTGTTGTAGATTCTTCATGATTTTCTAGACATATAACCATATCATCTGCAAATAGTGAAATTTTAATTGTTCCTTTCCAATTTGGATGCCTTTTATTTCTTTTTCTTGCCTAATTGCTCTAGCTAGAACCTCTAGCTCTATATTGAAAAACAGTGGTGACAGTTGGCATTCCTTGTCTTGTCCCTGATCTCAATGAGAAAGCTTTTAGGTTTTCACCATTGAGTACAATGTTAACTGTGGGCTTTTCATATACAGCCTTTATCATGTTGAGAAATGCGACGGTTTGCTCGGTTGGTAGAGGTGGGGTCTGGCTGCGGACGAGGGGTCGGACCAGCTCTGGACGAGGGGTCGGTCCCGCTTGGGATGAGGGGTCGGTCACACTTGGGACGAGGGGTCTGTCCGGCAGCAGACGAGGGATCGGTCTCACAAGGGGTTGTGCGGTTCGGCTGATGGGGTCGCCCGGCGAAGCCAGCGATGAGGGGGTCGCCCGGAGAAGCAGGCGATGAACTGGGGACAAGGGAGGCCAGGCCCTTGTCAGGGGCTCTCAGGACTGGGGGGCGCACGGCAGAAGAACTACCGCGGAGACAAGGTAAACACGCAAGTCCAACTTTATTGAGGAAGAGGCAACAGTTTTATAGGGGCTGGGGAAGGCTGATTGGTTGAAGCCATGCCCTGTTCTGATTGGTTGCCGGAGAAAGGTCAGTGGGTGGTACTGGATGGGGGAGGGGTGGAGATTAGGGATTGGCTGTTGCTGTTGCTGGGGGAAGTGGCAGGGTTTAGTGATTGGTGGCTGCTGTTGCTGGGGTAGAGGGCAGACTGGAGTTTCCCGCCCACGCCTGGCTGTTGCTGCTGTCGGGGGAAGGGAAAAGGGCAGACTGGATTTTTCCGCCCTGCGCCTGCGCAGGGAGAAAGAAGGCATCGTGTGGCGCTATCTGGGAGGAGGGGCGGCCGCGGAAGCATGGCTGCCGAGAAGGGGAGACCCGAGGGCACTCTGCGCCCATGCCGAGCTCCCTTCAGGGGTGGCGGTGAGTCCGACCAGCCACCTTATTATGGGGGCAGCAGAATTAGGCCTACCGCGGCTGCTCCCCTGCCAGGCCAGCAAACCACACTTCAGCACGAGGGGTGGCCGCAGAGAAAATTTCTTTTCATTCCTATTTTTTGTAGTATTTTTACCAAGAAAGGATGCTGTATTTTGTCAAATGCCTTTTCTGTGTCAATTGATAAGATCATGTGATTTTTCTTCTTTGGTTTATTAATGTGATGTATTATGCTGATTGATTTTCTTTTGTTGAACCAGGCTTGCAAGCCTGGTATAAAACTCACTTGATCATGATAGATATAATGTGTTGTTGTATTCGATTAGCAATTATTTAATTGAACATTTTTGCATCAGTGTTTATGAGAGAAGTGGGTCTATAAGTTTCTTTCTTTTTTTTTTTTTTTGGTAATATCTTTATTTGGCTTTGTTGTTAGGGTGATATTGGTTGCATAGAATGTGTTTGGTAAAATTCCTTGTTGAATTTTTTGTAAGAGCTTGAGTAAGATTGGTATTTAATCTTCTTTGAATGATTGGTAGAACTCACCTGTGAAACTGTCTGATCCTGGGCTTTTCATTTTGGCAAGCTGTTTGATGACTGTTTCAATTTCTTTAATTATGATTGACTTGTTGAGGTCTTCTATTTCTTCTAGTGTCAGTGAAGGTTGTTTGTACATTACTAGGAATTTTTCCATTTCATCTACATTGTCCAATTTTTAGTAAAAAGTTGTTCATAGTATGCTCTTTTGATCTCCCTTATTTCTGTGGGGTCACTAGTAAGGTTCCCTTTTTCATTTTTATTCCATTTATTGCATCTTCTCTCTTTTATTCATAGTCACTGTAGCTAAGGGTTTGTCTATTTTGTTAATCTTCTCAAAGAACCAACTTTTGGTTTTATTAATTTTCTCTATTGATTTTTTTTCCTCAATTCATTTATTTCTGCTCTGATCTTTGTTATTTCTTTCCATCTACTTGCTTTAGGATTAGTTTGCTATTCTTTTTCTTTTTTAAAAAATATTTATTTATGTATTTATTTATTTATTTATTTATTTATTTATTTCTCTCCCCTTTCCCCCCACCCCCCTGCATTGGTTGTCTGTTCTCTGTGTCTGTTTGCTGCATCTTCTTCTTTGTCCACTTCTGTTGTTCTCAGCGGCATGGGAATCTGTGTTTTTTTCGGTTGTGTCATTTTGTTGTGTCAGCTCTCCATGTGAGTGGTGCCATTCTTAGGCAGGCTGCACTTTCTTTCATGCTGGGTGGCTCTCCTTATGGGGCACTCACCTTCTGCATGGGGATCCCCTACATGGGGAACTCCCCTGCATGGCATGGCACTCTTGCACGCATCAGCACTGTGCATGGAACAGCTCCACACGGGTCAAGGAGGCCCCGGGTTTGAACCACGAACCTCCCATGTGGTAGACAGATGCCCTAAACACTGGGCCAAGTCTGCTTCCCTGCTGTTCTTTTTCTTGTTCCTCCAGCTGTGTAGTTAGGTCATTGATTTTAGCTCTTTTTCTTTTTTAATGAAAGCATTGAGAGATATAAATTTTCCTCTCAACCTTGCCTTCACAGCATTCCATAGGTTCTGATATGTTGTGTTTTCATTGACATTCTTCTCAAGATATTTATTGATTTCTCTTGGAATTTCTTCTTTGACCCACTGATTATTTAAGAGTGTGTTGTTTAATCTCCATATATATGTGAATTTTCCTTTTGTTTGCTGCTTGTTGATTTCCAGGTTTACTCCATTTTGATGAGAGAAACTGCTGTGTATAACTTCAATTTTATTGAATTTATTGTGAGATCTGCTTTGTGTCCCAACATATGGTCTATTCTGGAGAAGTATCCATGAGCACTTGAAAAGAGTGTATATCCTGCTATTTTGGTGTGCAGTGTTCTGTATATGTCTATTAGGTTTAGTCTGTTTATCATATTATCAAGCTCTCTCTTTCTTTATTGATCTTCTACCCAGATGTTCTGTCCAATGCTGAGAGTGTTATATTGAAGTCTCCAACTACTATTGTAGAGTTGTCTATTTCTCCCTTCCATTTTGCTAGTGTTTTTCTCATGTATCTTGGGGCATCCTGGTCAGGTGTGTATATATTTATGATTGTTATCGCTTCCTGATGAATCATTCCTTTTATTAATATGTAATGTCCTTCCTTGTCTCTAACAAGAGTTTTGCTTTTAAAATCTGCATCATCTGATCTAAGTATAGCTACCCCAGCTTATTTTTGGTTACTGCATGTGTGGAATATCTTTTTTCAAACTTTCACCTTCAATTTACTGGTGTCCTTAGTTCTTAGTTTAGTCTCTTTCAGACAATATAGATGACTGATATTTTCTTATCTATTCTACCAGTCTATGTCTTTGATTGGGGAGTTTAATCCATTAATATTAAATGTTATTACAGTAAAGGTAGTTCTTATTTCACCCATTTTGATATTTGTGTTTTTTCTGTCATTTTATATTTGACACTTTAGTTACTGTTACTGATACTGTTGTCATTTCTAGACTCTTTTCCCGACCCTCTCTCCTATCTTTCTTTTCAGGCTATAATACTCCCTTTAGTGATTCCTACAAAGATTGTCTTTTTCTTATAAACTCTCTCTTTTTCTGTTTATCTGTAAAAGTTCTAATCTTACCCTGATTTTTAAAAGATAATACAGCTGGGTATAAAATCCTTGACTAATAGTTTTTCTCCTGCAGTATCTTAAATACACCATACCTCTGCCTTCTTGCCTCCATGGTTTCTGATGAGAAATTGGCACTTAATATTGTTGGTTATATGTTATGCATTGCTTTTCTCTTGCCACTCAGAATTCTCTCTTTGTCTCTGGCATTTGACATTCTCATTAGTATGTGCCTCGAAGTTGGTCTATTGGTATTTATTCTCATGGGAGTATATTGTGATTCTTGGGCCTGGATATCATTTTCCTTTAATAGGAATGGGAATTTCCCACCATTATTTCTTCAGTTATTCTTTCTGCCCTTTTTCCCTTCTCTTCCCATTCTGGGACACCCATGACACATATATTTGCATGTCTCTTGCTGTCATTTAGTTCCTTGAGACCCTGTTCAATTTTTTCCATTCTTTTCTTCATCTGCTTTTTTGTTTGTTCACTTTCAGAGGCCATGTCTTCAAGGTCGCCGATCCTTTCTTCTGCTTCCTCAAATCTGTGCTTATATGCCTCCAGTGTATTTTAAATTTCATTTATTGCACCTTTCATTCCCATAAGTTCTCATATTTTTTCATGTATGCTTTCAAATTCTTTTTTGTGCTCATCCAATGTCTTCTTAATATCCTTAATCTTCTTACCCATCTTATTGTATTTATTAAGGATACTTGTTTGAACATCTAAGATTAATTGTCTCAACTCCTTTATGTCATCTGCAGGCTTAACTTGTTCCTTTAATTGGACCATTTATTCCTGTTTCTTGGTATGGATTGTAATTATTTGTTGGTGTTTCCATATCTAGCTGTATTTATTCTGGGTGCAGTTTCTCCCTTTAGTTTAGGGATTATTTATCTTTCCTCCCTTGTTGGTTATGTAGTAAGAACCAAGGATGTAGTTGGTGCTATAAGCTATGGAGGCTGAAGCTGCCAACATTGCCCCAAGAACTGATGAAGGTTCTCACACCTTCATGCTCTGTCAGCAATAGGGACAGAGCTGTAGCCATATATAATAATCACAGTTGGGCACAAGACTGTAGCCACCCAGAGATACAGATGAAGTTTCACACCCCTTCCTCCCCTGCCTTGGGCATGGATGGAACTATAATTTTGGTCAGCAATCTATGCTGTATGGATCCAAAATGACCACAGTTTCTCATGTAAACTGATGTAGCACCAGACCCTCTCCATGCCAGGGGTGGGAATGGACCCCCTGGAGTACCCAACAGTCTAATTTTTGTGGGCCAAATATGCCTGCAGTTGCCCTGAGAGGCTTAGGGAATACTGTCCCTTCTGCCCTCTAGGGGATGGGAACAGAACCACAAGTGCTCAACAGTTCAATCCTGTATGTTGAAAGTACCAACCTTTGTCCACAGAGGCTGAGGAAGCTCCAGCCCTCTCCTATCTATTTGAGTGGTAGTGGTGGTTCTATGGGTGCTCAACAGTTCAGTCCCTTTAGGCCTAGAATACCTACCATTGCTTGGGGAGGCTGAAGAAACACTAGCCCCTTTCTATGTTCTTAAGTCATGGGGTTGGGTCCATAGGAACCTGAAAGTTCAGTCCCTGTTGGCTGAAAGTACCCACCATTATCCAGAGGCTATGGGGACACCAGAACTCTGCTATACAATTGGGGGTGGGGATGAATTCATAGGTATCCAATAGTCCAGTCCATGCAGGCTAAAGGTCTGCTGTTGCCCAAAAAGACTGTGGACAGATCAGCCCCCTTCTTTCCTATTGGTGGGTGAAGGTGCATCCACAAGTACCTACCACACTAGGCTGTGTGAACCAAATGCACCTGAAGTTACCCAAAGAGTCTGAGAAACACAGTGCATCTCTTGTCTTATTAGGGATGGATGTGGAGCCACGGGTGCCCACCAGTCAGGCTTGTGCACCCCAAAACTGTTGCCCTGAGAGTTTGAAGCAACACCAGCCCCCCTCCTATCCTGTGGGGGTGCAGAGTTAGAGATGGTCTCAAAGGCACTCAACAAATCTTTGTGAGCTAAAAACTCCTGCCACTGGCTGGAGAGTCTGAGGATACACAGCTCCTCTCCTATTCTCTTGAGGTATGGGGCCGCAGACACAAGTGACTGCCTATTCAGTCTGTGCCAGCAGAAAGCACTTGCAGTTACCAGTTGAGCCTGGTGCAGGTCCTACCAGCTACCTCTCTCCTGGAGGTGGGACTGGAGACTAGGCTAGGCTTGGTGGAAAGAAGCCCATCCCTAACTTCACTGGATTTCAGTCAGCCAGGATCAAAATGGTGGCTACTGGACTTTCCCACTTGGACACGCTCAGACCCCAGTTATCTCTAAGATTATACGTTAGCCAGCTGAGCCCACTAATCAGTAGCTGAGGTCAGTGGACATCTGTCTCTTCCTCCACCATTTATGGGAAATGGAACTTCCAAGTCCACCACGAAACAGCTCCTGGGGTGGTTTGCACCCGTGGAGTAGGATGGGCACCAGCCTCTACAGAACAGCTTGCACCTATCCAGAGAGGTGGTACAGGTACCCCATCTTCCTTTCTGCCTGAGGTGGGACTGGGGTTTAGGCTAGACCTGCAATCCAACCTGGGTGGACAGAAGCTGGTCCTTAATATAAGCACTATCATTTTCATTCACCACCACCTCCCCTCGTGCCCAGGGCAGAGTCAGAATGGTGGCCACTGGCTTCCCTCTGGCCTGGACAGGCTCAAAGTTTAGTTGTTCCCAGGATTCTACTTCAACCTGCCGATTCCACTAATCAGTAGCTATAGTCAGTGCCAAACATGTTTTCCTCCCATTTTTATTGGGGGAAATGGAACATCCAGACCCAGCCATGAAATAGCTCCTGAGGTGGCTGCACCCCATGGGCACAGACCTCTGTGGCATGGAGCTCTCTATTAACAATTACTTTGTGCAGATGGGTAGTCTCCCCCTTCTGCACTGTCAAGGATGTGACAGGATACTCCTCTGGTCTCCTGGGTCATCTAAAAGGTGCTTTAGATAGGTCTGGGTAACCACCAACTGTCCTGTTTCATGAGCAGACTCCAGGAGCTCCATATTCTGATGCCATCTTGGCTCCACCATGCCTGCTATTCATGCTTAAGCCACAATCTCCTACCCAGGCCTGATTTATTTTTGCCCTATGAATAAAATATGGCATAATGTATATTTTTCATGTGTTTTTTTCTCATCATCTACAATGATATGAGGGATCCTTGCAACTGACAGAGGCACCGCTTAATAAATATTTCTTGAGTGAATGAATGACATGGATTCAATGGTCAAAATACCTCTCAGTACTAAGAGTAAAGAGCAGTTATGTGTGTCAGAGAGTTTGCTGTATTCTCCTCAGGTTTGAAGAGACATTTGGTGAAACTAAATTTCATCCACCAATGTATTTATGAAGAAATTTCAGAAATAGTGCTGGAATGACTGGAGCATTTCCACTAGCACATTGAGAATAATGGGTTAATTAATGTTTATCCAAAGTGTAAAGGTTGCATCAGACTTAAGAATCATGAATTCCTTCAGTGCCAATGGATGTTAAGAGAGAAAGTTGACAACTGGTGAAAATGCTAAGGAGGAAATTTGTCACACATTTCTACAAGGTTAAAGCTGAACAATTAGAGAATTTCCATGTAAGAATCAAAATAAATGAAAGAGATGGAGAAAAGGAAAAGGACATTACAAAAAGAGGCAGACATTCAGTTATTCTATTTGAATAACTATAAATAAAAATATTCTATATTTGAATATAGACTGTTCTAGTTTGCCAGTCTGAAATTGAATGGTTTTCACAAGAGGTATTTTTAACTGAAGTATTACATTTTTGAGATTGAGAAAAATGTCTAAATCAAGGTATTATCAGGCAATTTGTTCATCTCAAAGAGCATCTACCACTGATACTAGAATCCTCTTTCACATGGCAAGCCACATGGTGGCATCTGCTTCTTTCTTCCTTCTTTTCCATTGCTTCAGATTCTTGCTTCCATGGCTTTCTCTTCTTTGTCTGAAACTCATTCTTATAAAAGATTCCAGTAAATGGACTGAGATCCATAGTGAGCCAGGCATGAACTGAAATTTCCACTCAAAAGGTCCCAGCAACAATAGTTTACACCCATAGAATTGATTCACCTTAAGATCATACTTTACAGAGACCCATACTGCTTCACATCATCAAATATGCATATATTCTTTTTGCATTATATATCTTTTACACAGATGAAACATACAATATTAGGTAATGTTGTAAAGAATAAAATTGTGTCATATCAAAGATATGGGAAAAAGATGAAGTAAATACAGTCCTTATAACAATATGGAAAACATTTAATTTCTTTCAAGTTTTACAGTTCAACCATTTCATAAGGGAACTATAGAATAGGGTGACAATTGCAGGAAAATGAAGCTCACTGGAAAATTATAAATCCAAACTGAAATCAACACATATCATTTAATGAGCATTATCCCATATAACAAAAATATTCTTCAATGAGTAGAGTATATTAACGTATCCACAATTATTATTTGATCGCAATAAAAAATTAAAATAGTTATCTAAATTTAAAAAACGGATGGTAGAGTAGTAAATCACACTTTGTGACACTGAAAAAAAGGTTTGGACGGCAACAGGGTCCAGTAATGGAAAGAGTAAGGGAGGAAGATGACCTTCCATGGGAAAAGTTTATGAAGAATCAAGGATTTAGTTTTGGAAAGGACCAGAGCAGGAGGTAGGTGGGGAAGAAGGAAGAAGATTAAAGGAATAGGGAGAGAAAAAGGTAAATTTTTAAATATACAGAGATACAATGAAGAGACAATTATTCCATCAGTGTGTAAAGTTTACAAGACCCTTGCCTAGAGGGTAAGAAGAAGAAATTTATTCACAATGTCCTTTGATTTTGGCCATATGAAAAAAAAGATTTCAATGTTACATCGCCTAAAGTATGTGGTTTCTCAGGCAGTTGGAGGACGGAAACAAATTAAGGTCTATTTGAAGATGAAGCAGCTGGCGCTGCAGGACTCACTGCCCTACAGCCCTGGGGAGGAGGCTTCTGTTCGAGGTTGAAGCACTGTGGGAGGAGAGCTCTGATGCTACTGGCAATAATAATCTCCCAAATCTTCAGAATGGAATCTGCTGATGGTGGGAGTGAAATCTGTCCCAGACCCACTGCCACTGAATCGATCAGGGACCCCAGATGGCCGGGTGGATGCATCATAGATGAGCAGTTTAGGAGCCTGTCTTGGTTTCTGGTGGTACCAGGCTAAGTAGTTGCTAACACCCTGGCTGGATTTGCACTTGAGCATGATGGTCTTTCCTGGAGATGCAGCCACAGAGCCTGGACACTGGGTCATCACTATGTCCCCACAGGCACCTGCAATCAGAAAAGAACATTGATCATACATTGAATCATAAGTACATAAAATATGTATCTAAATGTAGCTGCTCTTATTTTTCATATATAATCAAATCTGCCTTAGATGAAACAATTCATTCACTCTGCCTGTTAGAACGATTCTCCAACTTTATAAAGATAATACACTTCTAAACCTCTCACCTGAGAACCAGAGCACCAGGAGTAAGAGCCGTTGGGAATGTGACATCATATTGCTTGCCTGTCTGATGTACTCAGGCCCAATCTACAGGCAAACTGCATTAGTAGAGCTCTGAGCAGACAACCAAGTATTGAGGAGCATATGCAAATTATTAGAGAGTATAAAAGCAGAAGTATCTCTGCAGTGAGTTGTAAAGATAAATAACAGAAGGAGATAAAAATATCATGACTGGGGGAAATGTAACCACATGCCTGCAAAAGACAAGAAATCAACTTATTGCCACAATTTTCAATAATATTCAGCACAATTTGGAAAATGACATATTCCATCACTAATTTAACTTTTTCAAATCAACTGCACCCATCTTGAAAACAAAAGGAATTTGGAATAAAATGCATGCATCTGTAAATGTAATATCAGAACTTAAGTAAATGTTATAAATATGGTGCTAAAACCTATGTGGAATATACTCATATCATTGGATAGATTAAGATGTAGTGCACATATGTTAGACGTATCCCAGTCTATTTTAAATGTTAAACAGATATTTGAAGCTCCTCTTCGAAATCCCAAAGGCACCTCAATTAATATATCCAAAACAAGACCTTCATATTGCCGTTAATACAAATACTACTCCTAGAAATGAGCCACCAAATACTTACAAGTCACCCTTTGCACTGCCCTTAAGTACATCATATCCTAAAAACCACTAATGCAGTGATTAGGAGACCTGAAGTGTAACATGTCCACCTAGTGGTCGTAGGTAAAATGGCTTCAACTCCCAAGGTCTGATAGAGCAGTTCTTAATTTATTCCTACCTAAAACTAATGATACATTTAGAATTATTCAAATAGCAATATCATGAATTCTTGTAGGCATGGAACACTAAATTATGAACAAATAGAAGGATTCATTCTACTGGGAGGGTACACAATAAACAACATTTCTGCAGCTGTTACTAAACAGCTTCTCTGAGATTCCTCCCCTGTAACAATGCTGATACTCAGGAAAGGTACAGTAATGGGAATTTTGTCCATTTCATGGTCAACCCTCTGCATGGTCAGAAAAAAAGAAAATTTGGAGCAGTTTCACAATTTTTTGGAAAAAAATTCTTCCTCTCTAAAGAATTTAACTTTTTTTGCAAGGATTTTTTCCTAATGTTCCTAAGAGGTTTTCCTTCATGTTGAGTGTCCTCAGGCATGTATTGTTCAACCTCTAATTAATAATAAGTACATTTTCCTATACTTAATAGCCTATTACCTTAGAAGAGAGTCCCTACCCAGCATTCAGGAATGATGATGTGCTGAAAAACATCATCAAGAACGTCATTCCTTCTCATCAACAATCCACCCCGTTCTTGGTCCACCACATATTTGTGTTTAGAAGATGCTAATAATTACTTCAGTTATGCTCTCCAGAACCATGTTTTTTTCCTCCTCCTCCATGAAGCTGCATTTAGCATACATTCTTAGGTTTGCTTATTTTGCTCCAATTTTTACTACCTAATTGATACATTTCCTGCATCACTGCAATATAATTTCCTCCCATTCTTACACACATTCAAAAATTTAAAGTCATCATAGATGACAGGATGATAAAACAGAAAAAGTCATGCAGGGTAACTGGCCCAAGGGGTCCAGCTAAAATGTGGAGTAGGAAATATTGTATTTAAGTAGCGGACAGTTGCCCTAATGTGTGAATAGAGGAGGATGCTGGCCTTCAAATTACAGGAAAGAGCACTTCAGAAAATAAAAGATGGGTGTTTAAGAAATACTAATCAAACAGAGTGTGAAAGCAAAACGGGCCTGATGCGAGGGTCATAATAATTCAATGAAAGTTTGAGTTTTAGCTTATGTACTATGAGAATCCATAGAACAAGATTTAGAATTAATTTTTCATTTTATCAGATGCTTCTGGGTAATTTCACAGGTAATAACCTTCTGAGGATTCAGACACAGTGGAAGCCACTAACGTTTCAGTGCAGCTGTGAAACTATGTTTCTATTATCTTCTTCCCTGAAGTCATATAATGATTTTAAAAAGTAAATTTTCCAAATGCCCCCCAATGCCAAAGATCCAATTGAGGCCCATTCAATCTTTGTTAAGTGATTTTAAAAAAAAAACCCACATTATGTTAGTTAGAATTCTAAAAAAGCTTGGGAATCCAGCCCCTGATATATCCACACCTTCTCTCAGTCTTGAAACACTATTCAGGTCATGCTCTGAAGTGATTTTGCATATATCATTAAAGCTGTTGACTTTAAGAAGTGGGCTGTTAAATCTTGCTATGCTGGTCAGAGACAAAGAGCTTAGAGAGATTCATAAATAAGTAGGATTTGAAATTGAAAAATATATCCAGAATTGGTTCTGGAAATCCAGATACCCAACTGGCAAGGAATGTGGGCAGGCTCTAGGAGAAAGCTGACAGCCCAGCAAAGACATGGGTTCTCAGTTCTACCACCTAAGGAACTGATTCTGCCAAACCCCATGAGCATGAAAGACAACTCTGTGCTCTGGACAGTATGTTGCCCTATTTTAACCATTTAGGAAACTGAGAAGAGAACCATCAACACTGGACCCAGACTCCTGATCCACAAAACCCTGACCTGATTAGTTATGGAATGAGAGAAAAATTATATATGTATATATAGAGAGATAGATATAGATATATATATAGAGAGAGATAGATATAGATGCATTAAAACTAACCACATCCTTTAATGGAAGTCATAAATCCAGATAGAAGAATTATCATCCCATTCAGCTCTTGGTTGAATGATGCTGACACCTGTATCTTCTCATGTAATGTGGTGTACTTTATGTCCCTTTTAACCACAGATGATTTCCTGACATGTTACCACATCCACAGGCTCAGGGCTGAACACTGTGCTATGAAAATAAAAGTAAGAACAGAACTAGCTTTGAAGGTATTCAGGGTCTATCCCCATTGTTTTCCATGGCCATATTCTCTGACAACCGAGTAAATTCTAGACAGGGCTTTTGGTAAGAGAGAGCAGTGACATGGGGACATCCCAGGGAGACCTGAACCATGCTGCTGTTTTCACATTTGCTTAATACACTGGAATGTTTTAGATTCTTATATGTGGTTTACTCCTTCCCTCTACGTGGAACATGGGAATGTTGCATTTGAGCTTGACCTAAGAAATAAACTCTTATTCTTCCATTTCCTTTAAAATTTATAAATGTATGTGTTTAATTTACTATTGTATACTTTGGTTCTCCAAATGACCAAAAAATTAATTATACATAAAATCAACTTAGGAAGTATATTTTTGGGCACAGCTCACACTACTCCATGATTTTACTGGGAGACAGTTAAGTCAAGTGCTCCGGTTACAGATAGAAAATCAGGCTGAGTGATATATGAGGCCTGATTCACATGCACCCAGATCTAACATGCTTCAGGGGTCGCAAACAATTCTACATAATCTATGGAATTGTTGTTTTCCAGTATAGACACAGAGCCCCTGTGAATGTGCTCAATTAGTTTGAGCATGAACAGATGAAAGTAATGTGTTGACAAAGTCTATTTTTTCCTTCTTTATTTTTTTAAAATGTTTCATTAAAAAATATGAGGTCCCTGTATTCCACCTACCCCCTTTTCTCCCAATTCCCACATTAACAACCTCTTTCATCATCATGGTACATTCTTTGCATTCAGTGAATACATTTTGGAACATAGCTGCAATACATGAATAGTGGTTTACATTGTAGTTTACACACATCCCCAGTCCAACCAGTGGGCCATGGCAGGACATACAATGCCCAGTATCTGTCCTTGCAGTACCGCCCAGGACAACTTCAAGTCTTGAAATTGCCCCCACATCATATCTCTTTTTCCCTCTCCCTAACCTCAGCAGACATCATGGCCACTTCCTCCATATTAATGCTACAATTTCTTCCATTACTAACCAACATAGTTCCATAGTAGAATATCCTGTGGACCCTGGGATGGTTATGTTCACTCCCCCTCTATATCAAGAGGGAACTTAGATTCCACGGGGATGATGGATGTAATTCTCCTGCTTGCAGGTGTAGGCACTCTTGGCTCCCAATTTTTAATATGAAGACAAAATTAATCTTTAAACTTGAAATGAGATTTGTTGCCAAATTCATAAAAATCTGATCTACAGAACAAAACCACATGCTTTTGCTAAAGTGGGAGCAATGCATTAGTAGTGATGAAGATATTTTTCTGTAAAGGTTACACAATATTCCTGCAATAGATTCATGAAAATTGAATGCATGTGTTGTCCTGGTTTGAAATCTGGAAGTGGGCCAGGACAGGAATCAAACATTAGTTACATCTGAGTGAAGTCTGGATTATAGTTACTAAATTTGTACCACTGTAAATCTCTTAGTTTGACAAATGTACAGTGATTATGTAACATGCTAACATTAGGGGGAAGTGGGCAAGGATGTGTGTGAACTCTCTGGACAACATTTGCAGTTTAGATATGAAGTTAAATTATTCAAAAATCAAAATTTGTTTAACAAAACACGAGGAAAGATATCTCAGTATACCTGAGTAAACATTGTATTTGACCAAGTGAGGTCTGCCAAAGATAAGGTCATGTAAGATATTTCTACTCTAAAGCCAGACACCATCTGTAGTGACATTAAAACTCTTTCTCCAGAAATGCAATATCTCTCTTTGGAAGGGAGAGCTGCACAACTTGCAAAAGTGATTCGTTGACTCCTGATTTTCCTGATCTCATTGGACCCTTTGGTCCAAACAAATCTACTTTAGGGCAAACTCTTCAACATTGAATGTGTACTACTGGGTGAACAAAAAGGGTTTTTTTTCCCCAGGGGTTCACAGACTAGAATAGGTTTAATGGAATACACTTCTAGATCTATGTATTCTGCTCAGATTCTTTCTTAAATTGGATCTTTCCAAGAATAGTCAAGTTCTCCTGCTGACTCTCCCTTCCCACCTCATTTGCACAATCACCCTTAACTGCTTAAATTAGGTAAGTGAGCACTCACTCCTCTTTTCATAGGTATTTCCATGGGATCCAAAAAGTATGCAAAAAGAAATGCAGACATTTTTCAGAGACCCACATGGGTCAACATATCGAAAGTGCTTGACCCTATAAACAGCAAATCTCCTGTGGTGCCAAATATTTCACACCCAACAGACTGAAGAAAGATCTACTTGTGTTGTAAGCCCAAGTATTCCTACTTGCAATCAGGGAATTTCAAAATTCATAGCTTGAGTCCACCTTGTTTATTTTTGTCTCTTCTTTATTTTAATAATAACCTGACTGAAAACTTTCCATTTACTAATTGGAACTAGCTAAACAGTAAAAGTTGAAATTTCTCACTTCCTTGAATAAAGGGATTAAAGATTAGCAACTAATTTTGAATATAATTAGAGAACATTTTACAAGATTTCTTTACAAAATGTTTATTAACATAGAAGACACCTTCATTAGTTTAGGCATTTTGAACAAAGGCTCAAAATTTTTTCAAAATTAACCTATAATTAGCAAGGAGAGATGATGTAGAATGGATTATTTTGTTTTTATTCAATATCAAATTGTCTAAGTCCATATCTGTTTACTCTGTATATGTATATGTGTAGAAGTGTGTACTGATATATGTGCTTAAACATATATTTTGAACCATATACATATTATAATATTTAGGTAAATGAATATTTATAAATTTTGATCACCACAGTTCTTCTTGTGTTAATAGATTAACACTGGTTTCTCGGATCAATGTATGAAGAAGATTCTACCAAAATCAATTAAAAGAAAATCTGATCATCTTTGCTTTCTTAAACTGGAAAGAAAATTATTCTTAACACCACATCGCCACATTTTGCTTTGCAGAAATTTGTCCTTTCATTACCACACACATTGAAGAGTTGACTTCAATACTGATGTTTTTACTGATTTTACTATACTATTAATAATAGGAGATACTGGGCCTCCAACAGAATGAATTTTCAGAATCTTTTTCTAGTCCCCATACCCCCAGAATTGATGCCCACTCAGAATCTCAGAATACTAAATAGGGTCACTGCAGATGGAATTAGTTAAATTAAGAAGAAGCAGTCCTGGAACAGGAGACCAAATCCAGGGGCTGCTGTCTTTCTAAGGAGGGGAGGTGTGGAGACTCAGAGCCATGGAGGAGGGTGGTATGAAGATGGGCAGAGAGGCAGGTGTCCCCATGCCAGGCCCTGCCAAGGACTGGAGCCCCTGGGCATGGAGGGATTCTCATTGCAGTCTCAAAATGCCTGGCCTTGCAGGACGTGGATTTTGGACCCCAGCCACCAGAATTTGGAAGAAGACACCCTTGGGGTCACTGCTGCACTCTTGCAGGTGTCCATGCTGTCCAGGTGAGGACCAGACCCACCAGAGGTGGTGCACGAGCACTGACCCCAAGTGATGGTCAAAGTCGGACACAGAAGTACCTGCCCGTGAAGAAGTCTCCCACAGATTGGGACCACTGCCTCATGGTCAACATCATACCTGAGTGGCACCTTCTGAAGGTAGGATGCTGGATCTGTTTTTTGGGATTCCACAGGAGGGAGGGGTCCTCAGAAGGCCCAGTGGCAGGCATGGACTCCTGCACACTCTGCAGCTGCCAGGTGTGTACTTCATCCTCCTGGGGAGACTGGAAAACAGGGGGTGACCCCAAGCCTGATAGTGTGGCCACTTGATGGACTGTGAAGCCAGGATGTGGCTCATCCCAATGCCATGGCCAAACTCGAGGACTGCCACCACAAGAAGATCCAACTAGAAAAATACTGAAAATAAGATGAAAAATGAAATCAGTATTGGATTTAAATTCTGTTCTAATGGAAGAATCAGAGGTTATTGATGTAAAAGAGATATCATTGAACTATTCATGAAACCATTCTTTTTCTAATGGAGAAAAAAAGTCACTTTATATTTCATACTTTCACAAAAAAACATGGAATTAAAGATAAGCAAAATTAATTTCGAGGAACCCCCATTTTATGTCAATGAAATCTCACCTGTCAGAGATACTTAAATAAATCTTCAGCGGATACATGTGGTAAATTGGTGTTAGGGAGGAGTCGGGGCAAGAAGGCTTCTGAGTAAGTACACCAAGTAAGTACACCATCACCATCTCTCTTGCAAAGACCAGCTGTGTGGTGACGGAAATCTGCTGGAGCAGGCTCTTTCAGGAACCTACAGGACAGAAGGTGTCTGGAAGTTTATCTGAAGAGACTGCAGCAGAATTACTGCTTGCTCCAGGTAGAACTGTGGGTTTCTAACACTGAAATCAGAATCTGTGGGAAGGTAAATCCCTTCCCCTAAGGCTGAGGGTGTAGCACTCCTGGAGAGATGCCAGTCCTGTGGCAGCATACCAAGCCCCATGTTCCCCAAATGCGTGAGCCCCAAGCCTGTGCTCCCTGAACCCCTGCAAACCACATTTGCAGACCTACATACCCTCAGTCCACATACTTCTGGGGCTCTGTTTCCTGAGTCCAACACTCATGGAAATCTGGCATTGTTCTACTACTCTTCTATAGGACTAACTCTGGGAGTGGGAAGGTTTAGGCAGAAGCTGCAGAGAGCCCCAAGGAGTACAGCTTCAATTTTCTGGTCTCACCCTTTTATTGAGCTTGGAGGAGCATATCAGCTGACTCGGGGAGAGAATAAGAAGAGAGGAGAGGCAAATCTGCTGAGAGAGCCTGATTTACCTACATGCCCTGGGATAGGAAACTTGGTCTGGGAGAATGTGGAGTCAGAAAATTAACTAGCTGTCCTGTAGCACACCTAAGGAAGAGGGACAGTAAGATGTGCTTTGCAGGCTTCCAATAGCATAATTAGGGTTCCTGGCAAGGGGTGGGCACTTTCTCTCTCTCTCTCAAGAAATTATGAGACATTATTTTCTGAGGTGAGTTGGTTGACCAGGGACAAATTTGAGCTTCCTACAGAAGCCCTCATGCAGCCTTCCTGCTGTCCTGGGAGAGAGTGAAGTGAGGAAGGGAGAAATGGGGAAGGTCATATTCCTAAGCAGTTTATTCAATTGCAAAGAGAATGCGTTTTGTGAGGCCTCATCTGGTCTTTTTTGTAGGTTAGTTTTCTCATTTGTTTGTTTGTTTTTTTCTCTTTATTTCCCCCATGGCCCTTTTTTTCTCTCTCTCTTTTTCTTGCTGACTTTAAAAATACTTTTCCTTTTTCTCTTCTCCTTTTTACTTCCTTAATATTAGGTGCTACAGACATCATTTCTTATTTGCTGTACTTTGTCATCCACAAATCCCTCTTTTCTATGTGTACTGATATGGCTACCAACACTACCCCCTTTCCTTTACATCATTCTATCCTTTATCATTTATTGTTTCTCTTACATTCCATCTCTTCTTGTTTAGCTTCCAATATTTCTGGCTTTTTATCTCTAATTCCTGCAACCTCTTTTTTATCTTTATTCACTCTTTATATTACTGTCCTTTCTTTTTTCTTTCCCTCTCTCCTGAACACACTAACCTATTAATTGATAGTATATTCCTCCCCATATTCAGTTTACTATCTCATTTTAGGTATTCCACTTTTTTTCTGTTTATAACTATACACAAATTATGTGAGTTCAATATCCATTCTCCTAGATCTCACATCATTTTTTGGCTAACATTCACTATCAATACTACTATTATATTTTATTTTCATACCCCTATTGCTTTCTCTGGCCCTAATATATTCCTTCAAGGGGACTTAGCCTAGAACAAGGAAATAGAATAAGAAGAACAATGTGACAAAGAGAAGACTTAACATGCACACACACACCAAAACACCTAATTAAACCCTGAGATGAAGAAGCTCATCAAGTGAATAAACCCAACAAGATAAAATGATGCCCAGACAGCAACAAACCATACAGACCATACCAATAATCAGGAAAATATGTTTAACCCAGTGAACAAACTAAAAACCAGGAAAAGAAGTGGAACACCAAACAAATAATTAAAACTCTCAAAACATGTATCACGGACCAATTCAATAAAGTGAAGGAAAAGATTAAGCATATTAAGAAAACATTTGGAGAGCATAGAAAAGAAATTGTAATCATGCACAAATAGAAAACGGATACCAGGGAGATCAACAGAACAATCCAAGAAATCAAAATACACTCTCAGCAGATTTGAAGAGGCAGAGTAAAGAATTAGTGATGTGGAAGACAGGACATCTGAAATCAAACATTTAGTAGAATTTATCAAGAAAAAGATAGGAAAAAAAAAAAAAACAGGAGGGATGTAGGGACCTGAATGACAACACAAAGTGTGCAAATATACACATCATATGAATCCCGAATCCCAGAAAGATTAGAGAAGAGAAAGGGGACAGAAGGGTTTATTGGAGGAAATAAAGTCTGAAAACTTCCCTAATCTACGGAGGGAGATGCATGTACATGTCCAGGAAGCACAACACACCACAAACAGCATAAATCCCAACAGACCTACCCCAAGACATATACTTGTCAAATTATCCAATGCACAAGACAAAGAGAAAATACTAAAAGCAGCAAGAGAGAAGAGAACCATCACATACAAGGGAGGCTCCATAAGATTAAGTGCTGACTTCTCATCTAAAGACATGGATTCAAAAAGGCAGTGGTATGACATAGTTAACATACTAAAAGAAAAGAATTTCCAATGAAAAATACTCTGTCTAACAAAGATAGAATTCAAAAATGATGAAGAGTTCAAAATATTCACAGATAAACCAAAACTAAGAGAGTATGCCAACAAGAAATCCGCCCTTAAGGAAATATTAAAGGAAATTCTTCAGGAGGAAAGAAAAAAATAGGAGAGACAGAGTTGGAGTGTTGTGGGAAACTGGCTTACCTGTTTGTTATTGTAAATGTTACACCTGTTAACTATTGCCGTTGTTAGAAGTTGCAGTTTTTCCCTGTTATTGTAAATGATGTTGCAGTTCAGATAGCACACAACTGCTTAGGAGTTTCCCAGTAAATGAGATGGGAAAACGAGGGGTGAAGCTCTCAGTTTCAGAAGCTGTGGGACCCCTGGTCCTAGGTTTGTCTCCCCTTTTGTGTCTCTATCTTTATTACTGTGTTGCCTTCCTTTTGAGCCAACCTATTGTGAGCTGAATGCAGCAAGTGGCGCCCAAAGTGAGGTCCAAAGGGAGGCATGCAACA
The DNA here is from genome assembly GCF_030445035.2 of Dasypus novemcinctus. Taxonomy (NCBI): domain Eukaryota; kingdom Metazoa; phylum Chordata; class Mammalia; order Cingulata; family Dasypodidae; genus Dasypus; species Dasypus novemcinctus. Next base: position 91,271,941 of record NC_080689.1, on the reverse strand, counting down.
AGTGGCACCCAACGTGGGGCATGAAGGAAAGAAGACTTGAAGGAAAGAAGGCTTGAGGCAACTGGTGCTGGACCAGGGACACAAAGAGAAGAAGTATTGACTCAAGCTAAACTAAAGTTCGTGTAAAAGGGCAGAGCCCTGAGTGGTTTGGAAAGCCTTTGAAGTCTTCAAGGGTTTGTTTTCCCTAGGAGATGGAGAGCTGAATCTATATCTTCCCTGCTAGTGGCAGCGGCTGCGAGACTGTGGGGACAATCTTTCCAGACCAGTGTCTGCGTGGAGGCTGCGGGGCTGCCGGGCACACATGCCACAGCTCAGCAGCCTTTCTGTGTGGGGATGCTATGAGAAGGACTTCCAGAGCTGTTTTGAGAAATGAAAGAATGTCCTGTGTGAGTACCAGCTCAATGGATAAACACCAAGAGATGGCATAATTTCCTGTGGAACCCAGAACCTGTGGTCATGCAGATGGAGAGACAGATGCTGGAAACTTCCCAGCTGGTTCTCATTCCAAAAACATCAAAGTATCTTAATTATAGAACTTGTTCAAGCATGGCATCATAAAGCAAGTATGACTTGGGGACAGAAAGAGAGTAAGAAAGAAACTAAGAGGAGGAGAACTGGAAAAAATTTTGAAGCAATAAAGTAATCCTGGATTAGTAAATTTAAAGCTTTTGTGTTTGTATGGTTGTTCAATGTTAGTGTGTGTGCTGTAATTGTTCCAGTGTGAGTGAAAGAGAAGAATAAAAATAAAAAGAGAAGGGCAGGTGCCCCAAGAGGGCAGGAGCCCAGAAAAGAGAAGGGCAGGTGCCCCAAGAGGGCGGGAGCCCAGAAAAGAGAAGGGCAGGTGCCCCAAGAGGGCGGGAGCCCAGGGTCCCAAGAGGCCCAAAAAGGTGTTTGTGCAATGTTAGTGTCTGTGGAGGAAATGGGGGGAACAGGTGCCCCAAGAGGGTGGGAGCCCAGAAAAAAAAGAGAAGAGCAGGTGTCCCAAGGAGGGCAGGTGCCAAGAAAGGTGTTTGTTAAATGTCAGTGTGTGTTGTAATTTTTCAATGTGTGTAGTAATGGTTTTGTTACACTTTGATATAATGTGATCTAAAAGCTCTATTCAATTTGCCAAAAAATTAAATAAGCACTTATATTATTTAAGTTTCTTAATTAATAGAATTCTTGCTTAAATTACTTCATAGGATAAAAGGAAAGATGTAAAAGCTAAGTGAATATTGAAAAAGGTAAAAAGTTTGAGGGAATGCTAACTGAAATGTTTTAAGGTGTATTTTGTCCTAAAATAAAATGGTTAATATGGAGATACATGGGACAGAACTATGCATATACCAACTGTAAAACTATTGTGGTAGTATTCAGTGAATTAATATATTTTATAAAAGCGAAACAAGCCTGAATGAATACAAAAAGTACAAAAACTGTGAAAAGGTCAACAAGGGACTTTTGCATTTCCTCAAGGCTTTCTGCCCTGGCCTGATGGCAATAAATCTGGTTGCATAGAATAAACCTGTGGCAGTGACCCTACTAAGAAACATCAGATAAAACCTGTGGATATTAAGGGCCTGAAAAAGGCAAACAATTGGGACAAGCTGTAAGGTTCCTGCTACTCTACCAAACTCTTAAATGCTGTTTGGCTAGGTAAGAGTTTGTATTAATTTAGCCTTTATATTGGATGTGGCCAGCATTAATATCAAGTACTGGCTTATATAGTCTTGCTGGTTGGAAGTTTTAAGCCCATGAGAAATGAAAGTCTATTATGCTAGTTGGAAGTCTTATTGTTTGTTGTTAAAGCTTTATTAATCAGTAAAATGTCATTTGCATAGACTTTGTAAAAACAAAAAGGGAGAAATGTTGTAGGAAACTAGCTTACCTGTTTGTTATTTTAAATGTTACACCTGTTGAATGTAGCATTTGTTATATGTTGTAGTTGTTCCCTGTTACTGTAAATGATGTTGCAGTTCAGATAGCAAACAGCTGTTTGGTAGTTTCCCAATAAATGCAATAGGAAAACTAGGGTTGAGGCTCTCCGTTCCAGATGCTGTGAGTCCCCTAGTCCCAGGTTTGTCTGCCCTCTTGTGTCTCTGCCTTTATTTCTGTGCTGCCTTCCCTTTGAGCTAACCTATTGTGAGCTGAATTAAGCATTGGAGGAGAGTATAAAATTAACTAAAGTGAAAAAAAGAAAAAAAATTAAACACCAGATGACAAACATATCCAAAGAAAATATGAAGAATATATTAATTCCTTGAAAGTAATAACACTGAATGTCAATGGATTAAACTCACCTCCTAAGAGACACAGATTTGAAGATTCAATAAGGAAATATGACTCATCTATATGCTGTCTACAAGAAACACATCTTAGACCCAGGAACCCAAGGAGATTGAAAGTGAATGGCTGGAAAATAATCTTATAGGCAAATACTAACCAAAAAAGGACAGGTGTAGCTATATTAATATAGGACAAAACAGACCTTAAATGCAAAGCTATTGTGAGTGACCAAGATGGACACTACATATTAGTGAAAGGGATCATCTTTCAAGAAGAAAGAGCAATCATAAACATTTATGCCCCTAACAAGGGCACTTCCAAATATGTGAGGCAAACAGTGGAGAAAATAAGTGAAGGAATTGATACCTCTACAATTATAGCAGGGTTTTTTCACACACCATTATCACTGTTGGATAGAACATCTCAAGAGAATCAATAAAGAAACAAAGACTTTGAACAATATATTGGAGGATCTGAGCCTAATAGACGTATACCAAACATTACACACAAATACAGCAGGATATACATTTTTCTCAGATTCAGATGGATCATTCTCCAACAAAGATTATATGCTAGGTCATGAAAAAAGTCTTAATGAATTCAGAAAGATTGAAATCATGCAAAAATAATTTATCTGACCACAGTGGAATGAAGCTGGAAATCTGCAAGTGCCAGAGGCCCAGATTAGGGACCAAGATATGGAAGATAAATAATACACTCTTAGTAAAACAGTGGTTCAAGGAGGAAATCTAAGCAGAAATCAATAACTACCCTGAAAGTAATGAAAATGATAACAAAACATATCAAAATTTATGGGATGTAGCAAAAGCTGTATTGAAAGGGAAGTTCATTGCCATAAATTCATGCATCAAAAAAGAAGAGCTAACATTGAAGAACTAACTGTGCAATTGGAGTAATTAGTAAGAAAAAAAAATAACAAACTAACCCCAAAGATAAAAAGAAAGAATTAAAAAAGATCATAGCAGAACCAAATGAAATAGAAAATAGGAAGCACTCAAAAAATAAACAAAACCAAGAGATGGTTCTTTGAGAAGATCAATATAATTGACAAACCCTTAGCTAGACTAACAAAGAAAAAAACTGAGAAGATACAAATGCACAAAATAAGAAATGAGAATGGGATATCACCACTGACCCCACTGAAATAAAGACTATCATGAGAGGATATATTTAAACATTCCAGGGTCCACAAGATAGAGGAATAGAGTATGTACTGTAGTGAGCTTACTGATATTCTACTCTGGAACTATTGTGATTAGTAATGGAAGAAAATGTAGCATTGATGTGAAGAAAGTGGCCATGTAAGCTGCTGAGGTTAGGGAGAGGGAAGAAGAGATAATGATGAAGGGGCAACTTCAGGACTTGGAGTTGTCCTGGGTTGTACTGCAGAGACAGTTGCTGGATATTGTGTGTCCTGCCATGGCCCACTGGGTAGACCGGGGGAAAGTGTAAACTATAACAGAAATCATTATCTATGTGGTGTAGCAGTGCTCAAAAATGTATTCACCAAATGCAACAAACGTCCCCTGATGATGAAAGAAGTTGTTGATATGAGAGGAGTGGGGTGAGGGGGGTGGTGGGTATATGGGGACCATATATTTTTTAATGTAACATTTAAAAAAAGTGAAGACAAAAAAACTGTATTCCAACAAGGCAGAAAATTTAGAGGAAATGGACAAATTCCTAGAAACACATAGCAGCCTACATTGATGAAAGAATAACTTGACCTCCACTAACCAATCACAAGTAAAGAGAATCAGTCATTAAATACCTCCCACCTAAGAAGAACACTGGCCCAGATGGCTTCACAGGTGAATTTTACCAAACATTCTGGAAGAAACTAACATTAATCTTGCTTAAATTCTTCCAAAAAAAATCAAAATAGAAGGAACACTGCCTGACTCATTTTATGATGCCAACATTAGCCTAATTCCAAAGAAAAACAAAAACTGCACAACAAAGGAAAATTACAGACCAATTTCTCTAATGAATCTATATGCAAAAAAAACCTCAACAAAATACTTGCTAATCATATTCAAGAACACATTAAATGAATTATACACCACGATGAAGGGGGGTTTATTCCTGGTATGCAAGGATGGTTCAACATAAAAATATCAATTAAAGGTTTTTGACAAAATGCAGCACCCTTTCACAACTTCTCTTGAAAAAAACACTGCAAAAGATAGGAATAGAAGGAAACTTTCTGAACATGATAAAGGGTATATATGAAAAACACACTGCTAACCTCATTTACAATGTTGGAACCCCTAAAATCTTTCCCTCTAAGATCAGGAACAAGACAATGATGCCCACTATCACTCCTTCCATTTAACATTGTGTTACAAGTACTTGCTCGAGCACTGAGGCAAGACCCAGATATAAAAGGGATCCAAATATGAAAGGAAGGAGTCAAGATATCTCTATTTTCAGATGACATGATCCTGTACATAGAAAACACTGCGAAGACTGCAACAAAGCTTCTAACACTTATAAATGAGTTCAGGAAAGTCACAGGGTATAAGATCAATGCACAAAAATCAGTAGCATTTCTGTACAACAATGATAAGCAATCTGAGGAGGAAATCAATAAACAAATACCATTTTTCTTTTTTTATTTATGCCTAAAAAGTTTTTGTGAACAAAATACTGGTAGGAAACGATAAAATAGTCAAAACCGACCCCTTGTACTAAATGACTGATTCACTTTAGCAAGAGAATTTACTTTGCCTTATATTATTCATCACAGGAGTCTATGTCTCTTATCCAGCAAATATTTTACATTTGTCTAACCTATAATTTCCTATGTTTGCCACTATTTACACCTAGTCCAACCTGGCATCTTTGTGCATCAAGGTGGACAGCACAGACCAAGGTAGTGTACCCAAGAGAATGGGGAATCCAGATGCATCAAATATTTAACCCAACATCTTCTGAGCCTGGATGGAGTTAGCTTTCCCAAGATGATAAGGAAAAGGGCCAGGAACACAAGAAGTGTTGATACAGTTCTCGCTCATATTTAACCACCAGGTATACAGAAAGCTCTGTTCTCTAAACTGGGAACTCATTCACTAAAACCATAGCAGAAGCTAGAAGCAAACTTAAACAATTACTAAAACCACAATGATTTTTTTAATTGTAGCTATTAATGACACATTCTAGGTAGTAAAAGTATGGAAGAAACGTTTAACTGGAATGTACACTACAACAATTTATATAAAGCCAGATTTTTCAGGCATTCTTGCAGAAAGAAAATTTGCGGTCACCCCTCGGGCTGAAGTGTGGTTTGCTGGCCTGGCGGGGGAGCGGCCGCGGTAGGCCTAATTCCGCTGCCCCCATAATAGGGTGGTTGGTCGGGCCCACCGCCACCCCTGAAGGAAGCTCGGCATGGGTGCAGAGTGCCCTCGGGTCTCCCCTTCTCGGCAGCCATGCTTCTGCGGCTGCCCCTCTTCCCAGATGGTGCCACCCGATGCCTTGTGGGGCGGCACCCTTCTTCTTCCTTCTCCCTGCGCAGGCGCAGGGCAGAAAATTCCAGTCTGCCCTTTTCCCCTCCCCCGACAGCAGCAACAGCCAGGCGTGGGCAGAAAATTCCAGTCTGCCCTTTTCCCCTCCCCCGACAGCAGCAACAGCCAGGTGTGGGCGGAAAAATCCAGCCCACCCTTTTCCCTTCCCCTGACAGCAGCAACAGCCAGGCGTGGGCGGGAAACTCAAGTCTGCCCTCCACCCCAGCAACAGCAGCCACCAATCCCTAAACCCTGCCCCTTCCCCCAGCAACAGCGACAGCCAATCCCTAACCACCACCCCTCCCCCATCCAGTACCGCCCACTGACCTTTCGCCGGCAACCAATCAGAACAGGGCGTGGCTTCGACCAATCAGCCTTCCCCAGCCCCTATAAAACTGTTGCCTCTCCCTCAGTAAAGTGGACTTGCGTGTTTACCTTGTCTCCACAGTGGTTCTTCTGCCGTGCGCCCTCCAGTCCTGAGAGCCCCCGACAAGGGCCTGGCCTCCCTTGTCCCCAGTTCGTCGCCTGCTTCTCCGGGCGACCCCTTCATCGCCTGCTTCTCCAGGTGACCCCTTCGTCGCCGGCTTCTCCGGGCGACCCCTTCGTCGCCGGCTTCGCCGGGCGACCCCGTCAGCTGATCCGCGCAACCCCTTGTGAGACCGATCCCTTGTCTGCTGCCGGACCGACCCCTCGTCCCAAGTGGGACCGAACCCTCGTCCCAAGCGGGACCGACCCCTCGTCCAGAGCTGGACCGACCCCTCGTCCGCAGCCAGACCCCACCTCTACCAACCGAGCAAGCCGCCGCAAAAATTGTATTCATGGAAGAACTCAAACCCCGAATGTTTACCAACTACATAATCTACTAAAATCATCTCTGTAGGAGATTTGGACCTGAAGGGTATCCGGAATGAAAGAAAGAGTGAAACAAAGAGAGAAAGAAAGAGAGAAAGAAAAAGAAAGGAAGAATGAGAGAGCCAGTTCTATGAGTAGAGACTCATCAGACAACTTTATTGTTTACAAGGGGCTTTCTTTATACCCCAGTCTACATGACAACAAGCAGCAATAGCAGTTAACTATTAGCATTACCAAGGAACTCAAAAAATCTTATCTCAAGGAACAAAGTCTAAGTGTTCTATTTACTACAAAAGGTATGTGCTCATCTTTTCTTTGAGCCTTTAACAGGTTCATGGTATTTGCCAGGAACTCTTAATTACTGCATTCCTTAGGGTGCAAGCAGAGCCATGGAAACAGCAGGTCTCTCCTTGCAAAACCACTGTGCCTCAGTTTCCAACACATCTCGGCATCTCAAATTACCTAAATATCAGAATCAGGTGGCAAAATGGTTGAAAAGATGAATCTTGTACCACATTTGGACAAACTAGTCAGAATTTCCAGAATTGGAGTTTCGGAATCTCTTCTGAGCAGTCACCAAATTTATAGCCTGCCTACTCAAGTCCAGGAAAGGTCATTTAGAAAATAATGCTGCAAAATATAAGCTGTCCCAGTGACATCAAGGACAAAAATAAAATGTTTTTAGGAAGATTTTATGAAGATTGAGATAATAAATAGAGAAATAACACGATGACCACTATAATTATCTTAATAGTAAAAAATAACTTGGTTAAAGATTGAAAAAATGTATATGCCATTTTGAAAATAAGGATCAATCTCTGACTTTATTGTGATCCTGGTAATAAGCAGGAATGTGCAGAATATTCAAGAGAAGAGCAGGCAAAAACATAGGTTATATCAGAAACTAGAGGATTCTGCGATGTGAGGATCTATTTGTATTATGATAAAAACTCAGGATATAACAGGCTGAGAAAAAACAGCCACCTTTAGAGCCTGAAAATGAGTACAGTGCCCAAATGTGGTCTAGATGACAGGCACTGCTCAAGTATTTAACATGTATAGACTCATTGAGCCTCACAATAATGTTACAATATATGAAACAATTTTTATACTCTTGTAATGCAGAGTAGTAAAGAAGCTTCAATTTCTGGGACTACGAAGTGTCAGAAATGTAAATACAAACTTCATACTTTAGGGATCAAATTCACAGAGAAATATGTACTTATTTATAGATAGGTATATTTGCAAAATAGAATGGTTTTAGAAGGAGTATGAAAGAAGGAGATGAGTGCCCATCTTTTGTGTATTGCTTTCTTTTTTATAATAAATTAATATTATGGTTACATATCAATAAAGCATGAATTCATCCAAAGTGGACAATCAGAGGTATTCAGTATAAATGATATTTAGCCTGATTTTTGCATATTGATCCTGTATCCTAACACCATACTGAAATCCTTTATTACCTCCTGCTAGGAATAAATATCCCTGAACATTATAATCCTCATTTCTGTAACTGGTCACATGGCCAAAGTACATAATCATCACTATCTTCTTCCACTACCAATTCCATTGTTTACTGTACCCTCAGCAAGTGGCACAGCTGGCCATGGTTTTGTTCCTGATGGGATGACTCAAGCCTTCCTGAAGATTGTGGGCCATTCATAGTCCTGCCTGTATTGACTTGTAGCATTTTCCATTGATTTTAATCACAGGGCATGGTAATAATAGGAGATGCCCTAGGTCACCTCCTGCATTCCAGGCAAACACTTCCTTGCCTCCATTGTATGTAGAAGTCCTTTTCCTCTCAATAGGCTCAATCACCCCAGCCACTACAGTAATTCCCTTCTTTCCCTTAGAATTCAGAGGCATGAAAAGACACAAGCAGGCAGGCTACAGTAGTACCATCAAGGTCAATAGAATTGTGTTTGTGTTTCCTAGTGGAAGTACTCCTCCTTTTGGAACTAAGACCAGAAGATCATTTGAGGTAAAGCCAGCATGGGACACGACACCCGGGGATGAGCCTCCCTGGCACCGAGGGATCACTACCACATACCAGCTGAAGAAGCAACTAGAAAATGACCTTGAATTAAAGATTCAATGCGGAACAGCAGAATATACCTGTCTACATATAATAACATGACTTCGGGAAGCGGTTTGACCTAATGTAAGGGGGAAATGGAAAGGAGAAATGAGATTATAAGGCTGTGAGTCTCTAAAAAAGAGTCTGGAGGTTGTCAGAAGGAATACCCCTATGTACAACTGAACAGAGTCTAAGAGACAGATAAGGTAGATACAACCCCAGGTATTGGTTCTTTTGAGGGATAAAGAGACCCACGGGTTCTATGGTCATGGCAGAAGGGGTTCACTGCCATGACAGATGGCCCTTCTTTGGAGCTGGTGTTTCTGCATGATGGAAATGGACTCAGAGGGGATCTCTTTTCACAAGACTTGCATGCTACTTTATTGGAATTGTAGTTGGTGCTGAGTTTAAGATATATGTAGGGGATTTGAATCTCTGGACTGATAATATGACACCCAGGCCCAGAGCCTCAACAGACTTCAGCTCCTACACTTTGACTTATTGGACTTACTCCACTCAGCTAACATGGAGTTGAAGAAGGTCAACCACCACAACATGGAGCCTAGAGTGTCTACAACTAGAAGTGGGAAGAGTGCATCCAGTACCTATGTGGAATCTAAGCCCTCACTTGACATAGGTGTGCAATGGACACAACCAATCCAATGTCCACAGAGGAAATGTGAAATGGGTGTGGGAACGGTAGCCATAGGGGCTGCTGGGTGTGGGGAACGGGAGGAAGAGATGAGATGTGGAGGCATTTTCGGGACGTGGAGTTGTCCTGGATAGTGCTTCACGGACAATTACGGGACACTGTAGATCCCCCCAGGGCCCACTGGATGGAACGTGAGAGAGTCTGGGCTATGATGTGGACCATTGACTATGGGGTGCAGTGATGCTCAGAGATGACCTTACCAGGTGCAATGGATGTATCACGATGATGGGAGAGAGTGTTGCTGTGGGGGGAGTGGGGGGCGGGGGCAGTGGGGTTGAATGGGACCTCATATATATTTTTTAATGTAATTAAAAAATAATAATAAAAAATAAATATTAAAAAAAAAAAGATTGCAGGAACAGAAAACAAAAGCTTTCCTGGTGGATCACTAGGGGTAATAGTGAGTGGTGCCACTCCCATTTTCACTCCTTGATTCCAGGATTGTGAATCCAAGCTATGGGAGAAATAGCACCATAGAGTGAATGATGATTTAATATCAATGTTTCAATATTTGATCATCCTTTGCAACAAATGTATGACAATAATGAAAAGTTTTTAAGGTGGGGAATTTGAGGGAATGGGGTACATGGAAATTCCTCATATTTTTGATGTAACTTTTATGCAATTTAAAACATCTATAAAAATAGAAGGAATATCTTTCTCAATTACCTTGGAACCATCTCTTGGAAATGGAATCATCAGGAAGATAATGCCATTCTCTCCCAGTTTCTGTAGGAGAGTAAGTCCAAAATTTAAAAGAACACCTTGCTCCAAGTAGAAAAACTACCTCAGGCCATAAAAAATGTGAGAATTATATGTTCCTTTTTATGTTTCCTTGGAAAAAGGCAATAAACTAAGCCTAGGCTCACGTCCATGGCCAGATGAGTTTCAGATGTAATCTTCATGATGAATGGAGCTCTCAAATCTTCTTACTGCAGAACCAGTTATCATTTACACTGAGAGCATGTGTACAATGAGTTGTTATCCTAATGGATGTCTAAAAATGTGATATTTTGTTCTGTCTTTGCAAACTCTTTAGAGTATTTTCTGGATGTGCATCAATTCCCTATATTAATTTATTAATATTAATTTATTAATAAAACTGTTTCCTTTCTCATCTACCTTTTTTGGAGTAGTTTCATCATTGGCAGGATATTTTGTTTTGAATTATATTTCCCCAGTCTGATGACATGGATTGAATTAGCTGGAAACTTAATGAATTAAGCAGATGATTTATAGGACTTCTGAGCATGGAGCAGTCAGGTAAAGGAATGTGAATTATAAAGTCTCCCTTCTAGATCTGCACTTATTTGGGCTATTGGCAGATAAAACACACTATTAAATAGTCTGGGAAATATGGGTTCTATACCCCCATGAGAAATAACATGTGGTAGCTAATTTGGAAGCCAGATATTTCTCTGCTAATATTTCTCGTAAAGGAGTACTATATCTCTGTTATATTGGGAAAGGACTTATGAGAAAACAGTACTGATATTTCTTACAATGATTCCTTTGATATGGCTAAATTAATGAATTTGTTGGGATCTTAGGACTCATCTCAAGCAAGTAAATTATTCGATTTAATGAAATGTACATCATTTTAAATGAAAGAGGAAAGTCTTATCAAAGGCTTGAAAGTAAGATTGTGAAATCTGGAAGAATAAATGTAAAAATAAAAGCCACTTTCACTTTGATGATGCCTTCCTTCTTTCTCTGTTGTCCTCACTTGACAGGACAGAGTAACTCTCCTGTTGGGGACTAATGTGGCTGATGTTTTCAGTTGAAGCCTATGCTCATTTATCGTTCAGAAAATCCAAAGACCAATAAAAATTATACAAAATCTACCCTGCCTCTACTCTATAAATTGAACAAGAAGTCCTGAATGATAATCGTCTGTTTACAACATGGTTAGCTCAATAATTTAAGCCCACTAATGAGACCTAGTGCTAATAACAAAAGATTCCTTTCAAAATATTATTGCACATCGACAAGGCACTTGGGCACCCAAGAGCTCTGATTGAGTTGTACAATAAAATCAATATTGTTTTCATATCTAATAACCCAACTTCCATTCTACAGCTGATGGATTGAGAAGTCATTTTGAATTTCAGGCCTTATTATTTAAAAATTCATTTTATAAGCTACAGGTGCAATAGACAGAGAATCTTCTTATAGATCTCACAAAAGTAAATGGAAAATCTCTGAAAATGATACACCATTTTAGATGATATTAAGTACATTTGAAATTCATGGGAAGAGTTCAAGCTATCAAAATTGAGAGGACTTTGAAAGAAGTTGATTCCAACTCATATGGAAGAGCTTGTTGGGAAATAGCTGCAGATGGTGTAGCTATAAAAAGAGAACTAAACTTAGAAGTGGAGGCTGGTGTAGCAGTTTGATATAGTTATCAATTCCAAAAATAGATATTGGATTATGTTTGTATTCTGGTCTGTACCTGGACATGATTAAGTTATGATTAGGGCTTTGAGTGGACCACTTCATTAGGACATTGAGTCCCCACCCTTGGTGGGTGGGGAATAAAAGGCATGACAAAGAACAGAGTTCAGGGTTTTTGATGTTGGAGTTTGATGATGAAGCCTTAAACTTCACCCCCAGGAAGTAAGCTCACAGAGGAAACAGAAGCAAGCCCCAGGAAGAGAAGAACCCTGAGCTCAGGAAGAAGCTAGCCATGGGAAGAAAGGAACCTTGAACCCAAAGAAAAGCAAGAGCCTGGAAGAGAGGAAACCAGGAAGCCTGAACTCTCACAGACATCAGCAGCCATCTTGCTCCAACAAGTGAAAATAGACTTTGGTGAAGGAAGTAATTTAAGCTTTATGACCTGGTATCTGTAAGGTCCTAACCCAAATAAATACCTTTTATAAAAACCAACCAATTTCTGGTATTTTACATCAATAGATGAGGAGTTGCTCCTTAAGAATGAGAAAGGAAATTGGTGTCTTGAAATAGATTTCAGTCCTGCTGAAGACACTTCTCAAGCACACAAGGATCATTCTCCAGGGTAGACTACATGGCTGGTAACAGAACAAGTCTCAACTAATTTGGGAAGATTGAAATTTAGAAAGTAATTTCTCAGACAACAACAGAATGAAGCTGGAAATTAATAAGGGGCAGAAACCAGAACAGACACAAAGATATGAAAGTTAAATAACACACTTTTAGACAGTGGATTAAGGAGGAAATGACTAAAGAAATCAGTACTTACCTTGAAATGAAAGAAAATGAGCACATAAGAAAATGAGCACACAATATATCAAAACATATGAGCTGCAGCTAAAGCAATGATGAAAGGGAAATTTTTGCCATAAATTCTTATATTATAAAAGGAGAAAGAGCTAAGATGAAAGACTTAATTGAACACATGGAGGAACTAGGAATAGAAAAAAAAAACTTAATCCCAAGGCCAGCAGAAAATAAGAAATATCAAAGTTTAGAGCAGAACTAAATGACATGAATCTTTTAAAAAATCACTAGAAAATTTTAACAAATCCCAAAACTGCTTCTGTAAGAAAATTAATAAATTGATACACACTGGAAAGCAGATGTGGTTCAACCACTTGGGCACCCACCTACCACATGGGATGTCCCAGGTTTGGGTCACAGTGCCTCCTAAAAAAGAAGATGAGCAGATGTCTCCTCCCACCACTAGAGAAGTATATGCTGCTGCAACAGAGCTAGACACCGCCACAACAGAGCTAGACTCTGCCACTTTCACAAGAAGCAGAGGCCAAAAGCCAGCAGATGCCACAGCCAAAGAGAGTGGATGAGGTTCAGTCCATTGGGCTCTCGCCTTTCATGTGAGAGGTCCCAGGTTTGGCTCCTCTTGCTTCCTGGAGAAGTCAAGCAAACAATGAAAACCATCTGAGCAAAAGGGGATAAATAAAGAAAAATGAAGTAAAATTTTTAAAAGCACCTTTAAAAAATATCAACAAACCCTTAGCTAGACTAATAAAGAAGACAGAGAGAAGATGCAAATAAAATTAAAAAAAAAAAAAAACGAGAGAGGGGATATCCCTATTGATCCCACAGAAATAAAGAGTATCATGAGAGGGCACCCAGAAAAATTGTTGGCATTTCTGAAAAACACAAGACCTATATTGATGAAAGAAGAGATTGAAGAGATTGATGAACTCAACATGCTAATCACAAGTAATTGCATTGAATTAGTCATCAAAAACCAAGAAAACCCAGGATCACATGGCTTCACAGTTGAAATCTATCAAGCTTTCCAGAAATTCCTAACAGCCATCCTGCTTAAACTCTTCAAAAAAAAAAAAAAAAAAAAAAAAAAAAAAAAAAACAAAAGACGTGGAGGGAACATTGCCTAAGGAAATCTATGTTGCCAAAATAACCCTATTACCAAATCCACATAAAAATGTCACCAGCAAAGAAAACAACAGACAAATCTCTGTAATGAACCTGGATGCTAAAATCCAGAAGAAAATATGGGTTAATCATATTCAAAAACACATCAAATGAATTATACACAATATCAACTGGGCTTCATCCCTGGTATACAAGAATAGTTCAACCAGAGAAATCATTGTAAGACACCACATTGGAAAACTGAAGGAAAAAATTAGATGATGAACTCTATTGATACAAAAAAGGCATTTGAAAAATTAGAGCATCCTTTTTCCATAAACACTTTAAAAGTTTGAAATAGAAGTATATTTTCTTAACATGATAAATTTTATTTATGAAAACTCACAGCTAACATCATATTCAATGGTGAAATACTAAAGGCTTTTCCTCTAAGAAATGGAACAAGACAAAGATGCCGACTGTCTGCTCTTATTTAACATTGTGTTAGAAGTATTTCCTCAAGCATTTAGGTAAGAAAAAGAAATAAAAGGGATCCAAGTTGGAAAGAAAGAAGTAAAAATTTCACTATTTACTGATGATGTGATCTTCCACATAAAAAGCCCCAAAAATCTACAAGAAAGTTTCTAGAGCAGAGAAATTATTTTAATAAATGGACAGGATAAAATATCAACATGCAAAACTCAGAGCATTTCTGGACACTAATAATTAGCAATATGAGGAGGAAATCAAGAAAACAAATCCATTTACATAGCAACCAAAAAATCAAATATCTGGGAATAAACTTCACTAAAGATGTAAAGGACTTGTACAAAGAAGAACTGCACAACATTGTTAGAGGAAGTCAAAGAAGATCTAAACAAATGGAAGAATATTCCATGTTCATATATTGGAAGAATGAATATCACTAAGTTGTCTGTTCTACCCAACTTGATTTACATACTTAACCCAAGTCCAAGAAAAATTACAACAGCTCTTTTTTTTTTTTTTTAATTAATTGGAAAAGTCAATTACAAATAACATTTATTTGGAATGGGACCCCAAAGAGCCAAAAATATATTGAAAGAAAAATGAATTTGGAAGAAGCATGCTATGAAGGTACTGTGGTCAAAAGTGCATGGTGTTGGGAAGCAGCTGTGGCTCAATCAGTTGGGCTCCCATCTACCATATGCCATTGTGAAGGCAAAGCTGGCCCGTGCACCCCAGAGAGCTGACAGCCCATGCACCATGGATCCCTGGCACAGCAAGATGATGCAAGAAAAGGGAGACAAGTAGATACAGACAAAATGTACAGCAAATGGACACAGAAAAGAGACAGCAAAAGAAAAGGAACAAACCACAGGAGAGAATGAATAGATATGAATAGATAGGTAGGTAGATAGATAGATAGATCTTTAAAAATTGCATGATGTTGGCACAAGTATAGACATACTGACAATTATAACCAAACTGAGAGTTCTTATACGTGTCTTTGCTAACACAGTCAACTGATATTTAACAAGACCACCAATCCCACTCAACTGGGACAGAATGGCCTCTTCAAGAAGTGGTGTTGTTGGAAAGAAATGTAACTCAACCAATTGGGCTCCTGTCTATATATAGGAGGTCCAGGGTTCAATGCCCATGGCCTCCTGGTGTGGGCAGGCTGGCCCACATGGAATGCAGCCCACGCAGGAATAACACACCACTCAGGAAGTGCCACCCTTTAAGGGAATGACAAGGTGGCATAAGAGAGTCATAACCTCTCTCCCACTCCAGAAGGTCCCAGGATCTGTTTCCAGAGCCACATAATGAGAATACAAGCAGACACAGAAGGACAGTGAATGGACACAAAGAGCAGACAGGGGGTTGGAGGGGATGGGGGAGGGGGAAGAGGAAAGGGAGGGGGAAGAGGGGAGGGGGAAATAAATTAAAATCTTTAAATTAAAAAAAAGAAATGTTGTTGTGAGAACTGGATATTTATATACAAAAGACTGAGAGAGGATCACCACCTCATGACCGATTAACTCAAGATTAATAAAAAACCTAAATATAAGGGGCAAGACCATAAAGATCCTATAAGGGATGATTTAGGAAAGCACCTATGAGATCATGTAGTAGGCATAGTTTAATAATCTTTACACCCAAAATACGTGCAATGAAACAAAACATAGATTAATGGAAACTCCTCAAAATTAAAAACTTTTACACTACAAAGGAGATGGTCAAAAAAGAGAAAAAACACTTAATGGGAGAAAATATTTGGAAATCACTTATCCAAATAAAAACCTATTATCCAGCAAATATAAAGAAATCCTGCATCTTTAAAATAAAAAGACAGCCCATTTAAAAATGGGAAAGAAATTTTAGCAGACACTTTTCCAAAAAGGAAATACCAGGGAGTTCACCTGGGGTGATCCTTAGCTACCTGAAGTCATTCAGATGCTGCAGTATTAGTTCCCCATGGTTCAGGCATTTGCCTACCGGCAGCACCTGTGCCTCAGTGACAACAAGTGAAGATGGAGGTGTGTAGGTTAGGGGGAATCAAACACTGGTTGACCACAGACTTTTGGAAGTTCAGAATAACACTTGTGGTGCTCTCTGAAACCTGTCTTTTGGGAAGTCTACAGATAAAATAGCAATGAAAAATATTGGAGGGGTACTTGTCTTGTTGAGACTGTTGAGAAATTCTTTTGATGCTGAATTCTTTTGGTTTTATTCTTTAGAATTTATTCTCATGTGTTGCTGTAAAGATGGCAATTACTCAAGATGGTCTCTCATCCTAAATAAACACAGTGATAATTCTATGTGAAAAAAAAAAGCACAGGATATGTTACTTAACATCACTAGCTATTTAAGGAAATGCAAATTAATACAATAGTGAGATATCAACTTATACATATTTGACAGTTTGCTGTTAAACAACCCAAGAACTGCTAGAGTTGGAGATGATGTGGAGGAAAGGTAAAACATCCACTGCTGATGGGAGTGGAAAATGGTGCAGCGATTTTGGAGGATGGTTTGGCAGTTCCTCAGGAAGCTAACTATAGAAATGGCATATGATCTGGCAACCCCACTGCTGGGTTCTATACCAAGAAGAACTGAAAGCAAAAACAAGAATAGATAGATCCCCACAATTTTCATAGCAGTGCATATCACTATTGCTGAAAGTAGGAAGCAACCCAGTGTCCCTCAACAGATGAATGAATGAGCAATATGGGATATATATATACAATGGAATATTTACTCAGCTGTGAGGAGGAATGCACTATTAGCACACAGGATAACATGGATGACTGTTGAAGACCTTATGTAAAGTGAAGTAAGCCAGGCACTGTAGGGCAATTATCACAAGACTTGACTGATATGACTTAAGCAAATTGAGCAGACTCACTGAGCTAGAATCTAGAAGACAGATAATCAGGAGCAGAAAGGGAGTAGAGTGTGGTGAGCTGATGCTAAATATGGGCA
Source organism: Dasypus novemcinctus (assembly GCF_030445035.2). Taxonomy (NCBI): domain Eukaryota; kingdom Metazoa; phylum Chordata; class Mammalia; order Cingulata; family Dasypodidae; genus Dasypus; species Dasypus novemcinctus. The sequence continues at coordinate 91,254,714 of NC_080689.1, read as the reverse complement.
ATACCTATAGTAAGGTGGAAGGGGGTGGTTTGGCATTGTAGCAGGGTGATGGTGGTGCAGGGATGTGATGTGAGCTATGACAATGGTGCTGGAATGAGAGGGTCATCAGTGTAGGACGTTTGGTTAGACTATCCATGGAACTGGGGGGAATGCTGTAGGTCTGTGGTAGAAACTACAATGGTGGGAATGTTTTTTTCAGCAATTATGGCAGGGAAAGATCACTGGTGCAGGGTGTTGGGTTTCAGGGGATATGTAGGAAAAGGTGCTCCTGGGGCATGTTTCTGTGGAATATGAATGCGTTCATCTTGTCATAAGGTGTTATCTTGGTGAAAGGAGACACACACAATAAACAAAATAATAGTAAACTCCCTTCCTGAGGAGTCTTGCTACATTCTCACATAGAGGGGGGAAGAATCTCTCAAGTACATAGGCAGTGCAAACAAGCAAGCCAGTATGTCAAGCCCTCAATATTAATGCATGTATGTATGAACCTTTTCAAAAACTGAAACTTAGTGGTTGCCAGAGATTCTGAAGATATGGTCAGGTAACAATAGATGGAATATGGGGCATTTGGGAAATTAGAATTGTTATGCATGAAAATTCAATGATGGATGCAAGCAATTATACATTTTGTCAAGTCTATTAAATTATGTGTTGTAAAGTGTAAACCAAAATGTAAACTCTAGACTACACTTAGTAGCAACGCTTCAATATGTGTCCAGCAATTGTAACAAATATGCCCCATAATGACAGATGCAGTTAACAGGCAGAAATGAGGGTGGGTAATAGGGTAGAATATATGGTAATCCCCTATATTTTTTATGTAACATTTAAGTAATCTAAAGCTCCTTTGAAAATTATGAAAAAATGACGTAGTATTTACATACACATGTGATTTTATGTTTCCACCATCTAGAATGAAAGCAGGTATTTTGTGCCTTAGACATAGTACAAATTAAATAATTATATCTTAAATGACATCAACTCCATACTATTAATACTGTTTAAAATATCTGCTTTGTTAGTGACAGGAGCTGTTATACAAGTAGGAGAGTGCTCAGTGTATTTGACTCAGATTTGTGGACCTATCCTAGATCTAAGTTTCATTAGCTCAGGTATTATATGATGGTACATAAATAGTACTAGAATGCCTGGGCTTTCTGTAGATTTATATTATGATGATATACTTGCTAATTAAGTTTTTCTTAAAATGATTCCTCTTCCAATGACAAAATTGGTCAGGTAGATAAGGGATGGATTTAAAGAGGAAGTTGTAAATAGATGGAAATTGTCCTGGAGAAAGGTGTCACATATATCCAGTGTGAAGTGGTTATATAATAAGGGAATTGCCACGGAGACAGTGATATCACTGAAAAAATAAAAGGAAAAGAAAAAAACACTAAAGAAAGAAGCAGGGAGACTGACACTTCCTTAGGTTGAAGAAGAGACTGTGAACAAGGAAATAGTGAAGGAGGGAGACCACCTTCTAGGCAGGAGCCTGCGAATAGGAAAGGCCCATTTTGGAAGGTCCACCTTCAGAGGGTGATTACAAAGAAAGGAGGAAAACTGAAAGAATAAGGCATTAAAATGTAAATTCCAGGAGACTCAAGGAGGCACAGGGAAGAGATTGTCATCTATCAGAGTATACTTCTCACTGCAGCCTTCCTCACAGGATAGACACAGATTATGGGCTCAGACATGTGATCCATTCACTGAAATGTGAGTTACCTCTTACACAAAATTCCTGGCCATGTCTATGAGAACTCTAGAACACTTTTCTTAAATAAATTCACCCAAAGGGATCTAGAAAAGGCCAAGTCCTTAACGTTCCCCTGTATCTGCAAACCCTCTAAGAAATGACTCAGGAGACACAGCCTCTTGGTCAGACAGAGGAATTGTGTGTGTTCAGAGCTGTGACTGGAGGAAACAGCAGGTGCAGCAAGGAAACACCTACAGGCAGTCAGGGGAGGGGGTTTGTGCTGGAGGCTGAAGCACTCTGGGAGGAAGCCTGCTATACTGCTGACAGTAATAATCTCCTGCACCTTCTACCTACAGCTTGGTGATGGAGAGAGTGAAAACTGTTCCAGAACCACTGCCATTGAATCGACTGGGGACCCCAGATGCACGGCGGACTTTTAAGAGATGAGCCATTTTAGGAGCGTGTCCTGGTTTCTGCTGGTTCCATTCTTTGCTTCTGCTAAAACTCTGAATGAACTTACAGCTGATGGTGATGGTGTCTCCTGGAGACACAGCCATGGAGGCTGGAGACTGGATTACACAATGTCACCACTGGTCCATCAGAATGGACAATGACCACACATTCCTATCCCTTTATCAGAGGCATATTAAATGCATTAAAGAAAATGTGCTTTCTAATGGTTTCTAAATAATGACAGTACATAATTGGGCCATTTTGGAAATAGCCATTATGCCCACTGCATCTTAAAATCATTTCTCAATTCTTCAAAGATAGTATTCTAAAGGGATTGGGCCACTTTTAAATTCTCTCCAGAAATCCAGACGAACAGGGACATGAGGATGTGCATCTTTGAGACTATCTTGCTGGCTCTGCCTGCACTATGCTGCTCAGTGCACATTGCAAAGTCCTCATTACAGAATCTGAGCAGCTGATGTGGACCTAGGGTAGCCTATTCAAAGCCATCATTGAGTATGGAGAAAATTGTATGGGCAGTGACTGGTGAAGTATCCAGTGGAAATAAGAGTAGATATAGCATCACAGAGAGTCTAATTTTATGACAACTCAGAAGCTTTAATACAAACTTAGAATCTCTAAAACTACAAAAAATGAAAGAGTTATATATTATATATATATATATATAATATATATATATCATTGGATATTACTCACCTGTTAGAAGGATGACATGGGATGACATGGATGAATCTTAAGAACCTTATGTTAAGTGAAGCAAGACAAGTATTGAAGAACAATATTACATAACCTCACTTATATGAATTAACCAAATTGAGCACACACAGAGAGCTAGAATCTGAAGACAGACTTACAGGAAATAGAAAGGGAGAAGAAGGTTATGAACCATTCTTCATACAAGTGAAATCTATGAGAAGTTGGAAGTGAGTAGTTGTTCAGTGAAGGGATATGACAGGGGTATAGGGATACTATTGAGTTGGGTGGTGCAAGTTCGACAGGGTGGTAGGTTTGGGAGGGTGGTTTGAATGGTTTATGGAACTGGGGTATATTTGGGAGAGGGAGCAGCTGAAAACTGGATTGATGGGTATGTGGTTGACACTGCAATGTTAAGAAAGCTCTTTTGGCAATATGAAAAGGAAGGGTTACTGGTTTAGTGTGATGGATTTTGGGGCATTTGATACAGGTGCATCTGGGGCAGTCTCCTAGAGCAAGTGTGAGTGATCACTTTGTCATAATGTGTTGAACCAGTGGGTTGAGACCCACATAATGAGTGGGAATTAGTTGCACACCCTTTCTGACATGGCCCATTATGTTCTCAGAGTGATGGGTGTCTCTCAAGAACATGGATGGGTCCTAATAGTGGAGGTCAGACACGGTATCAAGGCCCCAGTGTTGCTGCAAGTAAGTATGAATTTTGTCCTTCAAGGAGGAAGCCTGATGGTCACCATGGGCCCTGAGGGGAGGGGGAGAACAGGGTAGATGGAACTGGGGGTATTTAGGGGGAAATGGAAGTTTAACATTTTACATAAGCAAAGTATTAAAAAAAAATAAAAGACGTATTTAAGAAAATAAAAGAAAGCAGACCAATATGTCAATCTCTCAATATTATTGCAGCTAACTATGAATCTTATTCTTCAAAAATTAAAACTTAGTGCTTACTGTAGGATCTAAGGGGAGAGCTAGGGAAGAATAGAATAGATAGAACATAAGGCATTTTTAAGACATTACAATTATTCTGAATGATCTTGCAATAATGGATATAGGCCGTTTTAAAATTCACCAAAACTTATAGAAATATAAGGTTCAAAATGTAAACCATAATGTAAACTACTGGCCAGGTTTAGTATCAATGCTTCAATATTTGTACAGCAGATGTAACAAATTTATTATCTGCATGTAAAATACTATTAATATGGGAGAGTAGAAAAGGGGGAGGGCATTGGTATATGGGAATCCCTTATATTTTCTATGTGACATTTCTGTAAGTCTTTCTTTCAATATAAAATGAAAAAAAGAAATGAGGCACTCTGGGATTATATAGAAGAAAATGTCATCATGCATACAAGACAAGAGCTCTTAGTGATGAAAGACAGTGCCAAAAAATTTTATATTAATTTTTAATTTTTGTTTTTCTGTTATTTTTAAAACTATTACTGCTCTCTTTCTTAATTTTATTTGTTTCTTCTTTTGACTTATTTTTGGAGAGGTTTTGGATCACATAAGTTTCACAACTGTAACAGGGGAGAATCATTGCTGTGGGATGTAAGTGATGGGGGGATGTTTGGGGAGGGATGCACCTGGGGGGTGCCTGTTAGGCATATGAATGTGTTCAAGTAGCCATGGGGCATTTTCTTGGTAGGTGGAGACTCACACAACAACTGAAATAATATTTAATTCACATTCTAAGGAGTTCTGCTGCAATCTTTAATAAGATGGCAAGAATTCCCAGAGCACAGGGGCAGTACCTACTGAAGGAAGACAGATCATTATATCAGGCCCTTAATATTGATGATTGTACTTTCAAATCTTTCCCTTTGAAAATGAAATTAGTCTAATATTATGTATTGCCTAAGAGTTACCTCCCGAAAGCCTCCTTGTTGCTCAACTGTGGCCTTCTTAAGCTAAACTCAGCATATAAATACATGACTTTGCCCCTTGTGTGTGACATTATTTCTGGGGATGAGCCTCTGGAACCAAGGAATTATTACCTTGTGCCAAATAGCAATGGTATGGAAAAAGTCCCTGAACAAAAGGGGGAAATGTTAAATACAAATGAGTTATTATGGCTAAGAAATATCAAAGTGAGTGACTAGGTCATTCCAGAAGTTACACTTATGCATATCTCACCAGGAACATATTGACTGACACAATAAACAATGCTTCACACAGTTGGGTCTCCTGAGGGCTCCAGAGACATTCAGACACTATAAGCAGATCAGACAATCTCAGGATTTTTGTACCCTGTCAGTGGGTCTTACTTTGGAATCTGTGATCCCCAGTATGACAGAGTTAAGCTCATTTATAGTTTCCATACATTTGGTTCTTCTGCCCCTTTTATTTGAACCTATAATAAGCACTATACTTGCTAAATATATATTCCAGATACATAAATGGTTAGTCTGTTCATATACCAGTTGAACCCTGAATCTGAGCAGAGTTGCAACACCTACTCTACAGTTCATTGGACTCACCTAGGACAACTAAAAATGAGATGATGATGGACAATGCCCATCTGAAGAAACAGTGTCTGCAACTGAAAGCAAGATAGTTCCACCCATGCCCCATGGGACCTATGCCCGCTCGCAATTAGAAACAGAGCGGACTTCACCATCCTAAAATCCACGATTGGGAAATGAAAAATGGACTAAAGTAGACTTATTATTATTATTCTATTTTAGGCTTTTTGTTATTCTAGCAATGGGAAAACTTTTATTATTGATGTAAGGACTGTGACCACCAGAGGTTTTGACATTAAAAGAGAGAGAAGAACGCATGTAAAATGGGGACGTTTTTAGGACATTGGAATTCTCCTTCATGACATTGCAATGACATAGACAGACCATTGTTTATTTTGCCATAACCCACAAAATTGTGAGGTACAGAGTGTAAATTACAATATAAACTATGGTCCATCGTTAGTAGCAATGCTTCAATATGTGTTCATCCGTTGTAACAAATGTACCACACTAATGAAAGATGCTTTTAATTTGGGAAAGTGAGGAAGGGGGGAGGGGTGCAGCATATGGGAATTCACTATGTTTTTCATGTAACATACATGTAATCTAAAGTTTCTCAAGGAAAATTAAAAAAGATGATAGTAACACACTAACACGCAAAAAGATAACTCAAAGGTCATCTGTAATTTTGAAGTCACAGAACATTTTTCCCTTTCTAAGAAATGGCTGTTTTAGTAATTAACCTAAAGCTGTTAATAAATCATTTCACCAACCTGCAAAAAAATAATATATTTGGGGCATAAAGCACAAATTTGTAATGGCACAAGGAAATATTAGAAGACAGAAGAGCTGAAATTGGAGAGAAACAGAGAACAGATGAAGAAAAGAATAGATAAAATTGAGCAGGAGCTCAAGGAATTGAATGATAGCATGAAGCCACAAACATACATGTCATGGGGGTTCCAGAAGGAGAAGAGAGAAAGAGGGGCAGAAGCATATTGGAGGAAATGATGGTCAAAATTTTCCCAATTCTCATGAAAGGCATGACTAAACATTTCCAACAGGTACGACATATTCCAAAGAGAATACATCTAAATAGACCTTTTCCAAGACAAACACTAATCAAAATGTCAAATGCTAAAGATAAAGAGAGAATTCTGAAAGCGGAAAGAGAAAAGTGATCCACTCCATACAGGCTATGTCCAGCAACTCATCCTGGACTTCTTAACAGAAACCACACAGGTGAGAAGACAATGTGGGAATATTTAAGATACTGAAATATAAAAACTTCCAGCCAACAATTCTTTATCCAGAAAAGTTGTCCTTCAATAATAAAGTATTTAAACTATTCACAAATAAGCAGAAACTAATAGTGTTCATAAACAAGAGAGCTGCACTATAAGAAATGCTAATGAGATTTCTATAGCCTGAAAGGAAAATACAGAGACAGAAGATTGGAGGAGTGTGTACAAATGAAGAATAGCAGAACAGGTAACCAAAAAGGATACAAAGACAGACCAAATACCATGTGATATATGAAAGCCAAAGGTCAAATTAAGAAATGATTATACACAAATATCATTGAATATTAATGGGTTAAAATCCCCAATCAAAAGACACAATCTGATAAACTGGATAAAAAAATTAAAAAAACACATCTACATGTTGTCTATAAGACAATCAACTTAGATCACAGGATGCAAATAGGCTGAAAGTGAGTTTGGAAAAAGATACTCCACGCAAATAGTAGCCAAAAAAAGCAGGGGTAGCTATACTAATATTGGCAAAACAGACTTTAAATGTATGAAGGTTGTAAGAAATGCAGAAATGCATTATTTATTAATAAAAGGCAAAAATCACCATGAAGAAATTGCAATTATAAATATTTATGCACCTAACCAGGTACCACAAAATATATGAGGTAAGCTATGACAAAACTAAAGGAAGAAATAGGTGTCTCTATATTAATAGTTGGAAACTTCAATATACCACTTACATCAATAGTCAGAACAATGAAGCAGAGGATCAACAAGAAAAAGAGAACTTGAATAAAATGATATATGAACTTGATGTGACAGAACATATAAATATATAGAATATTTTACCCAGATCAGCAGGATATACATTCTTCTCAAGTGTTCATAGATCTTTCTGCAGGATAGGCCATACATTGGGTCACAAAATAGATCTCAGTAAGTTTGAGAAGACTGAAATTACATAAAGCCCCTTCTCTGAACATAATGAATTTAAGCTAGAATACAATAATAGCTGGGAAAGGAGGAATTCACAAATATGGGAGGCTAAATGGCACAATCTTAAGCAACCAGAGGGTCAAAGAATAAATTGCAAAAGAAATAAATTACTCAAGATGAATGAAAATGAGAACACAAATTATCAAACTTATGTTATATAAAATAACATAAATAAAACAAAACATATGGGATAGAGTGAAGGTAGTGTTGAAAGGGTAATTTGTAGTCCAAGATGCCTTCATTTGAATGGAAGACATAAAATCGAGACCTAAGTGAGCTCATGCAAGAACTAGGGAAAAAAATATAAACTAATCCCAAAGAATCAGAAGGAGAGAAATAACAAAGATTAGAGAGGAAACCAATGAAATTAAGAAAAACAAAAACAGAATCAACAAAGCAAATAGCTGGTTCTTTGAGTAGGTCAATAAAATGGACAAACCTTTAGCTAAACTAAAAAAGAAGGAAGATACAAATAAATAAAATTAGGAATGAAAGAGGAACATTACTACTGACCCCACAGAAATTTAAAAAAGGATCATAAGACGATATTATGAAAAACTGTATGTCAACAAATTAGCAAACCTTGATGAAATGGAAAAATTCTAAGAAAGGCACAAACAACCTACATTGACTTCAGAACACAAGATGTCAACAAACCAATCACAAGTAAAACTATTAAATCAGTCATCTAAATCTACTAACAGGGGAGCCAGTGTAGTTTAGTAGCTCAGCTCTGGCTTCCCACATACGATGTTCTGGGTTCAATCCCAGTCTCAATACCTAAAAACAAAAATCTCCCTACAAAGAAAAGACCAGGACCAGATGTCTTCATAGGTGAATTCTACCAAACATTTTGAGAAGAATTAGTATCAATCTGGCTTAAATTCTTCCAAAAAAAGTTGAAGAGGAAGGAAAAGTACCCAACTTATTTTATGAATTGACCATCCAAACCATACAAAGATATGACAAAAATAGAAAACTACAGACCAAATCCCTAAAGTTTATAGATGCAAAAAACTTCAGCAAATGCAAATCAAATTTAAAAGCATATTAAAATTATTATACACCACAATCAAGTGGGTTTTATTCCTATTCTGAAGGAGAGGTTCAATATAAGACAATCAGTTAATGTAATACAGCACATTAAATAATTGAAGGAAAAAAGACTTGATCAGGTCAATTGACAATTTAGAAAAAGCATTTGACAGAATCTAGGATCCTTTTTTGATAAAAACACTCTGAAAGATACGAATAAGAGGAAAATGCCTTAGAATGATAGAGAGGATTTGTGAAAAGTCCACAGTCAAAGTTGAAAACTTTCCCTCTAAGAACAAGAAAAAGGAAAGTATACCTACTGTCACCACTGTTATTCAGCATTGTACTAAAAGCTCTAGCTAGAGAAATAAGGCAAGAAAAAGAAATAAAAGACATCCAAATTGGCAAATAAGAAGAAAAAGTCTCACTATTTTCAGAAGACATGAACGTATATTGAGAAAATTCCTAAATAAATATGACAAAGTGACTAGAAGTTAATAAGTGATTTCATCCAACTGTTTTATACCCTAGTAATGAACATTTTAACGAGGAAATCAAGGGGAAAATTCCATTTACAATAGCAACAAATAGCAAATAATTAGGAATTAGTTTCACCAGGCATGTAACAGAACTGTATTCAGAAAAATCTAAAAGCAGTGCTAGAGAAATCAAGGAAGACCTAAACAAATGGATGGACATTCTGTGTTCTGGGATAGGAAGACTAAGTTTCATTAAGATGCCAATTCTATCCAAAGTTATTATAGAGTCATCACAGTTCCAATTTAAATTCAAATGGCATCATTTACAAAAATAGAAAAGTCAATTACCAAACTTTGTTGGAAGGGAAATGGGCCCTGAATAGTCAAAAGCACCCACAAAAAAGAAGTGCAAAATTGGAGGACTCATGCTTGCTGACCTTAGCACATATTATAAAAGCAGACTGGTCACAACAATATGAAGCACAAAGATAGACATACTCATCAATGTAAATGAACTGAGAGTTCAGAAACAGACCCTCTCCTATAAAGTCAACTGATTTTTATAAGCCTACCAAATCCACATTACTGGGACAGAACAGTCTTTTCAACAAATGGTACTGGGAGAACTGTGTTGGAGATTTGGACCCAAAGGGTATTGGGAATGAAAGAAAGAGAAAAGGGAGAAGGAAACAAAGAGAAAGAAAGAGCAAGAGAAAAAGAATGAGAGAACTGGGATCAGGGGGTCTTCAAGTAATAACTCCTCTGACAACTTTATTGTTTACAAGGGTTACAAGGGGCTCTCTATATACCCCAGTGTACATGCCAAGAAACCGGCATATGTAGCCTATGTACCAATAAGCATAAACACATACGTGCCATCAAGCAGCAACACATATTAACTATCAGCATTACCCATAGTCTAAGGAATTTTAAAAAGTCTTATCTCAAGGTACAAAGTCTAAGTGTTCTATTCACTACAAAAGGTATGAGCTCATCTTGTTTTTCAGCCTTTAACAGCTTCATCCCATTTGCTGGGAACTCTTAATTACCACATTCCTTAGGTTGCAAGTATAGCCATGGAGACAGCACTAGCATGGAGACAGCATATCTCCCCTTGAGAGGCCACCGTGCCTCCATTTCCAACATCTCCCCCTTTTTGTTTTTGTCGAGGTGACCATGCCTGTCTTAAGTTGCCTTCCTCTGAGACTCTTACCCATCATTGACTACCAGCCAATCTCTTTGACTTGGGGAAATTATTGAAGTGCTTTTGCTAGCACCAGATTATTTGCATGTTCCACAGCGGTTACACTTTGCAATTTTCTTTGAAAGCACTGTCCAGCACAGGGTATAATCATGAGCAACAGAACAAATATGATTAGCCCTATTTAAAGCTGACAGGAAATGCTGTGATTTCCACCAATTAACTGGGTTAAATTTTGTAATATGTGAAATCATGTCTGAGAAAATATCCTTATTATTGTCTACATGAATTTGATTTTGAGACATTTCTAATATTTTTCTTTGTAATTCCATTATTTCCAGAGAGATATTACTTTTATGGCCTAGCAAATGAGTCTTAATTTTTCCCCATTCTATATCAGATGAATTATAGGCAAGAGGAATAATACAAAAGTTGCTTTCATTCCAATCACATTTCAATCCCCTTAAGTTTAAATTATACAATTGATTTCCAATATGTAAAACAGCTGATTCTAAATCATTAACCCAATTATTTAACTCTTCATCAATGTGCTCTTGGCTATGCCACAAATCTCTAGCATTTTTATGCCAATCATGCACATATTGTTGAGTCTGTACTTTCACATAAGGCTACCATAGCAGTAGCAGCAGCTGTAATGATTCCAATTAGGCCCAAAATGCTTATAATAAGCAGTACAATAAAGCATTTAGTCCGTTTCAATAATTCTTGTGCCATATGTAGCAGTAACTGACTTTCAGGAGACGACTGCCAAATCTGCATCTTTCTCACCGGTATCCAGATGCCTTTTCTTCTTCTGGCCATGGCTAATCAATGTTCACCTTTTCAGTGGAGCCACTTTTGCCTTTTCTCAGGTTTCAGTGGTAGGGCCCTGGATCTTCACAAAGGCATCTGCGTCAACAGTCCTAAAGGGGATGTTAGTGGAGTGGCAGGGACATGACAGTCACCTGTTACTACTAGCAGGTATCCTGGGTGTTTTTTCAAAATTTGAAGGTGATTTACAACAGTCCATAATTTCTGTCTTGTTTTTAGTATTTGCAGTCTACCCCTGGATAGGGATGGCAGTCTTTAGAATGATCAGACACTATTGGGTTAAGTCTTTCAGTTTTAGCAGGACCTCTTATGCTTCACACAATTGCCTTCTAATATTGTACTTTTGGTCTCCTTCCAGAATTGTGATTAAAATCCAAGGGGTACTTGTTTAGAATTTTGCTTTTGCCACAAACTCCACCCAAAGCCAATATGGTTGCTTGCTACATCCAATTCATAGGCTAAGTTAATGTTCACAATTTACTTTTTTATTATTATTTAAAGCAGTTTGCTGGAGATTTTCCTACTTCCATGAAGGACTTTTCCTAATTAATTCATACAATGGTTTTAACATTTGAGCTAAATAAGGGATGAAAGATTTTTAGCACTTTAACATTATTACAAACTCTATTAACATGAGAAAGCATTGCATTCCATCAGTTATAACAGAGGGCATAGTTTTATCCCACTCTACCAAACCATATTTAGGAATTTGATAGGGCAGGAGGCACTTTGCAGTTTGTCCTAATTGTTTGCTTAGTTCAGGCTCTTAAGATAAGATAGTGTCTCTTGTGTTTCTTTTCATTCTGAAAAAAAGGATTACTGGTTAACATAATGTCATCAGAGTTTCAGCCACCGATTTTTTTCTATGCAGCTAGATTATTATCACCATGCCAGGACAGATGGTTGGGCTATGCACCCAGTCTTGGGGAAGCACGGCAAAAGTCCATTGTTGACTTTTCTGCAAGTAGGATAATGCAGGCTGGCTTGATTTGCCTAAGTAAATACTAAAGAAAGTCTTAGCATGTTTTAAAACAAAGTGATAGAGACACAGCTGGACATTAACTTTTTGCAACAAACTAGCAACATTTGAGACTGCCACATACTACAATGTTATTATTTTAATTTATAAGAGATTGTTTTTGTGACACATACCTTTTTATAATAATCAAAATCACAATTAACCACATTGTACTTCTGTTTAATATTATGCTGAAATATTGGTAAATTTATACACTCTTAAATACTCATTTGAAACTTTTACTCATACAACTTTAATTAACAGAAGGTTAAAAAATCCTGCTAATTTTGTAACACTTTTAAACACCTTTTATTTAACTTATAACAATTAAATGAACTTAACTGTTACTTTAATTTTCTTTCAAGATAAAAGAACAAATCTCTTGTAATTAGTTTGAAATAAAAAGCTACTTTTCAGGATTTGATTTTTAAAAAGCAGGTTTAAACATTATTTTCCTTTAAAAGAGATAGGACCCTTTCTTCTTCAAACACAGGAAATGATGAGGTTAAAGCACAAGAAGCTGTTTTGAGAAAACAGACTTTCTTTGTATACTGATTAATCAGGACAGAAACTTTCATAAACTTTTACCAAAACAAACTAATGATTTGAGAGACTTTGAAAAAGGACAAAATTTTTATCTTTGCATTAGTATACTATTTGATATTAAAGCTTTTAAAACTTTATAGACAGATCCATCAAGTTTTATTTAACTTTAATCATAAAAATTTCTTTTCCATGAACCTTCTACACTTTCAGTATTCATCCAGGTTTTGTCCCACACTCTACTCTTTCCCAATAATCAATCATTTTATCTTAGGACAAAATCATCTCCTGTTTCCTTAACAATAAAAACACATTCCATATATCTCACATACTAAGTTACCAGGCAAACTTCTTACAACATATAATTGTCATCAACACCAAACAAGCTTGTTAAAATAATGAACTTTTCTTCACTTTAAATACTTAGTAGCATGCAATACTAGAAACAGTCCCTTAGAAGCAAGTTGGCAGGTGAGGCTGGCTGCTGACAAGTTTTCCTGTTATAAAATTATCTTTTATTATTAGTATTATTATCAATTCAGTTTTTGTTTAATAATGACTTTTTTGGAATTAGCCATTTAAATACCTTAATTTAAACAATGCTTTATCAAAATTCTTATAATTATTTATAACCATATAGACTATAATTATATTAAGACAAATTTTACCTTCACAGAACACATTTCCTTACTTAAAGTTACGACAATACCTTCTACAACTTGCCACATGCATTTAAATCCTGAGAGTTTATGAAAATTAGCCATCTTACTTTAGGAAAAAACACACCTTTTAGAAAAAACTTATTAAATTTCAGTCAGCATTCCCACAAACGTTTAACTTTTTTTAATATTCATTTAAGTTTTACATCCTTCATTTTATCCTGTGAAGAAAAATAAACTGTTGATTTCAATCTAGGCGAGAACAACTTTTTATGAAAAAACTTACAGTAATTTTGTTAATCAAGACTTACAATTTTTATCATTGTAGAGATTTTATTAACATTTAAACTTATGTATTAATATAAGCACTTATTTAATTTTTGGCCATTTGAATAGAGCTCTTTTAAAATGTTTTACTTATTAATTTATATCACCATCTAGAGGTATCAAAATATATACTGACATTGAACAAACAGACAAATACAAAACAATTACAACACATTAACAGAAACATACAGTTTACAATTGACTCATAATTCTTACTTTCTTGGTATAGCTGCTTTTAAGTTCTCCATTACATCACATTTTAGATTGTACTTTTTAAGATTTCTTCTGGAATCCATGTTGCCTGTAACATGCAAGCTTGTGCTTGGAAACATTTTTATTAGGTATCAGTAATCAGTTAAGATAACTTGAGCAGCATAAATGTAGCTAAGCTCTTATTTAGCAGTTCAGACAGACGTTAACACACATTTTTGGATTACTACTCTGTAAGAGTATACTGAGGACCTCAAGCTCCTGTTCTTGTTCCAATTTACTTTCTTTCATTTCAAATTTACTTATAGGCTAAGGAAATACAGTAATTTCATCTTTCCCTCCTTCTTCAGACTGTAAAGGATCTAAAGCTGCCACTACCTAGTGGCATAAGCCCCATACTGATAATGGAATGAATTCCCTTTTTTGATATGCTTTTTGTAAATCTTTCATTACACATCTCCACTGTTTCAAATTTAAAACATTATGCCCCTGAGGCTGAAGCCAGCAACAATGCTTTTGTATATTAAAGTTACCAATTCTAGTAATTCATAGCTTTTTACAGGTACCCCATTAACTTTCAGTAAAGTTCCTAATGCGAATGAATATGCTTCCACACATCCCATGTGATTACCCATTACCTTGATGACTTCGTGGAAAATGTTACTTACTTAAAAGAAGACTCAAGTCACACTTCTTTGGACGTCACATGACCCTCAATGAGGTCTTTTCCATGGTTTCTGATACTGATTTGGAAGACTCACTAACTTCTTCGGGCTCATGTTGGGGTGCCAGATGTTGGAGATTTGGACCCGAAGGGTATCGGGAATGAAAGAAAGAGAAAAGGGAGAAGGAAACAAAGAGAAAGAAAGAACAAGAGAAAAAGAATGGGAGAACTGGGATCAGGGGGTCTGTGAGTAATAACTCCTCAGACAACTTTATTGTTTACAAGGGGCTCTCTATTTACCCCAGTGTACATGCCAAGAAGCAGGCATATGTAGCCTACATGCCAGTAAGCATAAACACATAGCAGCCTACATGCCATCAAGCAGCAACACATATTAACTATCAGCATTACCCATAGTTTAAGGAATTTTAAAAAATCTTATCTCAAGGTACAAAGTCTAAGTGTTCTATTCACTACAAAAGGTATGAGCTCATCTTGCCTTTCAGCCTTTAACAGCTTCATCCCATGTGCTGGGAACTCTTAATTACCGCATTCCTTAGGTTGCAAGCATAGCCATGGAGATAGCACTAGCATGGAGAGAGCACATCTCTCCTTGAGAGGCCGCTGTGCCTCAGTTTCCAACTGAACTGGATATCCACAACCAAAGGAATGAAGGAGAATCCCTATCTCACTCTCTGTATAAGAACTGAAGATGTATCAAAGATCTAAACATGAAAGCCAGGCCTATTAAACTCCTGGAAGATAATGTTGGAAAACAATTTCAAGATTTGTTAGCAGGAGGCAGATTTTTAGACCTCACACCCAAAGCATGAACAACAACAACAACAACAACAATATATATATATATATATATATATATATATATATATATATATATATATATATATATATATATATATATAAATGGAACCTCCTCAAAATTAACTTTTTCAACCCCCAGGACTTTCTCAAGAGGGTGAAAAGTATCTTACTCAAAGGAAGAAAATATTTTGAAATCACATATCTGACAAGGGTTTAATACCCATGTAAAATATACAAAGAGATCCTACAACTCTTCAATAAAGTCAAGTAAACCAATTAAAAAATGGATAGAACTCTTGAATAGACATTTTTCTACGGAGTACAGATAAAAAGATGTACAGCACCACTAGCGACTAGGGAAATGCAAATCAAAACTACTATGAGATCTCATTTCATATCTATTAGACTGACCAGTATGAAAAACAAAAAACAAAACAGAAAACTACAGGTTTGGGAAGGATGTTGAGAAATAGGAATGCTTATTCACTGTTGGCAGAATTGTAGACAGATGAAGCTGCTTTGGAGAGGTGGCAGTTCCTAAAGTTAAACATTTATCTGAAATGTAACCTGGCAATACCACTCTGGGCAAAACAATTTCCATATCTCTCCCTAGTCCCTCCCTTGGATAAGGGAATTCCAAAGAGCATGGATGATTTTTGAGTTCCTGAGTCTGACACGTTCACTGTAGAGACCAAATTAACCCTGTGGTCAGTGTCTAATTCACATATGAGGATGCAGAGATTCCCAAATTCAAAGGTTGATGTAAAATCCTGATGATGAAAGTCCCCATCCTCCAAAGCCCCAGATTCCTGATGTGAAAGAAGATCCCGGGTTCCTGAAAGGGGCCAGATGGAATTTTAAAGATGGAATTTTAACTCGACACTGAAGGATTTGTAGCATTTGACTCTTGAGTGAAGAAGCACTGGGTTATGAGATGAGAAAGGGCTCAGCACATTTAAAGATCAGGAAGGAAGACAAGCAGGGCAGGGAGTGGAGGCATGGAAAGAAACAAGTTTGGACCGTAAAGTGGTCAGGTAAATTCTAATCCATGCAGTGCAGCAGGACTCAAAATTGTAGTCACCAAATGCAATGAAAGTGTCATAATGATGAGAGAGGTTATTGATGTTGGAGGAGTGGGTTGGGTGGGGTGTGGGATATCGGGAAACTCTTATATTTTTTTAATGTAATATTTTTTGTGATCCATGTATCTTTTTTTAAAATGCAGTTAATTTTTTTTTAATTAAAAAATGAACCAAGTGAAGAGTTCATGAAAATCCGATGCCCAGTCACCATCCACTTAGAGGTCATCGGAATCTCTGAAGGGGGATCCCAGCATTGGTAGTTTCCAAAGCTCCCCAGGAGAAACCATTCACAACAACCAATGCTGAGAACCACTGATGTGGCCCTGAGAAGTCATGACAGGGGGTTTGGATCATATTCTAAGTGCAGTGAGCAACCTTTGAGGTATTCAGAGCAGGGTAACTGAATTAAAAAAAAAAAAGAGTGTCTTCTTTGGAGAAGTTTGCTGCGACGGCTCTGTGAAGGATAATAATTTGGAAGATTTCTTGCTCATCAACCACCTATCAAACTATGCTTCTCCTAACAATGTCTAACAAAAACTATTACTTACTAAGCACTTATTAGATTCTCAGACACTATGGTAAGTCATTTGTGTATACTACTTCAAAATCTTTTCACGAAAATTTATATAGAGGAATAGTCATGAATTTATATTTTTGCCTCTTCGTGAAACTAGTCAATTCACCATCTAATGTTTTATAGGCAATACTCTCAAGATAGGAATTTTCCTCTACTATGATACTAGGAAAACTTAGTTACAGTAGAAACTGGATTTTTTCCCCAGGATGAGAGGCCTGTGAGTTCATATATTTAGCTGTTTTCATTGGTTTCCAGGTAGCTGTGAGCCAGAATTTATATTCAATATTAAAACAAGTTTTTGTTTTTTCTTTTTAAGTAAAATTTACTGAGTCAAAATTTTTCATACAGTAAAATCACCCTTTTTAGTGTATACTCATATGATTTTCGTACAGTGCATGATTGTGTAACCACAACAGGTTCAAGATGTAGAACAGTACTATCAGCTTTAAAAGATCCCTTAGGCTAATCTGTAGTCAACATTCCCTCACCCCCAGCCCCTGGTGACCACTGGGCTCTTTATGATCCAACAGTTTTGGATCTTCCAGAATGCTATATAAATGAAACCATACTGTGTGAAATCTTTCAAGTTCACTTCTTTCATTAGCATAATGCATTTAAGATTTGTCCAAGTTGTTGCATGGATCCACACATCACTCCTTTTTCCTGATGAAAAGTTTTCCATTGTGAAGATTTACCACAGTTTGCTTATTTATTCACCAGTTTCAAGACATTTGGGCTGTTTTCCAATTTTTAGTGATTATAATCGCTATAAAGATGTCTGTGCAGGTTTTTGTGTGAACATAAGGCTCCAATTCATTTGGGTATAAAATACTGAGGAGTGAGATTGCTGAGTCATAAATCAGGTATATGCATAACTGTATAAGAAATAGTCAGAAGTTTTCCAAGAGCTGTGCCATTTTGCATCCCACATGTAATACAGGAGCATGCCAGTTGCTCAGCCTGGTATTGTCAGGTTATTGGATAACTTCTTCAATGAATTTACCCCCCAAAATTTGCCTAGTGCATATTGAATTGTTTCTCTTTACTTATTAAGAGTTTTTTATTCTTTTGAACACAAAATTAAAAATTAAAAAAAAAAAGGATGTAGACACTGAGGAAAGAATGGAAGGAATTGCCTTGCCACAGTACATAACAGGACAACACCTATTACAGTGTCAAGGGCAAAATGACAAAAACAAATTTTTACGATATTTTTCATTTTTTGATACCCCAATTTATTTTTCTTGATTTTAGTTTTTCTGAATTAGTATGTATTCTATTTCTAATTGTTAAACCTATCATTACTGTTTCATTTTCCTACTGGTTGAATTCAGTAATATATTAGGCTTCATAAGAAGTGTTGGATCACAGAAGGGTCCATGTGTGGCAGAGGAGGAGCACTGGTGTGGGTTGTCCTTGATGGGGGATACATGATTGGGAGGGAGTTCTCCAGGGCATATATATAGGATACATAAAAATGTTCAGAAATTCATAGGGTATTGTCATAGTAGGTAGAATTACAAATGACAAGTGAGGGAGTGCTGATTTCCTAGCTGGAGAGGCTCTGTCACTTTTCTCAATGGAACAGAAACAGTCCCCCAAGAGCAAGGGCAAAGATGAGTGAAGAAGGATGGTCCAACGATGGGCCCTTGATACTGAAGACTATGCTTATGAGCCTATGTGTTTGAAATTTCAACTAGGTCTAGAGCTGCAGGGTGCATTAGAGTTACCTCCTGAGAGCCTCCATGTTGCTGAAATGTGGCCACTTTTTTATTTTCTAGTGCAAAAAAAACTTTATTTGCCTATCTAAGTTTGGGAAATGTTGTCTCAAATCCAAGACAGTTCCTTTACTGCGGGATTTTGCAAAACCTTCAGTATGCGAATGTGCATGAAGGATGTTCAGGATGGAAAAGAGCACTGTCCAAACTTACTTGGCCACAGAAAACCCATCCCCTTTAACATCTCCAGGGATGGGGGACAGTGTTCGGTTGCTCTGAGCCCACTCCTACGTTTTATAAATGAGGAAACCGGAGGCCAGAGAAGGGAGAGAACTTGTCCCAGCTCACGAGATAAGGAGTGAGTGAGCCTGGCACACTGGGCTTCCCAATGACCAGGAGGGTGGAGTTTCCAAAACATCCTTCTGCTGGTCCTCAGAACTTGCAAGTTCATTCTGCCTTCTGCTGCTTATCCTCTTCCCAACATCCTTTTCTCAAAAGCTGTCATTCCTCCTCTCTATGATCTCAGGGGATGCATTACTCAAATGTTTCTCTCTGGGAGGCAGAGAGAAATTACACCTCAGATTTTTATTGGTGCCCAAATTTTGGAAGGTCTCCTTTGATCAAAGAGAGAGACATTGCTGTGCTCGTCTCTCACTGGCACTCCAGGTAGTAGAAGAGGTAGAGTGAGTCAGCTCTAGATTGGTGTGCATACAGTATGCTTGTGAACTGTTCTGGAACCTTGCCAGCTTGAAGTTGGTTGGACCCCTTCTGTCTTCCATCTGTGCAGGTGATGGTAGATTTTCCCCCAACAGGTGGGAGTGCCAAACTTAGCATGTAAATGCATTACCTTTTCCACAGTGTGGGACATGACTCCTTGGTGATGAGGGATTACTACCTCCTTGGTGATGAGGAATTACTACCAAACACCAGCTGATGATTCAACTAAAAAAGACCATGAATAAAAGGGGCAAATGGTAAAGCAAATTAGTTTATATGCCCAAGGAAATTCAAAATGAATCAGGAGGTCATCAGAGGGATTGTGCTTATGCATGTCTCAGCAGGATCGCAGAGACAGCCAAAGTAGATACAACACCAGGTACTGGTCCCCCTGAGGGCTACAGACACACACAGGTTCTACAATCAAGGCAGATGACTCTAGAGTTTAGTGCCTTGTCATTGGGCCCTTCCTTAGAATTTGTGCTCCTGAGTGTGATGGAGTTAGACTCAGGGGTGACTTTTATCACATACCACTTTTGTCACTTTTACTGAATCTGTGGTTGGCACTGGGGTTAGTGCATGCTCAGGAGACTTGAATCTCTGGACTTGGCATGTGCCAGCTGGACCCTGAGTCTCAGCAGAGTTGCAACACCTACTCTCAAGTTCGTTGGATTTATACAGGTCAGCTAAGAGGAAGATGAAGATGGTCAGACACCACACCAGGGAATTGAGAGTGCCTACAACGACAAGAGGAGAATCACATCCATCAGCCATGTGGGATCTAGATTTAGAGGTGAAATGAACATCAGCATCCCAGGGTAAATAGGATGGAGGAATAAAATATGGGTTAGTATGAACTTATTGGTATTTACTATAACAATTGTGACTCTAGGAATGTAAGATATTGTATCATAGGTGTGGAGGCAGTGGCCATAGTAGTTGCTGAGTGTGGGAGAGAGAAAAAGAGGTATAATGTGGTGACATTTTGTGGACTTGGAATTGTCCTAAATGATATTGCAGGATCAGATGCTGGACACTACATATCCTGCCATAAAACACCATAAGTACTGGGGGAGAGTGTAACTATAATGTGAACTGTAATCAATGCAGTGAGGTAGTGTTCTAAAATATATTCATCAAATGCAATGAATTGCCACACTGATGAAAGAAGTTGTAGATGTGGGGGGACTGTGTGTGGGGTTATATGGGAAACTCTTAAAATTTTTAATGTAACATTTTTTTATTCATATACCCTTATTAAAAAAGAATTTAAAAATTAAATTAAAAATTTACAAAATTGACAAAATAATAAAACTTATGAGAAAACATAAAGGCAGTGCATAGAGGAAATTTAGAGCCCTCAATGTTTAATTTTAAAAAAGAAGAAAGAGGTAAATTTGATCATCTAACTTCACACCTGAAGAAATAAAAACAAAAAACAAAAAACAGCAAATTAATCCCAAACTGAGATGAAGGAAAGAAATAGTAAAGATCGAAGCAGAAACAAATGAAATTAAAAAAAAAAACAATAGAATCAAACAAAGTAAAATTTGGTCCTTTGAGATTAACAAAATTGACAACTGCTTAGCTAGACTAACAAAGAGAAAAGAGAGGAGAGGTCGGACACTATCACCTACTCCATAGAAATAAAAGAGATCTTAAAAGAAAACTATGAACAACATTGTACAAAAAAATTAGAAATTTTAAACAAGATGGACACTTTCCTAGAAACACATGAATCACGTAAACTGATTTTCAAATAAATAGAAGACCTCAACAAAACAATCATGAGTATAGAGATTGAATCAGTCATCAAAAACCTCCCAAAGATGAGAACTGCTACACACGTGAATTCTAGCAATCATTCAGAGATGAAATAATACCGATCTTGCTTGAGCTCTTCCAAAAATTTGAACAGAAATGGATGCTACCAAGCTCATTCTATGACTCCAAAATCACAATAACAGCAAAACAGAATAAAGATACTACATAAAAGAAAATTGCAGGCCATTATCTCTAATGAATATAGATGCAAAAATCCTCAGCCAAATAATTGCAAAAGCATATTAAAAGAATTACATGCCACAATCATTTTGGTTTTATCCTGATTATGTCAGTGTGGTACAACACAAGAAAATTAAGTAATGTAACAAAACACATAGATAAATTCATGAAGAAAAATCACATAATCCTTTCAATTGATGCAGAGAAGGCATTTGACACATATAGCACCAAATCTTGATGAAAACAGTCCAAAAAATAGGAATAGAAGGAAGCTTTCTTAATGTGATACAGTGCATATATGAAAAATCTACAGCTAGCTTTGTGCTTGATGGAAATGCTCATTGTCACCACTATTTTCAAACTATTTGAAAAAGTATTTTCAAAATACTTATATTTTCAATATATGTTCTAGCTAAAACAATTAGGATAGACCAAGAAATAAAAGACACCCGAATAGGAAAATAAGAAGTAAAACTTTCACTATTAGCTGTTGACGTGATCCTATTTCTAAAAAAAAATTGTAAAATACATGAAAAAGCTTAAAGAATTAATACATGAATTCTGCAAACTGGTGGGAGACAAAATTAATATGCAAAAATCAAAAGAATTTCTATGCACTACTGATTTGTGATCTGAGCTGGAAATCAGAAAATATCTTTCATTTTTACTAGCAAGTAAAATAATCAAATATTTAGGAATAAACTGAAATAAGGAGATAAATGGCCTGTATTCAGAGAACTACAAAATATTGCTAAAAGAAACCAAAGAAGATTTAAATAAATAAATGGAAGGCCATTCCAGGCTCATAAATAAGAAGATGAAATGTTGGTAAGATTGTCAATTCTACCCAAACTGATCCGCAGATTCAACACAATCCCCCCAAAAAACAAGTTTTTTTCCTGAAGAAACTGAAAAGCCAATAATCAAATTTATTTGGAAGTGTAAGGGGTCCCCAATAGAAAAAAAAAAAGTCTTTAATAAAAAGAATGAAGTAGAAGGACTCTTAATTCTTGACTTTAAAGTATATTACTCAGCTAAAGTTGTTTAAAACTAAACAAAAAGCAAGGTACAGGCATAAGGACGAAGAGATTGAACAATGGAACCACATTGAGAACTTAAAAATTGATCCTCACATCTACAGGAAAGGGAGTTTTGAGAAGGCTATTAAGTCCACCCAGCTGTGCCAGAACAGAGTCTATTCAACAAATGGTGCTGGAACAACTGGAAAGCCACATCCAAAAGAAAGAAAGAGGACCCCTTTTTCACACCTCAATTTCAGATTCCTGGTCTCCCGAACTGTGAGATAACAAATTGGTTGGCTTATGCCACTCAGTTAGTGATATTTCGATAGAGCACTCCTAGGATTTTATGACACTCTCTGACTAGCCACTTGGCTACTTAATATATGTAGAAGATCAAAACACAGACCGAGGCACAATCAGCTAAAAGAGCAAGAGCACACTGGGACAATAGGTAGGCATACTTCACACATCACTGTCTGAGATCAGAAAGACTTAGTTGTGAAAAGGTGAAATGGAGGGAAGTGAATGTGGCTCTAGTGATGGGCTTTCTGCCTGCCATATGGGAGGACCCAGGTTTGATTCCTGGAGACTCCTGGTAAAAAAGAGAAAGCATGGCTGAGTGGTGAGTGTCCGCATGATTGCCCAAGCAGTGAGCCATGTGCCCAGGTGTTGAGCTGAGTGCCCCCACGGCAAGCCTAGTGGCTGCGTGGTGAACCAAGTGCCCATGTGGTGAGCCAATTGCCTGCACGAATGCCCACATGGCAAGGCAGTGCACAGGCAATGAGCCAATTGCCAGCATGGTGAGTTAGTGCCCACTTAAGAGAGTGACGTAGCCAGACTATGAAGCAACAAGAGAGATGAAGGGGAAAGTCAAGGTGAAGCAAAGCAGAAATCAAGAACTGGTGATGCAAATGACAGGGAACTTCTCTCCACTACAGAGGTCTGCAGGATCAAATCCCAGGGATTCCTAGAAGAGAAAAATGAGAAGAGAAGACAAATAGAGAAATAGATACAGAAGATTACACAGTGAACGGACTTAGACAGCAAAAACAGCAGGACAGAGGAAGGAGGGAAGGGAAAAAAAAGGCAAAAACAAAAAAGACGAAAAGGACAAGGGCCAAGAAAGTGAGTCAAATAACTGCTGGTATTTATCAAATTTAACCTGTTAAAATTAGAGGACCCTCTACCACGTATAGCTCATAAACAAATAGCATAGCCAAAGCCAATACCATGGTAAAAGGCATGCTGTTTTATAGCATGTAAAATGTCTTAGACAAATGCTTAACTAGAGAAGAAAAAAGGACAATTGATAGTAATCAGGACACTTTCAGGCAAGTCTAACGTAACTAACCAGGAATGAACTCAACCACAAAAAAGGAAATGACACAAGATCTCATAATCGTCAAAGATTTCATGTTTTCCCAGATTATATGCACATGAGAATCAGCTGGAAAGCTTGTTAGAAATACGAATCTTGGAATACGTTCCCGGCAAATTGGTCAGAATTCCCTATGTCTGGAATCCATATTCTATCAAGATCCTAAATTTTTCTTTTCTAGACCATCTCAGTACTCTTGGATTTGGCAGCAACTTTTCGTCAAGCAAGGAGCAGCAGTACTATTTGAAATTGTGCCAAAATCTTCACCTTATTTTTATTGGCATGTAATGAAATATGTAAACATATCACAAATTATAAACTCTATGATGATTATAATGATAAACTAAGAAATGAAAAATGTGAATTTTATTTAGAAAATAATAATCATGGTCCTCCTTCATTGAGGAGATGGTGTAAAGGGAAGAAATGGCAGAGTATTAAAGTAGGACAGAAGCCAGAACCAGAGGTGGGAATATCAGTAAAGATCTGTAGAGGACCTTCTTATCAAAAGATGTGCAACATTGTCACATACACAGAGGACTACATGTTTTTTCCCATTTGTTATCAGATATTAAATTGTTAATAATACTTCATTGATTTTTTCTCTATTGTTTTAAAATTTTACATCAAAAAATATAAGAGGTCCCCATACATTCTCCCACTCCCCTCACACCACTCTTCCCACATCAGCAACCTCTTTCATCATCATCAACAACCTCCTTCATCATCATGGCACATTCACTGCATTTGGTGAATACATTTTGGAGCACTGCTGTACCACATGGATAATGAGTTATATCAGAGTTCACACTCTCCCCCAGTCCACCCAGTGGACAATTGCAGGACATAAAATGTCCAGCATCTGTCTCTGGAGTACCACCCAGGACAACTCCAATCCTGAAAATGTCCCCACATCATATCTCTTCTTCCCTCTCCCTACCCTCAGGAGTTACCATGCCACTTTCTCCACATCAATGATACAATATTTTCCATTACAAATCACAATAGTTCCATAGTACAATATCAGTAAGTCCTTTCTAATTCATACTCTATTGCACCTTCCTGTGGACCCTGAGATGGTTATGTTCATTCTACCTCTCTATTGAGTGTGCGTTTATATTCAACATGGATGATAACTGCAATTCTCCTCCTTGCTCTTGCAGGCACACTTGGCTCCCTGGTATGGTGGTTGACCTTCTTCACCTCCCTGTTAGCTGGTCGGGGTAAGTCCAATAAACCAGATGGTAGGATATGTATGTCTGCAGAGGCTCAGACCATGGCTGTCACATCAACAGTCCAGAGATCTGAGTATACACCAGCCCCAGCACCAACCACAGGTTCAGTAAAAGTGACAGAAGAGGTGTGGGTAGAAAGGTCACACCTGAGTCCAGCTCCATCCCACTCAGGAACAAACCCCAGAGTAGGACCAACTGACTTGGCACTTAGCTCCATAGCCATCTGCCTTGACCATAGAACCTGTGGTCTCTGTAGCCTGCAGAATAACCAGTTCCTGGGGTTGTATCTACTTTGGCTGTCTCTGGGACGCTGCTGAGGCATGTGTAGGTATTATCCCTCTGATGACAACCTGACTCTGTTTTGGAGACTCATAGCATATAAACACATTTGTCCTTTCCATTTACTCCTTTTATTCAAGTTCAAAAAGCAGTTTTTAATACCTGATATTACATGTAGGCTGAGATATTCTGCTTATTTGATGGCCTTTTATTCAAGGACTTCTTTCAGTTACATCACAAGCTGGAGCTTGTTAGTAATCCCTTGGTGCCAGGGAGGCTCATCCCTGGGAGTCATGTCCCACACTGTGGGGAAGGTAATGCCTCCACATGCTGAGTTTGGCTTAGAGAGTGGACACATTTGAGCAACATGGAGGCTCTCAGGAGGCAACTCTTAGGCACCCTGCTGCTCTAAGCCTTGTTCATATTTCAGGCACACAAGCTCATAAACATAGTCATCAGTATCAAGGGCTCATTGTTGGACCATCCTTATTTCTTTTTGCCATTTCACTTGGGAGATTGTTGCTGTTCCATTGGGGAATGTGGAAGTGCTCCCTTGATTAGGAACTCAGAACACCCTCAGTTGTCATTTTTAACTGTAACTACATATTATGTATCCCATATACATGCCCTGGAGAACTGCTGCCAACCATGTACCCCCCATCAACAACACCCCACACCAGCATTCCTCCCCTGCCTTAGTTGAACTTCTCTGTGGTCCAAAATCTCTTCAAAAATGAAGCCTAATATATTGCAAAATTCCATTAATAGTAAAATGGAATATAATAATGGGTTTAAAGGTTATATATAGAATTTATAATAACCTAGAAAAGTTAAATAAAGAAAAACATAAATTAGGGTATCAAATAATGAAAAATAAATGAAAAAGCTGACATCAAATAAAATGATGCATAATTCACTGTAGTTACATCATTTAACCTGCCATACTTATATTATGCATCATACAAATGATAGGTGTTCAATGGACATTTTTTATTGACATTAAAGAAGAATATCTTTAGCTACCCATATAGATTTCAACCAATTTTTTAACCAAAGTGCAGAATGTATTGCTCCTAGTTTGTCATATCTTATAGAATGCCCGGAAGCTTCCTCAGAGCTATGTTAGGAACACACACATTCCAAATTCTTGCTTTTCTTACTGCTGTGTATCAAAGTCTCTCAGAGTCAAGCAGAGTGATGCCACTTGAAAGTTCCTATTGTATGAACAGACAACATTAAGTTAACAGTTACTTCAGTGTGTGAAATTGTTTTCAGGTTAGGCATATTTATAAAAGTAAATATGTAGAAATATATTTGAGGATATTGTGAGGAGTTGGAAATATTCCAAATTTTCCATTTATTTGATCCTAATGTGTTTGTGTCTTATACAGTACCATGTCCCTCTCAAAGAATCAAGTTGTAACCACATTTTTCAAAATTAGGAAAGTTCTGTTAGAGGTCCTCAAGGTTTATGAAATTTCAGACTTCTTATCCATACTTCCTCCCCATCATTTTGGATTTTACTTTCCTAAACCACAATATTTTTGTGAAGGTTGTGTTATCAGAAACCCTGCCAACTGACCTGAAAGGGGCAATAAATGGTCTAAATTAAAGAAGGCTGTTGGAATTCCAAGATTCTGTATGTTGATAAACTATGCAGATTCAAAAACCCTTTGAAGAAAAAGAAGGGGTGATAACTTAGTTCATCAGGCTGCTATGACAAATACTACTGAGTGGTATTAGTTGAAAAATTGGAATTTATATGCTTATAAATTTGAGGTTAGAAGATTTCCACTATTGAGGAATCAACAAGGCATTGTTTCTCCCCAAAGCCTATATCATTCTGATACTGTCTTCCATAGATCCTTGAGGTTCCTTATCTTCTATCTTTGCATTCATAGAATTGTCCTCTCCTTTGTTGCCTGAGTGTGCTGATCTCAGTCTTCTGAACTTTGCCTATAACCTCTATCTCTATGAATGATTTTCTCATATTTATAACAGACTCCAGTAATCTGGATTAAGGCCCCTTTCATTCAGGTGGACCACACCTTAACTAAAATAACATGTTCAAGAGTTCCTATTGACACTTGGCCCACACCCACAGGATAATGACAATGATTAAGGATCTGTATATAATTCAGTCTATCCCAGAAGAAGACAGAGACCAGTTTGGCAGGCAGAAATACCACAGACCTGGGCTCAGAGACCAAAGACCTGGGTGCAGAGGCCAGAGCTGGAGGTCCAGAGGCAGGTCCAAGGGCCAAAGGGAAGATCAATAGTCCACAGAGATGACTCCAGGCAATGAGACATAACAGAACTTCAGAAATTCAAAATTGTATGGGAACAGAGGTTCTTTCCTTCCTTCTTTATCTTCCTTTTATAATGGGGATGACTGAGACATTTGTAGTATGCCAGCCCCACCATGGTATTTTGGAATCAGTACACTTATTTTCTAGTTACTGGGCCACAGAGAGAAATCAATTTTGCCCCAGAATAGATCCTACCCAGAATGTCTTATATACCTGATTTAGACAAGTTAAATGGTGAATTGGGACTTCCAAGAAAATGATATTTAGATGAGGTTTGGGAATTGAATTGCTGCTGTAATTTGTTTAGATATTTGTACATGTTGGGATGAGGAGAATATATTTTGTATGTGTGAAAAATGAGTATCATTGGGTTTAAAGAAAATGCAGTATAAACTGAATAAGAGCCTTAAATCACCTGGTCTTAAACACTGATACCCATGCATGCTAACTTGATATTTTATTCTTTGTTTAATTTTAGATGGAGAGATTATTCTGGGTTTTCACGTTGGGCATCACATGTTTCCTAATAAAAGGGAGGCAGGATAATTTGACAAACAGAGGAGAAGGAAAGTGAGGGTAGTGAGCATTGAGATATTTGAAGATGCTGGATTTGGAAGTGGAGTAATGAAGTCTCAAAACAAAGAATTCTGGAAGCCTCCACATGAGGGTAGAGACGACCAATAAACTCTCCTGAAGACCCTCTAAAAGAGTGGTCTACAGACACCTTGATTTCTGGCTTGTGGTGCTATTTCAATTTTCTGGCTTCCAAATTGTGAGAGAATTGAATTCTATTCTTCTGAGTTATCAAGTTTCATTTAATTTGATAAAGAAGCCACAGACAACTAATTTAATCAATAATGGATAAATAATTGAAGCATTTTTGAAAGAAATATAATATTTTGAATCACAGGAAACAGGTATTTCCTATGCATCAGGTTCAACTCACAGTATTTTACTAGTGTTGACTCATTTTGCTTCACTACATCCCTACAAAATAGGTAGAATTAATTATTATATCCATTCTATATCTGAGAAAATCTTGGCACTGAGAGGTTAGGTAATTTGCTCAAGGAAACATGGGTAGAATGTGTCAGAGATGTACAAAAAAAGTTGATGTGCAAACTAAATTGATACTTGAGGGGGAAAGGTCATGGGGAAATTTGCACATGTTTATAAGTGGATTCAAAAATTGTGGAATGGAGGTTAATAGAAAGAGAACAACAGAAAGAGACAATACCCTGTCTTTTTAAATTTTCTTTTTTTTTCCAAAGTAAAAGTAGAAAGCAGCAAAGGCATTGAGCAAGGCCTGTAAAAATACACTCAGGAGTCCATGAGCAGAAGGGCCTGCCTGGACAGGGGGTCCAGAAAGTAAGGAGGGAGAGTGAAAGAAAAGATCTCCAGAGGAGAATCTGAACATGTGATGGACAGGATTATACCTTTATATTATATTTGGAGGATAATAACATGGAATGGAGGGATGGAAAGATATTGAAAAGAAGTCAAAATAGGAAACTTTAAATAAAGTAGGCACAGGGAAGAGATAGTTGATCCGTCAGGGCATAAAACTCTCTGATATGGACTTTCATCTCCTCTTTTGAAGCATGAATATGCCATCAGAAGAAGCTAGAATTAGTCTGCCAGGGGGTTGAAGACCTGTGGTCCAGGGAACCCTAAGCCATGCTGGTGGCCAGCTAACAGACATGAGAAGGAAACTAAAGATCATAGAGACTAGATCAGCCAGTCCTCAGGGGGCCTGCCAGATGACCATAAAAGAATAAGCCCAGCCGCATCGGGGTAGTCTGTTAATATTAACATTTTTTACAGCTAACAGAAACCTCAACAGCTTAAGGTTTATGGTATTGTGTTTGGGCCATGATATATTACATGGCAATAGTTATCTGATAGATTAATATTATCTTCTTTTAAGTTACTTTCCATTTGTATGTCATAATCTTCTCCCATGCCTTTATTTGTTTTTCTATCACTTAAAAATGGCATAGTGTTTATTTTACGTATACATGCTTTTTTTAAATAAAACTATGCTGCTAACTGTGATCTTTGCAACTGACAAATTAACTTTTCAATGCTCAATTACTATTACTTGAGTCAATGATTGACATGGATTCAGTGATTTTTAAATGGTCACCAATATGACCAATAAAGAGCTGTTACGTATGTGAGAGAGTTTGGAGAATTCTCCAGAAGTTGGATGAGAAATTTAGTGAAGCCCTTGTATTTATGAAGCAATTTAGGAAATAATCCTGGAATTTCTGGACTATTTCTACTTTTACACTGAGATTAATGTGTTAATTAAAGGTTATCCAAACTGTTCAGGTTACAGCAGTCTTAAGAACCATGATTCCTTCAGAACCCAAAGGTGATTAGAGAGAACGGTTAAAATTGGTAAAAGTTCAGGAGGAAAATTGTCACATATTTGTATGGGAATAAAGCTGAAGAATTTGAGTGTTGCTTTGAAAGGATGACAATAACTGAAAGAGATGGAGAAATGAAAAGGGATATACTAAAGGAGGCAGATTTTCAATTCTGCGGTGAATATTTGAATATAGACTTTTCTAGTTTGCAAGGCTATTGAAATGGGCTGGCTTTCACAATAGATATTTATTCACTTACAAGCTGAGCTTACAATTTTGAGGCTGAGAAAAATGTCTAACTCGAGGCATCATCAGGCAATGCTTTCTTCCTGAAGACCGGCTGCCAGTGATCCTGGACTCCTCTCTCACTTTTCAAGGCCCTTGGTGTCATCTGCTTGTCTCTTCCTTCTCTTCCAGGTTTTGTGGCTTTCACATTCCTGCTGCCATGGCTTTCTCCTTCTTGTCTGAATCTCATGCTCTTATAAAAAACTCCAGTAATAGTATTGAGACCCAGAGTGGGCCAGGCATGAACTGAATTAACCAACTCAAGGTGTTCCACCTACGGTAGGTTACACTCACAGAATGGATTAACTTTAAGATCGTGCTTTACTGAGGTCCAAATTACCTCAAACAATCAAATAAACATTTATTTCTTTTCCTACCATTTTTCTGTTTTACAAGATGGAACAGACAATATTTGGAAATTTTGTAAAGAATAAATTGTTAAATGTGTCATTTCAGACATATGAGAATATGTTGAAGGAAACGCAGAACTCATAACATACAGATAATATTTAAATTTGGTGAATTTTATAGAAACAAGGTAAAAATCACAGGATTAGGGAGCACCGTGGAGAATTTTATATCCAAATTAAGATGAATATATTTCATTTGATCACCATCATCCCCTAGAACATAAACATTCTTCAATGAGCCTGTATATTACATGCATTCATAATTATTATTTATTGTCAATAAGAAATGAAAAAACTATATCTGTAGAAAAAGCAGATTGGTAGAATATAGAAAAAACAGATTGGTAGAATAACAAATGAAATCACCTTATTTGATACCGTAAAGAGAGGCCTGGATGGAAAAGAGAATCCATGTAAGGAAAGAGTGAAGGAGGAATATGACGTTCCATGGGAAAGATATGAATATAAAGGATCAACAATATAACTTTGAGAGGTTCAGAATTGGAGGATGATGGGGTACAAGGAAGGATATTGATAGAATAAGAAATCAAGATGGCAAATATTCAGCATTAAGGAGCCAATATGAAAAGAGAATTGCTCCATCAGCGTATGAAGTTAACTAGAACCTATCCTAGAGGGTAAGCAATGGAAATTTACTGTCCTTATAATTTGATCTGCCCATAAAAAACATGCAGGTTTCTATAGGACAAACCCCTAAAAGATGCAGCTTCTCTGACAGATGGAGGAAGCAAGTCAGGTCTGTGTGGGGAGGAAGCAGCTGGTGCTGCAGGACTCGCCGTTCTACAACCATGGGAGGAGGTTTGTGTTCGAGGCTGAATCACTGTGGGAGGAAAATTGTTACTTTGCTGACAATAATAATTTCCTGAATCTTCATCCTGGAAACCTCTGATGGTGAGAGTGAAGTCTGTCCCAGACCAACTGCCACTGAACCGATCGGGGACCCCAGAGGCTGTGTTGGATGCATAATAGATGAGCAGTTTAGGAGCCTGTCCTGGTTTCTGCTGGTACCAGTGTAACTTCTTATTAACACTCTGACTGGCCTTGCACCTGAGGGTGACGGTCTCCCCTGCAGATGCAGCCACAGAGCCTGGAGTCTGGGTCATCACGATGTCCCCACTGGCACCTGCAGTCAGAAAAGAACATTGATCATACATTGAATCACAAGTACATAAAATATGTATCTAAATGTTGCTGTTCTTATTTTTCATATATAATCAGATCTGCCTTAGATGAAGCAATTCATTCTTCCTGTTCCTGCCTGTTAGAACCATTCTCCAACTTTATGAAGATACTGCTCTTCTAAACCTCTCACCTGAAACCCAGAACATCAGGAGCACGAGCAGCTGGGCCTGTGACATCATCGTGCTCAACCGTCTGCTGCACTCAGTCCCCGACTCAAGGGAAACCTCATTAATAGAGCTTGAGTAGGAAACGAAGTCCCCGAGGAGCCTATGCAAAGCATCAGAGAGGATAAAGGCAAACGTCCCTGTGCAGTGAGTTGCGAAGACAATAATGGAATGAGATCAAAATATCATGACCACATGAAATGCAGTGGTACATCTGCAAAAAGCTCAGAAATGAACTTAAGATGCTAATATTCAATAAATATCAATGCACCAGCCATCAACCTGAAACCATAAATAAATTTTAGTATTATTTTATATTGTATCTGTACATCTAAAATTTTATAATATAATTTTATAAATATCGTACCAGAACGTATGTGGAATATTCATATCATTTGACAGAATGAAGATATAGTACAAAAATTATATATCTATATCACTCCTCTGAATTTTTAAAACATTTGAATTTCTTCTTGGAATTCGAAACATCACCTACATATATCCAAAGCCAGACCTCTGTAGTGACCTCGATCCAAATACTATATCTCAAAACGAGTCACCAGTCCCTTACAAGTCACCATCCGCACTGCCCTTTAGGTCATCCAGTTTCTTAAATCGCAATGGAAGTGATTAGCCGACCTAAGGTGTAAGATCTCCACCTAGTGGTAGTAGATAAAATAGCTTACTCGCCCAGGGTCTGATAGAGCAGGTTCCTCATTTATTCCTATCTCAAAACAATGTTTTTATAGAATTATGCAAATAACAGTATCATGGAAAATTTTAGGCATAGAGTATTAATTTAAAAAATCCCTGACTTCATAAAACTTTATTCTTACTGGAAGGGGCAGACAATAAACAACCAACATTTCTGCAGCCACTATGCTGCTCCTCTTATTTCCTTCCTCTGTATCAATAGGGTGGACAGGTGGGGAAATGTGCATCCAGGTCCATTTCACGACACAATCCGCTCCATGAGCAGAATCAGAAGGAGAGAAAAATAACCAGGGCACTGCAAAAATTAAAAAAAAAAAAATCTCTCATGAGTATAACTTTTCCTCCAAAGAAACCTCCCAAATACCTCCAAGGGGTAAATTGAATACAAATATTTTATTGCTAAGATATTTCAAAGTGAGTTGGGAGGTCATTTCAGAGGTTACATTTGCGCACGTCTGAGAAGAATCGCACTGATTGCCACAATACAATAAACCATGACTCAAGCAGGGTGCTCCTGAGGGCTCTAGAATCATCTGGACACTTTAGGCGTGGCACTCACACACCCAGGAAATCAAAACCCTATTAGTTGTCTTTACTTTGGAATATATGTTAGTCTGTATCTCCAATATAATAGAGTCAGATGCATTTATAATTTACTTTCATATTGTTCTCCTGCCCCTCTTATTTGCACCTATAATTAGCACTTTATCCATTAAATATCTGTGTCAAGACTTAGGCATTTCAGCAAGTCATAAGCCCTTTGAGCCTGCAAATCTCACCAAAGTTGCAGCCAACACTAACTCTCCAGTCTATCAGGCTCACTCAAGACAATTAACAAAATGATGAGGATGCACAGTGCCCATCCAAGAAAAAATCAGAATATCTACAACTGCCAGCAAGACAGTTCCATCCATCTCCTCCATGGGATCTAAGCCCCAAAACATTGGAAGAAGAAGAGGAATCACCATCCAAAAATCCTCAAAATGGAGGAATGAACAAATGGAAGGGGGAATGAACTTATGGACTAAAGTAGACGTATTATTCTAGTAACGTAAAAACTTGAAACATTGGTATTAAATAGTGCTCATGAAGGGTTCTAGGGTGGGGAGAGGGAAGAACAGGTGTAACATGGGGTATTTTGGAGCACTGGAATTGTTCTGCATGATATTGCAATGACAGATACAGGCCATTATACAATTAATCAAAGCTTTGAAATTATGAAGTGCAATAAGTAAACCATAATATAAACTATAGGCCATTGTTAGCACCAAAGCGTCAATGTTTGCTAATCAATTGTAAACAAATACTACACTAATTAAAGATGTTATTAATAGTGAAAATGTTAGATGGGAAGGAGGTAGAGTATGTGGAAATCCACTTTATATTTTGTAAGTCTGAAAATGTATTTATTATTTACATTTTTAAACGCACATCTCTTTAATTGAAGTAAAACTGTTTTAAAAAGTATAAAATATAAGATATTTATAATGAGTTTTCACAAAGGCACACATAACACAAGCCCCAAATTAAGAAATAAAACATTTAAAAGGATTCCAGCACCCCCTTAGCTTCTCTCCCAAGAATAACCACTATCTTGACTTCTAACACTACAGGTTAGTTTTACCTAATTTTTTACAATTAGGAATGTAAGCACATATGTATGATTTTGTGCCTGGCTTCTCTTGCTCAGCGTGATGTTATTCATCCATGTCTTTGCAGATCACAAGTGTATTAACCATAAAATGCTTTTATCAATCTGTCTTATACAATTAATTTTCAACTAATTTTATTGATGATATTAATAAAGCCTACAATCCATCCAACATGTAAAATCAATGATATTTCACTTAGTCATCTATTAGTTGTTGTACTTAATCACTTAGTTGTTCATTTATTGCTTCAATCACTATTAGAGCATATTCATTATTCCAATAACAATAATAATAATAATAAATAAACAAGAATATTCCTCACCTTTAAAGCACTCCGTGCTTCCCCGCTTCTATTTCCAACTATACATACAGATCGATTTATTTATTTTTGGGCAGTTTGATTGAGATATATCCACATATCACATGATCTAGCTAAAGTGTTTAATCAATGGCTTTTAATATAATCACAATGGTCATTATCACAAAAAAATTTTAGAACAT
The DNA here is from genome assembly GCF_030445035.2 of Dasypus novemcinctus. Taxonomy (NCBI): domain Eukaryota; kingdom Metazoa; phylum Chordata; class Mammalia; order Cingulata; family Dasypodidae; genus Dasypus; species Dasypus novemcinctus. The sequence goes on along the minus strand of NC_080689.1, from coordinate 91,219,702 downwards.
TTTCATTACTCCAAAAAGACAAATTTCACACCCTTAGCAGTCAGCTCTCATCCCTCTGTCTTCCCCAGGCTTAAATAATCACTAATCTATTTTCATCTTTATAAATGGATTTATATTTACATTTTATATGAACTGGGTCATACAATACATAGTACGTGGTGTTGGTTTCTTCTCATAAGCATAATTTTTGTCTGATATTAAGATCTTATATTAACATACATAGCTTCAGATTCAGAGAAAAATGATCTTTTATATGCAATTTTACCCATGTTCATATTTCACATTTGGTTTTACTATGCTATACATTTTCATGTTACATTTTTTAGCTTTCATTTTAGTAATATTCACCATCTTAAAATTTCCATGGAAACCACTCTCATACTTCTAGTTACAAATATTATTTGCTTTATAATTTTCTATTCGTTTCCAAGAACATACTTCTATTCATTTCCCAGGATTAACACACATCTTTTCTATCAATCCTGCCCAAATTAACCCTCAGTTTTCCATTCTCTGACCTTACTCTATTTGCTGTTGACACATATTCAAGTTGTTATCTGCATGACATTATACAATGTATTTAGTTCTTAGAAGAACATCATAAAATATTTGTCCCTTTGTGTTTGACTTGCTTCACTCAACGTATTTTCTATAAAGATTTAGAAAAATAAAATAAAAAAGACTACTAAAAATGTTTGTGAGGATGTGACATGATAGGAACACGTTTTCAATGTTGGTGTAGACGTGAATGGTACAGCCACTTTGGAGGACTCTCTGACCGTTCCTAAAATGGTTGAATACTGATTTCCCATGGGACCCAACAGTACTACTACTGGGTATATACCCAGAAGAACTGAGTGCCATAACACAACACACATCTCCACACCAATCTTCTTAGTGGCATTATTCATAATTGTCAAAAGATGGTAACAACCTATGTGTCTATCAAGTTATGAATGGATTAAAAATCTGTATTGAATACATCCTATATTTTCATGTAAATTTTCTGTAATCTAAACCTTCTTTAAAATAATTTTAAAATAATCTGTGAATTAAGAACTGTCTATAGAATAATGACCTTGAATGTTAATGGATTAAGCTCCCAAAACAAAAGACACAGACTGGAGGAATGGATAAGAAAATATAAACTATTTATATGCTGTCTATAGAAGACTCACCCTAGGTTAAAGAATATAAATAGACTAAAATGAAAATCTGGAAAAAAAGATATTCCATGCATGCAGTAACCAAAAGATAAAAAAAAAAAAAGTTGCAGAAGTCATACTTAATTCGATGAAATAAACTAAAGGCAAAGCTGTTATGAGTCGCAAGGAAGGTCATTTTATATTAATAATAATAAAAGGGGCAATTCACCAGAAGGAAATAGTCATATATGTGTAGGTCATAAATTATATGACAAAACTGAAGGGAGAAATAGATGTTTCTATGATAATAATTAGATATTTTAACATACAACTCTCATTATTGGTTAGATCATCTTGGCAGATAATAAAGAAAGAAAGAACAAGCTTCAGACGTGTGACAAATGAACTAAACATAAATGACATATACAGAATATTGAACCCTAAAACAAGAGGATAAACATTCTCCTCAAGTGCTCATAAGTCTCTCCGCAGGGTGGACCATATGTTTGGTCAGAAAGCAGTTCTTAATAAATTTTAAAAGATTGAAATTTTGCAAAACACTTTCTCAGATCATAATGCAATAAAGTTGAAAACCGACAACAGACATAAAATGAGAAAATTCAAAAATATCTGGAGATTAAACAACATAGTATTTAACAATCAGTTGGTCAAAGAAGAAATTGCAAGAGAAATCAATGAATGTCTAGAGAAAAATTAAAATGAGGGCTCAGAATATCAGAATATACAGGATGCAGTGAAAGCGATGCTGAGAGGGAAATTTACATACTTCAATGCTTGCATTCAAAAGTAACAAAGATAGGGGATGGTGGGAAGATTGCATCAGATTAGGCAGATAGGGCTCAGCTCCCTCACAATACAATGGAGAAAGAGTGCAAAGTTGCCCAAGGGCCTGATTTGGGTATTAGCAGACCAGGATGGTGGTTCACAGCTCCCAGAAGAGTTAGGGACAGAGAGGTGTAGAGCTTGAAACAAAAAACTGTGAGATACTAAAACCCCAGACCACCAGGAGGGACTACCTTCTCTACCCCAAAGATATTAATCTATGGTAAAAACTTGTCTCATTGCAGATGACTGAGAAGTGACTAGATGCCTTCCTCCTCCCTGTCAGCTGCTGGAAGGAAAAGGAGAGGAAGAATCAGAGGTCTTTTCCTCAAGGTATTTTGCCAGTGGAGCCCTCTCTGTCTGAATCTCAGCTATAGACAGACCAAAAAAAAAAAAAAAAGGAAAATGGAGAGAGATACATCAACATGGAAAAGTGTGCCAAAACCCCATTTGATCTCCCTGTTCTTTAAGTTCTTGTAGAAAATCTGTGTCCCATTATGGAGTCCCTGTCACTATTTTGATAACTTAAGCTGGGCAATTTTAAAGACTTAGGATAAGTTGAACCAAATATCATAGAAAAGCTGTGAAAAAATAAGAACAATAGAAAAGAGAATAAAGTGGCCATCAGAGTAAATTCGTCAACATATTCAGATATCTAGACATCAACAAAACATTATAAGCCATAATAGGAAACAAGGTGAGATGGCCCAGGGGAAGGAACAAGCCAAATATCCTGCAGAGATACAGAATTTAAGAAAATTAAACAATGATAATCAAACAACTCTCCTAAATAGATTTAAAGAATTGAAAGAAAATATCTTTTGAAAGATCAAGGGTATTAAGAAGACAATAGGGGAGCATAGAGGAAAATTCAAAACCCTGCAAAGAAAAGTAACAGAACTTATGGGAAGGAAAGACATGGATGAAATTAAAACTACATTAAAGGAAACTAAAATAGATTTGAATTACTAGAAGATTCTGTTAGTGATTTTTAAGACAGAACATCTGAACTAGAAAAGGCAGGAGAACAGGAAGAGAAGAGAATGGGAAAAATGGAACAGTCTCAGGGAATTGAATGACAGTGCAAAAGGGGGGAAAATGCATTAATGGTGCCCCAGAAGGAGTAGAAAATGGAAAGAGGGCACAAAAAATATTTGTAAAATAATGGCTATAAACTTCCCTACCTTCATGAAATTCATAAACCCAAGAGGAAAACACACTCCAAACACGATAAGTGTATATAGACCTACCCAAGACATACTATTCAGAATGACAAATATCAGAGATAAAGAGAAGATTCTGAAAGCAAAGAGAGAAAAGCAAATCATCACATACAAAGGAAACCGAATAAGATTAACTTCTGACCTCTCATAAGACCATGGAGGAAAGAACAAAAGGGTACTGAAAGAGAAAAACTGCCAGCTAAGAATTCTATATCTGGCAAAGCTGTTCTTTAAAAAACAAAGGGGAGTTCAAAATCTTCACAGAAAAACAAAAACTGATAGAATACATTACCAAAATACCAGAATTACAAGAGCTCCTAAAGGGAGTATTGAAGTCTGAAAGGAAAAACAAGGATGAGAAACTTAGAGAAGAGTGTAGAAATGAAGATTATTTGAGAAGGTAAATTAATGGGTAAAAAGACAGACAATAATGTGATATGACAACAGAAGCCCAAAGGTCAAAAAGGATGAAGTAAATAAGGATTTTACAGTGATAACATTGACTGTTAATAGCTTGAACTAGCAATCAAAAGACAGATTATAGAATGGATTAAAAAATATCAGCCATCTATATATTGTCTAAATGAGACTCATTTTAGATCGAAGGTCACAACCAAGTAAAAAGTGAAAGAATGGAGAAAGATAGTCCATGCAAAATATAACCAAAAGTGAGCTAGACTAGAGATATTAAAATCAGTCAAAAGAGTTCTCAATGCAAAACTGTTAGTAGGGATGAATGGTGACATTATATATTAATAAGAGGGGCAATTCATCAAGAAGAATTAAATATACTAAATAATTATGCACCTAACATTAGTGCTCCAAGATACGTGAGGCACACGCTGGCAAAACTGAAGGGAGAAATATATGTCCCTACAATGACAGTTGGAGACTACAATAAACCACTCTCAGTATTGGATAGAACATCTGGACAGAGGATAAAAAGAGTTTCAATAATATGATGAAAGAACTAGATGTAACAGACCTAACAGACCTCTAGAGAGCATTACACCCCAAAACAACAGATACACATTTATGTAAAGTGTTCATGGAAACTTTTCCAAGATAGACCATATGTTGGGTCACAAGACAAGTCTCAGTAAATTTTAAATGACTGAAATTTTACAAAACACTTTCTCTGATCATAACAGTATGAAGCTAGAAATCAATACTGAATGGAAAAATGGAAAATTTATAAATATGTGGAGATTAAAAACAACACATTCATTTAAAAAATCAGTGCAATAAGAAGAAATTGGAAGGTAATCCAGCTAATATCTTGAGATGAATGAAAATGAGAGAACGCCATCTCAAAACCTATGGAACTTTGCAAAGGCAGTGCTGAAAGAAAAATGTTTATCACTTAATGCTTACATTTCAAAAGAAGAAAGAGATAAGATTGAAAACTCAATTGCTCACCTGGAGGAACTAGGAAAATAACAGCAAACTAATCCCAGACCAAACCAAAATACAGAAAGAGTAAAGATCAGAGCAGAAATAAGTGAAATGGAGAATAAAAAAAAAAAAACAGTTGAGAGAATAACAAAACCGAACAGTTGTTCTTTGAGAAGATCAACAAAATCAGCAAACCCTTAGCTAGAATGACGAAGAAAGAAAGAGAGAAGACACAAATAAATAAAATCAGAAATGAGAGAGGGGCTATTACCACTGACCCCGCAGAAATAAGAGACACCCTAAGAGAATACTACGAACAACTGTATGTCAAAAAACCATTAATATAGATGAGATGGACAAATTCCTGTAAAGACATGAACCTCCTACACAGATCCTAGAAGGAATAAAAGACCTCAATAAACCAAACACAAATGAAGAGATTGAAAATCATCAAAAATCTCCCAAAGATAAAAAGTCCAGGATCAGATAGCTTCAAAAGTGAATTTTAGCAATTATTCAAGGATGACTTAACACAAATCTTTCTCAAATTCTTTCAAAATTTCAACAGGAAAGAATGCTATCAACCTCAATCTATGAGGTCAACATCACTCAATTAAAATCATATGAAAATACTTTGAAAAAAAGAAAATTACACACAAATATCTCTAATGAATATAGATGCAAAAATCCTCAACAAAATACTTGCAAACAAATCTAAAAGCACATTATAGAATTATACACCATGAGCAGTTGTGTTTTACCACATGTATGCAAGAAGGATCCAACATAAGAAATTGATTAGTGTACTAAACTATATTGATGAATTGAGGAAGTAAAATCATATGATCTTCTTTATTGACACAGAAAAGGAATTTGCAAAACATTGTACCCTTCATGATAAAAGTATTCTAAAAGATAGGCATAGATGGAAGCATTTTCAATATGGTAAATATACATATATGAAAAACCTAAAGCTAGCATTGCTCAATGCTAAAAGCCTGAAAGCTTTCCCGCTGACATCAGGAAAAAGAAAAAGATGCTCACTGTCACCATTAATCAATATTGGGCTAGAAATTCTAGCTAGAGCAAGTAGGCTAGACAACGATATAAAAGGCATACAAATAAGAAAAAAAGTAACAATTTCATTATTTTCTGATGAATGATCCTATATCTAGAAAATCCTGAAAAATCCCCAACAAAACTACCAGAATTAATAGAAGAGTTCAGCAAAGTGGTGGGATACAAGAATAATACGCAAAAAATAAATCAATAACATTCCTATACACTACTGGTGTTTGATCTGAACAGCATTTCAGGAAAAGTTTCCATTTATACTAGAAACTAAAAAAATCAAATATTTAGGAATAAACTTAACCAAATAAATAAAGGATGCATATTCAGAAAACTACAAAACATTGCTAAAAGTTACTGATAAGACTTAAATAAATGGAAGGATATTCCATGTTCATGGACTGGAAGACTAAATAGTGACATGATGTCAATTATATTCAAACCGATTTACCAAATCAAGAAATCCCAATAAAAATCCTCATGCCCTTTTTTTGCAGAAATAAAAAAAGCCAATAATCAAATTTATTTAGAAGAGGAAGGGATATCAAATTAAAAAAAAAAGTTTTAAAAAGGAGAATAAAATTGGTAGGCTCTGTCTTCCTTACTTTAAAGCATATTACTTACCTACGGTGGTAAAAAACAACAGCATTGTACCAGCATAAGGAGAGAAAGATTGATCAAAGGAACTGGATTCAAAACATAGAAACTGACCATTACATCTTCAGTCAAGTGATTTTTGACAAGGCTCTTAAGTCTACACAGCTGGACCTGAACAGTCTATTCAGCAAATGGTGCTGGGAGAACTCAACAACCATATCCAAAAGGTAGAAAGAATACCCCTACCTTGTGCCTATTTACAATAGCCAAAAGTTGGAAACAACACATATGCACATCAACTGATGAATGGATAAACAAACTGTGGTGCATACAAAGGATGGAAAGTCATGTAGCAGTAAGAAGGAATGAAGTCATGAAACATAAGGCAACATGGAAGAACCTTGCAGGACATTATGTTGAGGGAAACAAGACAAAAGGACAAATAGTGTATGACTGCCCTATTATGAAATAAATATATTATGTGAAATAAAATATATTGTGCAATATATAAATATGGGTAAAATTGCTTATATAATACTGTCTTTCTTTAAAATTGAACAAATGCAGGTAAATACTACTAAATGTTAAAATCAGAGCAAAAAAAAGCATTATGCAAAGTGAAGGAGATGGAGTACTACATATAGTATGCTATCATTTATAAAAAATGTAAATATAAATCAATTCATAAAGATAAAATTAGATTGGTGATGACGTAGGCCTGAGATAGGAATGCTAAAGGTGTGGAGTCTTTCTTTTTGGAGTAATGAAATTGTTCTAACATTTTTTAGATGATGCATATACAACTTTGTGATTTTGTTAAAAGCCATTGATTTTAAACTTTGGATAGATCATATGTATGTGAATAAATTTCATTAAATTTGCTTATTAAATAAGTAATTGTGCAAGAATAGACAAAAATAGAAGTTATACATAGCAGGAGAAATAGAGTGAGATTGAGAGGTGAGTACTTTTCTTGTTTGTTTTTTATCATTTTCATTATTATTATTGAAGTAATGAAAATGCTTTAATAATGATTGAAATGATGAAAACACAACTCTGTGGTTATAACAGAGACCCTTGTACACTATTGATTATGTGTATGCTTTGTTAATATGTAAAATAAAATGGATTTGTTGGGGAAAAAAAAGAAAAAGCTAAAGTCAATGACCTCACATATATGTGGGGCATCTACAAAAATAACAGCAAATTATACTCAAATCAGGTAGAAGGAATGAAATAACAAAGGTCAAAGGATAAATGAATGGAATCAAAAAGGAAAATATTAAGATATTTAAGCAAACCAAAAGTTGGTTCTTCAAGAAAATCAACAAAATTAATAAAGTTTGCTAGACTTACTAAGAAAGAAAGAATATGTAATAAATAAATTCAGAAATGAAAATGGACATTACTACCGACCCCATAGAAATAAACGAGTTCCTAAGAGGATATTATAAATAACTCTACACCAATATACAAGGCAAAGTAAATGAGATGGAAAAATACCTAGGACTTAACACAGATGCAAGAAAAACCGGAAGACCTTAACAAACCAATCACAAATAGAGTTATTGAAACAATCATTAAACAGCTCCCCAAAATGAAAATCCCAGGACCAGATGGTGTCACAGGTGAGTCCGTCCAAAGATTTAATACCAAACTTACTTGAACACTTCTTAAAAATTGAACAAGAAGAAATGCTACCAAACTCATTTTATGAAGGAACAATTACCCTAATTCAAACCAGTTAAAGATATTATGAAAAAAAGGAAAAATACAGACTATTTCCCTAATGAATACAGACTCAAAAATCCTATAAAAAAATACTCACTTATCAAATTCAACAACACATTAAGCTAATAATTCTTCATCATGATCAAGTGGTTTTATGCTCAGAATGAGAGGGTGGTTCAACACAAGAAAATCAGTCAGTATTTTACAGGACATTAAAAAAATAAAAGAAGAAAAATCACATGATCATCTCAATTGACACAAAAAAGAAAGGAATTGAAGGAAACTTACTCAACATGAAAAAGGCCATATGTAAAAAACCACAGCTAGAATTATATTAAATGCTGAAATACTGAAAACTTCCCGTTGAGATCAGCAAAAAGAGAAGGATGCCCAGTGTCTCCACTGGAGGGTCTAGATTGAGCAATCATGCAGAAAAAAAAAAAAAAAAAGCCATCAAAATTTAAAAAGAAGAAGAACCCCGCTACTCACATCGATACGATCCTATACCTAAAATATCCAGAAATATTTCCAACAAAGATACCACAGTGACAAAACAAATTCAGAAAAGGAGCAGCAGATAAGATTACTACACATAAATTGATAATTTTTCTATGCAGTAGTAATGAGCAATCTGTGGAGGAAGTCAAGAAAACAATCCATTTACAATAGCCACCAAAATAATCAAATATTTAGGAACAAATTTAACCAAGGATGTAAAGTACATGGGTTCAGAAAATTATAATACATTGCTAAAAGAAATCAAGACCTAAAGGAATGGAAGAACAGTCCCTCATCATGGATGGGAAAAATATCTTCATTAAGATGTCAATTCTACCAAAATTCATATATAGATTCAATGCAATCCCAATAAAAACTTCAACAGCCTTTTTTAAATAATGGGAAAAATAATTATCATATTTATTTGGAATAGTATGGGGACCTGAATATTCATTAACATCTTCTAAAGAAAGTATGAAATTGGAGGACTCTCATTTCTGAAATTTAAATCATATTAACTAGCTACTATTGTAAAAAAAGTTGGTACTGTCATAAAGATAGACCTACAGACCAATAGAACCAACCTGATGATACAGAAATAGACCTCACATCTATGCTCAAGTGCTTTTGCCAAGGCTATCAAACCCGTCCATCTGTTTCAGAATTGTCTATTCAATTAAAGGGCTGATAAAATTGAATATCCATACACAAACAAAAGAGGAACCCTACCTAATACCTTATAGAAAAAAATTCCTCAATATAGATCAAAGACCTAAGTATAAAATCAAACACCATAAAACTCCAGGAATCAAATGTAGGGAAGCACCTCTGGTCCTGGAGGTAGGATATAGTTTTTTAAACCTTACACCCAAAGCAAAAGCAATGAAAGAAAAAAAAAATACGTATGAATGGTACCTCCTCAAACATAACATGTGTTTCAAAGAACTTCCTTAAGAAGATGAAGCGAGAACCCTATCAATAGGGGAAAATGTTCAGAAACCCCATATCTGATAAAGGTTTAATTTCCATGCTATTTAAAGAGAACATAAAAGTCAACAATAAAAGATCAAGTAATCCAATTTTTTTTTTTTAAAACATGTGCAAAAAACTTAGATGTTTTTCCAAAGAGGAAATTAAAATGGTGAAAAACCACTTCAAAAAATGTTCATTAAAGGGGATAATCTGACGCAGGACAGGCTCTTAGGGAATATGTGAATGCTCATTTTGCCATAGTGGGTTATATCATTCGATAGAGACCCATATAATGAGAGTGAAGGTATACCCACATCCTGGGGAGGACTGATGCTCTCAAATAGAGGGAATTTTATCTCTCAAGAGAAATGGTGGCTCCCAGTGCATTAGGGCAGTTGAGCATGTCAAGCCCTCAACACTGTTGCAAGTAACTCTGAATATGGCCCTTCAAGCAATGAAGATTGACTGTCACTGTAGGCCCAAAGGGTAGGGGAAAAGTATTGAATAGATGCAACCAATGAAACTGTGTGAGAAATGAAGTGTTCCACAAGAGTACCCAAGGATGGATATAAGATATATAAAATATATAGGGGTTGATAGGATAGCACATAAATCATAATGTAAAACTTAAGATAACTGAAAATTTAGAAAATTCTGTAGTCTAAAATATAAACCACAATGTAAACCCAAATGTTACCTTGTTTGAAAGCTATTGTCTCAATATCTGTACATCAGTTTCTGTAAATATAGTATGAATATGTAAAAAGATTATTGCTGTGGAAGGGAAAAGGTTTTATGTTGGATATGTGGGAGTACTGTATATTGTATATATGAATTACTGTGATCTAAAACTTTTGTGAGGATAAGCTTAATAATTACAAAAAAGAAAAGAAAAAGATAGGACATAGACACTGAGAAAAAGACGGAAGTATTTGCCTTGCCAATTTGCATTAAAGCTTTTGCATTATTAAATTTTTTGGTACCCCAATTTATTTTTACCTTAATTTTTCTAAATTAATATGTATTCCATATCTAACCTTTAAACTCATCACTATATTCCATTTTACTATTGATGGATCCTGGCAATATATTGCGCTTCAGTTTTCAAGAAGTTTTGCATTACAGAGAGGTTCAACAATGGCAGGGGAGGAATACTGGTGTGGGAGGTTATTGACAGGGGACACATGATTGGCAGGGAGTTCTACAGGGCATATATCCAATGTACATAAAACTTTTGGATATTTTCATAGTGGATACAATTAAAAACAACAACTGAGGGAGTGCTGAGTTCCTAGACAGGGGAGCTCTATCACAGTCCCTAAAGGAACAGCAACAATCCCCAAGTACAATGGCAAAGACCAAAAAAGAATGAAGGTCCAACAATGAGCCCTTGATACTAATGACTATGCTTGTGAGCCTGTGCATCTGAAATAAGAACAAGGCCTAGAACTGCAGGGTGCCTAAGAGTTACCTCCTGAGAGCCTCTGTGTTGCTTAAATGTGGCCAGTCTTGAAGCCAAACTCAGCATGTAAATGCATTGCCTTCCCCCAAGAGTGGAACATGATTCTTGGGGATGAGCCTCCCTTGCACCACGGGATGATGTAACCAGAAAATGACCTTGAATAAAAGGATCAACTCAGACCAGCAGAATATCTCAATCTATATATAATACCAAGAGTTAAAAATGCTTTTTGACCTGAATCAAAGGGGGAAATGGAAAGGACAAATGAGTTTATATGGCTATGAGTCTCCAAAAAGAGCTGGGAGTTTATCAGTCAGGTTGCCCTTTTACACACCTCAGCAGAGTTCCAGAGACAGATAAAGTAGATACAACCCCAGGTATTGGTCCTTCGGAGGGCTACAGAGACCCACAGGTTCTATGGTCATGGCAGATGGAGTTCAGTGTCATGTCAGTTGGCCCTATTTTGGAGTTTGTGTTTCTGTGTGATGGAGCTAGACTCAGATGTGATCTTTTTTCACAAGCCTCTCCTTTTACTTTTACTGGAACTGTAGTTGGTGCTGGGGTTTAATTTTTACCCAGGGGACCTGAATCTCTGGACTGACCATGTGATAGCCAGGCCTGGAGCCTCAACAGACTTCAGCTCCTACACTCTGGTTTATTGGACTTACCCCTCTCAGCTAACATGGAGTTGAAGAAGGTCTACCACGACACCAGGGAGCCAAGAGTGCCTACAACTGAAAGCAGTAGAATTGCATCCAGCATCCATGTGGAATCTAAGCCCTCTCTTGATATAGATGTAGAGTGGATACAACCATTGCAAGATCCACAGAATGGAGGAATAGAGTATCGATTAGAGTGAACTTACTGATATTCTATTCATGAACTATTGTGATTAGTAATTGAAGAAAATGTGGCATTGGTGTGGAGAAAGTGGCCATCGTTGCTGCTCGGGGTAGGGAATGGGAGAGGGAGATGAGATGTGGGGCATTTTCAGGACTTGGAGTTGTCCTGGATGGTGCTGTGGGGACAGTACCAGACATTTTATGTCCTCCCATGGCCCACCGGGTGGACTGTGGGAGAGTGTGGGCTATGATGTGGACCATTGACCATGAGACGCAGTGGTGCTCAGAGTTGTATTCACCAAAAGCAATGAATGTCTCAGGATGATGGAGGAAATTGTTGTTATGGGGGGAGGAGTCGGGTGAGGGGGGTGGGGGGTATATGGGGACCTCATATTTTTTGAATGTAATATTAAAAAAAAAAGACAAAAAATGTTCAATATGGCAAATACTACATTACCCCTCTGATATGAATTAAGCAATTTGAGTCTTCTCAGAGACTTAAGTCTGGAGCATAGCCTTACAGGAAGTAGAAAGTGAGACAGTTTTGAGTCAATGTCCATATGGGTGAAATCTATGAAAACATGGAAGTGAGTAGATGTGCAGTGAAAGGATATGACAAGGGTGTAGAGACACTTTGGGTTGGGCAGTGCAAGCTTGATGGGGCCTAGTGCTGGGAGGATTGGTCAGATTGTTCTTGAAACTTGGGGAAGGTTTGGAGAGGGAGCAGGTGATCACAGACAATTGGTTGGTGCATGGTTAAAATGATAATGTTGAGAAAACTCATTTGACAATATAATAAGGTAGGATTACTGGTTAAGGGTGTTGGATAGGGGGTCACTAGGCACAGGGTGCAGCTGGGGCAGGCTTCTATGGGGTGTGTGTATGCTCATCTTGTTATAGTGTGCTAAATCAATGGGTGGAAACCTATTAAATGAGCAGGAAAGTGTCATATGCCCATTCTGTGGAGGTGGGATGTTTACAAACAGAGGGAATGAGTAGTTCCTAAAAGGGGAGGACAGACTAGTGTGTCAATCCCTCAACATTGTTGCAAGTGTCTGTGAATCTTTTCTGTCAAGAAGTGATTCTTGGTTGTCAAGGTGGACTTCAAGAGGATTGAGAGATAGAGATAAAATAGATCAGAGTGCGTAATTAGTAGGCAATGGACGTGTTCTGCATAGTCATGCAATGATGGATACAAGCCATGTTAAAGTTCAAACATTTATAAAAGTGTACTGTCAAAAATGTCATCCATAATGTAAACTACTGACCATGGTTAGTAGGGTTAGTAGCTATGTTCCAATATTCGTACATCAGTTGTAACAAACATAACATCCACATATAAAAAGATCGTTAATAGAGAAAGGGAAAGGGGGGAAGAAGTTTGGCTATATGGGAGAACCCTAGTCTGTATGTGACTTTACCGTAACCTAAAACTTCTCTGAGGACATAATGAAAAAAAGAAAAATGGTAAGACACTGTGGAAGAAATGGAAGAAATTGCCACTGTATGTACAGGACAACAGCTATTACAGTGATGAAAGTCAAAACATCAAAAAAATTATAATATATCATTTTTAATACCCCAAATATTTTTACTTTATTTTAGTTTTTCTAAATTATTATGTATTTTATTTCTTATGTTTAAAGCTATCATTACTATCTCATAGCACTATTAATTGAGTTTGGCAATATATTAGGCTTCATTTTTGAAGAAGTTTTGGGTCACCTTGGGGTTCAGCTATGGCAGGTTAGGAGGAATGACATGGGGTGTCATTCATGTGGGATACATCAGAAGAAGTCCATCTAGGCATGCATATTGGGTATATAGATATGTTCAGATGTTCATCAGGTATGGCCACAGTGAGTAGAGATTCACATGACAACTGATGGAGTGTTGGGTTTCCATTCTGGAGATCTCTGCCACAGTCCCCAGTGGAACAGTAACACTCCCCCAAATGTAGGGGCAATAAACAATGAAGAAGTATGGTCCAGTGATGGGCCCTTAATATTGATGACTATACTTATGAGATTTTTGCTTGTAATTTCAACTTGGCCTAGTATTGCAGGGTACCTAATAGTTACCACCTGAGAGCCTTCACGTTCCTCAAATGTGGCTAGTCTCTAAGCCAAACTCAGCATATAAGTGCATTACATTCCCTCTTGAATGGGACATGACTCCCAGGATGAGTTTACCTAGTGATGAGGGATTACTACCAAGCACTGGCTGGTGATGCAACTGGAAAAAGACCTTGATAAAAGGGGGAAATCATGAAGACAAATGAGTTAATACAGCTAAGAGACTTCAAAATGAGTCAAGAGGTCCTAAGAGGGATCATGCTTATACACATTTCAGCAGGATCTTATAGACAGCCAAAGTTGATACTGCCCCAGGTAGTGGTATTCCTGAAGGCTATGGAGACTCCCAGGTCCTGTTGTCATGGCAGATGGCTCCAGAGTCTGGTGTCTTGCCAGCGGGCCCTAGTTTGGATTTTGTGCTCCTAAGTGTGACTAAGTTGGACAAAGATGTGACTTCTCTACACAGGGATCTTCTGAACCTTTTATTGAACCTTTGGTAGGCACTAGGTTTGGTGTATGCTCAAGAGACTTGAATCTCTGGGTTGTCCACTTGCCAGCTGGGCCATGAGCCTCAGTGAAGTTGCAACTCCTTCAACATCCAGTTCATTGGACTTACCCAGATCAGCTAACAAGGAGGTGAGGATGGATATCAGCCACACCAAGGAACTGAGAAAGTCTAAAACTGCAAGCAGGGGAGTCCCATCCATCAACCATGTGGGATCAAAGGCCCCTCTCAATTAAGAGATGGAATGGACATCACCACCCCAGAGTTTGCAAGATTGGAGAATAAAATATGGACTAGAGTGATCTTACTAGTATTCTGCTATATAATTATTGTGACTTCGGAAGTGGGAGAAATTATATTATTGATGCGGAGACAGTAGATCCTGGAGTTGCTGAAGGCAGGAAGAGGGAAAAAGGTGTTATACAGGGGCATTTCTGGGACTAGGAGTTATCCTGAATGATATTTCAGGGACAGATGGAGGACATTGTATATCCTCATATAACCCACTGAATGGATATCATCTCACATCTCATTGAATGGTCTTTATTAAAAAAAAAACAAAAAAACAAAAACAGAAACAACAAGTAATAGAGAGGATGTGGAGAAGAAGGAACACTCCTTGACTGTTGGGAAGGAAGAATGGCACAACCACTATGGAAGATATTTGGTAATATAATAAGTTTGGGATACTGGTTAACACTGGTAGTTCCTCAGGAAGTTAAATATAGAAATGGCACAGGATCCACCAATCCTTCTACCAGGAATATATCCAGAAGAACTGAAAATATTAATGCCAACAGACATTTGCATACAAATTATTCATATTTCCTGAAAGATGGAAAGAATTCTAGTGCCCATCAACCGATGAATGGAAAAACCAAATGTGATATATACATACCATGAAATATTATTCAGGTGTAAAAAAGGAATGAAGTCCTGATGTATGCAACAACATAGATGAACATGAGGATATTGTGCTCAATGACACAAGTCTGGCACAAAAGACAAATATTGTATGATCTCACCCATATGAACTAAGTATTAGAAGCCAATTCAAGGAGTTGAAATCTAGAGTACAGGTTAGTAAGGGATGGATTGGCATAGAAAATGGAGAGCTGCTGCTTAATTTATACAGAATTTCTATTTAGTTTGACTATAAATCATTGGAATTGGATAATGGTGATGGTAGCACATTATTTTGAGTGTTGCTAATAATGCTGAAGTATGTATGTCAATGATGTTAGTTCTGTTTCATAGAAAAACATACTTGTATGTTTACTATTAACAAAATTTGTCTTGCACAAAGCGTTCACTATCCTATACAATCTGTCTCATTTTTTAGCTTTCCTTCTATTGATATACAATAACTTAGACTTTCCCTTTCAACCATCAATATTCCATTTATTCGTTTTGCTAATTATAAACACTATGGTGTACTTTCAACAATTCTTTTCATTTCCAATTATGAACAACTTTCTACCAGTACTGCCAAAATCAAATCTTCACCTCTCCATTCTCTAACATCATTCTGTCTTCTGTGACCTATATTCTACCTAATAAATCAATGAATATACTCATCTTATTTTGTTCCTACAAATGAGACCATACCATATTTATCCTTTTCTTTCTGGCTTGCTTCACTCAATATAATGGCCTCACAGTTTATCCATTTTTTTACATGCTTCATGACTTACTACTTAATGTTATACAATACTTCAAAATGAGCATATACCATGATTTGGTTATCTATTTATCAGTTGATGGACAGCTAGTTTGTTTCCATCTTTTGCCAATTGTGAATAACGTCGCTGTGAACATTCCATCACCATGCCAGTATCTGTTCATATGCAGTCTCTCAGTTCTTCTTTGTATATACCTAATAGTGATATTGGCAGGACAAGGCCAATCTATATTAAACATCCTTAGGAATCTCCAAAGAGTCTTCCAAAACAGCTGTATCATTCTTCATTCCCATCAATAATGAGTAAGCATTTCTCTCTCTCCACATCCTCTCCAACACTTATAGTTTCCTGTTAATTTTTTTCTTTCTTATTTTTTTCTTCTTTATTTTCTTTTAAATGTTACATTCAAAAAATATGAAATCACCATATTCCCCCCATCCCACCCCTCCCACATCAACAACCTCTTCCATCATTGCAGCACATCCACTGCACCCGGCAAATACATTCTGGAGCACTGCTGCAGCACATGGACAGTGGTCCACATTGTAGTCCACAGTCTCCCCCAGCCCACCCAGTGGGCCACGACAGGACACACAATGTCCATCATCTGTCCCTGCAGTACCACCTAGGATACCCTGTTAATTTTTTTAAATAGTGGTCTTTCTAAAAGGTGCAATATGATATCACAGCATAGCTTTGATTTGCATTCCACTGATAACTAGTGAGGCTAATCATTTTTTCCATTTTGTATTTCTTTTTGTAAAAATATCTAATCCAAGTCTTTTGCCCATTTTCACTTGGGTCATTTGTCTTTTATTGTTAAGTTGTAGGGCATCATTATAAATCATGGATATTAAATCTTGTTGAATACGTGGCATCCAAATATTTTCTCCTTTGAGTAAGTTGCCTTTTCACCCTCTTAACAATGTCCTGGACGTGGAGACACATGTAATTTCAAAAGGTCCCATTTTTCTAATTTTTCTTTCATTGATTGGATTTTGGGTTTAAGGTTCAAGAGATCCAGACTTATCACAAGATCTTCAAGCTGTTTCCTAACATTGTCTTCTAGGATTTTTATAACCCAGGTTTTTGTGTTTAGTCTTTTGATCCATTTCACATGATTCTTTTATAGGGAGTATTTGAGTATTTTTGCTGCTATTGTAAATGGAATTTTCTCCAATTTCTTCCTAGATTTTTCAGTACTATGTCCATATACATTAATGATTTTTGTGCATTGTTTTTGCATCCTACCAATTTGCTGAACTCATTTACAGCTCAGTTAGCTTTGTCTTAGATATTTTCAAATTAGCTAAATATAGGATCATGTTATCCACAAATAGAGTTTTACTTCCTTTTTTTCCTATTTGGAGGCCTTTAATATTTTTTCTTGGCTAATTACCATATTTAGAACTTCTACTACAATATTGTGACAGTGAGCATCCTCGTTCTGTTCCTGATTTTAGAGGGAAAGCTTTCAACCATTCACCATTGAGTATAATGGTGACTGCTTGTTTTTCATATATACCATTTGTCTTATTGAGGAATTTTCCTTATACACCTATCTTTTGAAGAGTTTTTATGGAAAAAGAATACTAGAATTTGTTGAATGCATTTTCCCCATTAATTGAGATGATCATGTGGCTTTCATCCTTCAATTTGTCAATGTGGTGTATGACATTGATTTATCTTCTTATTTTATACCAGCCTTGCATACCAGAAATAAATCCCCCATTGCCATGATATATGTCTTTTTATATACTGCTGGATTTGATTTGCAAGTATTTTGCTGAGAATTTTGCTTTTATATTACATTAGAGATTGGTCTGTAATTTTGTTTTCTTTTCTATCTTTATCTGGTTTGGTAATAGGGTGATGATGGATTCATAAAATGTGGGCAGTAATTTTCCCTCCACTTCAATTTTTTGGAAGATTTTAACTAGGATTGGTGTTAATTCCTTTCAGAATGCTTTGAAGAATTCATCTGTGAAGCCATCTGGTCCAGACTTATTTGCAGGGAGATTTTTGATGACAGATTCAGTCTCTTTAAAAGTTGTTGGTTTGTCAAGTTTTGTATTTCTTATAGCATCAATGTAGATTCTTTGTGCATTTCTAGGAATCTGTCCATTTCATCTAGGTTTTCTAGGTTGTTGGCAACAGTTTTCCATAATACCTTCATATGACTCTTTTCATTTCTGTGGAGTCAGACATAACTTCACCCCTTTCATTTCTGATTATATTTATCTGCTTCTCTCTCTTTTTTCTTTGATAGTCTACCTAGAGGATTGCCAATTTTATGCATCTTCTCAAAGATCCAGCTTTTGGTTTTCTGTATTTTTTTCTTGTTGTTGTTCTCATTGTCATTTATTTCTTCTCTAATCTTTAACATTTCTTCCCTTCTGCTTGCTTTAGGATGGGTTTACTGTTTTTTTTTTCTAGTTTCCCTAGTTGTTCAGTTAAATATTTGAGTTTAGTTCTTTATTCTCTTTTTAATATAGGTGATTAGGTATATACATTTCCCTCTCAAGACTTTCTTGCCCATGTCCCATAAGTTTTGGTAATTTGTGTTCTTGTTTTCATTTATCTCAATATCCTAACTAATTTCACTTGTAACTTTTCTTTGATACATAATTATTTAGAAGTGTGTGATTTATCCTCCACACATTTGCAAATTCACTTTTTTTCCTGTCTGTTATTAATTTTCAGTTTCAACCCACTATAAACTGAGAAGGTGCTTTGTATAATTTCTATCTGTTTGTATGTATTGAGAGCTGCATTGTGTCCTAACATGTGGTCTATCCTGAATAATGTATAATCCACTGAGTTTGGATGCAGTGTTCTGTATATGTCTGTTAGGTCTAACTCATTTATCATATTGTTCAAATTTTCTGTTTCCTTGTTCATATTTTGTCTACTTGTTCTAACTAATGACGAGAGTTGGAATTTGTATTCTCCAAAGATTATTGTAGAGGTGGTTATTTCTCCCTTCATTTTTTTCCTTTCTGTTTTTTTCTCTCCCCCACCCCTTCAGTTTTGACAGAATTGTCTCATGTATTTTACAGCACCCTGGTTAGGTGCATAGATATTTCTGACTGTTATAACTCTCTGGTGGATTTTGCTTTTATTAAAATATAATGTGTTCAGTAATTTTTCCTCCACCTCATTTTTTTGAAGAGTTTAAACAGGATTGGTATTAATAAATAAGGGTTTTCTGTATGTCTCATAACATTTTTTTTTTGCATTTAAATTCTGTTTTGTCTGACATTTATATAGCTACCCATGCTCTTTTTAATTATTATTTGAGTGATGTATCTTTTTCCAAACTTTTTCTTAGAGCCAATTTGTATTCCTGTGTCTAAGGTGAGTTTCTAGTAAGCAGCATATGGCCATCTCATGGTTGTTGTTTTTTTTTTGTTTGTTTGTTTGTTTTTCATTCACATTCAGTGGTATCACTTTAAAGGCATCATTTACTTCCACCATTTTATTCTTTGAATTTCATATGTCTTATCATGTTTTTGTCTGTCTTTTTACTTTTTTGGTTTTCTTTTCTGTTATTTCTTCTATACTCTCCTCCAGGCTTCCCTCTCTTGTCTTTTTCGTCAGAATCTAAAGTGTCCTTGAATACTTCCTACAATGGTGCATTCTTTTTTAAGAACTCTTTTAGTTTCTGTTTGTTTGTGAATATTTTATACTCACCCTCCTATTTGAAGCATAATTTTGCTGGACACAGAATTCTTGGCTAGCAGTTTTTCTCTTTCAGTATCCTAATTGTGGCATACCACTGTCTTCTCACTTCCATGGTTTCTGATGAGAAATCTGCACTAAGTCTTACTGGGAATCCTTAGTATGGGAAGGTTTGTTTCTCCCTTGCTGCTCTGAGTATTTTCTCTTTATCTTTGACATTTGACATTCTGAGTAGTTTGTGTCTTGGAGTAGGTCTAATTTATGCTGACTGGTGTATGGTGTGCTTCTTGGATATGTTATTTCATTCTTTCATGAGAGATGGGAAATGTTCTTCTATTCTTTCCTCAAATATTCTTTCAGTAACTTTTACTTTCTCTTCTCTTTCTGAAAATCCCATGACACACATGTAATTTTCTTTCGTATTGTCATTAAGCTCTTTAAGGACCTGCTGATTTTTTTTCCGTTTTTTTCTCTATCCTTCTTTTCTTTCTTCAAATTTAGCAATTCAGTCTTTGGTATCACTTATTCTTTCTCCTATCATTTTGAGTCTGCTGTTGTATGCCACTACAGTATTTGGATATCACCTATTTGTCTTAACTCCCATCAGCCCTGTTACTTTTCTGTTCAGTATTACAAATTCTTCTTTTTTCTCTCTCAATGTCTTCTTGAAGTCTTTTGTCTCTTTGCACATATTGTCTTCCTTTTTTTCCAAATTCTACTCAATTCATTCATTTTTTTAAAAAGATATTACATTAAAAAAATATGAGGTCCCCATTCGCCCCCACCACCCCCACCCCACCACTCCCCCCACAGTAACACTCTCCCCCATCATCATGTCACATCCATTGCCTCTGGTGAGTACATCTCCGGGCATCACTGCACCCCATGTCCCGAGTTCCACACCATAGCCCACACTTACCCACGTTCCATCAAGTGGGCCATGGGAGAACATACAACATCTGGCACTTGTCCCTGGAGCACCACCTAGGACAACTCCAAGTCCCGAGAATGCCTCCACATCTCTTCTCTTCCTCCCATTCCCCGCACCCAGCAGCCACCATGGCCACTTTTTCCACATCAATGCCACATTTTCTCGATTATTAACCACAATAGTTCATGAATAGAATATCATTAAGTGCACTCTGATCCTTACTGTATTCCTCCTTCCTGTGGGCCTTGGCTTGGTTGTGTCCATTCCACATCTATGTCAAGAGGGGATTTAGATTCCACATGGATATTGGATGCAATCCTCCTGCTTTCAGTTGTAGGCACTCTAGGCTCTATGGTGTGGTGGTTGACATTCTTCAACTCCATGTTAGCTGAGTGGAGTAAGTCCAATAAATCAGAGTGTAGGAGCTGAAGTCTATTGAGGCTCAGGGCCTGGCTATCATATTGTCAGTCCAGAGATTCAAATCCCCTAGATATATCTTAAGCCCCAGCACCAACTACAATTCCAGTAAAGTAGCATGAAAGTCTTGTGAAAAGACATCCCATCTGAGTCCAACTCCATCACGCAGAAACACCAGCTCCAAAGCTGGGCCAACTGGCATGGCAGTGAACCCCATCTGTCATGACCATAGAACCTGTGGGTCTCTTTAGCCCTCACAAGGATCAATATCTGGGGTTGTATCTACTTTATCTGTCTCTGAGACTCTGCTCAGGTGTGCATAAGGGCAATCCTTCTGACAACCTCCAGACTCTTTTTTTAGAAACTCATAGCCATATGAACTCATTTTTCTTTTCCATTACCCCCTTAGTTTAGGTCAAACAGCATTTTTAACTCCTGTTATTATATGTAGACAGGGATATTCTGCTGGTCCGCGTTGAACCTTTAATTTAAGGTCATTTCTAGTTACATCATCAGCTGGTACTTGGTAGTGATCCCTCGGTGCCAGGGAGGCTCATCCCCGGGTGTGTTGTCCCACGCTGGGGGGAAGGCATTGCATTTACATGCTGAGTTTGGCTTTGAGACTGGCCACATTTGAGTAACACGGAGGCTGTCAGGAGGGAACTCTTAGGCTCAGTGCTGCTCTAGGCCTTGTTCTTATTTCAGGTGTATAGGCTCACAAGCATAGTCATTAGTATCAGTGGCTCACTGTTGGACCCTCATTCCTTCCTGGTCCTTACCGTTGCACCTGGGGGACTGCCGCTGCTCCCCTAGGGACCAGATATTGTCTTTCAACTCATTAATTAGATTTCAGAAATTTATGTGTATCTTGCAAATTAGTTCTCTCAAATACTGTGTCTTCTCTGGAGCTTTAATATATTCCTTTTCTTGGGCCATGTCTTCCATTTTCTTAGTATGGCTTATAATATTTACTGATGTCAAGGCATCTGAGTAGGATAAAGGTTACCCAGATGCTCAATTTCTTTTTCTTTTGTAGGGATTTAGTGGCTGAAGCCTGTGTTATCCCTGCTCTTTGATTCTTACCCTGCTATTTGCTCAAAACTGGGCCCTGGACCCAGTAGTTCATTGCAGATCCACTTCTTGGACCTTGGGGAGGAAAGGTATAAAGGCCAGAAAAAGACTTTCTTATTTTTAATTTTCTCATGTGCACTTCCTTGTTCTGCCAGCAGATTGTGGACTTTGACAACCATCACATTCAGTGCTTGGTCTGAGTGTGTTTGTTACAACACAGACAAGATCAATGTGATAGAATTTCCTGCCTGGAGGCTAAGAGCACTGTAATTCAAACTTTCTCAGAGACAGTTCTCCAGGTTTCTCTAGCAGCTCCCTTCTTTTCCCTGCATAGGATATATTTCCACTCCCCCCAATGTCTTCAACAATCAGTCCCAGATAGTAGAGAAGTTGAATGAGAACAAGATTAACAACTGGTCTTGAATGATCAGATTTGGTGACAAACTCATGGACTTTTGATGTATACCATAAAAGTTAATTTATGCATTTAAAATGTATTGCATTAGTAGAAGCCACACCTCTTTTCTGTAAAGGGTACCTTATTTTCCAGCAACAAAATTCATGGAAAACAAATCCAACATGGTATTCAAAATGGATATTTGAGCTGAAGAAGAATATTAGTGAGGATGATGCTTAAATTCAAATAAAGCTTTGCGTTTAATTATTATAGATGTATAAATGCACCAGGGTTACATGTAATGGTAACATTTTGGGAAACCATAAGTATGCAAATGGAATCTCTATATTACCTCTGCAGTTCAATTGTATCATTGATATGGTCACGGTGGCCATGGGAGTTTCTGAGGGCTGGGAGAGGGAGGAAGAGGTGTGATATGGGGCATTTTCAGGACTGAGAGTTGTCCTGAAATATACTGCAGGGACATATCCTGCCATAATCCCCTGGATAGACTGGGGCAGAGTGTGATCTGCAATGTAAACTATGGTCCATGCAGTGTGGCAATGCTCCCAATTGTATTCACCAAATGCAATGAACTTGCCTAACTGATGAAAGGGGATGCTGATGTGGGAGGGGCGGGGTGCGGTGGGGAGTTGGATATATGGGAACCTCTTCTGTTTTTTAATGTAATGTTTTGTGTGACATAATTCCCTTAAAAAAAAAAAGACAATAAAAAGAGAAAAAAAAGTATTAGTGAGGAACCCAAAATGTTTTTCCATGGGTTATAGCCATTGATAAATGTTGTTTGATAAAACCAAGAAAATTTTAAAACATTTATTAATTCATTAAAAAATACGCACATGTTGTTAATGTGGGAAAATGTGGCAGAGGTAGGGAATGGGGCATGTGTGAATCCCCTATATTTTTATGGAACATTTATGTTATCTAAGCATCACTTTTAAAAATATATATGTATATAAAGTGTATTTAAAAAAATGAAAAAAACAAAAACAATGAAAGAAATTCATGGTTTAAAAAAAGATCTATAAAGTTATGCTGGTTTATTTTAATTCAATAGTAATATTTTATTGGGAAATAAAATATTTTAGAGTAATGCTTAACTAGAGAAGACAGTGAAGATAGTAATTAGAAGTCTTGAGGACTAAAGCATGTCAATTACAACAATCAAAAAAAATTCCTGAAGGAGGTGCCTCCTTCAGCCCCTCCTCCACCATAAGATAGTCTTTCCGTTCTGGTGTTAGACTCCAGTCCTTACTAGGCTGTGGTGACCCCTTTACTACCTACTTCCACATCCCCTACACCAACCTGAGTAGGGAAACCACATCTGAGTCCAACCCTGTCACACTGGGTGTGTAAACACCAAAGCTGGGCTAATTTTTTGCCCCTATTTTAATTTTACCAGTTTCAAATAAAAGAAAGGAGAAGTGGAATATGTATGTAAATGCACACATGCACAAACACACCTATACTCCTTAGCAGAATAAGTAATTCTCTCTTGTCACACCTGAAGTCTCACTTCATATGTTAAAGAAAATATGCAGCATTCCATTGGTTTCCCCTTACCTGATCATTTCTGTGACCTTAATTGCTGCCATTATTATTATGTCTTGTTGCCAACATAACAAAATCCAAAAGCAGCATCACAGCTAGTTACATGTACCTGAACACGTGTGTAACTGCAGGGCATTTAGGTAATCATAAGTGCCCAGTTCAGAGACGGAACTCTTGACTTCCACAGTAAGATATACTTCACGTGACTCAGAATACTGTTTCAGATTACAGAATTTGCTGAAGTCAAAATAAAAAACAGCTGGAGAAGATTAAGTACTTAGTTCTGTTAACATATTTGTTAATTAAAGTCATAAAATATTCTTCATCATTATACATTCAGGTAACTCAGAAAAAGAGAGTGTGGAAATTAACTTTAAATAAAATGTATTCCTTTCCTTCCTCCCACTGCCCCATACTCTACAACATGCTTTCCCTGGGAGGAAGCCTTGAAAAGCCCACTACATATTAGTGTGTCATGCATAAATGTCTCCAATTAAAAAAAAAAATGTGGTAGTTGTAATTCCATTAGAATAAATGTTCACATGTCGCCTGGGGGTCAGTGGCAAAAGTACCTGCCTTTGAAGAGGAAGGACCACTGCGTGAGTCAACTTCAGACCTCAGTGGCATGTCCTAAGGGCGGGATGCTGGATCTGGTGTCTGGATTTCCACAGGAAGGGAGGCTAATCAGGTGACGCAATGGGGGACACGCACTCCAGCACGCCCTGAGGCTGCCAGGTGCACGCTTGATCCTCCTGGGGAGCCCGGAGCGCAGGGGGCGTCCACCTGCTCTTAGTGGTGTGGCCGCATGATGGACTGCGGGTGGCGATGTGGCCCAGCCCAATGCCCTCGTCAAACTCATGGACGGCCACCACGAGCAGGTCCATCTGGAAACATACTAAAATTATGAAGAAAATGAAATCACTGTTGGAATTATGCTATTTTCTAATGGAAGCATCTGACGTTATTGATGTAAAACAGCCATCATTGAACTGTTTGCAAAAGCTTTCTACTCTTAATGGAGCCAAAAAAAAAAAAAACACAAAACCAAACAAATGAACAAACAAACAAAAAACCCACGAAAGTTACATTATATTTCCTACCTGAACAGAAAAACATGGGATTAAAGATAAGTGAAATTAATTTGGAAGAACTCCCATTTGATCTTAATGAAATCTCATCTGTCATAGATCCTTAAACCTTCAGCAAACACATGAGGTAAATTGATTTTAGGACTAGAGCTTTAAAAATAAGTTGCCCTGAGAAAGAGATGCTATGATTCCGTCACAGATGTGTATTCTGGATTCAATGTGATCAGCCCTCATGTCATAAATGAGGAAATGTCAATAAACTTCAGTGAATTGTATTTGTTATCTTCTACATATTGTCAAACAGAAAATCTATAATTTTTCCTCTAGCATACACTTTTATTCTCTGATTTCATTGCTGCCCAAAAAGTTGCTTATGAAATAAAACATTGTATAAACAAATAAAATAGCCACGATTTACACCATACAGTAAATGACAGAACCACTTAACCAAGAGAATTTATGGTGTCCTCTATTGGCTCCATGGCATGTCTCTTGCATCTTTTCTCCAGCAAATATTTTACATCTGACTCATGTATAATTTCCTTTGTTTTCCACAATTTAAGGCAAGTTCAAACTGATATCTTTGTGCATCAAGGTGGACACAACAGACTAAAGCCAGTGTACCCAATGGAATGGAAGTACAGATGCATCAAATATTTCACCCATCATCTTCTAAGACTAGGTAGAGTTAGCTTTATAAAGATGAAAAGGAAAAGGGTCAAGAAAGGAAGAATGGTTATTGCAGGTTTCTCTCAGATTTAACCACATGGTAGAGAGAGAGCTCTGTTCTTTACACAGGGATCTCATTAAATAAGATCATAGCAGAAGCTAGAAGCAAAATAATTAAATGAATAAATAAACAAAGATCACTATTCCACCATGATTTTTAAAAATTGGAGCTATTAATGATCCTTTTTGATACAATTAAAAATCTGGGACAAATGCTAAACTGGGAAGTACACTACAACAATTTATATAAGGTCAGAATTTTTCAGATATATTTGAAGAGAGAAAGTTGAGGAATACACAAAAGAACGCAACCTCTGAAAGGTTACCAAAGTCACATAATCAACTAAGATCATCTCAGTATCCCAGATAATCAGCATAACAGAATCATGGGTAAACTGTTTAAAAATACAAGTCTTGAGCCACACCTGGACAAATTGGTCAGAATTCCCAGAACTGGAGTTCAGGAATCTGCTCTGAGCAAAGTCACCAGATTTATAGCTGCCTGCATGAGTCTGAGTACTTAGTAACTGACGCTGCAACACACAAGCTGTGCCAATGACATCAGGATGAAAATAAAATATTTTAGCATGATTTCATGATAATCATTATAATTGTATTAAGTTAAGTAATGACAACCTGGCCAAGGATTGAAAATAGGACTGTGTGATTTTGAAATTACAGATCTATCTCTGAGTTTGTTGAGATCTTTGTAAAGAGCAAGCTGGTGAACAGTATTCAAAAGAAGAGCATGCAAAAATTAAGTTTTGTCAGAAAATAGAGGGTTCTGATGTATGACATTATACTTCTAATGTAATAAAGACTCAGGACATAATAGACTGAGAATAAACAATCACTTGTGAAGCATTGAAATGAAGTCAGTACCCAAATGTGGTCGAGGTGCCAGGCACTGCTCAAACATTTATATGTATAGACACATTGAGACTCATGACAATCCTACAAAATCCATACAATTATTATATTCTTGTACCACAGAGTATTAAAGTAGCTTCAGTTGCCAGGACTAGGACGTACCAGAACTTTAAAATCTAAAATTCATATTTTAGGTATCAAGATATTGGAGAAATCTGTACTCATTTATAGACAGTTATATTTATAGAATTAGAAGAGTATGAAAAAGGAGAGGATGACTGTCCAGCTCTTGTTTATTGCTTTCTTTTTTTAACAACTCAATTTTATGGATACAACCAATAAAGCATAAACCCTTCCAACGTGTTCCATCAATGGTATGTGATCTAAATGATATTTAGACTTATTTTTGCATATTGATCTTATATCTTAACACTCAATGGAAATCACTTATTAGCTCTATCAAGGAAGAAATATTCATGAAGATTTCAGTCCTCCTTTCTGTAACTGGTCACTTGGTTGAAGTTCATCAACATCATTACCTTCTTCCACTACCCATTCCATTTACCCTTCACCCTCAGTGAACACCACAGCTGGGTGTGGTTCTTTGCCAATGGGATGACTCAAGCTTACAATCCTGAAAATTCTGCATCATTGATAGTCTAGCTTGGATTGAGTCATTGCAGTTTTCCATTGACTTTAATCACAGGGCATGGTAATACTAACAGATGCCCTAGGAGATCTCCTGTATTCTAAACAAACTCTTCCTTACCACCATTGTGGAGGAACATTCCTATTTCCTCTTGACAGTCAGGATCAAGCACCTCAGCCAGTACAGGAATTCATTTATGTACCTTTTGATTCAGATGCATGAAGAGAAAAAAGTAGGCAGGGAGCAGTCCTAACTTCCAGATCAAAGAAATCATTGTGATGTCTGGTGGAAGCACACCTCCTTCTGAGAACTGGAGACCAGCTGAGCTTAAAGTTTCAGCAATAGAAAGCAAAAACTATCCCTGTAGATCACCAAGAGTAATAGTGAGTGTGAGTAGTGCCACTCCCACTACCACCCTTTGATTCCTGGACCAGTGAATCCCACCTATGGGGACAATAGCACCATAGAGTGGATGCTGATTTAAAGCATACAAAACCTCCTGGAAAACATTGTCCCAGCCCTGCAATGTATTGTCACCTAGTTTACAAAGTAAATGAGTCCTCAAAAGGCCATTCTACTGAGGTGGAAGAATCCTGTATTTTTGTTGGATTTATCTCCCATCCTCTCTCATGCTAAATTCAGGTAGTCCATTAACAGCCATTGTTGTAACCCTAGTACAGAGAAGAGTAACAGGCTTTTAGTAGGTTACAATTACTATTTGTTTAAGAAATATATAAATGAAAAGATAAATGTTAGATGTCTGGTTGAGACAATTGTGACATGGAGAACACTGAATGTGGGCAGGGATTATTGAGAAAATACAACAGGAAGGGGACTGAAGATAGAAACTTCAGCCCATCCCTGGCAGAGGCAGGCATGTGTTTGTACAGTACATCCAAAGGGGAGAATATTCTTAGTTAGTGGGAGGGGGTTTAACTTAGGTAAGACCCAAGTGCCTGTAGGGATGGCTAGGGGGAGGTGGGCTAGAGGCAATGAATTCCAGGGTGGGAGGGTTTGGTGGGGTCATGTGCCTTCTTGGCTATTCTTGTGAATAAAAGAAATGTATATGGACATGTAGGCCTAGGATGGGGGCTGTCCTATGTCACTGAGTTGAAGTTTCTTCTGAGTAAATGGATGGTCACCCTTTCACAGTGGGGTAAGTTTAGTAATAAACTTGTTGCTTCTGCAAGTTCTGGCTGTTATGGGCCTAGGGATGGGGCCTAGTCCTGTCATTCCCAGGTTTTGCTTATAATGTTAAAAAATAAGGTAAGTTTAAGAGTGGACAGCTAGGCTCACATGTGAAGGGTCGAGAAAAGGGGGCACCAACTCATTCTGGCTGCTTCCTGCTCTTAGGGGGCCATGGGTTTTCCTTCGCATGTGGCTCAGCTGGTGAAGTTTTGTGTTCTGAGGAGATTTTTGATTGTTGTTCGCACAACAGGAAGGCCCCATTTATATATTGTTGGGTAGTGGTTGGAACAATTCAGTGGATGAATCCAGAGAGAAGCTGTAGGAGACAAGGGCGACACATGAGAAGGAGAAAAGTAATTATTAGTGGGGCTATTAGGGGTATTAGTATAGCTTTTAAAGATGAAGAAAAATATGAGAGAAAAGAGGAGAGCCATAGTTGGTTTCCATAATTTTCATCTCTTGCTGAATAATTTCAATGTTTTCCTTTAGGACTTTTAAATTCTCTTCTACTTGTCCAGTTTTATTTATGTAGAAGCAACAGGTTTCATTAATATTAGCACATGTGCCTTCAGAGACAACAGTAGAATGTCAAGGGTTCTTCGATTTTGAATGACGACTGAGGATAGGCTATTGATTTCTATTTGTTGATTACTGATAGCTTATATGGTGACATTCCAGGATAGCCGCAGTTGTAAGGAGATGTATAAAACAGCTCTTACAAGGAGAGGAATTCCAGTGAACCAGAAAAGGCTCCAAAAGATAGAATGTTCTATTCTGGGTTTTTCTAGGATTGGGTTATCATGGGCATGGTAACCAAACACTGAATAACTGAAAAAGTGTCTTTTTTGCTTTCATGTTTTGGGGAAAGTGAGGTTTCAAGCAAGAAGCCAAGATTGGGGATTAAGCTGGAGGTGGCCACATCCTGTGATTGTAAGATTGTATCATCAGGGGTTATAGATACCATGGTACAGATTCCTGTCCAGACTATCAACTAAACTAAGTATGCTGAGTTACCGCAAAGAAAATAAAACCCTGTGCCAGGGTTAAAGCAGTGGAAGGGACCAGAAGGGATAAAGTAAGCATTGAGATGACTAGGAACTTGGAACATTTGGGTACCACTGTATACTACATTGACACAAAGCAGAGAATAGTATGATTTGGATGGGTTGTAATTGAGACCAGTCTGACATAAAAGGTTTCTGAATAGAAAGGTAAAAAGATATTTGGGTTCTTGTTAGTTTTTGACTGGACAGAGTTATATACTTGTCTGGATTGAATGCCAATTCCAAATATTTCTTTCTTTTGGTATGAGCTATTGAAACACAAGACATCTTCTCTATAGTTTTTTTATTACTAAACTTAGGTAGTATTCTTTGATTAATACAACTGTCATTGCATAGTAGGGTAGAATTGAGGCATTTTTAATGACTTTTGAGTTAGTTTGCCAAGTTAAGGAGGTTGTTTTACTGTGCTATACAATTCATAGAATATTCGCTACCATTCTTTCAATTGGCTTTTACATAGCAAGACTACCATTTTCGTCCACATGCCCACTTATCAACTAGCTATTAATGACTATGTATCACCATCCATTTTACACATTTCCACACTTGCACAGTAATCTAATTAAAATTTCTATATTAAACATCAGTAGTCCGTCTCAGGCCTTCTCATATCTCCTTTAGGAATCCACCACCTATCACCAAGTCTTGACAATATTTTCCCACACTTTCTTCTAGAAGCTTTTTAGTTCTTGCTTTTATCTTTAGGTTTTAGATCCATTTAGAGCTAATTTTTGGATAAGGAGTGAGATAGGGATCCTCTTTCCTTCTTTTGGGTATGGATATTCAGTTCTGTCAGCACCATTTCTTGAAAGGACTGTTGAACCCAGGTGTGTGGTTTTGACAGGCTAGTCAAAAATCACTTGACCATACATGTGAGGGTCTGTTTCTGAACCATAAGTTTGGTTCCATTGGTCTATATGTCTGTCTTTATGCCAGTAACATGCTGTTTCTAACACTAAAGCTAGGTAATATGATTTAAACTCTGAGGATGAGAGTTTGCTTTTCCTTTTTAAAAGTTGCTGGCTATTCAGACCCCTTACACTTCCAAATAAATTTAATAATTGTGTTTTCAATTTTTAAAAATGTTGGTGAAAATTCTATCAGGATTGCATTGAATCAATATATAAATTTGAGTAGAATTGACATCATAATGATATTTAGTCTTCCAGGGCAAGAGCATGGGAAGTTCTTCCAGTTATTTAGGCCTTTTTTGATTTCTTTTAACATTGAGTTGCAGTTTTCAGACTATAAGGGCTTTATATCACTGGTTAAATTTAGTCCTAAGTGAGTGTAATCTGTCATATATGATTTTCACCATTCTTGACACATTGCTAATTTTATTGATACATTCTTCATTTCTAGACTCTTTCTCCTTTCTTTCTTTTTGGGCTCTAGCAAACCCTTCAGTATTTCTTGAAAATCCAGTCTCTGTTAGAAATTCTATTAGTTTCTGTTTATCTCTGATAAAATCACCCTCATTTTTGAAAGATAGTCCTGCAAAATATAAGATTCCTGCCTGGAAGTTTTTCTCTTGGAGTATTTTAAATATATCATAACACTGTCTTCTTGCCTCCATGGTTTCTGGTGAAAAATCAGCACTTTATCTTATCAGGTATCCTTATATGTTAGACATTGCTGTTCTCTTGTTCTCAGAATTCTCTCTTTATCTCTGGCATTTGATTATCTTTTAGTGTGTGTCTTGAAGTTGGTCTATTTGGAATATTTCAGATGGGAGTACTTTGGGCTTCTTTGACATGATTATCTATGTCCTTCAATAGGGTTGGGAAATTTTCTACCATTATATCTTCAAATATTCCTTCTGCCCCTTTTCCCTTCTATTCTCCTTCTGGGTCACCCATGACATGTTTGTTTGCACATCTCTTGTTGTCATTAGTTCCATGAGACCTTGTTCATTTTTTTCCATTCTTTTCTTCATCTGTTCTTTTGTATGATCACCTTCAGAGGCCATTTTTTCAAACTCACTAATCCTTTCTTCTGCCACCTCAAACCTGCTATTATATGATTCCAATGCTTTTTAATTTCATTTATTGCACCTTTCATTCCCAAAAGATCTCCTATTTTTCCATGTTAGCTTACAAATTCTGGGCCAGATTTGCCTTTCACCTGGTGGGGATTATAAACTTTTGTTGGTGTCTTGGCAACCAGCTTGCTCGAATATTTATTCTGGGTACAGTTTTTCTCTTTAGTTTAGGTCTTCCTACCCTTTCTCTCTTGCTGGTTGTTCAGTAGGAGCCAAGGATGTACTTGGTGCTATAAGTTGTGGAGGCTGAAGCTGCTTTCATTGCCCCAGGACAAATGAAGGTTCTCCCAACTTTCTCCTTTGCCAGGGGTAGGGACAATGTCACAGCTGTGTGGAATAATCCAAGTTATGCAGGCCTTGACTGTAGTTGCTCCGAAAGACTAATGAAACTTCACACCCCTTTCTCCCTTGTCTGAGGTTGGGTGGAGCTGCAGGTGTGGGCAGCAATCTGTGCAGTGTGGGTCCATGATGACTGCAGTTGCCCCAGTAGACTTCCAACAATTCAGTTTGTGCCACGACAAAGGTAACTGCAGCTACCTGGGTAGGCTGGTGCAGTGCCTGACAGCCATCTCCCTGCCAGAGGTAAGACTGAAGCCTAGGCTAGGGCTGCGGGATGATCTGGGTGAAAGAAATTGGTTCCCACAACACTGTGATTTTCAGTCAGGCCAGTTTCCCCTGATGTGTGTGGTGGAGTCAAATTGGCAGCCACCAGTCTCTTTTTGGTGTATGCAGTTTCAAACTTCAGCTGTTTTTATTGTTATACTTTAGCCAGCTGAATTAACTAATCAGTAGCCAAAATTGGTGACCAGTCATCTCCTCCTCCCCTGTTTTTGGGAATGGTGTTTCCATTTCCAACCAAAGAATAGCTCATGGTGTGGCTTGTGCTGCCAATGTCAGATGATCACAGGCCTCGTAGTCTTGGGCAGTAATTTCCTAGATAGGCTGGTGCAAGGTCCCTCCAGCTTCCACCCTGCTGAAGCCTAGGCCAGGGCTGCAATCTGACCTGGATGAAAAAAGCTGGTCCCCAACACCACTGTGGTTTTCTGTCTGCCCCACTTCCCCTTGTGCCAAGCTCAGAGTTAAGAGGGCAGCAACCAGCCTCTTTCTCACTTGCACAGGTTCAGCCATTAGCTTTTCTTAGGATTATACTATTGCTGCTCAATTTACTCATCAGTACCTGAAATTGATTCCCCACCACCTCTTCCTTTCCTACTTTTGGGAAGGGGAGCTTTCAATTCCAACTGCAGAACAGATCCTTGGCAGCTTGTGCCTCCAGGAGAGAATAAGCACCACTCTCCATGGCTTGGAGCACTCTACTCAGAAGTCTTCTCTGCAGGTGGGGAGTCTCCTCCTTCCATTCTTTCAAGTGTGTTCCAGGATGCTCTTCTGCTCTTCTGGAGCCCCCAAACAGGTGCTTCAACTAGCTCCAGATAACTGAGTATTTACTAACTGCCCTGTTGCAAGAGCTGACTCTAGAGGCTTCTTACTCTGCCACAATTTTGCTGGTTGTTCTCTAGGGCTATTCACATTTATAAAAGATAATATGTAGAAATATATTTGAGAATATTGTAAGGAATTGGAAATATTCCAAAGTTTCCATTTATTTGATTGTAATGCACTTGTTTGTTCTACAGCAACATGTCCCTGTAACAGAATCCAGTTGTAACCAAGCTTTTCTAATTTAGGTGAAAGGTCTGTTAGAAGTCCTCAGGATTTATGAAATTCAGACTCCATATCCATATCCCTTTCCCACACTATTGCTTTGTGTTCTCCTAAAACAGAAGATTTTTGAGAATGTAATATTATCACAAACACTGCCAGTTGAGCTGAAAGAGACAACAAGAGAACAAAATTAAAGAAGGCTGTGGAATTAAAAAATTCTACATACTGATAAAACTATTAATATTCAAAAAATTTAGTAGAAAATCAAATCATGATACCTTACTTTGCCAGCCTGCTATCATAGGTACTATAGAATAGGATGGATTGAACACTGGAACTTTATGGGATCACAGTTTTGAGGTTAGGAAATGTCCACTATTATGACATCAACAAGGCATTGCTTTTGACCCAAAGTCTATAACATTCTGCTGCTGGCTAACAGAGATCCGTGAGGTTCCTTGACTCTTCTCCCTGCCTAGCATTCATGGCAATGTCCTCTACTTTCTCTTCTCACAGGAATACTGACAATGATTAGGAAAACATACATAATACAATCTACCACAAATGAAGACAGAGGGTAGATCTGCAGACAACGATATCACTGACATGAGCTCAGAAACCAGTGATCTGGGTATAGAAGACAGAGCCATGGGCCTGAGAGAAAATCCATAGGCCACAGAGAAGACCCGAGATAATTAACCTCACAGAATTTCAGGATTTCAAACATGCTTGGGAGCAGTGCTTCCTTCCTTCCTTTCATCTTCTCCCTTTTGGAATTAGGATGTGTGCAACCCTTATACTATGTCTGCCCCACCACGATACATTGGAATCAGTAAAATTCTTTCTAGTTCCTGGTCTACAGGATGAAATGAATTTAAAATCAGGTTGGATCCTAAGGATAATTTAATACATACCTAATTTAGATGATTTAAATGGTAACTTGGAACTGTATAGGACATGATATTTAGGTTTGGGAGTTGAGCTGAGGCTACAATTTGTTTAGATATTTGAGCGTTTTGGGATGAGGAAAATTTATTTTGCATGTGGGATAAATTGATATCATTGGGGTTGAAGGGAACACAATATAGACTGAATATCAGCCTGAAAAGACCTTGCCTTAAACCCTAGCACATTTAGGCAAAAGTGCAATAACATGTATTCCTATAAAAGGGATGCAGTATAACTTGCCAGACAACATGAAAATGCAAGAGAGAGAAGAGCATAGAGTAATTTGAAGATGCTGAACGTGAAAGCTAAAGCAATGAATTCTCAAAACAAAAATTCTGGCCACCTCCACAGACTGGTAGAGGCATGGCATATATGCTCCTGCAGAGCCTCCGGAGGTGTGGCCTTACAGAATCGTTGATTTCAGCTTTGAGATACGGATTTCATTTCTCTGCCTTCAAAAACTGAGAGATTTGAATTCTGTTAGTGTGAGTTATCAAGCTTTTTTTTCCAATTTGCTAAAGCAGCCACAGAAGACTAATTTAATCATTAATAATTGATAAACAATTGAGGGATTTCTTAAAAGAGATATGTAACTGACTATGAATTTTAGATAACAAGTATTTTCAATGTTATCAGGTTTGGCTCATAGCCTGTTATGTGTGTTGACTCATTTTGCCTTACTACATCCTCACAAAACAGGGATAATTATAATAATATTCTGTATATTTGAGACAAACTTAACACTGAAGGGTTAAGTAATTTATGTAATGACACTTGGGCAGAAAGTATCGAAGATATATTTTTTATAAACCCCAAATTGATACTTGAGGGATAACGGTCATGGGGAAATTTGCACATACTTGCAAGTAGGATTAGAAAATTGTGGAATGGCCTTTAGTAGGAAGAAAATGACAGGAAGAGATAATATTCAATCTTTTAAAATTACCTTTTATTTTCATAAGTAAACATAGGAAGCAGCAAAGGCATTAAGCTAGGCCTGTAAAATCCTACCTGGAGACCCTGAGCAGAGGGCCAGCCCAGACAGAGGGTCTAGTAGTAAGGAGGGAGAGTGACAGACAAGATCTCCAGAGGAGAGTCTGAACCTGTGCTGGCCAGGATTATACCTTTACATCATATGTGGAGGAAAATACCAGGAATCAGAGGAAGGAAAGGAGCATGAGAAGGAGTCGAAAGAGCAAAGTTTAAATAAAGAAGGCACAGGGAAGAGGTAGTTGATCCATCAGGTAATAAAACTCTCTGAAATGGGCTTTCATTTCATATTCTGGAGCATGAAAATAGCCATCAGGAGAATGTAGAATTAGTCTGTCAGTTGGTTAAAGGCATGTGGTGCAGCCAATCCAAAGTCAGGCTGACGGCCAGCTAAGGGGCGTGTGGAAGACATCAAAGACATTTAAGTCTAGATCAGCCAGGCCTCAGTGGACCTGCCAGATAACTATAAACCAAGATTAGATCCAGATGAGTCAGTCAGGCCTCGATATGAACAGATTACACAGCTAAATAAAAACTCACCAGCTTTAGCTTTATGCTACTGGTTTTGGACATGGTATCTTACATGACAGTAGCTAATTGATACATTTTTATCTTTTAAATTGCTATTCATTCTTTTTTTCTTTATTTATTTTTTAATGTTACATTAAAAAAATATGAGGTCCCCATATGTCCCCACCCTCCTCACCCCACTCCTCCCCCCATTACAACCTCCTCCATCATCATGAGACATTCATTGCATTTGGTGAATACATCTCTGAGCACCGCTGCATCTCATGGTCAGTGATCCACACCATAGCCCACACTCTCCCACGTTCCACCCAGTGGGCCATGGGAGGACATACAATGTCTGGTAACTGTCCCCGAAGCACCAACCAGGACAACTCCAACTCCCGAAAATGCCCCCACATCACATCTCTTTATTTTTTATTGAAGTATATCATTCATACATGAACACACATAAACAACAAGTATATAGTAAGATCGCGATCTTACAAAATAAACTAACATAACATCACTGAAGGGTGTCATACATCACCCCTCCACCAACTCTTTGCATTGGTGTGAAACATTTGTTACATATGCAAGAGAATCATCAAAATATTATTCCCAACTATAGTCCTTATCTTACATTTGGTGTATTTTTCCCCCAACCCATACTATTTTTTTGAATATATTTTTGTTACAGATATTGTGATCTTACAAAACAATCATACAGATGTGTAGATTTTCCACACAACTCCACACCCTGGTGGAATATTTTTTACAGATTATGAGATAATATCATCAGACTATTACCACTAATCATGGTTCATAGCATACATTTGGCACACTTTCTCCATACACCTCCATTATCAACACAGTACAGCTTGGCATTTATGCAAGGATATTATAGTATTGCAGTCAACCACAGTCCTTAGGTCACACCAATTGCAGTTTTCCATGTTTCTCCATATTCCCATCATGCAGCAATAGTGACGTACCTCTGCTCTATCTCACAGAAGGACTCTCTTGCATTTGTGCCCTGAACCACAATCCTCTATCACCTCTGGGTTCACTGTGATATTCAGTCCCTAGATTATTTTTGGCTTTCTTTCCATTGACAATTACTTCTCCAGACTACCTTTTTCATCACAATCCCATCCATAAAACAGTTGCTACTCATTATAATTTGTTACTATCAACTCTATCCATCTCCACACTTTTATAGTCAAGTTAATTAAAACTTCTGTGTACATTAAGCATCCATAGTTCTTATCAACCCTCCTCTTATCTCCTTATAACCTATACTATAGGTGTTAATTCCCTGTGATTATTTTTTGCATTTAGTACATATTAATGAGACCATGCAATATTTTATCTTTTGTGTCTGGCTTACTTCGCTTAGTGTTATGTCTTCAAGAATCATCCATGTAAGGAAGAGAAGATATGTGGAGGCATTCTTGGGACTTGGAGTTGTCCTGGGTGGTGCCCCAGGGAAATTGCCGGATGTTGCATGTCCTCCCATGGCCCACTGGATGGAACGTGGGAAAGTGTGGGCTATGGTGCGGAACACAGGACATGGGATGCAGCGATGCCCAGAGATGTACTCACCAGAAGCAATGGATGTGACATAATGATGGGGGAGAGTGTTACTGTGGGGGGAATGGTGGGGTGGGGGTGGTGGGGACGAATGGGGACCTCATATTTTTTTTAATATATTTTTAAAAAATGAATAAATTGAGTAGAATTTGAAAAAAAATAAAATGCTTTTCTGTTTCTGAAAAAAAAGTTTAATAAAAAAAATCATCCATGTTATCACATATATCTCAATTTAATTTCTTCTTATCGCAGCATAGTATTCCATTGTACATATATATGACATTTTGTTTATCCATTCATTGGTGGATGGACACTTGGGTTGTTTCCATCTTTTGGCTATTGTGATCACTGATATGAACATTGGTGTGCAGATGTCTGTTTTTGTGATAGTTTTTAGTTCTTCTGGGTATATTCCTAGTAGAGCAATTGCTGGATCATATGGCAGTTCTATATTTTCCTTCCTGAGGAACCATCAAACTGTCTTCCACAGAGGCTGCACCATTTTACACTCCCACCAGCGTGAAGGAGTTCATATTTCCCCAAATCCTCTCCAGCACTTATTGTGGTCTGATTTTTATTTTAGTAATGGCCATCTATGTGGTGTTAGAGGATATCTCATTGTTGTTTTAGTTTGCATTTCCCTAATAGCTAGTGATATGGAACATTTTTTCACATGCTTTTTGGCCATTTGTATTTCCTCTTGGGAGAAATTTATATTTAAACTTTTGGCCCATTTTTTAATTAAATTGCTTGCTCTTTATTGTTGAGTTGTATGATCTCTTTATATAGAACCATATCTTTATCAGATAAGTGGTTTCCAAATACTTTCTCCCATTGACTGGGCTGCCTTTCATCTTCTTCATGAAGTCCATTGAATCACAGAAATGTTTAAGTTTGAGGAGGTCCCATTTACCCATATTTTCTTTTGTTGCTTGTGCTTTTGGTGTAAGGTTTAAGAATCTACCACCTACCACTAGGTCTCAAAGATGTTTCCCTACATTTTCTTATAGAAGTTTTAATGTACTTCCTTTTATATTTAGGTCTTTGATCCATTTTGAGTTAATTTTTTGTATAAGGTATGAGGTATGGATATCCAGCTCTTCCCACACCATTTATCAAATCAACTGTTCTGCCCCAACTGGGAGGGCTTGGCAGGCTTCTCAAAAATCATTTGGCTGTAGATGTGAGAGTCTGTTTCTGAACCATCAATTCAGTTCCATTGGTCTATGTGTCTATCTTTAGGCCATTACCATGCTCCAAGCTGTTTTTACCATTGTAGCTAGGTAATATGATTTAAAGGCAGGAAGTGAGAGTCCTCCAATTTCACTTTTCCTTTTTAAAGTGTTTTTGGCTATTCAGGCCTTTTACCCCTCCAGATAATTTTGATAACTGTGTTTTCTATTTGCTTAAAAATGTGGGATAGAATTTTTATTGGGATTGCATTGAATCTGTATATCAATGTAAGTAGAATTAACATCGCAGTGATATTTAGTCTTCCAATCCATGAGCATGGAATGTTCTTTCAATTCTTTAGGTCTTTTCACATTTCTCTTAGCAATGCATTATAGTTTTCTGAATACAAGTGCTTTGCATCCTTGCTTAAGTTTATTCCTAAATACTTGATTCTTTTTGTTGCTATTGTAAATGGAATTTTTATCCTGACTTCCTCCTCAAATTGT
The DNA here is from genome assembly GCF_030445035.2 of Dasypus novemcinctus. NCBI lineage: Eukaryota > Metazoa > Chordata > Mammalia > Cingulata > Dasypodidae > Dasypus > Dasypus novemcinctus. The sequence goes on along the minus strand of NC_080689.1, from coordinate 91,180,584 downwards.
GCATTATTAGTGTATAGAAACATCATTGATTTTTGCATATTGATCTTGTATCCTGCCAGTCTACTGAAATCATTTATTAGCTCTAGTGGCTTTGTTGTAGATTCTTCATGATTTTCTAGATATATAACCATATCATCTGCAAATAGTGAAAGTTTACTTGTTCCTTTCCAATTTGGATGCCTTTTATTTCTTTTTCTTGCCTAATTGCTCTAGCTAGAACATCTAGCTCTATATTGAAAAACAGTGGTGACAGTTGGCATCCTTGTCTTGTCCCTGATCTCAATGAGAAAACTTTTAGTTTTTCACCATTGAGTACAATGTTAACTGTGCGCTTTTCATATACAGCCTTTATCATGTTGAGAAAATTTCTTTCTATTCCTATTTTTTTGTAGTATTTTTACCAATTAAGGATGCTCTATTTTGTCAAATGCCTTTTCTGTGTCAATTGATAAGATCATGTGATCTTTCTTCTTTGGTTTATTAATGTGGTATATAAGGCTGATTGATTTTTTTTTGCTGAACCAGACTTGCATGCCTGGTATAAAACTCACTTGATCATGATGGATATAATGTGTTGTTGTATTCGATTAGTAATTATTTAATTGAGCATTTTTGCATCAGTATTTATGAGAAAAGTGGTTCTATAAGTTCCTTTTTTTTTTTTTTTGGTAATATCTTTATCTGGCTTTGTTGTTAGGGTGATATTGGTTGCATAGAATGTGTTTGGTAGCATTCCTTCTTGTTGAATTTTTTGTAAGAGCTTGAGTAAGATTGGTATTAAATCTTCTTTCACTGCTTGGTAGAACTTACCTGTGAAACTGTCTGATCCTGGGCTTTTCATTTTGGCAAGCTGTTTGATGACTGTTTCAATTTTTTTACTTGTGATTGACTTGTTGAGGTCTTATATTTCTTCTAGTGTCAGTGTATGTTGTTTGTACATTCCTTGGAATTTTTCCATTTAATCTACATTGTCCAATTTTTAGCAAAAAGTTGTTCATAGTATGCTCTTTTGATCTCCCTTAATTCTGTGGGGTCACTAGTAAGGTTCCCTTTTTCATCTTTTATTCCATTTATTACATCTTCTCTCTTTTATTCATAGTCACTCTAGCTAAGGGTCTATTTTGTTAATCTTCTCAAAGAACCAACTTTCGGTTTTATTAATTTTCTCTATTGTTTTTTTTTTTCTGAATTTCATTTATTTCTGCTCTGATCTTTGTTATTTCTTTCCATGTACTTGCTTTAGGATTAGTTTGCTGTTCTTTTTCTTTTTTAAAAAAAATTTATTTATTTGTTTGTTTATTTATTTATTTATTTCTCTCCCCTTTCCCCCACCCTCCTGCATTTGTTGTCTGTTCTCTGTGTCTATTTGCTGTGTCTTCTTCTTTGTCCACTTCTGTTGTCAGCAGCATGGGAATCTGTGTTTCTTTTGGTTGTGTCATCTTGTTGTGTCAGCTCTCCATGTGAGTGGTGCCATTCTTAGGCAGGTTGCACTTTTTTTCATGCTGGGTGGCTTTCATTATGGGGCACACGCCTTGCGCATGGGGATCCCCTACATGGGGGACACCCCTGCGTGGCATGGAACTCCTTGCACGCATCAGCACTGTGCATGGAACAGCTCCACACGGGTCAAGGAGGCCCCGGGTTTGAACCACGAACCTCCCATGTGGTAGATGGATGCCCTAAAAACGGCCAAGTCTGCTTCCCTGCTGTTCTTTTTCTTGTTCCTCCAGTTGTGTAGTTAGGTCATTGATTTTAGCTCTTTTTCTTTTTCAATGAAGGCATTGAGAGCTATAAATTTCCCTCTCAACACTGCTTCACAGCATCCCATAGGTTCTGATATGTTGTATTTTCATTGACATTCATCTCGAGATATTTATTGATTTCTCTTGGAATTTCTTTTTTGACCCACTGATTATTTAAGAGTGTGTTGTTTAATCTCCATATATATGTGAATTTTCCTTTTGTTTGCTGCTTGTTGATTTCCAGGTTTACTCCATTTTGATGAGAGAAACTGCTGTATATAACTTCAATTTTATTGAATTTATTGTGAGATCTGCATTGTGTCCCAACATATGGTCTATCCTGGAGAAGTATCCATGAGCGCTTGAAAAGAGTGTATATCCTGCTATTTTGGTGTGCAGTGTTCTGTATATGTCTATTAGGTTTAGTCTGTTTATCATATTATCAAGCTCTCTCTTTCTTTATTGATCTTCTGCCCAGATGTTCTATCCAATGCTGAGAGTGGTATATTGAAGTCTCCAACTACTATTGTAGAGTTGTCTATTTCTCTCTTCCATTTTGCTAGTGTTTTCCTCATGTATCTTGGGGCATCCTGGTTAGGTGTGTATATATTTATGATTGTTATTGCTTCCTGATGAATCATTCCTTTTATTAATATGTAATGTCCTTCCTTGTCTCTAACAAGAGTTTTGCTTTTAAAATCTACATCATCTGATCTAAGTATACCTACCCTAGCTTATTTTTGGTTATTGCATGTGTGGAATATCTTTTTTCAAACTTTCACTTTCAATTTACTGGTTTTCTTAGTTCTAAGTTGAGTCTCTTTCAGACAATATAGATGGCTGATATTTTCTTATCCATTCTTCCAGTCTATGTCTTTGATTGGGGAGTTTAATCCATTAATATTCAATGTTATTACTGTAAAGGCAGTTCTTATTTCATCCATTTTGATGTCTGTGTTTTGTCTGTCATTTTATATTTGACACTTTTGTTATTGTTACTGATATTGTTGTCATTTCTAGACTCTCTTCCTGACCCTCTCTCCTATCTTTCTTTTCAGGCTATAACACTCCCTTTAGTGATTCCTAAAAAGATTGTGTTTTTGTTATAAACTCTCTCTTTTTCTGTTTATCTTTAAAAGCTCTAATCTCACCCTCATTTTTAAAAGATAATATTGCTGGGTATAAAATCCTTGTCTGACAGTTTTTCTCCTGCAGTATCTTAAATACGCCATATCTCTGCCTTCTTGCCTCCATGGTCTCTGATGAGAAATTGGCACTTAATATTGTTGGTTATATGCTATGCATTGCTTTTCTCTTGCCACTCAGAATTCTCTCTTTGTCTCTGGCATTTGACATTCTCATTAGTATGTGTCTCGAAGTTGGTCTATTAGTATTTATTCTCATGGGAGTACATTGTGCTTCTTGGATCTGGATATCTTTGTCCTTTATTAGGGATGGGAATTTCCCACCATTATTTCTTCAATTATTCTTTCTGCCCTTTTTCCCTTCTCTTCCCATTCTGGGACACCCATGACACATATGTTTGCATGTCTCTTGCTCTCATTTAGTTCCCTGAGACCCTGTTCAATTTTTTCCATTCTTTTCTTCATCTGCTCTTTTGTTTGTTCACTTTCAGAGGCCATGTCTTCAAGGTCGCCGATCCTTTCTTCTGCTTCCTCAAATCTGTGCTTATATGCCTCCAGTGTATTTTAAATTTCATTTATTGCACCTTTCATTCCCATAAGGTCTGATATTTTTTCATGTATGCTTTCAAATTCTTTTTTGTGCTCATCCAATGTCTTCTTAATATCCTTAATCTCTTTACCCATCTCATTGTATTTATTAAGGATATTTGTTTGAACATCTAAGATTAGTTGCCTCAACTCCTTTATGTCATCTGCAGGCTTAACTTGTTCCTTTAATTGGACCATCTATTCTTGTTTCTTGGTATGGATTGTAATTATTTGTTGGTGTTTCCATATCTAGCTGTATGTATTCTGGGTGCAGTTTCTCCCTTTAGTTTAGGGATTATTTATCTTCCCTCCCTTGTTGGTTATGTAGTAAGAACCAAGGATGTAGTTGGTGTTATAAGCTATGGAGCCTGAAGCTGCCAACATTGCCCCAGGAACTGATGAAGGTTCTCACACCTTTATGCTCTGTCAGCAATAGGGACAGAGCTGTAGCCATATATAATAATCACAGTTGGGCACAAGACTGTTTGTAGCCACCCAGAGATACAGATGAAGTTTCACACCCCTTCCTTCCCTACCTTAGGCAGGGATGGAACCATAGTTTTGGTGAGCAATCTATGCTGTATGGGCCCAAAATAACCACAGTTTCTCATGTAAACCGATGTAACACCAGACCCTCTCCGTGCCAGGGGTGGGAATGGACCCCCTGAGTGCCCAACAGTCTAATTTTTGTGGGCCAAATATGCCTGCAGTTGCCCTGAGAGGCTTAGGGAATACTGTCTCTTCTGCCCTTTAGGGGATGGGAACAGAACCACAAGCGCTCAACAGTTGAATCCTGTATGTTGAAAGTATCCACCTTTGTCCACAGAGGCTGAGGAAGCTCCAGCCCTCTCCTATCTTTTTGGGTGGTAGTGGTGGTTCTATGGGTGCTCAACAGTTCAGTCCCTTTAGGCCGAGAATACCTACCACTGCCTGGGGAGGCTGAAAAAACACTAGCCCCTTTCTATGTTCTTAAGTCATGGGGTTGGATCCACAGGAACCTGACAGTTTAGTCCCTGTTGGCTGAAAGTACCCACCATTATCCAGAGGCTATGGGGACACCAGAACTCTGCTGTACTATTGGGGGTTGGGGTGGATTCATAGGCATCCAATAGTCCAGTCCATGCAGGCTAAAGGTCTGCTGTTGCCCAAAAAGACTGTGGACAGATCAGCCCCCTTCTTTCCTATTGGTGGGTGAGGGTGCATCCACAAGTACCCACCACACTAGGCTATGTGGACCAAATGCACCTGAAGTTACCCAAAGAGTCTGGGAAACACAGTACATCTCTTGTCCTATTGCGGATGGAGGTGGAGCCACAGGTGCCCACCAGTCAGGCTTGTGCACCCCAAAACTGTTGCCCTGAGAGTTTGAAGCAACACCAGCTACCCTCCTATCCTGTGGGGGTACAGATTTAGAGATGGTCTCAAAGACACTCAACAAATCTTTGTGAGCTAAAAACTCCTGCCAATGGCTGGAGAGTCTGAGGATACACAGCTCCTTTCCTGTTCTCTTGGGGTGTGGGGCTGCAGACACAAGTGACTGACTATTCAGTCTGTGCCAGCAGAAAGCACTTGCAGTTACCAGTTGAGCCTGGTGCAGGTCCCACCAGCTACCTCTCTCCTGGAGGTGGGACTGGAGCCTAGGCTAGGCTTGGTGGAAAGAAGCCCATCCCTAACTTCACTGGATTTCAGTCAGCCAGGATCAAAATGGTGGCTACTGGACTTTCCCACTTGGACACGCTCAGACCCCAGTTATCTCTAAGATTATACTTTAGCCCGCTGAGGCAACTAAAAAGTAGCTGAGGTCAGTGGACATCTGTCTCTTCCTCCACCATTTATGGGAAATGGAACTTCCAAGTCCAGCCACAAAACAGCTCCTGGGGTGGTTTGCACCCATGGAGCAGGATGAGCACTAGCCTCTGCAGAATGGCTTGCACCTTCCCAGAGAGGCAGTGCAGGTACCCCAACTTCCTTTCTGCCTGAGGTGGGACTGGGATTTAGGCTAGACCTACAATTCAACCTGGGTGGACAGAAGCTGGTCCTTATAAGCACTATCATTTTCATTCACCACCACCTCCCCTCGTGCCCAGGGCAGAGTCAGAATGGTGGCTACTGGCTTCCCTCTGGCCTGGACATGCTCAAAATTTAGTTGTTCCCAGGATTCTACTTCAACCTGCCGATTCCACTAATCAGTAGCTACAGTCGGTGCCACAACATGTTTTCCTCCAATTTTTATTGGGGGAAATGGAACATCTAGCCCCAACCATGAAACAGCTCCTGAGGTGGCTTGCACCCATGGGCACAGACCTCTGTGGCGTGGAGCACTCTATTGACAATTACTCTGTGCAGATGAGTAGTCTCCCCCTTCTGCACTGTCAAGGATGTGACAGTATACTCCTCTGGTCTCCTGGGTCATCTAAAAGGTGCTTTAGATAGGTCTGGGTAACCACCAACTGTCCTGTTTCATGAGCTGGCTCCAGGAGCTCCATATTCTGATGCCATCTTGGCTCCACCATGCCTGCTATTCATGCTTAAGCTACAATTTCCTACCCAGACATGATTTATATTTGCCCTATGAATAAAATATGGCATAGTGTATATTTTTCAGGTGTTTTTTCCCTATCATCTACAATGATAGGAGGGATCTTTGCAACTGACAGAAGAAACACTTAATAAATATTTCTTGAGTGAATGAATGACATGGATTCAATGGTCAAAATAACTCTCAGTACTAAGAGTAAAGAGCAGTTATGTGTGTCAGAGTGTGCTGTATTCTCCTCAGGTTTGAAGAGACATTTGGTGAAACTAAATTTCATCCACCAATGTATTTCTGAAGAAATTTCAGAAATAGTGCTAGAATGACTGGAGCATTTCAACTAGCACATTGAGAATAATGGGTTAATTAATGTTTATCCAAAGTGTAAAGGTTGCAGCAGACTTAAGAATCATGAATTCCTTCAGTGCCAATGGATGTTCAGAGAGAAAGTTGACACCTGGTGAAAAAGTTAAGGTGGAAATTTGTCACACATTTCTAGAAGGTTAAAGCTGAACAATTAGAGAATTTCCATGTAAGAATCAAAATAGCTAAAAGAGATGGAGAAAAGGAAAAGGACATTACAAAAGGAGGCAGGCATTCAGTTATTCTATTTGAATAACTATAAATAAAAATATTCTATATTTGAATATAGACTGCTCTAGTTTGCCAGTCTGAAATGGGATGGCTTTCACAAGAGGTATTTTTAACTTAAGATATTACATTTTTGAGACTGAGAAAAATGTCTAAATCAAGGTATCATCAGGCAATTTTTTCTTCCCAAAGAGCATCTACCACTGAAGCTAGAATCCTCTTTCACATGGCAAGACACATGGTGGCATCTGCTTCTTCCTTCCTTCTTTTCCATTGCTTCAGATTCTTGCTTCCAAGGATTTCTCTTCTTTGTCTGAAACTCATAAAATATCCCAGTAAATGGACTGAGGTCCTTATTGAGCCAGGCATGAACTGAAATGTCCACTCAAAAGGTCCCAGCAACAATAGTTTACACCCATAGAATTGATTCACCTTAAGATCATACTTTACAGAGACCCATACTGCTTCACATCATCATATATGCATATATTCTTTTTTGCATTATATGTCTCTTTTACATAGATGAAATATACAATATTAGGTAATGTAAAAAATAAAATTGTATGTGTGTCATTTCAAAGATATGGGAAAAAGATGAAGTAAACACAGTCCTTATAACAATATGGAAAACATTTAATTTCTTTCAAGTTTTACAGTTCAAGCATTTAATAAGAGAACTATAGAATAAGGTGACGATTGCGGGAAAATGAAGTCACTGGAAAATTATAAATCCAAACTGAAATCAACATGTATCATTGAATGAGCATTATCCCATATAACATAAATATTCTTCAATGAGTAGAGTATATTAATGTATCCACAATTATTATTTGATGGCAATAAAAAATTAAAATAGTTATCTAAATTTAAAAAACGATGGTAGAATAGTAAATCACACTTTGTGACACTGAAAAAAGGGTTTGGATGGCAACAGGGTCCAGTAAAGGAAAGAGTAAGGGAGAAAGATGACTTTCCATGGGAGAAGTTTATGAAGAATCAAGGAATTAGTTCTGGAAAAGACCAGAGTAGGAGGTAGGTGGGGAAGAAGGAAGAAGATAGAAGGAATAAGGAGAGAAAAAGGTAAATTTTTAAATATACAGAGATACAATAAAGAGACAATTATTCCATCTGGGTGTAAAGTTTACAAGACCCTTGCCTAGAGGGTAAGAGGTAGAAATTTATTCACCCTGTCCTTTGATTTTGGCCATATGAAAAAAATATTTCAATGTTACATCCCCTAAAGTATGTGGTTTCTCAGACAGTTGGAGGATGGAAACAAATTAAGGTCTATTAGAAGAGGAAGCAGCTGGCGCTGCAGGACTCACTGCCCTACAGCCCTGGGGAGGAGGTTTCTGTTCGAGGTTGAAGCACTGCGGGAGGAGAGCTCTGACGCTGCTGGCAATAATAATTTCCCAAATCTTCAGGCTGGAATCTGCTGATGGTGAGAGTGAAATCTGTCCCAGACCCACTGCCACTGAATCGATCAGGGACTCCAGATGGCCGGGTGGATGCATCATAGATGAGCAGTTTAGGAGTCAGTCCTGGTTTCTGGTGGTACCAGGATAAGTAGCTGCTAACACTCTGACTGGCCTTGCACTTGAGGGTGACAGTGTCTCCTGCAGATGCAGCCACAGAGCCTGGAGACTGGGTCATCATGATGTCCCCACAGGCACCTGCAGTTCAGAAAAGAACATTGATCATACATTGAATCATAAATACATCAAATATATATCTAAATGTAGCTGTTCTTATTTTTCATATATAATCTGATCTGCCTTAGATGAAACAATTCATTCACTCTGCCTGTTAGAACCATTCCCCAACTTTATAAAGATAATATTCTTCTAAACCTCTCACCTGAGAACCAGAGCACAAGGAGTAAGAGCCGTCGGGAATGTGACATCATCTTGCTCACCTGTCTGATGTACTCAGGCCCCATCTCCAGGGAAACTGCATTAATAGAGCTCTGAGCAGACAACCAAGTCCCGAGGAGCATATGCAAATTATTAGAGAGTGTAAATGCAAAAGTATCTCTGCAGTGAGTTGTAAAGATAAATAACAGAAGGAGATAAAAATATCATGACTAGGGGAAATGCAACCACATGCCTGCAAAAGACAAGAAATCAACTTATCACCACAATTTTCAATACTATCCAGCACTATTTGGAAAATGACATATTTCATCGCTAATTTAACTTTTTCAAATCAACTGCACCCATCTTGAAAACAAAAGGAATTTGGAATAAAATGCATGCATCTGTAAATGTAATATCAGAACTTAAGTAAATGTTATAAATATGGTGCTAAAACCTATGTGGAATATACTCACATCATTGGATAGATTAAGATGTAGTGCACATATGTTAGACCTATCCCAGTCTATTTTAAATATTAAACAGATATTTGAAGCTCCTCTTCGAAATCCCTAAGGCACCTCAATTAATATATCCAAAACAAGAGCTTCATATTGCTGTTAATACAAATACTACTCCCAGAAATGAGCCACCAAATACTTACAAGTCACTCTTAGCACTGCCCTTTAAGTACATCATATCCTAAAAATCACTAATGTAGTGGTTAGGAGACTTGAAGTATAACACATCCACCTGGTGGTCGTAGGTAAAATGGCTTCAGCTCCCAAGGTCTGATAGAGCAGTCCTTCATTTATTCCTACCTAAAACTAATGATACTTTTAGAATTATGCAAATAGCAATATCATGAATACTTCTAGGCATAGGACACTAAATGATGAACAAATAGAATGATTCATTTTACTGGGATGGTACATAATAAACAATTAACATTTCTGCAGCCGTTACTAAACAGCTTCTCTGAGATTTCCTCCCCTGTAGTAATGCTGATCCTCAGGATATTTACAGTAATGGGAATTTTGTCCATTTCATGATCAACCCTCTGCATGAACAGTCAGAAAAAAAGAAAATTTGGAGCAGTTTCACAATTTTTTGGAAAAAAAAATTCTTCCTCTGTAAAGAATTTAACTTTTTTTTGCAAGGATTTTTTCCTAATGTTCCTAAGAGGTTTCCCTTCATGTTGAGTGTCCTCAGGCATGTATTGTTCCATCTCTAATTAATAATAAATACATTTTCCTATACTTAAGAGCCTATAAACTTAGAAGAGAGTCCCCACCCAACATTCAGGAATGGTGATGTGCTGACAAACATTATCAAGGAAGTCATTACTTCTCATCAACAATCCACCCCGTTCTTGGTCCACCACATATTTGTGTTTAGAAGATGCTAATAATTACTTCAGTTATGCTCTCCACATCCATGTTTTTTTTTTCTTCCTCTTCCATGAAGCTGCATTTAGAATACATTCTTAGGTTTGCTTATTTTGCTCCAATTTTTACTACCTAATTGATAGGTTTCCTTCATCACTGCAATATAATTTTCTCCCATTCTTACACACGTTGAAAAATTTAACGTCGTCACAATAAAACAGAAAGTGTCATGCAAGGTAACTGGCCCAAGGGGTCCAGCTAAAATGTGGAGTAGGAAATATTGTATTTAAGTAGGGGACAGTTATCCTTATGTGTGAATAGAGGAGGATGCTGGCCTTCAAAGTACAGGGAAGAGCACTTCAGAAAATAAAAGATGGGTGTTTAAGAAATACTAATCAAACAGAGTGTGAAAGCAAAACGGGCCTGATGCGAGGGTGATAATAATTCGATGAAAGTTTGAGTTTTAGGTTATATACTATGAGAATCCATGGAACAAGATTTAGAATTAATTTTTCATTTTATCAGATGCTTCTGGGTAATTTTACAAGTAATAACCTTCTGAGGATTCAGACACAGTGGAAGCCACTAACGTTTCAGTACAGCTGTGAAACAATGTTTCTATTATCTCCTTCCCTGAAGTCATATAATGATTTTAAAAAGTAAATTTTCCAAATGCCCCCCAATGCCAAAGATCCAATTGAGGCCCATTCAATCTTTGGTAAGTGATTTAAAAAAAAACAACCCACATTATGTTAATTAGAATTCTAAAAAATCTTGGGAATCCAGTCCCTGATGTATCCACACCTTCTCTCAGTTCTTGAAACACTATTCAGGTCATGCTCTGAAGTGATTTTGCATATATCATTAAAGCTGTTGACTTTAAGAAGTGGGCTGTTAAATCTTGCTATACTGGTCAGAGACAAAGAGCTTAGAGAGATTCATAAATAAGTAGGATTTGAAATTGAATAATATATCCAGAGTTGGTTCTGGAGATCCAGATGCCCAACTGGCAAGGAATGTGGGCAGGCTCTAGGAGAAAGCCGACAGCCAGCAAAGACATGGGTTCTCAGCTCTACCACCTAAGGAACTGATTCTGCCAAGCTTGAAAGACAACTCTGTGCTCTGGACAGTCTGTAGCCCTATTTTAACCATTTAGGAACCTGAGAAGAGAACCATCAACACCGGACCCAGACTCCTGATCCACAAAACTCTGACCTGATTAGTTATGGAATGAGAGAAAAATTATATATGTATATATAGAGAGATAGATATAGATATATATAGAGAGAGATATAGGTATAGATGCATTAAAACTAACCACATGCTTTAATGGAAGTCATAAATCCAGATAGAAGAATTATCATCCCATTCAGCTCTTGGTTGAATGATGCTGACACCTGTATCTTCTCATGTAATACAGTGTACTTTATGTCCCTATAACCCACAGATGATTTCCTGACATGTTACCACATACACAGGCTCAGGGCTGAACACTGTGCTATGAAAATAAAAGTAAGAACAGAACTGGCTTTGAAGGTGTTCAGGGTCTATCCCCACTGTTTTCCAAGGCCATATTCTCTGACAATTGAGTAAATTCTAGACAGGGCTTTTGGTAAGAGAGAGCAGTGACATGGGGACATCCCAGATAGACCTGAACCATGCTGCTGTTTTCACATTTGCTTAATACACTGGAATGTTTCAGATTCTTATATGTGGTTTATTCCTTCCCTCTATGTGGAACAACGTGGGAATGTTGCATTTGAGCTTGATCTAAGAAATAAACTCTTATTCTTCCATTTCCTTTAAAATTTATAAATGTATGTGTTTAATTTACTATTGTACACTTTGGTTCTCCAAAAGACCAAAAAATTAATTATACATAAAATCAACTTAGGAAGTATATTTTTGGGCACAGCTCACACTACCCCATGATTTTACTGGGAGACAGTCAAGTCAAGTGCTCCTGTTACAGAGAGAAAATCAGGCTGAGTGATATATGAGGCCTGATTCACATGCAGCCAGACCTAACATGCTTCAGGGGTCTCAAACAATTTTACATAATCTATGGAATTGTTGTTTTCTAGTATAGATACAGAGCCCCTGCGAATGTGCTCAATTAGTTTGGGCATGAACAGATGAAAGTAATGTGTTAGCAAAGTCTATTTTTTCCTTCTTTATTTTTTTTTAAATGTTTCATTAAAAAATATGAGGTCCCTGTATTCCACCTACACCCTTTTCCCCCAATTCCCACATTAACAACCTCTTTCATCATCATGGTACATTCTCTGCATTCAGCGAATACATTTTGGAACATAGCTGCAATACATGAATAGTGGTTTACATTGTAGTTTACACACATCCCCAGTCCACCCAGTGGGCCATGGCAGGACATACAATGCCCAGTATCTGTCCTTGCAGTACTGCCCAGGACAACTTCAAGTCTTGAAATTGCACCCACATCACATCTCTTCTTCCCTCTCCCTAACCTCAGCAGATACCATGGCCACTTCCTCCATATTAATGCTACAAATTCTTCCATTATTAACAAGCATAGTTCCATAGTAGAATATCAGTAAGTCCACTCTAATCCATACTCTATTCCTCCATCCTGTGGACCCTGGGATGGTTATGTTCACTCCCCCTCTATATCAAGAGGGAACTTAGATTCCATGGGGATAATGGATGTAATTCTTCTGCTTGCAGGTGTAGGCACTCTTGGCTCCCAATTTTTAATATGAAGACAAAATTAAACTTTAAACTTGAAATGAGATTTGTTGCCAAATTCATAAAAATCTGATCTACAGAACAAAACCACATGCTTTTGCTAAAGTGGGAGCAATGCATTAGTAGTGATGAAGATATTTTTCTGTAAATGTCACACAATATTCCTGCAATAGATTCATGAAAATTGAATGCATGTGTTGTCCTGGTTTGAAATCTGGAAGTGGGCCAGGACAGGAATCAAACATTAGTTACAACTGAGTGAAGTCTGGATTATAGTTACTAAATTTGTACCACTGTAAATCTCTTAGTTTGACAAATGTACCGTGATTATGTAACATGCTAACATTAAGGGGAAGTGGGCAAGGATGTGTGGGAACTCTCTGGACAACTTTTGCAGTTTAGATATGAAGTTAAATTATTCAAAAATCAAAATTTGTTTAACAAAACATGAGGAAAGATATCTCAGTATACCTGAGTAAACATTTTATTTGACCAAGTGAGGTCTGCCAAAGATGAGGTCATGTTATATAATCCTACTCTAAAGCCAGACACCATCTGTAGTGACATTAAAACTCTTTCTCCAGAAATGCAATATCTCTCTTTGGAAGGGAGAGCTGCACAACTTGCAAAAGTGATTCGTTGACTCCTGATTTTCCTGATCTCATTGGACCCTTTGGTCCAAACAAATCTACTTTAGAGCAAACTCTTCAACATTGAATGTGTACCACTGGGTGAACAAAAAGTTTTTTTTTTTTCACCAGGGGTTCACAGACTAGAATAGGTTTAATGGAATACACTTCTAGATCTATGTATTCTGCTCAGATTGTTTCTTAAATTGGATCTTTCCAAGAATAGTCAAGTTCTCCTGCTGACTCTCCTTTCCCACCTCATTTGCACAATCACCCTTAACTGCTTAAATTAGATAAGTGAGCACTCACTCCTCTTATCATAGGTATTTCCATGGGATCCAAAAAGTATGCAAAAAGAAAGGCAGGCATTTTTCAGAGATCCACATGTGTCAACATGCAGAAAGTGCTTGACCCTATAAACAGCAAATCTCCTGTGGTGCCAAATATTTCACACCCAACAGACTGAAGAAAGATCTACTTGTGTTGTAAGCCCAAGTATTCCTACTTGCAATCAGGGAATTTCAAAATTCATAGCTTGAGTCCACCTTGTTTATTTTTGTCTCTTCTTTATTTTAATAATAACCTGACTGAAAACTTTCCATTTACTAATTGGAGCTAGCTAAACAGTAAAAGTTGAAATTTCTCACTTCCTTGAATAAAGGGATTAAAGATTAGCAACTAATTTTGAATATAATTAGAGAAAATTTTACAAGATTTCTTTACAAAATGTTTATTAACACAGAAGACACCTTCGTTAGTTTAGGCATTTTGAACAAAGGCTCAAAATTTTTTGAAAATTAACCTCTAATTAGCAAGGAGAGATGGTGTAGAATGGATTATTTTGTTTTTATTCAATATCAAATTGTCTAAATCCATATCTGTTTACTCTGTATATGTATATGTGTAGAAGTGTGTACTGATGTATGTGCTTAAACATATATTTTGAACCATATACATATTATAATATTTATGTAAATGAATATTTATAAATTTTGATTACCACAGTTCTTCCTAAGTTTATAGATTAACACTGATTTCTAGGATCAATGTATGAAGAAGATTCTACCAAAATCAATTAAAAGAAAATCTGATCATCTTTGCTTTCTTAAATTGGAAAGAAAATTATTCTTAACACCACATTTTGCTCTGCAGAAATTTGTCCTTTCATTACCACACACATTGAACAGTTGACTTCAATACTCATGTTTTTACTGATTTTACTATACTATTAACAATAGGAGATACTGGGCCTCCAACAAAATGAATTTTCAGAATCTTTTTCTAGTCCAATACCCCCAGAATTGATGCCCACTCAGAATCTCAGAATACTAAATAGGGTCACTGCAGATGGAATTAGTTAAATTAAGAAGAAGCAGTCCTGGAACAGGAGACCAAATCCAGGGGCTGCTGTCTTTCTAAGAAGGGGAGGTGTGGAGACTCGGAGCTATGGAGGAGGGTGGTATGAAGATGGGCAGAGAGGCAGGTGTCCCCATGCCAGGCACCACCAAGGACTGGAGCCCCTGGGCATGGAGGGGCTCTCCTTACAGTCTTGAAATGCCTGGCCTGGCAGCATGTGGATTTTGGATCCCAGCCACCAGAATTTGGAAGACTCCCTTGGGGTCACTGCAGCACTCATGCAGGTGTCCATGCTGTCCAGGTGAGGCCCAGGCCCACCAGAGGTGGTACACGAGCACTGACCCCAAGTGATGGCCAGAGTCAGACACGGAAGTACCTGCCCATGAAGAAGTCTCCCACAGGTCGGAACCACTGCCTCAAGGTCAGCATCACACCTGAGTGGCACCTTCTAAGGGTGGGATGCTGGATCTGTTTTTTGGGATTCCACAGGACGGTGGGCTCCTCAGAAGGCCAGTGGCAGACATGGACTCCTACACACTCTGCAGCTGCTAGGTGTGGACTTCATCCTCCTGGGGAGACTGGAAAACAGAGGGTGCCTCTGAGCCTGATGGTGTGGCCACTTGATGGAATGTGAAGCCAGGATGTGGTTCAGCCCAATACCATGGCCAAACTCGAGGACTGTCACCACAAGAAGATCCAACTAGAAAAATACTGAAAATAAGATGAAAAATGAAATCAGTATTAGAATTAAACTCTGTTCTAATGGAAGTATCAGAGGTTATTGATGTAAAAGAGACATCATGGAACTGTTTGTGAAACCATTCTTTTTCTAATGGAGAAAAAAAGTCACTTTATATTCCATACTTTCACAAAAAAACATGAAATTAAAGATAAGCAAAATTAATTTAGAGGAACCCCCATTTTATGTCAATGAAATCTCACCTGTCAGAGATACTTAAATAAATCTTCAGCGGATACATGTGGTAAATTGGTGTTAGGGAGGAGTCGGGGCAAGAAGACTTCTGAGTAAGTACACCAAGTAAGTACACCATCACCATCTCTCTTGCAAAGACCAGCTGTGTGGTGACAGAAATCTGCTGGAGCAGGCTCTTTCAGGAACCTACAGGACAGAAGGTGTCTGGAAGTTTATCTGAAGAGACTGCAGCAGAATTACTGCTTGCTCCAGGTAGAACTGTGGGTTTCTAACACTGAAATCAGAAGCTGTGGGAAGGTAAATCCCTTCCCCTAAGGCTGAGGGTGTAGCACTCCCAGAGAACTGCCAGTCCTGTGGCAGCATACCAAGCCCCATGTTCCCCAAATGCGCGAGCCCCAAGCCTGTGCTCCCTGAACCCCTGCAAACCACATTTGCAGACCTACATACCCTGAGTCCACATACCTCTGGGGCTCTGTTTCCTGAGTCCAGCACTCATGGAAATCTGGCATTGTTCTACCACTCTTCTATAGGACTAACTCTGGGAGTGGGAGGGTTTAGGCAGGAGCTGCTGAGGGCACCAAGGAGTACAGCTTCAATTTGCTGGTCCCACCCTTTTATTAAGTTTGGAGGAGCATATCAGCTGACTTGGGGAGAGGATAGGAAGAGAGGAGAGGCAAATCTGCTGAGAGAGCCTGATTTACCTACATGCCCTAGGATAGGAAACTTGGTCTGGGAGAATGTGGAGTCAGAAAATTAACTAGCTGTCCTGTAGCACACCCAAGGGAGAGGCACAGTAAGATGTGCTTTGCAGGCTTCCAATAGCATAATTAGGGTTCCTGGCAAGGGGTGGGCACTTTCTCTTTCTCTCAAGACATTATGAGACATTATTTTCTGAGGTGATATTGTTGACCAGGGACAAATTTGAGCTTCCTACAGAAGCCCTCATGCAGCCTTCCTGCTGTCCTGGGAGAGAGTGAAGTGAGGAAGGGAGAAATGGGGATGGTCATATTGCTAAGCAGTTTATTCAATTGTAAAGAGAATGCATTTTCTGAGGCCTTATCTGGTCTTTTTGGTAGGTTAGTTTTCTTGTTTTTTTTTTTTCTTTTTATTTCTCCCATGGCCCTTTGATTTCTCTCTCTCTTTTTCATGCTGGCTTTAAAAAGGATTTTTCCTTTTTCTATTCTTTTTTCTTCCTTAATATTAGGTGCTACAGACAACATTTCTTATTTGCTATATTTTCTCATCCTCAATTTCCTCTTTTCTGTGTGTACTGATATGGCTACCAACACTACCCCCTTTCCTTTACATCATTCTACCCTTCATCATTTATTGTTTCTCTTACATTCCATCTCTCCTTGTTTAACTTCCAATATTTCTGGCTTTTTATCTCTAATTCCTGCAATCTCTTTTTTATCTTTATTCACTCTTTATATTACTGTCCTTTCTTTTTTATTTCCCTCTCTCTTGAACACACTGGCCTATTAATTGATAGTATATTCCTCCCCATATTCAGTTTACTATCTCATTTTATGTATTCCACTTTTTTTTCTGTTTATAACTACACATAACTTACGTGAGTTCAATATCCATTCTGGATCTCACACCATTTTTTGGCTAACATTCACTATCAATACTACTATATATTTTATTTTCGTACCCCTCTTGCTTTCTCTGGCCCTAATATATTCCTTCAAGGGGACTTAGCCAAGAACAAGGAAATAGAATAAGAAGAACAACGTGACAAAGAGAAGACTTAACGTGCACACACACAAAAAAACAACTAATTAAACCCTGAGATGAAGAAGCTCATCAAGTGAATAACCCCAACAAGGTAAAATGATGATCAGACAGCAACAAAACATACATACCATACCAATAATCAGGAAAATATGTTCTAACCCAGTGAACAAACTAAAAACCAGGAAAAGAAGTGGAACACCAAACAAATAATTAAAACTCTCAAAACATGTATCACGGACCAATTCAATGAAGTGAAGGAAAAGATTAAGCACATTAAAAAAACACTTGGAGAGCATACAAAAGAAATTGTAATTGTAATCATGCACAAATAGAAAATGGATATCATGGGGATCAACAGAACAATTCAAGAAATCAAAAACACACTCTCAGCAGATTTAAAGAGACAGAGTAAAGAATTAGTGATGTGGAAGACAGGACATCTGAAATAAAACATTTAGTAGAATTTACTGATAAAAAGATAGAAGAAAAAAAAAACAGTAGGGACTTAGGGACCTAAATGACAACACAAAGTGTGCAAATATACACATCTTATGAATCCCAGAAGGATTAGAGAAGGGAAAGGGGACAGAAGGGTTGTTGGAGGAAATAAAAGCTGAAAACTTCCCAAATCTACTGAGGGAGATGCATGTACATATCCAGGAAGCACAACACACCACAAACAGCATAAATCCCAACAGACCTACCCCAAGACATATACTTGTCAAATTATCCAATGCACAAGACAAAGAGAAAATACTAAAAGCAGCAAGAGAGAAGAGAACCATCACATACAAGGGAGGCTCCATAAGATTAAGTGCTGATTTCTCATCTAAACATATGGATTCAAAAAGGCAGTGGTATGACATAGTTAACATACTAAAAGAAAATAATTTGCAATGAAAAATACTCTGTCTAAGAAAGATAGCATTCGAAAATGATGGAGAGTTCAAAATATTCACAGATAAACAGAAACTAACAGAGTATGCCAAAAAGAAACATGCCCTTAAGGAAATATTAAAGGGAATTCTGCAGGAGGAAAGAAAAAAATAGGAGAGACAGAGTTGGAGTGCTGTGGGAAACTGGCTTACCTGTTTGTTATTGTAAATGTTACACCTGTTAACTATTGCCATTGTTAGATATTGCAGTTGTTCTCTGTTATTGTAAATGATGTTACAGTTCAGATAGCACATAACTGCTTAGGAGTTTCCCAGTAAAGGAGGTGGGAAAACTAGGGGTGAAGCTCTCAGTTCCAGAAGCTGTGTGTCCCCTGGTCCCAGGTTTGTCTCCCCTCTTGTGTCTCTACCTTTATTTCTGTGTTGCCTTCCCTTTGAGCCAACCTATTGTGAGCTAAATGCAGCAAGTGGCACCCAAAGCGGGGCCCAAAGGGAGGCTTGCAGCAAGTGGCGCCCAACTTGGGGCATGAAGGAAAGAAGGCTTGCAGCAACTGGTGCTGGACCAGGGACACAAAGAGAAGAAGTATTGACTCAAGCAAAATTAAATTTGGTGTAAAAGTGCAGAGCCCTGAGTGGTTTGGAAAGCCTTTGAAGTTCTCAAGGGTTTGTTTTCCCTAGGAGACAGAGAGCTGAATCTATACCTTCCCTCCTAGTGGCAGTGGCTGCGAGACTGTGGGGACAATCTTTCCAGACCAGTGTCTGCGTGGAGGCTGCGGGGCTGCCGGGCACACATGCCACAGCTCAGGAGCCTTTCTGTGTGGGGACGCTATGAGAAGGACTTCCAGAGCTGTTTTGAGAAATGAAAGAATGTCCTGTGTGAGTACCAGCTCATTGGATAAGCTCCAAGAGATGACATAAGTGCCTGTGGAACCCAGAACCTGTGGTCATGCAGATGGGGAGACAGATGCTGGAAACTGCCTAGCTGGGTCTCATTCCAAAAACATCAAAGTATCTTAACTATAGAACTTGTTCAAGCATGGCATCATAAAGCAAGTATGACTTGGGGACAGAAAGAGAGTAAGAAAGAAACTGAGAGGAGGAGAACTGGAAAAGAAATGCTGAAGCAATGAAGAAATCCTGGATTAGTAAATTTAAAACTGTGTTTGTGTTTATATGGCTATTCAATGTTAGTGTGTGTGCTGTAATTATTCCAGTGTGAGTGAAAGAGAAAAATAAAAATAAAAAGAGAAGGGCAGATGCCCCAAGAAGGCAGGAGCCCAGAAAAGAGAAGGGCAGGTGCCCCAAGAGGGCTGGAGCCCAGGGTCCCAAGAGACCCAAAAAGGCATTTGAGCAATGTTAGTGTGGGGGGAAAGAAAGGGGAGGGGCAGGTGCCCCAAGAGGGCTGAAGCCCAGAAAGAAAAAGAGAAGGGCAGTTATCCCAAGGAGGGCAGGTGCCCAGAAAGGTGTTTGTTAAATGTCAGTGTGTGTTGTAATTTTTCAATGTGTGTAGTAATGGTTTTGTTATATTTTGATTTAATGTGATCTAAAAGCTCTATTGAATTTGCCAAAAAAATTAAATAACCACTTATATTGTTTCTTAATTAATAGAATTCTTGCTTAAATTGTTTCATAGGATAAAAGGAAAGATGTAAAAGTTAAGTGAATATTGAAAAAGGTAAAAAGTTTGAGGGAATGCTAATTGAAATGTTTTAAGGTGTATTTTGCCAAAAAATAAAATGGTTAATATGGAGATACATGGAACAGAACTATTCATATACCAACTGTAAAACTATTGTGGCAGCATTCAGTGAATTAATATATTTTATATAAGTAAAAAAAGCCTGAATGAATACAAAAAGTACAAAAACTGTGAAAAGGTTAACAAGGGACTTTTGCATTTCCTCAAGGCTTTCTGCCCTGGCCTGATGGCAATGAATCTGGTTGCAGAGAAGAAACCTGTGGCAGTGACCCTACTAAGAAACATCAGATAAACCCTGTGGATATTAAGGGCCTGAAAAAGGCAAACAATTGGGACAAGCTGTAAGGTTCCTGCTACTTTACCAAATTCTTAAATGCTGTTTGGCTAGCTAAGAGTTTGTATTAATTTAGCCTTTAAATTGTATGTGGCCAGCATTAATATCAAGTACTGGCTTATATAGCCTTGCTGGTTGGAAATTTTAAGCCCATGAGAAATGAAAGTCTATTATGCTAGTTGGAAGTCTTACTGTTTGTTGTTAAAGCTTTATTAATCAGTAAAACATCATTTGCGTGGACTTGGTAAAAACAAAAAGGGGGAAATGTTGTAGGAAACTGGCTTACCTGTTTGTTATTGTAAATGCTACACCTGTTGAATGTAGCATTTGTTACATGTTGCAGTTGTTTCCTGTTACTGTAAATGATGTTGCAGTTCAGATAGCAAACAGCTGTTTGGTAGTTTCCCAATAAATGCGATAGGAAAACTAGGGTTGAGGCTCTCAGTTCCAGATGCTGTGAGTCCCTAGTCCCAGGTTTGTCTGCCCTCTTGTGTCTCTACCTTTATTTCTGTGCTGCCTTCCCTTTGAGCCAACCTATTGTGGGCTGAATGAAGCATTGGAGGAGAGTATAAAATTAACTAAAATGACAAAATGAAAAAAAATCAAACACCATATGACAAACATATCCAAAGAAAATATGGATAATATATTAATTCCTTGAAAGTAATAACCCTGAATGTCAATGGATTAAATTCACCCCCTAAGAGACACAGATTGGAAGATTTGATAAGGAAATATGATTCTCTATATGCTTTCTACAAGAAACACATCTTAGACCCAGCGACTCAAGGAGATTGAAAGTGAATGGCTGGAAAATAATCTTACAGGCAAATACTAACCAAAAAAGAACAGGTGTAGCTATATTAATATAGGACAAAACAGACCTTAAATGCAAAACTATTGTGAGAGACAAAGATGGAAACTACATATTAGTGAAAGGGATAATCTTTCAAGAAGAAAGAGCAATCATAAACATTTATGCTCCTAACAAGGGCACTTCCAAATATGTGAGGCAAACAGTGGAGAAAATAAGTGAAGGAATTGATACCTCTACAATTATAGCAGGGGTTTTTCACACACCATTATCACCATTGGACAGAACATCTCAAGAGAATCAATAAAGAAACAAAGACTTTGAACAATATATTGGAGGATCTGAACCTAATAGATATATACAGAACATTACATGCAAATACAGCAGGATATACATTCTTCTCAAATTCAAATGGATCATTCTCCAACAAAGATCATATGCTAGGTCATGAAAAAAGTCTTAATGAATTCAGAAAGATTGAAATCATGCAAAAATAATTTATCTGACCACAGTGGAATGAAGCTGGAAATCTGCAAGTGCCAGAGTCCCAGATTAGGGACCAAGATATGGAAGATAAATAATACACTCCTAGAAAAACAGTGTTCAAGGAGGAGATCTAAACAGAAATCAAAACTACCCTGAAAGTAATGAAAATGATAACAAAACATATCAAAACTTATGGGATGTAGCAAAAGCTGTATTGAGAGGGAAATTCATTGCCATAAATTCATGCATCAAAAAAGAAGAGCTAACAATGAAGAACTAAATGTGCAATTGGAGTAATTAGAAAAAAAAAAAAAAAAACTAGCCCCAAAGAAAAAAAGAAAGAATTTAAAAAGATCAGAGCAGAACCAAATGAAACAGAAAATAAGAAAGCACTCAAAAAATAAACAAAACCAAGACATGGTTCTTTGAGAAGATCAATATAATTGACAAACCCTTAGCTAGACTAACAAAGAAAAAAACTGAGAAGATACAAATGCACAAAATAAGAAATGAGAATGGGATATCACCACTGACCCCACTGAAATAAAGACTATCATGAGAGGATATTTTTAAACATCCCAGGGTCCACAGGATGGAGGAATAGAGTATGTATTGTAGTTAGCTTATTGATATTCTACTCTGGAACTATTGTGATTAGTAATGGAAGAAAATGTAGCATTGATGTGAAGAAAGTGGCCATGGTAGCTGCTGAGGTTAGGGAGAGGGAAGAAGAGATATGATGTAGGGGCATCTTCAGGACTTGGAGTTGTCCTGGGTTGTACTGCAGAGACAGTTGCTGGATATTGTATGTCCTGCCATGGCCCACTGGGTAGACTGGGGGAAAGTGTAAACTATAACAGAAACCATTATCTATGTGGTGTAGCAGTGCTCAAATATGTATTCACCAAATCAATGAATGTCCCCTGATGATGAAAGAGGTTGTTGATATGGGAGGAGTGGGGTGAGGGGAGAGGTGGGTATATGGGAACCTCATATTTTTTAAAGTAACATTAAAAAAATAAATGAAGATGAAAAACTGTATTCCAACAAGACAGACAATTTAGAGGAAATGAACAAATTCCTAGAAACACATAAGCAGCCTACATTGATGAAAGAATAACTTGACCTCAACTAACCAATCACAAGTAAAGAGAATCAGTCGTTAAATACCTCCCACCTAAGAAGAACACTGGCCCAGATGGCTTCACAGGTGAATTTTACCAAACATTCTGGAAGAAACTAACACTAATCTTGCTTAAATTCTTCCAAAAAAAATCAAAATAAAAGGAACACTGCCTAACTCATTTTATGATGCCAACATTACCCTAATTCCAAAGAAAAACAAAGACTCCACAACAAAGGAAAATTACAGACCAATTTCTCTAATGAATCTATATGCAAAAATCCTCAACAAAATACTTGCTAATCATATTCAAGAACACATTAAATGAATTATACACCACGACCAAGTGGGGTTTATTCCTGGTATGCAAGGATGTTTCAACATAAAAATATCAATTAAAGGCTTTTGACAAAATGCAGCACCCTTTCATAACTTTTCTTGATAAAAACACTGCAAAAGATAGGAATATAAGGAAACTTACTGAACATGATAAAGGGTATATATGAAAAACACACTGCTAACCTCATTTACAATGTTGGAACCCCTAAAATCTTTCCTCTAAGATCAGGAACAAGACAATGATGCCCACTATCACTCCTTCCTTTTAACATTGTGTTAGAAGTACTTGCTCGAGCACTGAGGCAAGACCCAGATATAAAAGGGATCCAAATATGAAAGGAAGGAGTCAAAATATCTCTATTTGCAGACGACATGATTCTGTACATAGAAAACACTGAGAAGACTGCAACAAACCTTCTAACACTTACAAATGAGTTCAGGAAAGTCACAGGGTATAAGATCAATGCCCAAAAATCAGTAGCATTTCTGTACAACAATGATAAGCAATCTGAGGTGGAAATCAAGAAACAAATACCATTTTTCTTTTTTTATTTATGCCTAAAAAGTTTTTGTGAACAAAATACTGGTAGGAAACAATAAAATAGTCAAAACCGACGCCTTGTACTAAATAACTGATCCACTTTAGCAAGAGAATTTACTTTGCCTTATATTATTCATCACAGCAGTCTGTGTCTCTTATCCAGCCATTATTTTACATTTGTCTAACGTATAATTTCCTATGTTTGCCACTATTTACACCTAATCCAACCTGGCATCTTTGTGCATCAAGGTGGACAGCACAGACCAAGGTAGTGTACCCAAGAGAATGGGGAATCCAGATGCATCAAATATTTAACCCAACATCTTCTGAGCCTGGATGGAGTTAGCTTTCCCAAGATGATAAGGAAAAGGGCCAGGAACACAAGAAGTGTTGATACAGTTCTGTCTCAGATTTAACCACCAGGAAAACAGAAAGCTCTGTTCTCTAAACTGGGAACTCATTCACTAAGATCATAGCAGAAACTAGAAGCAAATTTAAACAAACACTTACTAAAACCACAATGATTTTTAAAATTATAGTTATTAATGACACATTCTAGGTAATAAAAGTATGGAAGAAATGTTTAAATGGCATGTACACTACAACAATTTATATAAAGCCAGATTTTTCAGGCATTCTTGAAAAAAGAAAATTGAGGAATTCACGAAAGCACTCAATCCCCAAATGTTCACCAACTACATAATCTACTAAAATCATCTCTGTGGGAGACTTGAACCCAAAGGGTATCGGAATGAAAGAAAGAGTGAAACAGAAGAAAGAAAGAGAGAAAGAAAAAGAAAGGAAGAACGACAGAGCTGGGATCAGGGGGTCTATGAGTAGAGACTCCTCAGACAATTTTATTGTTTACAAGGGGCTTTCTTTATACCCCAGGGTACATGACAACAAGCAGCAACCCGCAGTTAACTATTAGCATTACTAAGGAACTCAAAAAATCTTATCTTAAGGTACAAAGTCTAAGTGTTCTGGATACTACAAAAGGTATGTGCTCATCTTTTCTTTGAGCCTTTAACAAGTTCATCCGATTTGCCAGGAACTCTTAATTACCACATTCCTTAGGGTGCAAGCATAGCCATGGAAACAGCAGGTCTCTCCTTGCAAAACCACTGTGCCTCAGTTCAACACATCTCGGCATCTCAAATTACCTGAATATCAGAATCAGGTAGCAAAATGCTTGAAAATATGAATCTTGTGCCACATTTGGACAAACTAGTCAGAATTTCCAGAACTGGAGTTTGGGAATCTCTTCTGAGCAGTCACCAAATTTATAGCCTGCCTGCTCAAGTCCATGAAAGGACATTTAGAAAATAATGCAAAATATAAGCTGTCCCAGTGACATCAAGGACAAAAATAAAACGGTTTTAGGAAGATTTTATGACGATTGAGATAATAAATAGAGAAATAACATGATGATCACTATACTTATCTTAATAGCAAAAAATGGCAACTCGATTAAAGATTGAAAAAATGTATATGCCATTTTGAAAATAAGGATCAATCTCTGACTTTATTGTGATCCTGCTAATAAGCAGGAATGTGCAGAATATTCAAGAGAAGAGCAGGCAAAAACATAGGTTATATCAGAAACTAGAGGATTCTGCAGTGTGAGGATCTATTTGTATTATGATAAAGACTCTGGATATAACAGATTGAGAAAAAACAGCCACCTTTAGAGCCTGAAAATGAGTACAGGGCCCAGATGTGGTCTAGATGACAGGCACTGCTCAAATATTTTACATGTATAGGCTCATTGAACCTCACAATAATGCTACAAAATATGAAACAATTTTTATATTCTTGTAATGCAGAGTAGTAAAGAAGCTTCAATTTCTGGGACTAGAAGTGTCAGAACTGTAAATACAAACTTCATACTTTAGGGATCAAGGTCACAGTGATATAGCCTGTGCATTAAATCAAAATTATTTCCAAGAGTACCTAGTCTCCAAGACGGCCAAATAAGTAATATAGGCCCTACAGTCTTTGAATGTTCAGAAGAGATGTGAGACTGAGTGTGTATTCAGGGCTGCCTCCAGACGATGTGGAAGATATGCTAATCCAAACTGGCTTGGATGTGGAGAATATGTAACTCACCTGGAGGAAATAACCTATCTGATACTAAGATCTGAAGAACCTAACCAAAGGTCTGTTTACCATCACTGTTAGTCTTCCTAATCCTATATCCTCTGTATAAAAGGGTCTGGAAAAGGCTGTTCCAGGCTCGGTTTTTATTAGGACAAGAGTCCGCCTAGCCCGGCCGGTCGAAATAAACCAACTTCCTTCTCGGTATTCTCGTGTCCTGGCCTTCGATACCGCGTATACCCGAATTTCTCCACTGCAACAGAGAAATATGTACTTCTTTATAGATAGGTATATTTACAAAATAGAATGGTTTTTAGAAGGAGTATGAAAGAAGGAGATGAGTGCCCATCTTTTGTTTATTGCTTTCTTTTTTATAATAAATTAATATTATGGTTACATATCAATAAAGCATGAATCCATCCGAAGTGTACAATCAGAGGCATTCAGTATAAATTATATTTAGCCTGATTTTTGCATATTGATCCTGTATCCTAACACCGTACTGAAATCCTTTATTACCTCCTGCTAGGAATAAATATCCCTGAACATTATAATCCTCATTTCTGTAACTGGTCACATGGTCAAAGTACATATTCATCACTATCTTCTTCCACTACCAATTCCATTGTTTACTGTACCCTCAGCAAGGGGCACAGCTGGCCATGGTTTTATTCCTGATGGGATGACTCAAGCCTTCCTGAAGATTGTAGGCCATTCATAGTCCTGCATGCATTGACTTAGCATTTTCCATTGACTTTAATCACAGGACATGGTAATAATAGGAGATGCCCTAGGTCACCTCCTGCATTCCAGGCAAACACTTCCTTACCTCCATTGTGTGTAGAAGTCCTTTTCCTCTCAATAGGCTCAATCACCCCAGCTACTACGGTAATTCCCTTCTTTCCCTTAGAATTCAGAGGCATGAAAAGACACAAGCAGGCAGGCTATAGTTGTACCATCAAGATCAAATAGAATTGTGTTTGTGTTTCCTAGTGGAAGTACTCCTCCTTGTGGAACTAAGACCAGAAGACCATTTGAGGTTAAGATTGCAAGGACAGAAAACAAAAGTTTTCCTGGTGGATCACTAGGGGTAATAGTGAGTGATGCCACTCTCATTTTCACTCCTTGATTCCAGGATTGTGAATTCAAGCTATGGTAGAAATAGCACCATAGAGTGAATGATGATTTAATATCAATGTTTCAATATTTGATCATCCTTTGCAACAAATGTATGACAATAATGAAAAGTTTTTAAGGTGGGGAAGTTTGAGGTATGGGGTACATGGAAATTCCTCATATTTTTGATGTAACTTTTATGTAATTTAAAACATCTATAAAAATAGAAGGAATATCTTTCTCAATCACCTTGGAACCATCCCTTGGAAATGGATTCATCAAGAAGATAATACCATTCTCTCCCAGTTTCTGTAGGAGAGTAAGTCCAAAACTTAAAAGAACACCTTGCTCCAAGTTGAAAAATTACCTCAGGCCATAAAAAAATATGAGAATTATATATTCCTTTTTATGTTTCCTTGGAAAAAGGCAATAAACTAAGCCTAGGCTCACGTCCATGGCCAGATGAGTTTCAAATGTAATCTTCATGATGAATGGAGCTCTCAAATCTTCTTACTGCAGAACCAGTTATCATTTACACTGAGAGCATGTGTACAATGAGTTGTTACCCTAACGGACATCTAAAAAGGTGATATTTTGTTCTGTCTTTGCAAACTCTTTAGAGTATTTTCTGGATGTGCATCACTTCCCTATATTAATTAATTAATATTAATTTATTAATAAAACTGTTTCCTTTCTCATCTATCTTTTTTGGAGTAGTTTCATCATTGGCATCATTTGTTTTGAATTATATTTCCCCAGTATGATGACATGGATTGAATTAGCTGGAAACTTACTGAATTAAGCAGATGATTTATAGGACTTCTGAGTATGGAGCAGTCAGGTAAAGGAATGTGAATTATAAAGTCTCCCGTCTAGATCTGCACTTATTTGGGCTATTCGGCAGATAAAACACACTATTAAATAGTCTGGGAAATATGGGTTCTATACCCCCACAAGAAATAACATGTGGTAGCTAATTTGGAAGCCAGATATTTCTCTGCTAATATTTCTCCTAAAGGACTACTATATCTCTGTTATATTGGGAAAGGACTTATGAGAAAACAGTATTGATGTCTTACAATGATTCTTTTGATATGGCTATATTAATGAATTTGTTGGGATCTTAGGGCTCATCTTTTTTTTTTTATTGACTTTGTAATAATATTACCTTAAAAAAATATATATATATATGAGGTCCCATTCAACCCCACCACACCCACCCCACCTCTCCCCCCCCCCAGCAACACTCATTCCCATCATCATGACACATCCATTGCATTTGGTAAGTACATCTTTGGGCACCTCTGCACCTCATGGTCAATGGTCCACATCATGGCCCATACTCTCTCCCATTCCATCCAGTGGGCCCTGTGAGGATTTACAATGTCTGGTGATTGCCCCTGAAGCACCATCCAGGGCAGCTCCATGTCCCAAAGATGCCTCCACCTCTCATCTCTTCCTGCCTTTCCCCATACCCATCAGCCACCATGTCCACTTTTCCCAATCCAATGCCACCTTTTCTATGTGGACATTGGTTTGGTTGTGTCCATTGCACCTCTATGTTAAGAGGAGGCTCAGATTCCACATGGATGCTGGATGCAATCCTCTCACTTTCAGTTGTAATCACTCTAGGCTCCATGGTGTGGTGGTTGTCCTTCTTCAACTCCATCTTAGCTGAGTGTGGTGAGTCCAATGAATCAGATTGTAGGTGTTGGAGTCTGTTGAGGCTCAGGACCTGGCTATCACATTGTCAGTCCAGAGATTCAAATCCCCTAAATATATCTTAAA
This sequence comes from Dasypus novemcinctus, assembly GCF_030445035.2. Lineage (NCBI taxonomy): Eukaryota > Metazoa > Chordata > Mammalia > Cingulata > Dasypodidae > Dasypus > Dasypus novemcinctus. Next base: position 91,152,131 of record NC_080689.1, on the reverse strand, counting down.
CCCCAACACTAACTGCACCTCCAGCACATTAAGATTCAATTTTATGGAATGTACATCATTTTAAAGGAAAGGGGAAAGTCTTATCAAAGGCTTGAAAGTAAGATTGTGAAATCTGGAAGAATAAATGTAAAAATAAAAGCCACTTTTGCTTTGATGATGCCTTCCTTCTTTCTCTGTTGTCCTCACTTGACAGGACAGAGTAACTCTCTTGTTGGGGGCTAATGTGGCTGATGTTTTAAGTTGAAGCCTATGCTCATTTATCATTCAGAAAATCCAAAGACCAAAAAAATTATACAAAATCTACTCTGCCTATGCTCTATAAATTGAACAAGGAGTCCTGAATGATATTTACCTCAACTAATGAGACCTACTGCTCACAACAAAAGATTCCTTTCAAAATATTATTGCACATTGACAATGCACTTGGTCACCCAAGAGCTCTGATCAAGTTGTACAATGAAATCAATATTGTTTTCATATCTGATAACCCAACTTCCATTCTGCAGCTGATGGATTGAGAAGTCATTTTGAATTTCAGGACTTATTATTTAAAAATTCATTTTATAAAGCTACAGGTGCAATAGACAGAGAGTCTTCTTGTGGATCTCACAAAAGTAAATGGAAAAATCTCTGAAAATGACACACCAATGTAGATGACATAAAGTACATTTGTAATTCATGGGAAGAGTTCAAGCTATCAAAATTGAGAGGACTTTGAAAGAAGTTGATTCCAACTCATATGGAAGAGCTTGTTGGGAAATAACTGCAGATGGTGCAGATATAAAAAGAGAACTAAACTTAGAAGTGGAGGCTGGTGTAGCAGTTTGATATAGTTATCAATTCCAAAAATAGATATTGGATTATGTTTGTATTCTGGTCTGTACCTGGACATGATTAAGTTATGATTAGGGCTTTGATTGGACCACATCTTTAGGACATTGAGTCCCCACCCTTTGGTGGGTGGGGAATAAAAGGCATGACAAAGGATAGAGTTCAGGGTTTTAGATGTTGGAGTTTGATGATGAAGCCTCAAGCTTCAGCCCCAGGAAGTAAGCTCACAGAGGAAACAGAAGCAAACCCCAGGAAGAGAGGAACGCTGAGCTCAGGAAGAAGCTAGCCATGGGAAGAAAGGAACCTTGAACCCAAAGAAAGGCAAGACCCTGGAAGAGAGGAAACCAGGAAGCCTGAACTCTCACAGACATCAGCAGCCATCTTGCTCCAACAAGTGAAAATAGACTTTGGTGAAGAAAGTAATTTATGCTTTATGACCTAGTATCTGTAAGGTCCTACCCCAAATAAATACCTTTTATAAAAACCAACCAATTTCTGGTATTTTACATCAATAGATGAGGAGTTGCTCCTTAGGAATGAGCAAGGAAATTGGAGTCTTGAAATAGATTTCAGTCCTGGTGAAGACACTTCTCAAGTGCACATGGACCATTCTCCAGGGTAAACTACATGGCTGGTAACAGAACAAGTCTCAATTAATTTGGGAAGATTGAAATTTACAAAGTAATTTCTCTGACCACAACAGAATGAAGCTGGAAATTAATAAGGGGCAGAAACCAGAACAGACACAAAGATATGAAAGTTAAATAACACACTCTTAGACACTCAGTGGATTAAGGAAAAAATGACTAAAGAAATCAGTACTTACCTTGAAATGAAAGAAAATGAGCACATAAGAAAATGAGCACACAATATATCAAAACATATGGGCTGCAGCAAAAGCAATGATGAAAGGAAAATTTTTGCCATAAATTCTTATATTATAAAAGGAGAAAGAGCTAAGATCAAAGACATAATTGAACACATGGAGGAACTAGGAATAGAAAAAAAAACAAAACTTAATCGCAAGGCCAGCAGAAAATAAGAAATATCAAAGTTTAGAGCAGAACTAAATGACGTGAATTTTTTTAAAAATCACTAGAAAATTTTAACAAATCCCAAAACTGCTTCTGTAAGAAAATTAATAAATCAATACACACTGGAAAGCAGATGTGGTTCAACCACTTGGGTACCCACCTACCACATGGGATGGCCCAGGTTTGGGTCACAGTGCCTCCTAAAAAAGAAGATGAGCAGATGTCTCCTCCCACCACTAGAGAAGTATATGCTTCTGCAACAGGGCTAGACACCACCACAACAAAGCTAGACTCTGCCACTTCCACAAGAAACAGAGGCCAAAAGCCAGCAGATGCCACAGCCAAAGAGAGTGGATGAGGCTCAGTCCATTGGGCTATTGCCTTTCATGTGAGAGGTCCCAGGTCTGGCTCCTCTTTCCTCCTGGAGAAGTCAAGCAAACAATGAAAACCATCTGGGCAAAAAAGGGGGTAAATAAAGAAAAATGAAGTAATTTTTTTTAAAAGCAGCTTTAAAAAATGTTGACAAACCCTTAGCTAGACTAATAAAGAAGACAGAGAGAAGATGCAAATACAATAAAAAAAGAACGAGAGAGGGGATATCCCTATTGATCCCACAGAAATAAAGAGTATCATGAGAGGACATCCAGAAAAACTGTTGGCATTTCTGAAACACACAAGACCTATATTGATGAAAGAAGAAATTGATGAACTCAATATGCTAATCACAAGTAATTGCATTGAATTAGTCATCTAAAACCTTCCAACCAAGAAAACCCAGGATCACATGGCTTCACAGTTGAACTCTATCAAGCATTCCAGAAATTCCTAACAGCCATCCTGCTTAAACTCTTCAAAAAAAAAAAAAAAAAAAAAAAAGACGTGGAGGGAACATTGCCTAACGAAATCTATGTTGGCAAAATAACCCTATTACCAAATCCACATAAAAACATCACCAGCAAAGAAAACTACAGACAAATCTCTGTAATGAACCTGTATGCTAAAATCCAGAAGAAAATATGGGTTAATCATATTCAAAAACACATCAAATGAATTAAACACAATATCAACTGGGCTTCATCCCTGGTATACAAGAATAGTTCAACCAGAGAAATCATTGTAAGACACCACATTGGAAAACTGAAGGAAAAAATTACATGATGAACTCTATTGATACAAAAAAGACATTTGAAAAATTAGAGCATCCTTCTCCATAAACACTTTAAAAGTTTGAAATAGAAGTATATTTTCTTAACATGATAAAGTTTATTTATGAAAACTCACAGCTAACATCATATTCAATGGTGAAATACTAAAGGCTTTTCCTCTAAGATCTGGAACAAGACAAAGATGCCAACTGTCTGCTCCTGTTTAACATTGTGTTAGAAGTATTTCCTCAAGCATTTAGGTAAGAAAAAGAAAAAAAGGGATCCAAGTTGGAAAGAAAGAAGTAAAAATTTCACTATTTACTGATGATGTGATCTTACACATAAAAAGCCTCCAAAAATCTACAAGAAAGTTTCTAGAGCAGAGAAATTATTTTAATAAATGGACAGGATAAAAGAAAGATCAACATGCAAAACTCAGAGCATCTCCGGACACTAATAATTAGCAATCTGAGGAGGAAATCAAGAAAACAAATCCATTTACATAGCAACCAAAAAATCAAATATCTGGGAATAAACTTAACTAAAGATGTAAAGGACTTGTACAAAGAAGAACTGCACAACATTATTAAAGGAAATCAAAGAAGATCTAAACAAATGGAAGAATATTCCATGTTCATGTATTGGAAGAATGAATATCACTAAGTTGTCTGTTCTACCCAATTTGATTTACATATTTAACACAAGTCCAAGAAAACTTAAAACAGCTCTTTTTTTTTTTTTTTTACTGAATTGGAAAAGTCGATTACAAATAACATTTATTTGGAATGGGACCCCAAAGAGCCAAAAATATATTGAAAGAAAAATGGAATTGGAAGAAGCATGTTATGAAGGTACTGTGGTCAAAAGTGCATGGTGTTGGGAAGCAGTTGTGGCTCAATCAGTTGGGCTCCCATCTATCATATGCCATTGTGAAGGCAAAGCTGGCCCGTGCACCCCAGAGAGCTGACAGCCCATGCACCATGGATACCTGGCACAGCAAGATGATGCAACAAAAGGGAGACAAGTAGATATAGACAAAATGTATAGCAAATGAACACAGAGAAGAGACAGCAAAAGAAAAGGAACAAGCCATAGGAGGGAATGAATAGATATGAATAGATAGGTAGGTAGGTAGATAGATAGATAGATAGATAGATAGATAGATAGATAGATAGATTTAAAAAATGCATGATGTTGGCACAAGTATAGACATACTGACAATTATAACCAAACTGAGAGTTCTTATACATGTCCTTGCTAACAGTCAACTGATATTTAACAAAACCACCAATCCCACTCAACTGGGACAGAATGGCCTCTTCAAGAAGTGGTGTTGTGGGAAAGAGATGTGGTTCAACCAATTGGGTTCTGTCTATATATAGGAGGTCCAGGGTTCAATGCCCAGGGCCTCCTGGTGAGGGCAAGCTGACCCACATGGAATGCAGCCCACATGGGAATAACATGCCACTCAGGAAGTGCCACCCTTCAAGGGAATGACAAGGTGGCATAAGAGAGTAACGACCTCTCTCCCACTCCAGAAGGTCCCAGGATCTGTTTCCAGAGCCATATAATGAGAATACAAGCAGACACAGAAGGACAAACAGCGAATGAACATAGAGAGCAGACAGTGGGTTGGAGGGGATCGGGGAGGGGAAAGGGGATAGGGAAGGCGGAGAGGGGAGGGGGAAAATAAATTAACATCTTTAAAATAAAAAAAAAGAAATGTTGTTGTGAGAACTGGATATTTATATACAAAAGACTGAGAGAGGATCACCACCTCAAGACCGATTAACTCAAGATGAATAAAAAACCTAAATATAAGGGCAAGACCATAAAGATCCTATTAGGGATGATTTAGGAAAGCACCTATGAGATCATGTAGTAGGCGTAGTTTAATAAACTTTACACCCAAAATACGTGCAATGAAACAAAACATAAATTAATGGAAACTCCTCAAAATTAAAAACTTTTACCCTACAAAGGAGATGGTCAAAAAAGAGAAAAAACACTTACTCAATGGGAGAAAATATTTGGAAATCACTTATCCAAATCAGAGTCTATTATCCAGCAAATATAAAGAAATCCTACATCTTTAAAATAGAAAGATAGCCCATTTAAAAATGGGAAAGAGATTTTAGTAGACACTTTTCCAAAGAGGAAATTCCAGGGAGTTCACCTGGAGTGATCCTTAGCTACATGAAGTCATTCAGATGCTGCAGTATTAGTTCCCCATGGTTCAGGCATTTGCCTACCTGCAGCACCTGTGCCTCAATGACAACAAGTGAAGGTGGAGGTGTGTAGTTTAGGGGGAATCAAACATCTGGTTGACCACAGACTTCTGGAAGTTCAGAATAACACTTGTGGTGCTCTCTGAAACCTGTCTTTTGGGAAGTCTACAGATAAAAATAAAATAGCAATGAAAAATATTGGAGGCGTACTTGTCTTGTTGAGACTGTTGAGAAATTCTTTTGATGCTGAATTCTTTTGGTTTTATTCTTTGGAATTTATTCTATGTGTTGCTGTAAAGATGGCAATTACTCAAGATGGTCTCTCATCCTAAATAAACACTGTGATAATTCCATGGGGAAAAAAAAAAGCACAGGATATGTTACTTAACTGTGGCTGGGCGTGAGGGTCTCGACCTCGCTCAGGCCCAAGAGTCGGGGGGGCTTGCTCCTGCCGAACCACCGGCGGGGGGTGCCCCAAGAGGGAGTACCGGTTCTCCAGGCGTGGGGGACGCGCGGTTGGGGAAAAACCACGGAGACCGCTTGAGCGCAAGAACAGGTCTGCTTTATTACGGAAGTACACTTAGCTATATAGGGTTGGGTAGAGGGAGGGGCATGATGAAGGGAGGGTTGGCTAAGGGGCGGCTGTGGACAGGCTGAAGCTGATGGATAGACCTGAGGTAAGCAGTTACTGGGGAAGAGGGCAGATTGTGGGTTGGCAATATGGGCGGGACTGGCGGGAAGGATGGCAGGGGCTGGAAGGGGAGGAGGGGTGGAGAAAGGCGGCAACACTTAACATCACTAACTATTTAAGGGAATGCAAATTAATACAATAGTGAGATATCAACTTATACATATTGACAGTTTGCTGTTAAACAATCCAAGAACTGCTAAAGTTGGAGATGATGTGGAGGAATGGTAAAACATCCACTACTGATGGGAGTGGAAAATGGTGCAGCCATTTTGGAGGATGGTTTGGCAGTTCCTCAGGAAGCTAACTATAGAAATGGCATATAATCTGGCAACCCCACTGCTGGGTTCTATACAAAGAAGAACTGAAAGCAAAAATAAGAATAGATAGATCCACACAATTTTCATAGCAGCACATATCACTATTGCTGAAAGTTGGAAGCAACCCAGTGTCGCTCAACAGATGAATGAATGAGCAATATGAGGTATATACATACAATGGAATATTTAGTCAGCTGTGAGGAGAAATGCACTATTAGCACATGGGATAACATGGATGACTGTTGAAGATCTTATGTAAAGTGAAGTAAGCCAGGCACTGAAGGGCAATTATCACATGGCTTCACTCATATGACTTAAGCAAATTGAGCAGACTCATTGAGCTAGAATCTAGAAGACAGGTAATCAGGAGACAGGAAGGGAGTAGAGTGTGGTGAGCTGATGCTCAATATGGGCAAAACCTATAATAAGGTGGAAGGGGGTGGTTTGGCATTGTAGCAGGGTGATGGTGGTGCAGGGATGTGATGTGAGTTGTGACAATGGTGCTGGAATGAGAGGGTCATCAGTGTAGGACGTTTGGTTATACTATCCATGGAACTGGGGGGAATGCTGTAGGAAAGAACAGGTTATCTCTGGGGATTTGTAGGTCTGTGGTAGAAACTACAATGGTGGGAATGTTTTTTCAGCAATTATGGCAGGGAAAGATCACTGGTGCAGGGTGTTGGGTTTCAGGGGATATGTAGGAAAAGGTGCACCTGGGGCATGTTTCTGTGGAATATGAATGCGTTCATCTTGTCATAAGGTGTTATCTTGGTGAAAGGAGACACACACAATAAACAAAATAATACTAAACTCCCTTCCTGAGGAGTTTTGCTACATTCTCACATAGAGGGGCAAGAACCTCTCAAGTACATAGGCAGTGCAAGCAAGCAAACCAGTATGTCAAGCCCTCAATATTCATGCATGTATGTATGAACCTTCTTCAAAAACTGAAACTTAGTGGTTGTCAGAGATTCTGAAGGGATGGACAGGTAATAATAGATGGAATATGGGGCATTTGGGAAATTAGAATTGTTATACATGAAAATGCAATGATGGATGCAAGCAATTATACATTTTGTCAAGCCTATTAAATTATGTGTTGTAAAGTATAAACCAAAATGTAAACTCTAGACTATACTTAGTAGCAATGCTTCAATATGTGTCCAGCAATTGTAACAAATATGCCCCATAATGACAGATGCAGTTAACAGGCAGAAATGAGGGTGGGGAATAGGGTGGAATATATGGTAATCCCCTATATTTTTTATGTAACATTTAAGTAATCTAAAGCTCCTTTGAAAATGATGAAAAAATGACATAGTATTTACATACACATGTGATTTTATGTTTCCACCATCTAGAATGAAAGCAGGTATTTTGTGCCTTAGACATAGTACAAATTAAATAATTATATCTTAAATGACATCAACTCCATACTATTAATACTGTTTAAAATATCTGCTTTGTTAGTGACAGGAGCTGTTATACAGGTAGGAGAGTGCTCAGTGTATTTGACTCAGATTTGTGGACCTATCCTAGATCTAAGTTTCATTAGCTCAGGTATTATATGATGGTACATAAATAGTACAAGAATGCCTGGGCTTTTTTGTAGATTTATATTATGATGATATACTTGCTAATTAAGTTTTTATTAAAATGATTCATCTTCCAATGACAAAATTGGTCAGGCAGATAAGGGATGGATTTAAAGAGGAAGTTGTAAATAGATGGAAATTGTCCTGGAGAAAGGTGTCACATATATCCAGTGTGAAGTGGTTATATAATAAGGGAATTGCCACGAAGACAATGATATCACTAAAAAAATAAAAGGAAAAGGAAAAGAAAAAAACACTAAAGAAAGAAGCAGGGAGACTGACACTTCCTTAGGCTGAAGAAGAGACTGTGAACAAGGAGATAGTGAAGGAGGGAGACCACCTTCTAGGCAGGAGGCTGTGAATAGGAAAGGCCCGTTTTGGAAGGTCCACCTTCAGAGGGTAATTACAAAGAAAGGAGGAAAACTGAGAGAATAAGACATTGAAATGTAAATTCCAGGAGACTCAAGGAGGCACAGGGAAGAGATTGTCATCTATGAGAATATACTTCTCACTGCAGCCTTCCTCACAGGATAGACACAGATTATGGGCTCAGACATGTGATCCATTCACTGAAATGTGAGTTACCTCTTACACAAAATTCCTGGCCATGTCTACGAGAACTCTAGAGCACTTTTCTTAAATAGATTCACCAAAAGGGATCTAGAAAAGCCCAAGTCCTTAACGTTTCCCTGTGCCTGCAAATCCTCTAAGGAACGACTCAGGAAACACAGCCTCTTGGTCAGACAGAGGAAGTATGCATGTTCAGAGCTGTGACTGGAGGAAATAGCAGGTGCAGTAAGGAATCACCTACAGGCAGTCAGTGGAGGGGATGTGCTGGAGGCTGAAGCACTGTGGGAGGAAGCCTGCTATACTGCTGACAGTAATTATCTCCTGCACCTTCTACCTGCAGCTTGGTGATGGAGAGAGTGAAAACTGTTCCAGAACCACTGCCATTGAATCGATTGGGGACCCCAGATGCACGGTGGACTCTTAAGAGATGAGCCATTTAGGAGCATGTCCTGGTTTCTGTTGGTTCCATTCTTTGCTTCTGCTGAAACTCTGAATGAACTTGCAGCTGAAGGTGATGGTGTCACCTGGAGACACAGCCATGGAGACTGGAGACTGGATTACACGATGTCACCACTGATCCATCAGAATGGACAATGACCACACATTCCTATCACTTTATCAGAGGCATATTAAATGCATTAAAGAAAATGTGCTTTCTAATGGTTTCTAAATAATAACAGTACATAATTGGGCCATTTTGGAAATAGCCATTATGCCCACTGCATCTTAAAATTATTTCTCAATTCTTCAAAGATAGTATTCTAAAGGCATTGAGCACTTTTAAATTCTCTCCAGAAATCCAGACGAACAGGGACATGAGGACCTGCGTCTTTGGGGCCATCTTGCTGGCTCTGCCTGCACTATGCTGCTCAGTGCACATTGCAAAGTCCTCATTACAGAATCTGAGCAGTGATGTGGACCTGGAGTAGCCTATTCAAAGCCATCATTGAGTATGGAGAAAATTGTATGGGCAGTGACTGGTGAAGTATCCAGTGGAAATAAGAGTAGATATAGCATCACAGAGAGTCTAATTTTATGACAACTCAGAAGTTTTAATACAAACTTAGAATCTCTAAAACTACAGAAAAGTTTCAGATCTAATGAAGAACGTTTACTTTAAATTAAAAATACCCTGAGGCTGGTGGTTTTGCTGAAGTGCCCCTGTGCCCCCCTTCACCTCCTCCTGGTATCTGCCAGATGCATGTTCGACCTGTACTTGCCTTCAAAGTAACCAAACCCTGGCCAAGACAGGGCTGGGCAAAGGAGGTTGGCAGCAGGTCAGTGTGGTTCCCTCCAGACCTGGAGTCCCTAGGGAGCACAGTAGGGGGTCCCAAGCCTCTGTTTTCCTCCGCCTGTAGCTCCTACCTCTACACTACATCCAGGGCTTCAACTTCCCAGCCTCCAGTCCATGGTGTTTTAGCTAGGACTTTGTTTGGGTCAAGGCTTGGGTGCATGCTGCACTGTGTGGTGATGTCTGTGGGGGCCACATGCTGCTACCTGCTCTCCTAGATTTTGGCAAGCATTTGATGGTCTCCTGCTTTGCTGGCAAAGTGACCCAAACCATGTCATGTGTGCCCAGAGAGGCTGCTGTCACCCCTATCACCCTTTATCTCTCCGGATGCTCTGTTTTCCTTGGACACTATCCTTAAATTGTTTACCATTTCCCTAGTGACCTTAGTTCCTGGGATGCTCTTTAAAAGATCGCCAGAATCACCTATATTTTGAACAAAACAAGAAGCTCTATTTATCAAAATAGTAGAAAAGAGTGTTTCCTCTGCAGTTTCTTGCTAATGACCTACCTCTTCTAAAATCCAAGGGAAGCAAGATGATGAACTGCATGTGACTTTATATGGAGGTGAAATGCACAATGACTTCTGTGGTTCTGTTTGTGTTCAGATGCACTAAAGTCACCATGTTTATCAAACTTCCTTCTGATCTCATGTCCTGACAATTTAGCTGATTGCAAACAGAATGCTAAGGATGAATTGAGGAATCACTGTATGATTTAGAAACGTTCTGTAGAAATTCTTATCCATCTAGATGAGAGGACATGGCCCCTAATTCACCTGAATCCAATGACCATCATTAAATTTTCTAATCTGTGTTTTCTGTATAGGAATCCCTGCTACCTCGTCCTCTTAGGAAAGACTCAACACACCAGGATATCAGTTGATATACTCCCTGAATGGTCTCCAATTTGTCATTTGACAAGAAGAACTGAGGAATAACTTTATTTTATATTTTAATAAAAAGAGAAAAAACTAGGTGTCTCATATTATTATGTTGTGTTTTATTAATAATTACTGTAGAATTCCCATTGTTTCCTGAGGCTACATTATTGAATGACATAGATCACATTAATATTTCCATGTACAGAATGACCTGGAAAGACAAATTGAACAGCTCTGAAATCCTGTACCCTACAAGTGTAGCTAACCATTACTTACCAGAAATGTTGTCCTTGAACTCACCTGCTGGATTTTTCTTGCCAGGAGACATAATATAGAACTCTTGCTCTATATCAATGTCTGGGAATACTCATGTTTAGTAGGAAAAATGAATTCATAGACTGTGTTTTGGGCCATCTCATAATCCTTTCACAATAAGGACTTTCTTTTTAGATGGTTTTCTTTGAAAGAAGTTTTGGCAGCAAAAGTGGAGGAGAAATTGTGGTACTTTGTAAGCAGAAGAGGCGAGGGACTGGATAAAAAAGGAAGTTTTGCAGGCACAAATGTGAGTCCTTTTCCTTTAGCAGGACTCTTGAATTTTTCACCCTTCTCCTGATTTTGCAACATTGTGCCTTATCTCTTCAAAGTTAACAGGCAATCTCCCAAATAAATGGATATAAATGGATTCAGGTTCCAGAAGTAATGAGCTAGGTCCCTTAGGTCAACAATTCTGGTAAAGTAATAATAATAGATGCTGGAAAAGAATAACAAAAGAAAGAAAGAAGACTAGAGAAGATTAGGCAAAAAAAAAAAAAAAAGCAAAGAATAAAGAGTAGAGAAGAAAATGTGTTACTGTGGTCAAAATTTTATAAAAGTCAGTGACCAAATGATTTTTTAACTCTAAAGCCATTTTTATTCAATACATATTTAAGGACAGTACAAATTGTCCAACTCCAGTTCCAGAGCACCTGGGGGCTCTAGAGACATATAGACAGGGCAGGACAGACAACCCCAGCAAATCAGCACCCCATCAATGGGCCTTACCTTGGATTTTATGTTAACCTATCTCTCCAATGTAACAAACTTAGGCTCAGTTCTAATTTCCTTTCACATCATTCTTCTTCCCATTTTATTGGAACCTATAATTAGCACTATATCCATTAAATATACATCCCAAAGCCTTAAATCTTCAATCTGTTCATTAGCTAGTTGAGACTAAAACTCAGCAAAGTTGCTGCCAACACCTACTGTGCAGTTTATATGACTACCCTGGGCAACTAACAAAATGATGATTAAGAGCAACATCCATCTGAAAAGATCAATAAGAATCTACAACTTAAGGCAAGACAGTTCCATCCACCTCCCTTAGAGGAACACAGCTCCCTCTAAGTCAGAAGCAGAGTAGGCATCACAATCCCAAAAATCCCAAAATTGAGGAATGCACACATGTAAGGAGGGAATGCAAATATTGAGCAAAGTAAACTTACTATTATTCTAGTATCTGAAGAAATTGTAATGTTGATATAAAGACAGTGGTATCAAGAGATTCTAAGTAGAGGGAGAGTGAAAAATATACATAATGGGGAATTTCTGATACATTGGAATTGTTCTGCATGATATAGCAATGGCAGATACTGGCATTTTATCAAAATCATAACGTTGTGAGCTACACCATGTAAAATATAATGTAAACTATATACCATGGCTAGTAGCAATGCTTCAATATGCATTCATCATTTGTAGCCAAATACAATACTAACTGACAAAGTCAATAAAGGAAATTTGTGACAGGGAAAGGTGTTGGGGTAAATGTGAATCCCCTATATTTTTTTATGTAACTTTTTTGTAATCTTAAACTTCTAAAAATAAATTTTAAAATAATTGGTGAAGTAAGAACTGCCTATACTGTAATAATAGTGTATGTTAATTGATTAAACTTCCCAATGAAAAGACACAGATTGTCAGAATGGGTCAGAAAATATTAGCTATTTCTATGCTATTTACAAAAGACTCACCTTAGACCTAAAGACACAAAAAGATTGAAAATGAAAAGCTGGAAGAAGATTTTCCATACATGCAGTCTCCAAAATTCAGATTGCTCATTATTAGTGTCTAGAAACACTACTAATTTTTGCTAGTTGTACTTATATGAAGTCACTGTGCTGAACTCATTTACTAGTTCTAGTAATTTGTCTAGTAATTAGTAACTAGTAATTTGTTCTAGTAATTTGTCTAGTAATTTGTCTAGTAATTAGTAACTAGTAATTTACTAGTTCTAGTTTGTCACAGGTATTTCAGAATTTTCTAATTCTGGATTAGAATAATTCTGGATAATTCAGGATTATGTTATATGCAATCAGTGAGAGTGTTACTTCCTTGTTTCCAACTCCAGTGTCTTTTATTTATTTTTCTTGTCTAAGCACTTTAGCTAGAACTTCTAGTACAGTGTTGAATAAAGGTAGTGATATGAGAATCCTTGTCATGTTTGCAATCTTAGAGGAAATGCTTTCGTCATTGAGAATGACGTTAGCTGTGGGTTTTTAATACATGTTTTTTATTATGTTGAAGAAGTTTCCTTCTATTCCTATTTTTCAAATTACTTTTATCTAGAAATGGAGCTGAATTTTGCCTTATACATTTTCAGCATCAGTGGAGATAATCATGAAGTTTTTCCTTTTGATTTGCTAATGTGGTGAATTATGTTAATTGATTTTCTTATATTGAACTACCCTTGCAAATCAGTAATAAAACCAAGTAACTCATGTAGTTTAATATTTTTAAATGTCCATAGATTCTATTTGCAAGTATACTGTTGAGAATTTTTGCATCTTTGCTCATTACAGAGATTGGTTTATAATTTTATTTTTTATAATATTTAATCTGATTTTGGTATTAAGGCAATGTTTCCTTTCATAAAATGAGCTGAATAATGTTCTATAATCCACAATACTTTGGAAGAGTTTGAAGAGGTTAGTCTTTGATTCTTCTAGAAATGTTTGAATAGAATTTCCTTGGGGAGCTACTGGTCCTGAACCTTTTTTAATTGGTAGATTTTTCTTGACTAATTCAATTTCTTTATTGAAATTTGCTTCTTGACATCTTGTAAAGCCAAAGCAGTTGTTTGTGCTTCCTCTGAATTTGTCCATTTCACATGGGTTGTCTAATTTGGTGAAACAATGTTTTTTTATAATGTCCTCTTATTATCCATTTTATGTATTTGATGTGAGTCATAAAGTTTCTCCTTTCAATCCAGAATTTATTTATTAGCACATTCTCTCTTTTTTTCCTGGTTAGTCTAGCTAAGTGTTTGTCAATTTTATGGATTTTCTAAAATACCCATGTTTTGGTTTTATAGAATTTCTCTATAGATTTTTTTAAAAATATCAAATTCATTTATCTCTGCTCTAATTTTTGTAATTTCTTTCTGCTTATTTAGGATTGGAATGCTGTTCTTTGCTTTGTACCTCCTGGAAGTCAATTAGGTTTTAGATTTGGTTCTTTCATACTTTTTAACATAGGCACTTAGGGCTATAAATTTCACTCTCAGAACTTTCTTCTGTGTATCCTATGCATTTTGAAAAGCTATATTTTCATTTTCTTTTATCTCTAGACATTTACTAATTTTACTTGCAATTTCTACTTTGACGAACCACTTGCTTAAAAATGTACTGTTTAGTGTCTATATATTTGCAAATATTCCCATTCTCTGCCTATTATGGATTTGCAGCTTCATTCCATTTATGGTGCTTGAAAATGCTTTGTATAATTTGTCTTTTTAAATATGTTGAAACCTTTTCTTTGGACTCCGTATGTGGGATCTCATGTTGAAAGATCCATGAACAGTTTAGAAGAATGCATATCCTGCTGATTTTGTGTGCAATTTTCTTAATGTATGCTTTAGGTCTAGCTTGTTATCATATCATTCAAGTTTTCTGCTTACTTATTTTATCCTTGGTCTAGTTGTACTATATCTTGATTATTGCAGAGATATCTTCTCCTTTCAGCATTGGCAGAGATTGCCTCATATATTTTGGGTCTCCCTGGTTAGGTCTGTAGATATTTATGCCTGTTACATTTTCCTGGTGAATTGTCCCTTTTGTTAATATATATTGGCCTAATGCAGTTCTTTCCATTTAAAATCTCTTTTTTTCAATATTTGTATAGTGGGCCTGTTTTGTTTTGTTTTTTAGTTATGTTTGAGTGAAACATTATTTTCCATCCTTTAAATATCAGTGTATTTGTATGCTTTGGTCTAATGTGACTCTCTTGTACACAGCAGATAGATAGCTCATGTGTTTGTTTGTTTTTTTTATTCCATTCTACTATCCTTTATCATTTGATTGGGGAGGTTAATCCATTTACATTTGATGTCATTATTATATCATTACTTAAGCCATTTTATCCTTTGAATTTTATATATCATATCTTATTTTTGTCCTCCTTATAACAAAGTTGGTTACCCTTTCTGATACTCTTCATTTCTAAATTCTCCTCCAAGTCATTCTCTCCTTGTGTATTTTCCTTTCAGACTGCAGCTCTCCCTTTAGTGTTGGCTGTAGAGTCGGATTCTTGTTACAAACTCTTAGTTTCTGTTTTGCTGTGAATATTTTAAACTCATCTTCATATATGAAGGACAATTTTGACAGATAAAGAATTCTTGACTGGCAATATTTCTCCTTCAGTATGTTAAATATATAATACCATTATGTTCTCACTTCCATGGTTTCTGATGAGATATCTGCATGAAATCTTTCTGTGTATCAATTATATATGATGTTTCACTTCTCCCTTTCTGCTTTCAGAAATTTTCTCATTGTATTAGCTATTTGTCATTCTGAATATTTCAATTCTTGGATTAGGTCTATTTGAATTTATGCAGAGTAGATTACACTGCACATTTTGGACATGTGTATTCATGTCTTTTTAGAGTTTTGAAATTTTCTGCTATTATTTTCTCAAATACACTTTCTGCAAATATTCCCATCTCTTCTCCTTCTGGATTTCCCATGACAGATACAATGGTTTTCCCTGTGCTTTCACTCTATTCTCCGAAATGTTGCCCCCTTTTTTTTTTCCATTCTATTCTCTGTCTGTTCCTACTTCTTTTCATTTTCAGCTCCTCTATCTTCTATAGCACTGATTATGTCTTCTGAAATGTCAAATCTGCTATTGTTGCCTGTAATGTTCTTTTTATCTCACTTACTTTGTTTTTAATTACCATAAACATTTATATTTTCTTACTCAAATTCTCTGTGCTCACTAATTTTCTTTTTCTTAATGTCTTTATCTCCTTATGTGTTGCCCTTCAACACCTTGATTTGATTTAGGAGCTTTATATGAATGTCGTTATTTAGTTATTACAAATCCTAAGCCTTGTCTTGAGCTTAGATCTGTTCCTTTGCCTGAGCCATGTCTTCATTTTTACAGTTGGGTTTTTAATATTTTACTGATATCTTGGTATTTAATTGTCATGGTGCATTTATTTTGAGAGATTCTCTCTCTTGTCTGGGGATTTAGAATTGAGCTTCTGTTTCACTGCTCCAACTGAGTAATTGGATGAAGAACCATTCTCAGGGGCCTTGGGGATTGATGAAATAAAGTGACCAAAAAGTCTCATTTATAATTTTACTCCTTTCATGCTCTTTCTTGGTCTACCAGCAGATGGCAGATTTTGACAGATAATAAGGAAAGATGTAAATTTCCCCTTCCCTTTGCGTCATGAGCAAACCATCCAGATCAGCAAGAAGGGTGTTTGAGAAGGTAGATTTTCTTCAGTTCCTGTTTGTCTCCCATTGAATCAATCAGGGACCTCAAATGCCTGGTGAACGTATAAGAGATGAGCCATTTAGGAGCCTATCCTGTTTTCTGCTGGTTCCAGTCTATGCTTCTGCTAACACTCTGAATGAACTTGCAGCTGATGGTGATGGTGTCTCCAGAAGACACAGTCATAGAGCCTGGAGACTGGATCACACAATGTCACCACTGGTCCATCAGAATGGACAATGGACCCACATTCCTACCACTTTATCATAGACATATTAAATGCATTAAATGAAATGTGCTTTCTAATGGTTCTAAATAATAACAGTACATAATTGGGCCATTTTGGAAATAGCCATTATGCCCACTGCATCTTAAAAACATTTCTCAAGTCTTCAAAGATAGTATTCTAAAGGTATTGGGGCACTTTTAAATTCTCTCCAGAAATCCAGACGAACAGGGACATGAGGATCTGCATCTTTGAGACCATCTTGCTGGCTCTGCCTGCACTATGCTGCTCAGTGCACATTGCAAAGTCCTCATTACAGAATCTGAGCAGCTGATGTGGACCTGGGGTAGCCTATTTAAAGCAATCATTGAGTATGGAGAAAATTGTATGGGCAGTGACTGGTGAAGTATCCAATGGAAATGAAATAAGAGTAGATATATCATCACAGAGAGTCTGATTTTATGACAACTCAGAAGCTTTAATACAAACTTAGAATCTCTAAAACTACAAAAAATGAAAAAGTTATATATATATATATATACGTAATTTAAAAATTAATATAAAAGTTATATATATATATATACGTAATTGAATATTACACACCTGTTAGAAGGAATACAATACTAACACATGGGATGACATGGATGAATCTTGAGAACCTTATGTTAAGTGAAGCAAGACAAGTATTGAAGAACAATATTACATAAGCTCACTTATATGAATTAACCAAATTGAGCACACTCAGAGAGCTAGAATCTGGAGACAGACTTACAGGAAATAGAAAAGGAGAAGAAGGTTATGAACCATTCCTCATACAGGTGAAATCTATGAGAAGTTGGAAATGAGTGCTTGTTCAGTGAAGGGATATGACAGGGGTATAGGGATACTATTGGGTTGGGTGGTGCAAGTTCGACAGGGTGGTAGGTTTGGGAGGGTGGTTTGAATGGTTTATGGAACTGGGGTATATTTGGGAGAGGGAGCAGCTGAAAACTGGATTGATGGGTATGTGGTTGACACTGCAATGTTAAGAAAGCTCTTTTGGCAATATGAAAAGGAAGGGTTACTGGTTTAGTGTGATGGATTTTGGGGCATTTGATACAGGTGCATCTGGGGCAGTCTCCTAGAGCAAGTGTGAGTGATCACTTTGTCATAATATGTTGAACCAGTGGTCTGAGACCCACATAATGAGTGGGAATTAGTTACACACCCATCCTGACGAGGCCCATTATGTTCTCAGAGTGATGGGTGTGACTCTCAAGAACATGGATGGGTCCTAATAGTGGAGGACAGACACGGTGTCAAGGCCCCAGTGTTGCTGCAAGTAAGTATGAATTTTGTCCTTCAAGGAGGAAGCCTGATGGTCACCATGGGCCCTGAGGGGAGGGGGATGGACAACAGGGTAGATAGAAAAGGGGGTATTTAGGGGGAAATGGAAGTATTCTGCATGATCTTGCAATGATGGATACAGGCCATGTTGAATTTCATCCAACATTTTAAAAAGTGTGTGGTCTTAAGTGTAGAGGAAATGTAAGCCATTGACCATGGTTAGTGGCAATGTTTCAATATTTGCACATTACTTGTAACCAAAGTACAATCCACATATAAAAAGGTTATTGATATGGGGAGTGGAAAAGGGGGAGGTTGTTGGGTGTATGGGAGTCCCCTCTGTACTGTACGTGACTTTGCTGTGATCTAAAACTTCTTTGAAGGGAAAATGAAAAAAAAAAAAAGACACCTGGGGAAGAAATGGAAGAAAATGTCACTGTACATACATGACAACAGATAATATAGTGATGAAATTCAAAATATCAAAAAAATTGAAGACTTTTCATTTGTTTTATTTTATTTTACTTTTAAGTTTTCTAAATTATTTTGTAGTTTATTTTTTATGTTTAAACCTATCATTAAAATTTCATTTTTCTACTAATTGCATTAGGTTATATTCTTGTTTTCATTTATAAGGAATTTTGCTCCACAGTAGGGTTACAACTGTGGCAGGGGAGATTCATTGGTTTGGGTCAGTGATGGGGGATATATGGAAGGAATTTCACCAGGGCATACATAAAAGATATATAAATGTGTTCAAATATTCATGGGGCATTGTCACAGTGGGAGGAGAGTCATACAATAACTAAAAGAATATTGAATTCCCATCCTGTGTCTCTCACCTTTGGACACCCTTTCCTGCCTTCTGTGGCCTACTCTCTCTTTTACCCCTGCCATGGTCAGCATTTGAGTAAAACTTTATCACTTTTCAGCTCTTTCCTCTCCACCTGGGATTCATGATCTGTTTATTCCCATTTCCCTTCCCTCTTTACATTAATAAAGTACTGGCCTAACTCAAAAAATTAAAATAAAATAAAAAACAATTCCCATCCTGGGGAGCTCTGCCACATTCTCTAATGGAACCCCAATAATCCCCCAAG
Source organism: Dasypus novemcinctus (assembly GCF_030445035.2). NCBI lineage: Eukaryota > Metazoa > Chordata > Mammalia > Cingulata > Dasypodidae > Dasypus > Dasypus novemcinctus. The sequence continues at coordinate 91,133,137 of NC_080689.1, read as the reverse complement.
TGCAGGGCAATGACTTGTGAAGGAGGATGGTCCATTGATGGGCCCTTGATGTGGATGATTATGCTTATGAAACCTCACCTTCGAATTTGGAACTTAGCCTAGTGCTGTAGGGTGCCTAAGAGTTACCTCCTGAGGGCCACCATGTTGCTCAAATGAGGCCTCTCTCTAAGACACACTCATCACATAAATGCATTAACTACCCCCCAGTGTGGGACATGACTCCCGGGAATGAGCCTCCCTGGCATCAATGGATTACTAGCAATACAACTGGAAAAAGACCTTGAATAAAAGGGGGAAATGGCAAGGACAAATGAATTGATATGAATAAGAGATTTCAAGTGAGTTGGAAGATCATCTCAGAGTAAGCCTTATGCACACATCAGCAGAATCTCTTAGACTGCCAAAGTAGATACTGCCCCAAGTAGGACTTAAAATTGTCCTAAAAGATATTATAATGGCAGATACAGGCCTTTATATATCCTACTATAACCTAAAGAATTAAAAGGGAACAAGCATAAACTACAATGTAAAATATAATCCATGATTAACAGAAATGCTCCAAATGTGTTGATAAATTGCAGTGAATGTACCACACTAATTAAAGAATTTGCTAATGCAGGGAAGGATGGGAGATGTGTGCTGTGGGGTGTATGGGAATCCCTTAAATAGTTTTGTTTAACATTTCATATAAGCAAAGTATTAAAAAAAAAATAAAAGACGTATTTAAGAAAATAAAAGAAAGCAGACCAATATGTCAATCTCTCAATATTATTGCAGCTAACTATGAATCTTATTCTTCAAAAATTAAAACTTAGTGCTTACTATAGGATCTAAGGGGAGAGCTAGGGAAGAATAGAATAGATAGAACATAAGGCATTTTTAAGACATTACAATTATTCTGAACGATCTTGCAATAATGGATATAGGCCGTTTTAAAATTCACCAAAACTTATAGAAATATAAGGTTCAAAATGTAAACCATAATGTAAACTACTGGCCAGGGTTAGTATCAATGCTTCAATATTTGTACAGCAGATGTAACAAATTTATTATTTGCATGTAAAATACTATTAATATGGGAGAGTAGAAAAGGGGGAGGGCATTGGGTATATGGGAATTCCCTATATTTTCTATGTGACATTTCTGTAAAGTCTTTCTTTCAATATAAAATGAAAAAAAGAAATGAAGCACTCTGGGATTATATAGAAGAAAATGTCATCATGCATGCAAGACAACAGATCTTAGTGATGAAAGACAGTGCCAAAAATTTTTATATTAATTTTTAATTTTTGTATTTCTTTGTTATTTTTAAAACCATTATTGCTCTCTTTCTTCTTAATTTTATTGTTTCTTCTTTTGGCTTATTTTTGGAGAGGTTTTGGATCACATAAGTTTCACAACGGTAACAGGGGAGAATCATTGGTGTGGGATGTAAGTGATGGGGGGATGTTTGGGGAGGGATGCACCTGGGGGGTGCCTGTTAGGCATATGAATGTGTTCAAGTAGCCATGGGGCATTTTCTCAGTAGGTGGAGACTCACACACCAACTGAAATTATATTGAATTCACATTCTAAGGAGTTCTGCTGCAATCTTTACTAAGAATGCAAGAATTTCCAGAGCACAGGGGCAGTACCTACTGAAGGAAGACGGATCATTATATCAGGCCCTTGATATTGATGATTGTACTTTCAAACTTTTCCCTTTGAAAATGAAATTAGTCTAATATTATGTATTGCCTAAGAGTTACCTCCTGAAAGCCTTCTTGTTCCTCAACTGTGGCCTTTCTAAGCCAAACTCAGCATATAAATACATGACTTTGCCCCTTGTGTGTGACATGACTCCTAGGGATGAGCCTCTGGAACCAAGGAATTATTACCTTGTGCCAAATAGCAATGATATGGAAAAAGTCCCTGACCAAAAGGGGGAAATGTTAACTACAAATGAGTTATTATGGCTAAGAAATATCAAAGTGAGTGAATAGGTCATTCCAGAAGTTACGCTTATGCATATCTCACCAGGAACACATTGACTGACACAATAAACAATGCTTCACACAGTTGGGGCTCCTGAGGGTTCCAGAGACATCCAGACACTATAAGCAGGGCAGACAATCTCAGGATTTTTGTACCCTGTCAGTGGGCCTTACTTTGGAATCTGTGATCCCCAGTGTGACAGAGTTAGGCTCATTTACAGTTTCCATAATTTGGTTCTTCTGCCCCTTTTATTTGAACCTATAATAAGCACTATACTTGCTAAATATATATCCCAGATACATAAATGGTTAGTCTGTTCATATACCAGTTGAACCCTGAATCTGAGCAGAGTTGCAACATCTACTCTACAGTTCATTGGACTCACCCAGGACAACTAAAAATGAGATGATGATGGACAATGCCCATCTAAAGAAACAGTATCTGCAACTGAAAGCAAGATAGTTCCACCCATGTCTCATGGGACCTACGCCCCCTCGCAATTAGAAACAGAGTGGACTTCACCATCCTAAAATCCACGATTGGGAAATGAAAAATGGACTAAAGTAGACTTCTTAATATTATTCTATGTTAGACTTTTTATTATTTTAGCAATGGAAAAACTTTTATTGATGTAAGGACAGTGGCCACCAGAGGTTTTGAGATTAAAAGAGAAAGAAGAATGCATGTAAAATGGGGACATTTTTAGGATATTGGAATTCTCCTTCATGACATTGCAATGACATAGACAGACCATTGTTTATTTTGCCATATCCTACAAAATTGTGAGGTACAGAGTGTAAAGTACAATATAAACTATGGTCCATCATTAGTAGCAATGCTTCAATATGTGTTCATCAGTTGTAACAAATGTACCACACTAATGAAAGATGCTATTAATTTGGGAAAGTGAGGAAGGGGGGAGTGGAGCAGCATATCAGAATTCCCTATGTTTTTCATGTAACATTCATGTAATCTAAAGTTTCTCAAGGAAAATTAAAAAAGATAATAGTAGCACACTTACACGCCAAAAGATAACTCAAAGGTCATCGGTAATTTTGAAGTCACAGAACATTTTTTCCTTTCTAAGAAATGGCTGTTTTAGTAATTAACCTAAAGCTGTTAATAAATCATTTCACCAACCTGCAAAAAATAATACATTTGAGGCATAAAGCAAGAATTTGTAATGGCACAAGGAAATATTAGAAGACAGAAGAGCTGAAATTGGAGAGGAACAGAGAACAGATGAAGAAAAGAATGGATAAAATTGAGCAGGAGCTCAGGGAATTGAATGATAGCATGAAGCCACAAGCATACATGTCATGAGGGTTCCAGAAGAAGAAGAGAAGAAAGAGAGGCAGAAGCATATTGGAGGAAATGATGGTCAAAATTTTCCCAATTCTAATGAAAGACATGAATATACATTTCCAACAGGTACAACATATTCCAAAGAGAATACATCTAAATAGACCTTTTCCAAGAAAAATACTAATTAAAATGTCAAATGCTAAAGATAAAGAGAGAATTCTGAAAGTGGGAAGAGAAAATTGATCCACTACATACAGGCTATGTCCAGCAACTCATCCTGGACTTCTCAACAGAAACCACAGAGGTGAGAAGACAACATGGGAATATTTAAGATACTGAAATATAAAAACTTTCAGCCAACAATTCTTTATCCAGAAAACTTGTCCTTCAATAATAAAGTATTTAAACTATTCAGAAATAAGCAGAAACTAATAATGTTCATAAACAAGAGAGCTGCACTACAAGAAATGCTAATGAGATTTCTACAGCCTGAAAGGAAAATACAGAGACAGAAGATTGGAGGAGTGTGTACAAATGAAGAATAGCAGAACAGGTAACCAAAAAGGATACAAAGACAGACCAAAACACCATGTGATATATGAAAGCCAAAGGTCAAATTAAGAAATGATTATACACAAATATCATTGAATATTAATGGGTTAAAATCCCCAATCGAAAGACACAATCTGATAAACTGGATGAAAAAATTTAAAAAAACACATCTACATGTTGTCTACAAGATAATCAACTTAGATCACAGGAAGCAAATAGGCTGAAATTGAAAGTTTGGAAAAAGATACTCCATGCAAATAGTAGCGAAAAAAAGCAGGGGTAGTTATACTAATATTGGCAAAACAGATTTTACATGCATGAAGGTTGTAAGAGATGCAGAACTGCATTATTTATTAATAAAAGGCAAAATTCACCATGAAGAAATTGCAATTATAAATATCTATGCACCTAACCAGGTACCACAAAATATATGAGGTAAGCTATGACAAAACTAAAGGAAGAAATAAGTGTCTCTATATTAATAGTTGGAAACTTCAATATACCACTTACATCAATAGTTAGAACAATGAAGCAGAGGATCAACAAGAAAAAGAGAACTTGAATTAAATGATATATGAACTAGATGTGACAGAACATAAATATATATAGAATATTTTACCCAAATCAGCAGGATATACATTCTTCTCAAGTGTTCATAGATCTTTCTGCAGGATAGGCCATACTTGGGTCACAAAATAGGTCTCAGTAAATTTGAGAAGATTGAAATTACATAAAGCCCTTTCTCTGAACATAATAAATTTAAGCTAGAATACAATAATAGGTGGGAAAGGAGGAATTCACAAATATACGAGGCTAAATGGTACAATCTTAAGCAACCAGAGGGTCAAAGAAAAAATTGCAAAAGAAATAAGTTATTCAAGATGAATGAAAATGAGAACACAAATTATCAAACTTATATAAAATAATGTAAATGAAACAAAACATATGGGATAGAGTGAAGGCAGTGTTGAAAGGGTAATTTGTAGTCCAAGATGCCTTCATTTGAAAGGAAGACATAAAATCACAGACCTAAGTGAGCTCATGCAAGAACTAGGGAAAAAAATGTAAACGAATCCCAAAGAAACAGAAGGAGAGAAATAACAAAGATTAGAGAGGAAACCAATGAAATTAAGAAAACAAAAACAGAATCAACAAAGCAAATAGCTGGTTCTTTGAGTAGGTCAATAAAATGGACAAAACTTTAGCTAAACTAAAAAAGAAGGAAGATACAAATAAATAAAATTAGGAATGAAAGAGGAACATTACTACTGACACCACAGAAATTTAAAAAAGAATCATAAGAGGATATTATGAAAGACTGTATGTCAACAAATTAGCAAACCTTGATGAAATGGACAAATTCTAAGAAAGGTACAAACAACCTACATTGACTCCAGAAAACAAGATGTCAACAAACCAATCACAAGTAAAACTATTAAATCAGTCATCAAAATCTACCAACAGGGGAGCCAGTGTAGTTTAGTAGCTCAGTACTGGCTTCCCATATACGAGGTTCTGGGTTCAATCCCAGTCTCAATACCTAAAAAAAAATCTCCCTACAAAGAAAAGACCAGGACCAGATGGCTTCATAGGTGAATTCTACCAAACATTTTGAGAAGAATTAGTATCAACCTTGCCTAAATTCTTCCAAAAAAATTGAAGAGGAAGGAAAAGTACCCAACTTATTTTATGAATCGGCCATTAAAACCATACAAAGATATGACAAAAGTAGAAAATTATTGACCAAATCCCTAAAGTTCATAGATGCAAAAACCCTCAACAAATGCAAATCAAATTCAAAAGCATATTAAAATTATTATATACCACAATCAAGTGGGTCTTATTCCTCTTCTGCAGGAAAGGTTCAATATAAGACAATCAGTTAATGTAATAAAGCACATTAAATAATTGAAGGAAAAAAAGGCTTGATCAGGTCAATTGACAAGTTAGAAAAAGCACTTGACAGAATCTAGGATCCTTTTTTTGATAAAAGCACTCTGAAAGATACGAATAAGAGGAAAATGCCTTAGAATGATTGAGGGGATATGTGAAAAGTCTGCAGTCAAAGTTGAAAACTTTCCCTTTAAGAACAAGAAAAAGGAAAGTATACCTACTGTCACCACTGATATTCAACATCATACTAAAAGTTCTAGCTAGAGAAATAAGGCTAGAAAAAGAAATAAAAGACATCCAAATTGGCAAATAAGAAGAAAAAGTCTCACTATTTTCAGAAGACATGATCCTATATTGAGAAAATTCCTAAATAAATATGACAAAGTGACTAGAGTTAATAAGTGATTTCATCCAAGTGTTTTATACCCTAGTAACGAACATTCTGAGGAGGAAATCAAGGGGAAAATTCCATTTACAATAGCAACAAATAGCAAATAACTAGGAATTCGTTTCACCAGGCATGTAACAGAACTGTATTCAGAAAAATCTAAAAAACAGTGCTAGAGAAATCAAGGAAGACCTAAACAAATGGATGGACATTCTGTGTTCTGGGATTGGAAGGCTAAGTATCATAAAGATGCCAGTTCTATCCAAATTTATTATAGAGTCATCACAATCCCAATTAAAATTCAAATGGCATCATTTACAAAAATAGAAAAGTCAATTACCAAATTTTGTTGGAAGGGAAATGGACCCTGAATAGTCAAAAGCACCCATAAAAAAGAAGTGCAAAATTGTAGGACTCATGCTTGCTGACCTTACCACATTATAAAGCTTGACTGGTTACAACAATATGAAGCACAAAGATAGACATACTCATCAATGTAAATGACCTGAGAGTTCGGAAACAGACCCTCTCCTATAAAGTCAACTGATTTTTATAAGCCTACCAAATCCACATTACTGGGACAGAACAGTCTTTTCAAAAAATGGTGCTGGGAGAACTGTGTTGGAGATTTGGACCCAAGGGGTATTGGGAATGAAAGAAAGAGAAAAGGGAGAAGGAAACAAAGAGAAAGAAAGAGCGAAAGAGAAAGAAAGAGCGAAAGAAAAAGAATGAGAGAACTGGGATTAGGGGGTCTGTGGGTAATAACTCCTCAGACAACTTTATTGTTTACAAGGGGCTCTCTATATACCCCAGTGTACATGCCAAGAAGAAGGCATACGTAGCCTATGTGCCAATTAAGCATAAACACATATGTGCCATTAAGCAGCAACAGGTATTAACTATCAGCATTATACATAGTCTAAGAATTTTAAAAAATCTTATCTCAAGGTACAAAGTCTAAGTGTTCTATTCACTACAAAATGTATGCGCTCATCTTGTCTTTCAGCCTTTAACAACTTCATCCCATTTGCTGGGAACTCTTAATTACCACACTCCGTAGGTTGCAAGTGTAGCCATGGAGACAGCACTAGCATGGATACAGCACGTCTCCCCTAGAGAGGTCACTGTGCCTCCGTTTCCAACATCTCTCCCTTTTTGTTTTTGTTGAGGTGACCATGACTGTCTTAAGTTTCCCTCCTCTGAGAGTCTTACCCGTCATTGACTGCCAGCCAAGCTCTTTGACTTGGGGAAATTATTGAAGTCCTTTGCTAGCACCCGATTATTTGCATGTTCCACAGCTGTTACGCTTTGCAATTTTCTTTGAAAGCACTGTCCAGCACAGGCGATAATCATGAGCAACAGAACAAATATGATTAGCCTTATTCCTAAAGCTGACAGGAAATGCTGTGATTTCCAATGAACTGGGTTAAATTTTGTAATATGTGAAATCATGTCTGAGAAAATATCCTTATCATTGGCTACATGAATTTGATTTTGAGACATTTCTAATATTTTTCTTTGTAATTCCATTATTTCCAGAGAGATATTACTTTTATGGCCCAGCAAATTAGTCTTAATTTTTCCCCATTCCATATCAGATGAATTATAGGCAAGAGGAGTAATACAAAAGTTGCTTTCATTCCAATCACATTTCAATCTCCTTAAGTTTAAATTATACAATTGATTTCCAATTAGTAATGCACATATTGTTGAGTCTGTACTTTCACATAAGGCTACCATAGCAGTAGCAGCAGCTGTAATGATTCCAATTAGTCCAAAAATGCTTATAATAAGCAGTCCAATAAAGCATTTTGTCCGTCAAGAATTCTTGTGCCATAAGTAGCAGTAAATGACTTTCAGGAGATGACTGCCAAATCTGCATCTTTCTCACCGGTATCCAGATGCCTTTTCTTCTTCTGGCCATGGCTAATCGATGTTCACCTTTTCAGTGGAGCCACTTTTGCCTTTTCTCAGGTTTCAGTGGTAGGGCCCTGGATCTTCACAAAGGCATCTGCGTCAACAGTCCTAAGTGAGATGTTAGTGGAGTGGGCAGGGACATGACAGTCACCTGTTAATACTAGCAGGTATCCCAGATGTTTTTTCATAATTTGAGGGTGATTTACAACAGTCCATAATTTCTGTCTTGCTTTTAATATTTGCAATCTACCCCTGGATAGGGATGGCAGTCTTTAGAGTGACCAGACACTATTGGGTTAAGTCTTTCAGATTTAGCAGGACCTCTTATGCTGCACACAATTGCCTTTTTATATTGTACTTCTGGCCTCCTTCCAGAATTGTGATTAAAACCAAGGGGTACTTGTTTAGAATTTTGCTTTTGCCACAAACTCCACCCAAAGTCAATATGGTTGCTTGCTACATCGAATTCATAGGCTAAGTTAATGTTCACAATTTACTTTTTTATTATTATTTAAAGCAGCTTGCTGGAGGTTTTCCTACTTCCATGGAGGACTTTTCCTAATTAATTCATACAATGGTTTTAACATTTGAGCTAAATGAGGGATGAAAGATTTTTAGCACTTTAACATTATTACAAACTCTATTAACATGAGAAAGCATTGCATTCCATCAGTTATAACAGAGGGCATAGTTTTATCCCACCCAACCAAACCACATTTAAGAATTTGATAGGGCAGCAGGGACTTTGCAGCCTGTCCTAATTGTTTGCTTAGTTCAGGCTCTTAAGAAAAGATAGTGTCTCTGATGGTTTTTTTTTTTTTTTTCATTCTGAAAAAAAGGATTACTGGTTAACATAATGTCATCAGAGTTTCAGCTACCGATTTTTTTCTACACAGCTAGATTATTATCACCATCCCAGGACAGATGGTTGGGCTATGCACACAGCCTTGGGGAAGCATGGCAAAAGTCCATTGTTGACTTTTCTGCAGGTAGGAGAATGCAGGCTGGCTTGATTTGCCTAAGGAAATACTAAAGAAAGTCTTAGCACGTTTTAAAATAAAGTGATAGAGACACAGCTAGACATTAACTTTTTGCAACAAACTAGCAACATTTGAGACTGCCATATACTACAATGTTATTATTTTAATTTATGATAAGAGGTTGTTTTTGTGATACACACCTTTTTATAATAATCAAAATCATAATTAACCACATTGCACTTCTGTTTAATATTATGCTGAAATATTGGTAAATTTATACACTCTTAAGTGCTCATTTGAAATTTTTACTCATACAACTTTAATTAACAGAAGGTTAAAAATCCTGCTAATTTTGTAACACTTTTAAACACCTTCTTTTTAACTTATAACATATTAAATGAACTTAACTGTTACTTCAATTTTTCTTTCAATGTAAAAGAACAATCTCTTGTAATTAGTTTGAAATAAAAAGCTCATTTTCAGGATTTGATTTTTAGAAAGCAGGTTTAAACATTTTCCTTTAAAAGAGATAGGACTGCTTCTTCTTCAAACACAGGAAATGATTAGGTTAAAGCACAAGAAGCTGTTTTGATAAAACAGACTTCCTTTGTATACTGATTATTCAGGATAGAAACTTTCCATAAACTTTTATCAAAGCAAACTAATGATTGAGAGAGTTTGAAAAAGGACAAAATTTTTAACTTTGCATTAGTATACTATTGGATATTAAAGCTTTTAAAACTTCATAGACAGATCCATCAAGTTTTATTTAACTTTAATCATAAAAATTTCTTTCCATGAACCTTCTACACTTTCAGTATTCATTCAGGTTTTGTCCTACACTCTACTCTTTCCCAATAATCAATCATTTTATCTTAGGACAAAATCATCTCCTGTTTCCTTAACAATAAAAACTCATTCCATGTATCTCACATACTAAGTTACCAGGGAAACTTCTTACAACATATAATTGCCATCAACACCAAACAAACTTGTTAAAATAATGAACTTTTCTTCACTTTAAATACTTAGTAGCATTCAATACTAGAAACTGTCCCTTAGAAGCAAGTTGGCAGGGAGGCTGGCTGCTGACAAGTTTTCCTTTTATAAATTTATCTTTTATTATTAGTATTATTATCAATTCAGTTTTTGTTTAATAATGACTTTTTGGAATTAGCCATTTAAATACCTTAATTTAAACAATGCTTTATCAAAATTATAATTATTTATAACCATATAGACTATAATTATATTAAGACAAATTTTACCTTCACAGAACACATTTCCTTACTTAAGTTTAGCACAATACCTTCTACAACTTGCCACATGCATTTAAGTACTAAGAGTTTATGAAAATTAGCCATCCTACTTTAGGACAAAACACATCTTTTAGAAAAATCTTATTAAATTTCAGTCAACATTCCCACAAACTTTTAAACTTTTTTAATATTCTTTTAAGTTTTACATCCTTCATTTTATCCTGTGAAGAAAAATAAACTATTGATTTCAATCTAGGCAAGAACAACTTTTTATGAAAAGACTTACAGTAATTTTGTTAATCAAGACTTACAATTTTTATCATTGTAGAGATTTTATTAACATTTAAACTTATGTATTAATATAAATACTTATTTAATTTTTGGACATTTGAATAAAGCTCTTTTAAAATTTTTTACTTATTAATTTATATCACCATCAAGAGGTATCAAAATATACACTGACATTGAACAAACAGACAAACACAAAACAATTACAACACATTAACAGAAACGTACAGTTTACAATTGACTCATAATTCTTACTTTCTTGGTATAGCTGCTTTTAAGTTCTCCATTACACCACATCTTAGATTGTACTTTTTAAGATTTCTTCTGGAATCCATGTTGCCTGTAACATGCAACCTTGTGCTTGGAAACATTTTTATTAGTTATCAGCAATCAGTTAAGATAACTTGAGCAGCACAAATGTAGCTAAGTTCTTATTTAGCAGTTTAGACAGACGTTAACACACAATTTTGGATTACTACTCTGTAAGAGTACACTGAGCTCCTCAAGCTCCTGTTCTTGTTCCAATTTACTTTCTTTCATTTCAAATGTACTTATAGGCTAAGGAAATACAGTAATTTCATCTTTCCCTCCTTCTTCAGACTGTAAAGGATCTAAAGCTGCCACTGTGTAGTGGCATAAGCCCCATACTGATAATGGAATGAATTCCCTTTTTTGATATGCTTTTCGTAAATCTTTCATTACACATCTCCACTGTTTCAAATTTAAAACATTATGCCCCTGAGGCTGAAGCCAGCAACAATGCTTTTGTATATTAAAGCTCATAATTCTAGTAATTCATAGCTATTTAAGGCACCCCATTAACTTTTAGTAAAGTTCCTAAAGTGAATGAATATGCTTCCACACATCCCATGTGATTACCCATTACCTTGATGACTTCGCAGAAAATGTTGCTTACTTAAAAGAAGACTCGAGTCACACTTCTTTGGATGTCACACGACCCTCAATGAGGTCTTTTCCGCGGTTCCCGATACTGAGTTGGAAGACTCACTAACTTCTTCAGGCTCATGTTGGGGTGCCAGATGTTGGAGATTTGGACCCGAAGGGTATCGGGAATGAAAGAAAGAGAAAAGAGAGAAGGAAACAAAGAGAAAGAAAGTGAGAGAAAAAGAATGAGAGAACTGGGATTAGGGGGGTCTGCGAGTAGTAACTCCTCAGACAACTTTATTGTTTACAAGGGGCTCTCTATTTACCCCAGTGTACATGCCAAGAAGCAGGCATATGTAGCCTACATGCTAGTAAGCATAAACACATAGCAGCCTACGTGCCATCAAGCAGCAACACATATTAACTATCAGCATTACTCATAGTCTAGGAATTTTTAAAAATCTTATCTAAAGGTACAAAGTCTAAGGGTTCTATTCACTACAAAAGGTATGAGCTCATCTTGTCTTTCAGCCTTTAAAAGCTTCATCCCATATGCTGGGAATTCGTAATTACCGCATTCCTTAGGTTGCAAGAATAGTCATGGAGATAGCACTAGCATGGAGACAACATGTCTTTCCTTGAGAGGCCACTGTGCCTCAGTTTCCAACAGAACTGGATATGAACAACCAAAGGAATGAAGGAGAATCCCTATCTCACTCTCTGTATAAGAACTGAAGATGTATCAAAGATCTAAACATAAAAGCCAGGACTATCAAACTCCTGGAAGATAATGTTGGAAAACAATTTCAAGATTTGTTAGCAGGAGGCAGATTTTTAGACCTCACACCAAAAGCATGAACAACAAAAAGGAAAAATATATATATATAAATGGAACCTCCTCAAAATTAAACACTTTTTCAACCCCCAGGACATTCTCAAGAGGGTGAAAAGTATCTTACTCAAAGGAAGAAAATATTTTGAAATCACATATCTGACAAGGGTTTAATACCCATGTAAAATAAACAAAGAGATCCTATGACTCATCAATAAAGTCAAGTGAACCAATTAAAAAATGGACAGAACTCTTGAATAGACATTTTTCTAAGGAGTAAATACAGATAAAAAGATGTACAGCATCACTAGTGACTAGGCAAATGGAAATCAAAACTACTATGAGATGTTATTTCATATCTATTAGAATGACCAGTATGAAAAACAAAAAACAAAAAAGAAAACTACAGGTTTTTGGGAAGGATGTCGAGAAATAGGAATGCTTATTCACTGTTGGCAGGATTGTAGACAGGTGAAGCTGCTTTGGAGGGGTGGCAGTTCCAAAAGTTAAACTTTTATCTGCAATGTGACCTGGCAATACCACTCTGGGCAAAACCAGTTCCATATCTCTCCCCAGTCCCTCCCTTGGATAAGGGAATTCCAAAGAGCATGGATGACTTTTGAGTTCCTGAATCTGACACGTTCACTGTGGAGACCAAATTAACCCTGTGGTCAGTGTCTAATTCACATATGAGGATGCAGAGATTCCCAAATTCAAAGGATGATGTAAAATCCTGATGATGAAAGTCCTCATCCTCCAAAGTCCCAGATTCCTGATGTGAAAGAAGATCCCGGGTTCCTGAAAGGAGCCAGAGTCCTAATAAATATGGAATTTTAACTCGACACTGAAGGGTTGGTAGCATTTAATTCTTGAGTGTAGAAGCACTGGGTTATGAGATGAGAAAAGGCTCAGCACATTTAAAGATCAGGAAGGAAGACAAGCAGGGCAGGGAGTGGAGGCATGGAAAGATACAAGTTTGGACCATAAAGTGGTCAGGTAAATTCTAATCCATGCAGTGCAGCAGGACTCCAAATTGTAGTCACCAAATGCAATGAAAGTGCCATAATGATGAGAGAGGTTGGAGGAGTGGGTTAGGTGGGATGTGGGATATTGGGAAACTCTTATATTTTTTTAATGTAATATTTTTTGTGATCCATGTATCTTTTTTAAAAAGGCAGTTCAATTTTTTTTTAAAAATTAAAAAATGAACCAAGTGAAGATTTCATGAAAATCTGATGCCCAGTCACCATCCACTTAGAGGTCATTGGAATCTCTGAAGACAGATCCCAGCATTGGTAGTTCCAAAGCTCCCCAGGAGAAACCATTCACAATAACCAATGCTGAGAACCACTGATGTGGCCCTGAGAAGTCATGACAAGGAGTTTGGATCATATTCTAAGTGCAGTGAGCAACCTTTGAGGTATTCAGAGCAGGGTAACTGAATTTTTTAAAAAAGAGTGTCTTCTTTGGTTAAGTTTGCTGTGACAACTCTGTGAAGGATAATAATTTGGAAGATTTCTTGCTCATCAACCACCTATCAAACTATGCTTCTCCTAACAGTGTCTAACAAAAATTATTACTTACTAAGCACTTATTAGATTCCCAGACACTATGGTAAGTCATTTTTGTATACTACTTCAAAATCTATTCACAAAAATTGATATAGAGAAATAGTCATATGAATTTATATTTTTGCCTTTTCAGTGAAACTAGTCAACTCACCATCTAGTGTTTTATAGGTAATACTCTCAAGACAGGAATTTTCCTCTACTATGATACTAGGAAAACTTAGTTACAATAGAAACTGGATTTTTTCCCCAGGATGAGAGGCCTGTGAGTTCATATATTTAGTTGTTTTCATTGGTTTCCAGGGAGCTCTGAGCCAGAATTTATATTCAATATCAACACAAGTTTTTTTTTTCTTTTTAAGTAAAATTTACTGAGTCAAATTTTTCATACAGTAAAATCACCCTTTTTAGTGTATGCTCATATGATTTTCATACAATGCATGATTGTGTAACCACAACACATTCAAGATGTAGAACAGTGCTATCAGCTTTAAAAGATCTCCTAGGCTAATCTGTAGTCAACCTTCCCTCATCCCCAGCCCCTGGTGACCACTGGGCTCTTTATGATCCAACAGTTTTGGATCTTCCAGAATGCTATATAAATGAAACTGTACTGTGTGAAATCTTTCAAGTTCACTTCTTTCATTAGCATAATGCATTTAAGATTTGTCCAAGCTGTTGGATGTATCCACACATCACTCCTTCTTACTGATGAAAAGTTTTCCATTGTGAAGGTTTACCACAGTTTGCTTATTTACTCACCAGTTTCAAGACATTTGGGCTGTTTTCCAATTTTTAGTGATTATGATTGCTGTAAAGATGTGTGTGCAGGTTTTTGTGTGAACATAAGGCTTCAATTATTTTGGGTATAAAATACCAAGGAGTGGGATTGCTGAGTCATAAATCAGGTATATGCATAACTGTATAAGATATAGTCAGACGTTTTCCAAGAGCTGTGCCATTTTGTATCCCTCATGTAATATGTGAGCATGCCCGTTGCTCAACCTGGTATTATCAGGTTATTGGATAACTTCTTCAATGAATTTACCCCCCAAAATTTGCCTAGTGCATATTGAATTGTTTCTTTACTTATTATGAGTTTTTTATTCTTTTGAACACAAAATTAAAAATTTAAAAAAAAGGATGTAGACACTGAGGAAAGAATGGAAGAAATTGCCTTACCACAGTACATACAGGACAACACCTATTACAGTGTCAAGGGCAAAATGACAAAAACAAAGTTTTATGATATTTTTCATTTTTTAATACCCTAATTTATTTGTCTTTATTTTAGTTATTCTAAATTAGTATGTATTCTATTTCTAATTGTTAAACCTATCATTACTGTTTCGTTTTCCTGCTAGTTGAATTTGGCAATCTATTAGGCTTCATTAAAAAGTTTTAGATCACAGAAGGGTCCATCTGTGGCAGAGGAGGAGCACTAGTGTGGGTTGTCCTTGATGGGGGACACATGATTGGGAGGTAGTTCTCCAGGGCATATATATAGGGTATACAAAAATGTTCAGATATTCATAGGGTATTGTCATAGTAGGTAGAATTACAAATGACAAGTGAGGGAGTACTGATTTCCTAGCCGGGGAGGCTCTGTCACTTTTCTCAATGGAACAGAAACAGTTTCCCAAGAGCAAGGACAAAGACGAATGAAGAAGGAGGGTCCAATGACGAGCCCTTGAGACTGAAGACAATGCTTATGAGCCTATGTGTTTGAAATTTCAACTAGGTCTAGAGCTGCAGGGTGCCTAAGAGTTACCTACTGAGAGCCTCCATGTTGCTGAAATGTAGCCACTCTTTAAGCCAAACTTAGCATGTAAATGCATTACCTTTCCTCCAGTGTGGGACATGTCTCCTTGATGACAAGGAATTACTTGGTGATGAGGAATTACTACTAATCACCAGCTGATGATTCAACTAAAAAAAGACCATGAATAAAAGTGGCAAATGGTAAAGCAAATTAGTTTATATGCCCAAGGGAATTCAAAAATGAGTCGGGAGGTCATCAGAGGGGTTGCACTTATGCCTATCTCAGCAGGATCCCAGAGACAGCCAAAGTAGATGCAACACCAGGTACTGGTCCCCCTGAGGGCCACAGAGACACACAGGTTCTACAATCATGGCAGATTACTCTAGAGTTTAGTGCCCTGTCATTGGGCTCTTCTTTAGAATTTGTGCTCCTGTGTGTGATGGAGTTAGACTCAAGGGTGACTTTTATCACATACCACTTTTGTCACTTTTACTGAATCTTTGGTTGGCACTGGGGTTGGTGCATGCTCAGGAGACTTGAATCTCTGGACTTCGAATGTGCCAGCTGGGCCGTAAGTCTCAGCAGAGTTGCAAAACCTACTCTCAAGTTCGTTGGACTTACACAGGTCTACTAAGAGGGAGATGAAGATGGTCATACACCACACCAGGGAACTGAGAGTGTCTACAACGACAAGAAGAGAATCACATCCATCAGCCATGTGGGATCTAGATTTAGATGTGGAGTGGACATCAGCATCCCAGGGTAAACAGGATGGAGGAATAAAATATGGGTTAGTGTGAACGTAATGGTATTTACTATAACAATTGTGACTCTAGGAATGTAAGAAATTGTATCATGGGGATGGAGGCAGTGGCCACAGAAGTTGCTGAATGTGGGAGAGAGAAGAAGAGATGTGATATGGTGGCATTTTGGGGACTTGGAATTGTCCTGAATGATATTGCAGGATCAGATGCTGGACACTACATATCCTGCTATAAAACACCATAAGTACTTGGGGAGAGTGTAACTATAATGTGAACTGTAATCAATGCAGTGAGGCAGTATTCCAAAATATATTCATCAAATGCAATGAATGTGCCACACTGATGAAAGAAGTTCTAGATGTGGGGGACTGTGTGTGGGGTTACATGGGAAACTCTTAAAATTTTTAATGTAACATTTTTTAATTCATGTACCCTTATTAAAAAAATTAAAAATTAAATTAAAAAATTGGCAAAATTGACAAAATTGACAAAATAACAAAACTTACGGGAAAACATAAAGGCAGTGCATAGAGGAAATTTAGAGCCCTCAATGTTTAATTTTAAAAAAGAAGAAAGAGGTAAATTTGATCATCTAACTTCACACCTCAAGAAAAAAAAAACAAGAAAACAGCAAATTAATCCCAAACTGAGCTGAAGGAAGGAAATAGTAAAGATCGAAGAAGAAACAAATGAAATTTAAAAAACAATAGAATCAAACAAAGTAAAGTTGGTTCTTAGAGATTAACAAAATTGACAACTGCTTAGCTAGACTAACAAAGAAAAAAAGAGATGAGAGGTGAGACGCTACCACCTACTTCATAGAAATAAAAGAGATCTTTAAAGGAAACTGTAAACAACATTGTAGAAAAAACTAGAAATTTTAAACAAGATGGATGATTTCCTAGAAACACATGAACCACCTAAACTGATATTCAAACAAATAGAAGACCTCAACAAAAACAATCATGAGTATAGAGATTGAATCAGTCATTAAAAACCTTCCAAAGATGAAAACTGCTTCACAGGTGAATTCTAGCAATCATGCAAAGATGAAATAATACTGATCTTGCTTGAGCTCTTCCAAAAATTTGATAAAAAATGAATGCTACCAAGCTCATTCTATGACTCCAAAACCACAACAATAGCTAAACAGAATAAAGATACTACATAAAAGAAAATTACACGCCATCATCTCTAATGAATATATATGCAAAAATCCTCAGCCAAATAATTGCAAAAGCATATTAAAAGAATTACATGCCACAATCATTTTGGTTTTATCCTGATTATGTCAGTGTGGTACAACACAAGAAAATTAAGTAATGTAACAAAACACACAGATAAATTAATGAAGAAAAATCACATAATCCTTTCAATTGATGCAGAGAAGGCATTTGACACATATAGCACCAAATCTTGATAAAAACAGTCCAAAAGATAGGAATAGAAGGAAGTGTTCTTAATATGATAAAGTGCATATAAGAAAAATCTACAGCTAGCTTTGTGTCTGATGTTGAATGCTCACTGTCACTACTATTTTCAGTACTGTCCTATAAGTTCTAGCTAAAACAATTAGGATAGACCAATAAATAAAAGACACCCAAATAGGAAAATAAGAAGCGAAATTTTCACGATTTGCTGTTGACATGATCCTATATCTAAAAAATCTTCCAAAATATATGAAAAAGCTTAAAGAATTAATACATGAATTCCATAAACTGGTGGGAGACAAAATTAATATGCAAAAATCAAAAGAATTTCTATACACTACTGATTTTTGATATGAGCTGGAAATCAGAAAATATCTTCATTTTTACTAGCAAGTAAAACAATCAAATATTTAGGAATAAACTTAAATAAGTACATAAAGGGCCTGTATTCAGAGAACTAAAAAATATTGCTAAAAGAAACCAAAGAAGATGTAAATAAATAAATGGAAGATCATTCCAGGTTCATAAATAAGAAGACGAAATGTTGGTAAGATTGTCAATTCTACCCATACCGATTCACAGATTCAACACAATCCCCCCATAAAACAAAAGTTTTTTTCTGAAGAAACTGAAAAGTCCATAATCAAATTTATTTGGAAAGGTAAGGGGCCCCCAATAGAAAAAAATATGTATTTAATAAAAAGAATGAAGTAGAAGGGCTTTTAATTCTTGACTTTAAAGTATATTACTCAGCTAAAGTGGTTTAAAACAAAACAAAAAGCATGGTACAAGCATAAGGACAAAGAGATTCAACAATGGAACCACATTGAGAACTTAAAAATTGACCTTCACATCTACAGGAAAGGGATTTTTGAGAAGGCTATTAAGACCATCCAGCTGTGCCAGAACCTGTCTATTCAACAAATGGTGCTGGAACAACTGGAAAGCCACATCCAAAAGAAAGAAAGAGGACCCCTTTTTCACACCTCAATTTCAGATTCCTAGTCTCCAGAACTGTGAGATAATAAATTGGTTGGCTTATGCCCCTCACTTAGTGATATTTTGATAGAGTACTCCTAGGATTTTATGATACTCTCTGACTAGCCACTTGGCTACTTAATATATGTAGAAGATCAAAACACAGACTGAGGCACAATTGCCTAAAAGAGCAAGAGCACACTGGGACAATAGGTAGGCATACTTCACACATCACTGTCTGGGATCAGAAAGACTTAGTTGTGCAAAGGTGAAATGGAGGGAAGTGAATGTGGCTCTAGTGATGGGCTTTCTGCCTGCCATATGGGAGGACCCAGGTTTGATTGCTGGAGACTCCTGGTGAAAAAGAGAAAGCATGGCTGAGTGGTGAGTGTCCGCATGATTGCCCAAGCAGTGAGCCATGTGCCCAGGTGTTGAGCTGAGTGCCCCCACGGCAAGCCTAGTGGCTGCATGGTGAACCAAGTGCCCATGTGGTGAGCCAATTGCCTGCACGAATGCCCACATGGCAAGGCAGTGCACAGGCAATGAGCCAATTGCCAGCATGGTGAGTTAGTGCCCGCTTAAGAGAGTGACGTAGCCAGACTATGAAGCAACAAGAGAGATGAAGGGGAAAGTCAAGGTGAAGCAAAGCAGAAATCAAGAACTGGTGATGCAAATGACAGGGAACGTCTCTCCACTACAGAGGTCTGCAGGATCAAATCCCAGGGATTCCTAGAAGAGAAAAATGAGAAGAGAAGACAAATAGAGAAAGAGATACAGAAGATTACATAGTGAATGGACTCAGAAAGCAAAAACAGCAGGACAGAGGATGGGGGAAGGAAAAAAAGGCAAAAACAAAAAAGATGAAAAGGACAAGGGCCAAGAAAGTGAGTCAAATAACTGCTGGTATTTATCAAATTTAACTTGTTAAAATTAGAGGACCCTCTACCACGTATAGCTCATAAACAAATAGCATAGCCAAAGCCAATACCATGGTAAAAGGCATGCTGTTTTATAGCATGTAAAATGTCTTAGACAAATGCTTAACTAGAGAAGAAAAAAGGACAATTGATAGTAACCAGGACACTTTCAGGCAAGTCTAACGTAACTAACCAGGAATGAACTCAACCACAAAAAAGGAAATGACACAAGATCTCATAATCATCAAAGATTCATGTTTTCCCAGATTATATGCACATGAGAATCAGCTGGGAAACTTGTTAGAAATACGAATCTTGGAATATGTTCCAGGCAAATTGGTCAGAATTCCCAATGTTTGGAACCCATATTCTATCAAGATCCTAAATTTTTCTTTTCTAGACCATCTCAGTACTCTTGGATTTGGCAGCAAGATTTCATCAAGCAAGGAGCAGCAGTACTATTTGAAATTGTGCTAAAATCTTCACTTATTTTTATTGGCATGTAATGAAAGATGTAAACATATCACAAATTATGAACTCTATGATGATTATAATGATAAACTGACTAAGAAATGAAAAATGTGAATTTGATTTAGAAAATAATAATCATGGTCCTCCTTCATTGAGGAGATGGTGTAAAGGGAAGAAATGGCAGAGTATTAAAGTAGGGCAGAAGCC
Source organism: Dasypus novemcinctus (assembly GCF_030445035.2). NCBI lineage: Eukaryota > Metazoa > Chordata > Mammalia > Cingulata > Dasypodidae > Dasypus > Dasypus novemcinctus. The sequence continues at coordinate 91,112,767 of NC_080689.1, read as the reverse complement.
AGAACCAGAGGTGGGAATATCAATAAAGATCTGTAGAGGACCTTCTTATCAAAGGATGTGAAACACTGTAACATGCACAGAGGACTACATGTTTTCTCCCATTTGTTATCAGATATTAAATTGTTAATAATACTTCATTGATTCTTTCTCTATTGTGTTAAAATGTTACATTCAAAAAATATAAGAGGTCCCCATACATTCTCCCACTCCCCTCACACCACTCTTCCCACATCAACAACCTTTTTCATCATCATCAACCTCCTTCATCATCATGGCACATTCACTGCATTTGGTGAATACATTTTGGAGCACTGCTGCACCACATGGATAATGAGTTATATCATAGTTCACACTCTCCCCCAGCCCACCCAGTGGACAATGGCAGGACATAAAATGTCCAGCATCTGTCCCTGGAGTACCACCCAGGACAACTCCAATCCTGAAAATGTCCCCACATCATATCTCTTCTTCCCTCTCCCTACCCTCAGCAGTTACCATGCCACTTTCTCCACATCAATGATACAATATTTTCCATTACAAATCACAATAGTTCCGTAGTACAATATCAGTAAATCCCTTCTAATTCATACTCTATTGCGCCTTCCTGTGGGCCCTGGGATGGTTATGTTCATTCCACCTCCCTATTGAGTGCAGGTTTATATTCAACATAGATGATGAATGCAATTCTCCTGCTTGCTCTTGTAGGCACACTTGGCTCCCTGGTCTGGTGGTTGACCTTCTTCACCTCCCTGTTACCTGGTCGAGGTAAGTCCAATAAACCAGATGGTAGGATATGCATGTCTGCAGAGGCTCAGACCATGGCTGTCACATCAACAGTCCAGAGATATGAGTATATACCAGCCCCAGCACCAACCATAGGTTCAGTAAAAGTGACAGAAGAGGCATGGGTAGAAAGGTCACATCTGAATCCAACTCCATCCCACTCAGGAAAAAACTCTAGGGTAGGACCAACTGACTTGGCACTTAACTCCAGAGCCATCTGCCTTGACCATAGAACCTGTGGGTCTCTGTAGCCTGCAGAATAACCAGTTCCTGGGGTTGTATCTACTTTGGCTGTCTCTGGGACGCTGCTGAGGCATGTGTAGGTATTATCCCTCTGATGACACCCTGACTCTGTTTTGAAGACTCATAGCATATAAACACATTTGTCCTTTCCATTTTCCCCTTTTATTCAAGGTCAAAAAGCAGTTTTTAACACCTGATATTACATGTAGACTGAGATATTCTGCTTATTTGAATTGGCCTTTTATTCAAGGACTTCTTTCAGTTACATCACAAGCTGGAGCTTGTTAGTAATCCCTTGGTGCCAGGGAGGCTCATGCCCGGGAGTCATGTCCCACACCATGGGGAAGGTAATGCCTCTATATGCTGATTTTGGTTTAGAGAGTGGACACATTCGAGCAACATGGAGGCTCTCAGGAGACAACTCTTAGGCACCCTGCTGCTCTAAGCCTTGTTCATATTTCAGGTGCACAAGCTCATAAGCATAGTCATCAGTATCAAGTGCTCATTTTTGGACCATCCTTCTTTATTTCTTTTTGCCATTTCACTTGGGGGATTGTTGCTGCTCCATTGGGGAATGTGGAAGTGTTCCCTTGGCTGGGAACACAGAACACCCTCAGTTGTCGTTTTTAACTCTAACTACTCTGAGTATATCCAAACATTTTTATGTATCCCATATATATGCCCTGGAGAACCGCCACCCAACCATGTACCCCCCATCAACAACACCCCACACCAGCATTCCTCCCCTGCCTTAGTTGAACCTCTCTGTGGTCCAAAATCTCTTAAAAAAATGAAGCCTAAAATATTGCCAAGTTCCATTAATAGTAAAATGGAATATAATGATGGGTTTAAAGGTTAGATATACAATTTATAATAACTTAGAAAAGTTAAAGAAAAACATAAATTGGGGTATCAAATAATTTTAAAAAATGAAAAAGCTGACATCAAATAAAATGATGCATAATTCACTGTAGTTACATCATTTAACCTGCCATACTTATATTATGCATCATACAAATGATAGGTGTTCAATGGACATTTTTTATTGACATTAAAGAAGAACATCTTTAGCTACCCATATGATTTCAACCCATTTTTTAACCAAAGTGCAGAATGTATTGATCCTAGTTTGTCATATCTTACAGAATGCCTGGAAGCTTCCTCAGAACTGTGTTAGGAACACACACATTCCAAATTCTTGCTTTTCTTACTGCTGTGTATCAAAGTCTCTCAGAGTCAAGCAGAGTGATGCCACTTGAAAGTTCCTATTGTATGAACAGACAACATTAAGTTAACAGTTACTTCAGTGTGTGAAATTGTTTTCAGATTAGGCATATTTATAAAAGAAAATATGTAGACATATATTTGAGGCTATTGTGAGGAGTTGGAAATATTCCAAATTTTCCATTTATTTGATCCTAATGTGTTTGTGTCTATACAGTACCATGTTCCTCTCAAAGAATCAAGTTGTAACCACATTTTTCAAAATTAGGTGACAGTTCTGTTAGAGGTTCTCAAGATTTATGAAATTTCAGACTTCTTATCCATACTCCCTCCCCATCATTTTGGATTTTACTCTCCTAAACCACAATATTTTTGTGAAGTTTATGTTATCAAAAATGCTGCCAACTGACCTGAAAGGGACAATAAATGGTCCAAATTAAAGAAGGCTGTTGGAATTCCAAAATTCTGTATGTTGATAAACTATGCAGATTCAAAAACCTTTGAAGAAAAAGAAGGGGTGATACCTTATTTCATCAGGCTGCTATGACAAATACTACTGAGTGGTATTAGTTGAAAAATTGGAATTTATATGCTTATAATTTTGAGGCGAGAAGATTTCCACTATTGAGGAATCAACAAGGCATTGTTTCTCCCCAAAGCCTATATCATTCTGATACTGTCTTCCATAGCTCCTTGAGGTTCCTTATCGTCTATCCTTGCATTCATAGAATTGTCCTCTCCTTTGTTGCCTGAGTGTGGTGATCTCCGTCTTCTGACCTTTGCCTATAACCTCTATCTCTACGAATGATTTTCTCATATTTATAAAGGACTCCAGTAATCTGAATTAAGGCCCCTTTCATTCAGGTGGACCACACCTTAACTAAAATAACATATTCAAGAGTTCCTATTGACACTTGGCCCACACCCACAGGATAATGACAATGATTAAGGATCTGTATATAATTCAGTCTATCCCAGAAGAAGACAGAGACCAGTTTGGCAGGCAGAAATACCACAGACCTGGGCTCAGAGACCAGAGACCTGGGTGCAGAGGCCAGAGCCAGAGGTCCAGAGGGCAGGTCCAAGGGCCAAAGGGAAGATCAATAGTCCACAGAGATGACTCCAGGCAATGAGACATAACAGAACTTCAGACATTCAAAATTGTATGGGAACAGAGGTTCTTTCCTTCCTTCTTTATCTTCCTTTTATAATGGGGATGACTGAGAAATTTGTAGTATGCCAGCCCCACCATGGTATTTTGGAATCAGTACCCTTATTTTCTAGTTACTGGGCCACAGAGAGAAATCAATTTTGTCCCAGAATAGATCCTACCCAGAATGTCTTATATACCTGATTTAGACAAGTTAAATGGTGAATTGGGACTTCCAAGCAAGTGATATTTAGATGAGGTTTGGAAATTGAATTGCTGCTGTAATTTGTGTAGACATTTGTACATGTTGGGATGAGGAGAATATATTTTGTATGTGTGAAAAATGAGTATCATTGGGTTTGAAGAGGATGCAGTATAAACTCAATAAGAGCCTTAAAACATCTGGTCTTAAACACTGATACCCATGCATGCTAACTTGATATTTTATACTTTGTTTAATTTGAGATGGAGAGATTATTCTGGGTTTTCATGTTGGGCATCACATGTTTCCTAATAAAAGGGAGGCAGGATAATTTGACAAATAGAGGAGAAGGAAAGTGAGAGTAGTGAACATTGAGATATATGAAGATGCTGGATTTGGAAGTGGAGTAATGAAGTCTCAAAACAAAGAATTCTGGAAGCCTCCACATGCGGGTAGAAGCGAGCAATATACTCTCCTGAAGAGCCTCTAAAAGAGTGGTCTACAGACACCTTGATTTCTGGCTTGTGGTGCTATTTCAATTTTCTGGCTTCCAAATTGTGAGAGAATTGAATTCTATTCTTCTGAGTTATCAAGTTTCATTTAAGTTGATAAAGAAGCCACAGGCAACTAATTTAATCAATAATGGATAAATAATTGAAGCATTTTTGAAAGAAATATAATATTTTGAATCACAGGAAACAGGTATTTCCTATGCATCAGGTTCAACTCACAGTATTTTATGAGTGTTGACTCATTTTGCTTCACTACATCCCTACAAAATAGGTAGAATTATTATATCCATTTTATATCTGAGAAAATCTTGGCACTGAGAGGTTAGGTAATTTGCTCAAGGACACATGGGTAGAATGTGTCAGAGATGTACAAAAAAAACTGATGTGCAAACTAAATTGATACTTGAGGGGAAAAGGTCATAGGGAAATTTGCACACGTTTATAAGTGGATTTGAAATTTGTGGAATGGACGTTAATAGAAAGAGAACAACAGAAAGAGACACTATCCTGTCTTTTTAAATTTTCTTTTCTTTTCCAAAGTAAAGGTAGAAAGCTGCAAAGGCATTGAGCAAGGCCTGTAAAAATACACTCAGGAGTCCATGAGCAGAAGGGCCTGCCTGGAGAGAGGGTCCAGTAAGTAAGGAGGGAGAGTGAAAGAAAAGATCTCCAGAGGAGAATCTGAACATGTCATGTCCAGGATTATAGCTTTATATTATATTTGGAGGATAATAACATAGAATGGAGGGATGGAAAGATAATGAAAAGGAGTGAAAATAGGAAACTTTATTTATTTTATTTTATTTTATTTATTCATTTTTTTAAAAATATTACATTAAAAAAAATATGAGGTCCCCATTCACCCCCACCGCCCCCAGCCCACCACTCCCCCCACAATAACACTCTCCCCCATCATCATGACAAATCCATTGCATCTGGTGAGTACATCTCTGGGCATCACTGGACCCCATGGCCTGTGGTTCACACCATAGCCCACACTCTCCCACGTTCCATCCAGTGGGCCATGGGAGGACATACAATGTCCGGTAATTGTCCCTGCAGCACCACTCAGGACAACTCCAAGTCCCGAAAATGCCTCTACATGTCATCTCTTCCTCCCATTCCCCGCACCCAGCAGCCACCATGGCCACTTTTTCCACACCAATGCCACATTTTCTCGATTATTAAAGTAGGCACAGGGAAGAAATAGTTGATCCGTCAGGGCATAAAACTCTCTGATATGGACTTTCATTTCCTCTTTTGAAGCATGAATATGCCATCAGAAGAAGCTAGAATTAGTCTGCCAGGTGGTCGAAGACCTGTGGTTCAGTAAACCCAAAGCCATGCTGGTGGCCAGCTAACAGACATGAGAAGGAAACTAAAGATCATAGAGCCTCAGGGGGCCTGCCAGATGACCATAAAAGAAGAATAAGTCCAGCCGCATCTGTATAGTCTGCTAATATTAACATTTTTTACAGCTAAAAGAAACTTCAACAGCTTAAGGTTTATGGTATTGGGTTTGGGCCATGATATATTACATGGCAATAGTTATCTGATAGATTAATATTACCTTCTTTTAAATTACTGTCCATTTGTATGTCATAATCTTCTCCCATGCCTTTATTTGTTTTTCTACCACTTAAAAATGGCATAGTGTTTATTTTACATATACATGCTTTTTTTAAATAAAACTATGCTGCTAACTGTGATCTTTGCAACTGCCAAATTAACTTCTCAATGCTCAATTACTATTACTTGAGTCAATGATTGACATGGATTCAGTGATTTTTAAATGGTCACCAATATGACCAATAAAGAGCTGTTATGTATGTGAGAGAGTTTGGAGAATTCTCCACAAGTTGGATGAGAAATTTAGTGAAGCCCTTGTATTTATGAAGCAATTTAGGAAATAATCCTGGAATTTCTGGACTATTTCTACTTTTACACTGAGATTAATGTGTTAATTAAAGGTTATCCAAACTGTTCGTGTTACAGCAGTCTTAAGAACCATTAATTCCTTCAGAACCCAAAGGTGATTAGAGAGAACAGTTAAAATTGGTAAAAAAGTTCAGGAGGAAAATTGTCACATATTTGTATGGGAATAAAGCTGAAGAATTTGAGTGCTGCTTTGAAAGGATGACAATAACTGAAAGAGATGGAGAAATGAAAACGGATATACTAAAGGAGGCAGATTTTCAATTCTGCTGTGAATATTTGAATATAGACTTTTCTAGTTTGCAAGGCTATTGAAATTGGCTGGCTTTCACAATAGGTATTTATTTACTTAAAAGCTTACAATTTAGAGGCTGAGAAAAATGTCTAACTCGAGACATCATCAGGCAATGCTTTCTTCCTGAACACCAGCTTCCAGTGATCCTGGACTCCTCTCCCACTTTTCAAGGCCCTTGGTGTCATCTGCTTGTCTCTTCCTTCTCTTCCAGGTTTCGTGGCTTTCACATTCTTGCTGCCATGGCTTTCTCCTTCTTGTCTGAATCTCATGCTCTTATAAAAAACTCCAGTAATGGTATTGAGACCCAGAGTGGGCCAGGCATTAACTGAATTAACCAACTCAAGGTGTTCCACCTACGGTAGGTTACACTCGCAGAATGGATTAACTTTAAGATCGTGCTTTACTGAGGTCCAAATTACCTCAGACAATCAAATAAACATTTATTTCTTTTTCTACCATTTTTCTGTTTTACAAGATGGAACAGACAATATTTGGAAATTTTGTAAAGAATAAATTGTTAAATGTGTCATTTCAGACATATAAGAATATGTTGAAGGAAACGCAGATCTCATAACATACAGATAATATTTAAATTTGGTGAATTTTATAGAAACAAGGTAAAAATCGAGGATTAGGAAGCACCATGGAGAATTTTATATCCAAATTAAGATGAATATATTTCATTTGATAACCATCATCCCCTAGAACATAAACATTCTTCAATGAGCCTGTATATTACATGCATTCATTATTATTATTTATTGTCAATAAGAAATGAAAATGGTTATCTATAGAAAAAACAGATTGGTAGAATAGCAAATGAAATCACCTTATTTGATACTGTAAAGAGAGGCTTGGATGGAAAAGAGAATCCATGTAAGGAAAGAGTGAAGGAGGAATATGATATTCCATGGGAAAGATATGAATATAAAGGATCAACGATATAACTTTGAGAGGTTCAGAATTGGAGGATGATGGGGTACAAGGAAGGATATTGATAGGATAAGAAATCAAGACGGCAAATATTCAGCATTAAAGAGCCAATCTGAAAAGAGAATCAATCCATCAGCGTATAAAGTTAACTAGAACCTATGCTAGAGAGTAAGCAATGGAAATTTACTGTCCTCATAATTTGATCTGCCCATAAAAAACATGCAGGTTTCTATGGGACAAACCCCTAAAAGATGCAGCTTCTCTGACAGATGGAGGAAGCAAGTCAGATCTGTGTGGGGAGGAAGCAGCTGGTGCTGCAGGACTCGCCGTTCTACAACCATGGGAGGAGGTTTGTGTTCGAGGCTGAATCACTGTGGGAGGAAAGTTGCTACTTTGCTGACAATAATAATTTCCTGAATCTTCATCCTGGAATCCTCTGATGGTGAGAGTGAAGTCTGTCCCAGACCAACTGCCACTGAACCGATCGGGGACCCCAGAGGCTGTGTTGGATGCATAATGGATGAGCAGTTTAGGAGCCTGTCCTGGTGTCTGCTGGTACCAGTGTATGGTGTTGCCAATACTCTGACTAGCCTTGCACTTGAGGGTGACGGTATCCCCTGCAGATGCAGCCACAGAGCCTGGAGACTGGGTCACCACGATGTCCCCACTTGCACCTGCAACCAGAAAAGAACATAGATCATACAATGAATCACAAATGTATAAAATGTTTATCTAAATGTAGGTTTTCTTATTTATCATATATAATTAGATCTGCTATAGATAAAATGGTTTGCTCACTCAGCATAGTAAAACTATTCTCCAAATATATAAAGATTTCTCTCTTCTAAACCTCTCACCTGAGACCCAGAGGACCAAGAGGATTAGCAGTTGGGAATGTGACATCATTGTGCTCCCCTGTGTGAGGTACTCAGGTCCCATCACCTGGTAAACTGCATTAATAGAGCTCTGAGCAAACATTGATGTCCCAGAAGAGCCTATGCAAATTATTAGAGAGTATAAAGTCAAATATTCCTGTGCGGTGAGATGTGAAGACAAATAATGGAAGGAGTTAAAAATATTGTGAACACAGGAAAAGCAATCATATGCCTGCAAGACACTCAGAAATCAATTTAAGACCCATATTTGAACAAAACTTAGTAAAATGAGAAATGTAAAAGATTTTACTACCAATTATACTCTTCCAAATCAGCAGTAACCATCTTGAAAACATAAATTGATTTTGTAATAGAATATATGCATATTTAAGTGTACAATTTCAGAACTTAATTAAATCTATTGAATAGGGAGTCAAATATACTCATATCATACGATAGATGAAGATGTACAATAATTGTATATCTGTTTCAGTCTACTCTGAATTTTAAATATTTCAAACTCCTCTTGGACATCCCAAAGCAGACCCCGTACATCCCAAACCAGACCTCTGCATTCCCCTCAACCAGGCCTCTGAATCCCCCTCAACACAAATCCTATCTCCAGGAATGAGTCAGCAGATACTTACAAGTCACCCTTAGCACTGTCCTGTAAGTCGACCAATTTCTAATATCACATAAAGAGATTAGCTGACCTGAAAAGTAACACCTCCACCTAGTGGTTATAGGTAAAATGGCTTCAGTTCCCAAGGTCTGATAGAGCAGGTGCTTCACTTATTCTTAAGCAAAATCAACACGATGTATAGAATTATGCAAATAAAAACATCATGCACACTTCTATGCATAGAACGTTAAATTATGAACAACTGAAACAGAACTCCTGACTTCAAAAAAATTCGTTTTACAGGGAGGAGCACATGATAAATAATATTCTGCAGACATTACAAAACAATTTTCTCTGAGATTTCCTTCCTTGCAGCAATGGTTTTACTCAGGAAAGGAAGTGCAGTGTGAACCGAGGTCCATTTCATGATCAACACTGTGCATGAAAAGTCAGAGGAAAAGAGAAAATTTTGGACAGTATAACAATTTTAGAGATAAAAAATTATTATTCACTAATGAGTTTAACTTCTCCTGCAAAGTAAATTCCTTAATGTCCCCAAGGTTTTTCTCTTTAAGTGGAGTGTCCCAAAGCACGTATTGTTTCAGTTCTAATTAATAGTAAGTTCATTCTCTGTAATTTGTCTCCTTAAGAGCCCACTACCTTAGGAGAGGGTCCCCTCCAGCACTCAGGAATGGTGCTGCACACACCCACATCATCAGGGAAGGCGTTCCTTCTCATCAACAATCCACCTTTCTTTTGGTCCACATCGTATTTGGGATTGGAAGATGCTAATAATTTCTTCAGGTTTGCTCTCTACACCCATGTGTTTTTCCTGCTCTTTCATGAAGTTACTTTTAATATACATATACAAGTATACTTATTTGACTTCAGCTTTACTACATAATTGATAGGTTTCCTGCTTCGGTACAATATAATCTCCTTCCATGTTTACACCATTCATCATGGATGACATGATGATAAAGCAGGATGTTTCAAGCAGAGTAACTGGCCCAGAACCGTCTGCCTAAATATGGGATAGGAAATGTCTTCTCTGAGTAGGGGACAATTAGCCTCATTCATGAATAGAGGAGGGGGCTGGCCTTCAAAGCTCAGGAAAGAGCACTTCAGAGGGTGGCAGCCCATATCCCAGACGAGGCCCTGGGCCCATGGGAGTCGTGAGAAAGCAAGGAAGGACCCATGGCTCTGGAGCAGCCACCACCATCTGTGAGAAGAAGGGCCCTGAAAGTACCAGATCCCAGGCACCCCCTGGGCGCGCCTTGTTGCCGCCCGCTATGCCGTGAGCAGTCAGTCAGAGCGCCATCTGCTCAAGGCTACACATGAAGATGGTGGAGATGCCTTTGTCTGGCCTGGATAACAGCAAACAGAGCCCATGCTCTGGAGACACATGCGGACCTGGTTGAGGATTCTTGTTTGGGTTCTGCTTTGAGGCTTTTAAAGTAGTGTGGCTACTACTTCCTGGACCCATTGGACCATGAGGCAGGAAGAATTTGAGATCATGGACCTGACAGGAATATTCGTCTTTGAAAAGGTTCTTAACCAGTGCAAGTGAAAGTAGTGTGTTTACCCAATTGCAGCCACAGCATTGCTGCCTCCTGCTCTGCTCCCCATCTGGAGAAGTGCCTGGGAACATGTGGGAACAGCAGCCGCAGCCTCCAGGTTGCCAATAGCAACAGTATGAACAAGTTTGAAAGTGACCAAGTGGACGATGATGACATCAATGACAACGACTGCTCCTATAGATCAAGAAGAAATCCAAGAGAAAATCGTTAAGAACGGCAATTCCACTTGAAGATCCAAGTCTTAAAAACACAAAAACTGGGAGTTTACCAATTCAGATCCTTTTAAGCATAACAACTCCACTGGAATGAACTATGGGACCCTGGGATCAGAGTAGCTGGGTAGCCTGCTCACCACGCAATGTGAGCTGATTTCAGTGCACACCAAGAAGATGTGCACAAGATGCACAGTACTTCCTTCTGCACACAGATGGGCAGCGGTGAGTGTGCAGATTTCTTCCTGGGCCTTCAGCCATCCTTCCAGAGGTCAGAGCTCCCTGGACAATGACAGCTCTGGCATGACTGACAGCCAGGCCCTATCTTCTGGCCCCAGGGGGACAGCTCCTCTGAGCTCTCATCTTCTGATTCGGGCCAAGATGAGTGAGAATTAGGGAAGGGGTCTAATATCAACCCCTGGGAGTCATGGAATTCTAAGAAAAAGAAATCCCATTTGAGCCTCATAGGGACAACCTCCAATCTGGGCTCAGCAAGAGAAAAAGCCAAAGCCATCACCACTTGCAATGCCCAGAGTCGATGATGACATCAACTGAACTGGAGCAAGGTCTAGCCTTTGGCTGAGCAGAGCCCTCTCTCCCAGCACCACCCAGGGGCATAGCCTGGAAAAAGGACGGCTGCTGCAGCTTTGGGCTTGAGAAGCCTAGTGGGCCAGGCAGGCAGAGGATCCAATTATGCACCCCAGGGGGGGAGGGTCCTCTGCAATGGAGCATGACCACTCAGCGTGCAGGACTCAGGCAAGGATATGTGATGCCTTGGGCACAAGTCTGGTGGGAAACTGGTTTTCTTACTTATTCTTTGAGTTACTGGATGTCCAGCTAGACCAGGGGCCTGCCCTTGGCACTGTGCTGATCACTGCCTGCCCCCACCCCAGGCACTAGACTAAGCCCCCTGCCGACGGGCACTGAAACCACCCGGGAGGCTGTGGGCTGGAGGCTGAGCCTGGAGCACCCTCCCCCAGCTGCCCTCAGCCATGTGAATGGGTCCAGTGCTTGGAGCTGAGGGGCAGAGCTGGGCCATGCCCTGTCTGTGTGCAGAATCTTATCATTTGTTCCCATTCCCAGGGAAGGTAGGTGCTGAGAACTGTGTGCTGAGGTGGGCATCCAGAACAGCCGCCGCCTTCCCTGCCCCTTACAGGGGCAGCCCATTCCCCTCAGCCCCAACGGCAGCTCTTGGCAGCAGGAGCTGTCCTTTTTTTGGGTGACAGGAAAGGGCCACCAGCCTCTGCACCTTCAAGGAATGGGAAAGGGAAGGGTGGGAAGAGGGAGCTGTGCATCAAAATTACTGCTCCCTATCCCTCCTCCCTGACCAGAGCTGGTGAGGGTGGATCTCAAAAGTGAGAGGGGAACAGTGGAGCTTGATTTAAAATAACTTCTTACATCATTCCCTGCCCCTAGATGGGGCCCACCCTCACTGTCCTAGGGTGACCCAACGTTCCTCTGCCTTCCTTCTCCCACTGTCCTACTGGGACAGCCCAAGCTCCCAGCTGCTGCTTGACACATGCTCTTTCACCTTGACCAGCTTCAGTTCCTCTCTCAATGCTCCTGACCCTGACGCTTGCTCTGTTTCCTCTTCCTTGGCTGCTTTTAAGTTATTTATTTTGTTCTTGTGGTTTGGGGCTCTGAGGAGAATCCTGATTCTGTGCTTCTCTCCATTTCCTAGGATGGGATGTGAAGAGGGGTAGGCTGTGCTCTGGGTCAGGGGAGTGGGACAGTCTGTGGGACTGTCATGCCAGTGCACCCACCTGCCTGGTCTACGTCCTGAGATGTGCTCTCCCACCACCATGCAAGCAACCCCATCCCCACTCCCCCCAACCCTCAGGAGCCGAGCTGGAGCACCGCAGTCCAGGGCTGGGAACAGAAATGTGTGATTGGGATGGAGCTGACCCTGAGCCATGTTCTCTGGCACTTGCTAGATATGTCCCCTGCCCTGCTCCCATGAGGAGCCCACCTATATTTGGATAGTAAGTAACCAGCGCTGACTGGACTGATTGGACTGATTGGACTGATTTGAGTTAAGGACCCCAGAGGATTAAGGGAACAACAGAGATAGGGCTACAAACCCTTGTCAGGAACAAGTTCCTTGTCTGGAACCCAATGTCCCCCTGAGGTGCTTCTGAAGGTGACTATAGCTTGATTACAAATTGGTTTACCCAAGTATTGTCATTATTTCTTAAAAAGCCAAAAGGCTTTTGGCAGGAGTTAGAATAAACCCTTGGCCTGAGCTCCTCTGTCCTTGACCCTCCACATCCTTCCCCTCTAAGGGAAGCCAGAGGGAAAGGAGGATCTCAGCCAGCCTCCAGCTGCTTCCAAAGGAGGACTTGGGGGAAGGTTGAAGAACAAGGGAGGAGGGCCAGTGGTCACTCCCCCTCTGAGAGGCAGCCTCAGCTCAGATGCTAATTCACGCTTTCCCCTCTGTCCTCTTCCTTTCCCCTTTTTAACTGGAGGAGGAGAACTGGGAAGTAGTTTGGGAACTGCTTTGTTCACATGAAATTCCCCATTGTTCCTTGGTCCACCCCCAGGGCAGAGCCCCCAGCCCAGACTGGGGAAGAGGAGGACTTGATCCAGCAGAGATCCTGAAGGTACAAACCTCTTTCATTCTGGGGAGAGGGCAAGCCCCTACCAAGTAGTTGAACAGGGGCTAGAAGCTCCCCACTCCCCCCTCAAAGAGCAGGGTGTGTGGGTTCCAATTTCTATCCGTCCCACCCCAGTTAGGTGTTGTCTACCCTGTGTCCTATCAGTATCTGAATGGGTGGGGGAGATTTTGTACTAATTTCCACAGCAAGTGGCTTTTCCTTCCATACATCACTCCCCCTGTCCCCCAATGCCCAGGGGTCACCCACTTGTCAGTACCTCATACTGGGGTCATTGGGGGAGGGCTGGGGCTCATGGTGTCCTGTGGTCTTGAGATGCACCTGTCATCCATCCTGTACAGGTAGCTCACCTTGTAAAAGCTGTGTGTTCCCCTGCCCTCTTGGCTGCTGTAGTAAATAAACAGCATCTCCCCTTGATAAGAAAAAATGAAAAAACTGAATGGCACTTGAGTGATGATGGATTGGATGTTTAAGACAAAAGATATACAGTGCAAAAGTGGACAGGGGCCTGATCCAAGGAGCACATCAATTGATTGAGGTTTAGGATGAATACTGTGAGAATTCATGCAATAGGACTTAGAATTAATTTTGGTTTTACAAACAATAACACTCAGAGGATGCAGAAAGTATGAAATTCATATCATCTCAGTGATGGCTGGGAAGATCACCCTTCTCTCTTTTTCTTCTCTGAAATTATAAATGATTTTAAGAAGTGAAATTTCCCAAATATTCCCAAATGCCAAAATTCCAATTGAGACTCAATCAATCTTTGGTAAAAAATCATATTGTGGTAAAAAGAATTCTAAAAACTCTGAAGACTCCTGCCCCCTGGTATATCTACACCTTCTCTGTTGAAATACTAATTCAGATACTGCTGTGAAGGGATTTTGCATATATCATTAAATCAGTTGACTCTAAGTAGGGGAGTCCTTTAAATCTTGGTGGACTCATCTGCGACAAGAACTCAGATTCATAGATAAGTGTGATTTGAAATGGAAGAATATGTCTGAATTTGATTGTGGAAATCCAGGGTGCCATGTGACAAGGAATGTGGGCTGGCTCTAGGGGGCAAGAGCTGACAGCCAGCACAGACATGGGATCTCTGCGCTACCAACTAAGGAAATGATTCTGCCAAACCACATGAACTTGGAATGAAACTGCATCCTCTGGAGAGAAAGTAGCCCCATTGATTCTGTGATTTTAGCCTTGTAAGAACCTGAGGAGAGAACTGTCCACACTGGACCCAGACACCTGATCTAAAAAACTCTGAACTGATAAATTGCTTATTAGATACAAAATGAGAGAAAACTAATACATATATATATATATATACACATATATATATATGAAAATGAACCACATGCTAAAAGGAAAATTATCAATCCAAATAGAAGAATAATCATCCCATTTAGCTCATGGCCAAATGATGCTGGCACCTGTCTCTTCTCATGCAATATGGTTTGCTTTATGCCCCGTTTACCACAGATGATTTCCTGACATGTGACCACAGCCACACGATCAGGGCTGAATACTGTGCTGTGAAAATACAAGTAAGAACAGAGCTAGCTTTGAAGGTGGTCAGGATCTGTCCCCTCTGGTTTACATGACCATGTTCTCTGCAACTGGAGAAATTCTAGACAGGGCTGTGGTAAGAGAGGGTCGTGAACTGGGGACATCCCAGTTAGACCCTAACCTCACTGCTGCCTGCACATTTGCTTAAGAGCCTGGACTGTTCCAGACTCCTTCTACATTGTACAACACATCAATTTTGCATTTTTGTATTAACTATGAAAAAAACCTAAACACCTTATTCTTCCATTTATTTTAGAATTTATAACTCTGATGGATTTAATATTGTATGCTCCTGTTGTTTAAATGGCAAAAACTATTAGTTCTTTATAGATTAAATCAACTTGGCAAGTTTATTGGCTCACCACAGCTCATACTACCCCATGCCAATGCTGGGGGGCAGTCAACACAAGTGCTCCTGTTACAGACATAAAATCAGTCTGAGAGATACATAAGGCCTGATTCTCATGCAACCAGATCTAACATGCTTCAGGGTTCTCAAACAATTCTACATAATCTATGGAATTCTTATACTGATTATAGCTACAGGGCACCAATGAATGTGATCAGTTACTTCAGGCATGAGTAAAATAATGTAATGAATTAGGAAAATCTTAATATAGAGGCAAAATTAACCTTTAAATTGAAATAATGAGATTTGTTGCCAAATGCATAGAATATTGATGTACAGAATAAAATATGCTATATTCCCTTAAAATGTGAGCATTGCGTTAGCAGTAACCATGACATTATTCTGTGAGTTCACAGAACAAATTCATAGAAACCAAATGCATGCAGTGTCCTGATTTGGATTCTGGAGGAGGAACAAGATAGGAGTATAAAGCTAGTTAAAACTGAATGAAGTTTGGAGTGTACTAATAATGAACTAAAGTAAGTCTCTTATATGGCAAATGTGCCACGATTATGTAGGATGTTAACATTAGGGGGAAATGGGGGCAAGTTGATTAGGAATTCTCAGGACAACTTTATAACTTTTATATGAATCTAAAATTATTTTTAAAAAGTATTTAATAAAATATATGGAATGATAGCTCAGTATAGCTGAGTGAACATAGTATTTCACCAAGTGAGGTCGGAAAAGTTAAGGTCATGGGAGATAATCCTACTCAAAATCATGTCTCCATCTGTAGTGACATTTAACCTCTTGCAATGGATATTCAGCATCTCAATTTGCAATAGGAGCTGCACAACTTGCAAACGTGTTTCTTCGACTCTTGATTTTCCTGACCTCGTTGGACCCTTTGGTCCAAACAGCCCTACTTTAGAACATACTCTCTAAATGGAATGAATTTCTAGATCTATGTATACTGCCTAGATTATTTCTTAAATTGGATCTTTCCAAGAACAGTCAAGTTGTTCTGCTGACTTTCCTTTCCTACCTCATATGCACATTCACCCTTAAATGTTTTACTAGATTAAGTGACTACTCGCTCTTCTTACATTGGCATTTCCATGGATTCCAAAACCTGTGCAGCAAGAAATGAAGTGGTTTTCCACAAACCCTCGAGGGTCAACATACAGAAATTGAATGACTCTAGAAACTCATAAATTTCCTGTGGTGCCAAATATTTCACACCCAGCAAACTGAAGGAAGATCTGTTTGAATTATCAGCCCAAATATTCCAACTTGGAATTGTGGAATTTCAAAACTCAGAGCTTGAGTCCACATTGTTTATATTTTTCTCTACAAACTTTTAATAACAACTTGGCTGAATACTTTGCTTTTATTTCTCTCTTTATTTTTTTTAAATGTTATATTAAAAAAATATGTACTCTCCACCCCACTCACCCCACTCCTCCCACAGCAACAACCTCTTTCATCATCATGGGACATTCACTGCATTTGGTGAATACATTTGGGAGCACTGCTGCACCACGTGGATAATGGTTTACCTTGTAGTTTACACTCTCATCCAGTCCACCCAGTGAGCCATGGCAGGATTTATAATGTCCAGTAACCTTCCCTACAGTACCACCCAGGGCATTTATCTCCAAGTCCCGAAAATGCCCCCCACATCATCTCCCTTCTTTCCTCTCTCTTCCCTCAGGAGCTACCATGCTACTTTCTCCACATCAATCCTACAATTTCTTCCATTACTAATCATAATAGTTACAAAGCAGAATATCAGTAAATCCAATCTAATGCATACTCTATTCCTCCATCCTGTGGACCCTGGCACGGTTATGTCTGCTCCACTTCTATATCGAGAAGGGGCTTAGATTCCAATGGATGATGGATCCAATTCCCCTACTTGCAGCTGTCGGCACTCTTAGCTTCCTTGTGTGGTTGTTGACCTTCACCTGCCTGTTCACAGGCCAGGGTAAGTCCAGTAAACCAGAGCATAGTAGGTGCAAGCCTGCCGAGGCTCAGGGCCTGGCTGTCACATGAACAGTCTAGAGATTGAGGTCTCCTGAATAGTACTTGCATCAAACTGAACATGACAAGCTCAAGCCTTCTCACTTACTTCAATAATGGGATTAAAAATTTCCAACTAATTTTCAGTATAATTTGAAAAAATTTTACAAGATTTCTTTACAAATTATTCATTAAAATTGAGGAAAATGAAGTTACTTTATGTATTTTATCAAAGGCTCAAGATTTCTGAAAATTAACTATAATTAGCAGCAAAGAGAGAAGGTGTGAAATGGATTATTTTGTTTTTATTCAATATCAAAATTGCCTAAGTTCCTATTCAATAACTATCTGTGTGCCTGTGTGTTTATGTATAGAACTGTGTGGTTAAACAACATAGTATGTACATGAAGCATCTGTAAATTTTTATCAAGAGTTTCTCTTTGAGTTATTGGAATAGCACAAGTTGCCTTGATAAAAGTATCAAGAAATTTCTACCAAAATTATTTAAGAGAAAATCTCATTAACATTGCTTTACTAATTATGAAATAATACTATGCTTACATTTTGCATTGCTGAAATTTGTTCTGTCATTATCACACACGTTGATCAGTTGTCTTCAATAAAGAAATTTTAAATGAATGTACAATAGCAGTCTTAATAATAGGAGATATTTGACCTCAGAATAGATAATTTTCTGAAGTTTTCTTTATTGTCCTTCCCTGTGAAATAGGGTCACTGCAGATGGAATTAGTTAGATGAAGATGAGGCGATCCTGGAATAGGGGACCAAATCCAGGCGCTGGTGTCTTTCTAAGGAGGGGACGTGGAGACTCGGAGCCACGGAGGAGGGCGGTGTGAAGAGGGGCAGAGAGGCAGGGGCCCCACGCCAGGCACCGCCCAGGACTGGGAGCCCCCGGGCATGGAGGGGCTCTGCTCGCAGCCTCGAATGGCCCGGCCCTGAGGACACCTGGATATTGAACCCCGGCCTCCAGGACTTTGTAGCAGACGCCCTTGGGGTCGCTGGTGCGCTCGTGCAGGCGTCCACGCTGTCCAGGTGCGGCCCAGGCCCACCTGAGGCGGTGCACGTGCGCTGGCCGCAGCGACCCCAGGTGCCCCCTGGGTCACACGCAGAAATACCTGCCTTTGAAGAAGGCTGCCCGGGTCGGGGCCTCTTCATCAGAGTCAGCGTCACACCTGAGCGCACGTCCTACGGGAGGGATGCGGCATCTGGTGTCTGGGGTTCCACAGGAGGGGCGCGTCCTCTGGTGGCGCAGTGGGGGACACGGACTCCCGCACTCCCTGCAGCTGCCAGGTGAGCACTTCATCCTCCTGGGCAGCCACGAGCGCAGGGGGCGCCTACAGCGCGTGGTGCTGGGGCAGCATGATGGAATGAGCGGCCGAGACGAGGCCCAAACATTCTAAAAATATGATGAAAAATGAAATCAATATTGAATTAAACTGTTTTCTAATGGAAGCATCTGAGGTGATTGATGTAAAATAGACATGATCTGTTTGGAAAATCATTATAGACCTAATGGAGAAAAAAAAGTCACTTTACATTTCATTCTTGCACACACACACAACACATGGAATTAAAAATAAGCAAACTAAATTTAGAAAAACCCCCATTTGATCTAAATGAAATCGCATGTTTCAGAGATACTTAAATAAAACTTCAGCAAATATTTGTGTGGTGTTTTGAAATAAAATTTTCCCTGAGAAAAAGATGCTAGTAATCTGTCACTAATGTGTTTTCTGGTCAATATGGACAGCCCTCATGTCAGACAATAAATGTCAACAAAACTTTAGTGCAAGGTATACAATTGTTACCTTCTACTTATTGTCACAAAAAAAATCGGTAGTTAATTTTTCCTTTAGCATTCACTCTTACTTTCTGTTTTCATTGCTGCCAAAAAATTTGCTCATAAATGAAACCCTGGTATAAAACTAAAATAGACATGACTTACCTACCTTAAGATAAATGACAGACCCACTTTAGCAAAAGAATTTATGTTGCCCTCTACATAAATAGAGGCAGGACTACTGAATATTTTCTCAAGCAAAAATTTTATATTTGCTAAACCTATTATTTTCAGTGTTTTCCATTGTTTATACCAAGTTCAACCTGGCATCTTTGTGCATCAAGGTGGACACAGCACAGACCAAGACCAGTGTACCCAAGAGAATGGAAGGGCAGATACATCAAATATTTCACCCATCATCTTCTGAGACTGGATAGAGTTAGCTTTACCAAGAGGAAAAAGAAAAAGGGCCATGAAAGCAAGAATGTTATTGGAGGTCTCTCACAGTTTTAAACAGAAGGTAGAGAGACAGCTTTGTTCTCTACACAGGAATCTCCTGAACTAAGATTATAGCAGAAACCAGAAGCAAAAACAAACAAACAAATAAATAAATAATCATTAAAACCATCAAGAAAATAAAAAGATAAACAACACATTTAAAAATGGGAAAACGTTTTAAACAGACACTTCTCCAAAGAAGAAATATAAATGGCTAAAAAGCGCATGAAAAAATGCTCCAAATCTCTAGCTATCAGGGAAATGCAAATCAAAACTACAATGAGATACCATCTTATTCCCATAAGATTGGAAGCTATGAAAAAAACAGAAGCATACAAATGCTGGAGAGGATGTGAAGAAAGGGGAACACTCATCCACTGCTGGTGGGAATGCAGAAGGATCCAACCATTCTGGAGGACAATTTGGCGGTTCCTCAAAAAACTAACCACAGATTTTCCATATGACCCAGCAATACCACTGCTGGGTATATACCCATCAGAACTGAAAACAAGGACACAAACCGATATATGTACACCAATGTTCATAGCAGCATTGTTCACTATCGCCAAAAGTTGGAATCAACCCAAATGCCCATCAACAGATGAGTGGATCAATAAAATGTGGTATATACACACAATAGAATACTACTCGGCTGTAAGAACAAATACACTACAAACACACGTGATAACATGGATGAATCTTGAGAACCTTATGTTGAGTGAAGCAACCCAGGCATTGAAGGACAAATACTACATGACCTCAATGATATGAAATAAGCAACCTGCCTCAGAGAGCTAGAGACTGGAAAATAGGCTTACAGGAAATCGGGGGGTGGAGGAAGGATGTGAGCCGACGTCTGCAGGGGTGGTATCTATGATGAGCTGGCGGTAAGTATGAGCACAAAGAAGAGATAAAATGGGGGCAAGGGGTTGTCTTTGGGTGGGGCTTTGTGGGTTTGAGGGGGACTGGGGATGGGCGGATGGGTAATATTGCCCAAAAAATTGGGGGGAGGGAGGAGCAATATATGAACATAGGAGAGTGTCAGGTGTTGGTTGAGAGTAAAATGCTGAGAAAACCGTATCAAAATATAATTAGGAGGGTTAACTGTTTAGGATGCTCGGAGGGGATGGTCTGATGCGGGACGGACTCCTGGGGAATGTCTGAATGCTCATTTTGCCAGGGTGGGTTGTACCATTGGGTAGAGACCCAAGAAGTGAGAGTTGGGGTGGACCCACATCCTGGGGAGGACTAATGCCATCAAATAGAGGGAACTGTATCTCTTGAGAGAAAGGGTGGCTCCCAGGGCATTAGGGCAGTTGAGCAAGTCAGGCCCTGAACACTGTTGCAAGTATCTCTGGATGTGGCTCCTTGGGAAATGGAGATTGGCTGTCGCTGTGGGCCCCAAGGGGAGGGGAAAATGGATGTTGAATGGATGGAACCAAGGTAAATGTGGGGGCAAGAGAGGAGTTTCACGAGAGTACACGAGGATGAATATAAAACATGTAATATTACATCAAAAACATATAGGGGATGACAGACTGATAATGTAAACCATAATGTAAAACATAGGATAACTAAAAAATTTAGAAAACTGTATATCCTAAAGTATGGACCACATTGTAAGCACAGATGTCACCTTGTTTGAAAACTATTATTTCAGAGTCTGTACATCAGTTTCAGTAAATATGCTATGAATAAGTTAAAAGATTATCGCTGTGGAAGGGAAAAGGTTTTATGGTGGATGTGTGGGAGTACTGTATATTGTATATATGAATTACTGTGATCTAAGACTCTTGTGAAGAGAAGCTCAATAATTAGGAAAAAAGAAAGAAAAAGATAGGATGTAGAAATTTTTCCAAATCAATACATACTCTAGATCTAACCTTTAAACTTATCGGTATATTCCATTTTACTAGTAAGGGAACCTGACATTATATTGGGATTCGCTTTACAGGAAGTTTTGGATCACAGAGTGGTTCAACAATGGCAGCGGAGGAATACTGGTATGGGATGTAATTGACAGGCTATATATGGTTGACAGGGAGTTATACAGGGCATATGTCCAGGGTGCATGGTAATGTTTAGATAAACTCATAGTGGAAACAATTAAAAACAACAGGTGGCGGGTACTGGGTTACTGGCCGGGGGTCTCTTTCATGGTCCCTAGGGGAGCAGCGGCAGTCCCCCAGGTGCAACGGTAAGGACCAGGAAGGAATGAGGGTCCAACAGTGGGCTCCTGATACTAATGACTATGCTTGTGAGCCTATATGCCTGCAATAAGAACAAGGCCTAGAGCAGCATTGTGCCTGGGAGTTTCCTCCTGACAGCCTTCATGTTACTCAAATGTGGCCACTCTCAAAGCCAAACTCAGCATGTAGATGCAGTGCATTCCCCCCAGCGTGGGACATGACACCCGGGGATGAGCCTCCCTGGCACCGAGGGATCACTACGAAATACCAGCTGATGATGCAACTAGAAAATGACCTTGAATTAAAGGTTCAATGCGGCTCAGCAGAATATCCCTGTCTACATATAATAACATGACTTTAAAATGCTGTTTGACCTAATGTGAGGGGGAAATGGAAAGGACAAATGAGTTTATATGGCTATGAGTCTCTAAAAAAGAGTCTGGAGGTTGTCAGAAGGATTGTCCTCATGCACTCCTGAGCAGAGTCTCAGAGACAGTTAAAGTAGATACAACCCCAGGTATTGGTTCTTTTGAGGGCTAAAGAGACCCACGGGTTCTATGGTCATGGCAGATGGGGTTCACTGCCATGTCAGTTGGCCCCTCTTTGGAGCTGCTGTTTCTGCATGATGGAACTGGACTCAGATGGGATCTCTTTTCATGCTACTTTACTGGAATTGTAGTTGGTGTTGGGGTTTAAGATATATTTAGGGGATTTGAATCTCTGGACTGACAATATGATAGCTACGCCCTGAACCTCAACAGACTTCAACGCCTACACTCTGATTTATTGGACTTACCCCACTCAGCTAACATGGAGTTGAAGAATGTCCACCAACACACCATGGAACCTAGAGTGTCTACAACTGAAAGCAGGAGGAGTGCATCCAGTATCCATGTGGAATCTAAGCCCCCTCTTGACATAGATGTGCAATGGACACAACCAATCCAGTGTCTACAGAGAAAATGTGGCATTGGTGTGGGAAGGGTGGCCATGGTGGCTGCTGGGTGCAGGGAATGGGAGGAAGACATGAGATGGGGAGGCTTTTTCGGGACTTGGTGTTGTCCTGGGTGGTGCTTCACGGACAATTACGGGACATTGTAGATCCCCCAGGGTCCACTGGATGGAACGTGGGAGAGTGTGGGCTATGATGTGGACCATTAACTATGAGGTGCAGTGATGCCCAGAGATGTACTTACCAAATACAATGGATGTGTCATGACGATGGGAGAGAGTGTTGCTGTGGGGAGTGTGGGGGGTGGGGGTGGTGGGGTTGAATGGGACTTCATATTTTTTGAATGTAATATTTTTTAAAAAATGAATAAAAAAAACATCAAGATATCTTTAACTGTAGCTATTACCCACACTTTCTGAGATTATAAAGAATATGAAACAAATGTTAAAATGGGAAGTACACTACAAAAATTTCTATAAAGTCGAATGTTTTCAGATATTCTTGAAGAGATAAAGTGTACAACTACAAGAAGAAGAAAAACTCTGAAAGTTTACAAAGATCACATAATCCACTAATTTCTGGGAATCCCAAATTAACTAAATATCAGAATCAAGTGACAAACTGATCGAAAATAAAAATTTGAGACACATCTGGACAAATTGGTCCGAATTCCCAGAATTGGACTTTGGAAGTCTGTTCTGAGCAAAGTCACCAGAATGTATGTCCTGTCTGCACAAGTCTGTAAATGGGCATGTGGAAATTAGCATTGCAAAACAGAAGCTCTCCTAATGACATCAAGAGAAGAATAAAATGTTTTTAGCATGATTTCATGAAGATTGAGATAAATAAAGCATAACATGATAATTTTTTATTAGCTTAATAGTAAAGTAATGGCAACCTGCTTAAGGATTGAAAAAATGACTAGGTAATTTTGAAATTACAGATCTATCTCCTATTTAATTATGATCATCATAAGAAGCAAGATGGACCATAGTATTCAAGAGAAGAGCATAAAAAATAAGTTGCATCAGATTGTAGGGCATTCTGAGGTGTGAGGATATATTTTTTAATATGATAAAGACTCAGTCTCATAGACTGAGAAGAAACACCCACTTGTCAAGTTTGGAAGTGATGGCAGCACTCACTTGTGGTCTAGGTGCCAGCCACTGCCCAAACATGTACATGGATAGATTCATTTAAGCCTGACAATAATCCTACAAAACTAATACAATTAATATATCCTTGTACAGCAGAGCAGTAAAGTAGCTTAAATTCCCAGGTTTAGGCAGTGTCAGAACTGTAAAATATAAAATTCATACTTTAGGGATCAAGATCATGGAGATGACTGTCCATCTTTTGTGTATTGCAATCTTTTCTTAACAAATCAATTTTTTGAATACATATCAATAAAGCGTGAATTCATCCAAAGTGTACAATCAATGCTGTTTGGTACAGATGATATTTAGTCAGATTTTTGCATATTGATCTTGAATCCTAACACTCTACTGAAGTCATTTATTAGCTCTAGCAAGGAAGAAAAATTCCTGACTATTATAGTCCTCATTTCTCTAACTGGTCACGTGGTCGAAGTTCATTTTCATTACTACCTTCTTCCACTGCCCATTCCATGTTTCCATCATCCTCAGTAAGCACCTCAGCTGTCCGTGGTTCTTTGCTGAAGGGGATGAATCAAGCCTTCATTCCTGAAAATACTGGGTCATGCATAGTCCTGCCTGGGTTTACTTGTTCCATTTTTCCATTGCCTTTAATCACAGGGCATGGTAATACTAGGAGGTTCCCTACATCATCTCCTGCATTGCAGGCAAACTCTTCCTTACCTCCATTGTGTAGTAGCAGTCCTATTTCCTCTTGATAGTCAGGATCAATCACTCCAGCCAGTAGAGTAATTCCCTTCTTTCTCTTTTAATTCAGATGCTTGAAAAGACCAAAGTGGGCAGGCGCCAATCCTAACTTCCAGATCAATAGAATAGCTTTTGTGTTTCCTGGTGGTAGCACTCCTCCTTTTGGGATTAAGACCTGGAGATCAGCTGAGCTTAAGCTTGCAGGGACAAGAAGCAAAAATTTTCCTAGCACATCAATAGGGTAATTTTCAGTGGTGCCACCCACATTTCCACCCCTTGATTCCAGGAATGTGTAACTCAGCTATGGGAAAAATAGCACCATAGAATGAATGCTGATTCAGAGCATATGATGTTTCCTGGAAAGCATTGTCCAAGCCCTACAGGTACTGTTACCTAATTAACAAGGTAAGTGAGTCCTCAAAGGACCATTACAGTGAGATGGAAGAACCATATATTCTGTTCGGTTTCTCTCTCATTCTCTATCATCCAAAAGTCAGGTTATAAGTTAACATCCATTATTATAACCCTAGTATGCAGAAGACTACCAGGCCTGTAGTAGATTGCAACTAGTATTTGTTAAATATATGAATGGAAAGGTAAATAACTAAAACCATCAATTATATCAACATTATTTACAAGTAAAATAGAATTCTAATCTATAAACTAGTGAGTAATTGAGACTTTTTTTGTATTTCACAAATTAACAGAAATAAAAATAGGTTAGAATAGCCATAAATATTCTGGGGAAATAAATTTTTATACAGAGTAATGCAACCAAATATGACAAATATTTTGGGTTTGAGTACTCTTGCATGCAAATCAAAACTGGACTGGGTTTAAGATAAGAAAAAAATTAAAAGACAAAGTGAATACCGTGTAGTTAACAGATCTGATCTCATTGAGGGAGGGAGCACAGAAAGTGCATTGGAAGTTAAATGGCATAAACACAGTCTGGGAAATCACAGAAAGAGAGAGAAATGTTCCCTCTCCTACCACAGATAAATGGTGGACACCCCTGATGGCTACATCAGTGCTGGAAGCCAGTCATGAGACACTGGAGGTTGAAGGCATCTACTGATGCCATCTTGGGAGAGGATACAGTCTGAAATGTTTTACACAGAGAGTCCATTCAACAAATGGTGCTGGGAGAGCTGGATATCCATAACCAAAAGAAAGAATGAGGACCCCTATCTTACACGGCATACTAAAATTAAATGGATCAAAATGAAACAAATACCTACATTTCAAAGCAAGAACCATAATGCTTCTAAAAGAAAATGTAGAAAAATATCTTCAAGACCTGGAAGTAGGTGGCTGTTTCTTAAAGGAGATAAGAAGACTGAGATTGGCTACTGAAGGTTTATATATGTAGAAGTTTTAGTTAACTTAACTGTAAAAGTGTGGAAATGTACAGAGTTGATGGTAACACATTTTAGTGAGTAATAGCTGCTTTCTCAATAAGACTGTGGGTGAAAATACTAGTCTAGGGATGTAAATGCCAACTGAAAGAAAGTTGGAGATTAATTAAGGAACGAATAGCATAGTAATGTAAAATGTAATATCCACAAGTTTGTTCTGTAGTTTTCTTTTCTGGTGACATCTTTATGTGCTTTTGGTGTTGGGTTATTCTGGCATCATAGAATGAGTTTGGCCATGTTCTCTCCACGTCTAATTTTTGTAAGAGTTTAAGCAGGATGGCTATTAGTTCTTTCTGGAATCCTTTATAGAATTCAACTGTGAAGCCATTAGATCCTGAACTTTTCTTGGTTAGGAGGTATTTAATGACTAATTCAATATTTGTGATTGGTCTGTTGAGTTCATCAATTTCTTCCTTTCTCAATGTAGTTATTGTGTGTTCCAAGAAATGTGTCCATTTCCTCTAAGTTAGGAATCTTATTGGCATACAATTTTTCATGGTATCCTCTTATGATAATCTTTATTTCTGTGGGATCAGTGTTGATATCCACTCTCTCATTTTTTATTTTATTTGCACTATCTCTCTCTCCTCTCTTTGTTTATCTAGCTAAGTGCTTGTCAAATTTTTTAATAAAATGCTTCTAAAAAAAATTTGTTTCATTTGTCTTTATTTATCTCCCCTTTCTCCCAGATGTTTCTCTAGTCTGTCTGCTCATCACTTGCTCACTTTCTCCAGGACACAAGAGGAAATCAACAAAGGACCGTCCACATGATATGTGAGTGCCTAATAGCCTGAGCCACATCCACTCCCTATGAGTCTGCTTGCTTGTGGTCTGAGCTTGTGGCAGTAGCAGAGTGTAGCTCTCTTGTGGTGGTGTCTAGTTATGTCACAACATCATATAACACTGTTGAGATGTTAGGAGGCATCTACTTGTCTTCCATTATAGAAGGCACTGAGAGCTGAACCTTGGACATGTGGTAGGTAGGTGCCCAAGTGGTTGACCTACATCTGCTTCTCAGAGTGTGTCAATTTATAAATCTTGAAGAACTAGTGTTTAGATATTTTTAAAAATTATCACGCCATTTAGTTCTACTCTACATTTTGTTATTTCCTATTTTCTGTTTTCTTTGGGATTAGTTCTTTCTTCTATTTCTAATTCCTCCATGTTTTCAGTTAGTTTTGATCTTTGCCCTTTTTTTTTTAATATAAATATTTATGGCTATAAATTTTTTCATCACCATTTTTGCTGCATCCCATGTGTTTTGATATGTTGTGTTCTCATTTTCTTTTATTACAAGGTAGTTACAGATTTCATTAGCCATTTCCTCCTTGACCCACTGAATATTTAAGAATGTGTTATTTAAATTCCATTTCTTTGTGTCTATTCTGATTTTCTGCCCCTTATTAATTTCCAGCTTCATTCTGTTGTGGTCAGAGAAATTACTTTGTAATTTCAATCTTTCCAAATTTGTTGAGTCTTTTTCTGTTATCAAGCATGTGGTATACCCAGGAGAATGATCCCTGTATGCTTGAGAAGAATCTTCACTGGGAATAGAATCTATTTCAATATACCAATTTATTTGCTCATTCAAAAGGATCAGGTCCTCATCTATTAAAATTTTGTTATGAGATGCAGAAGTTCAGTCCCATCTTCAGGCTCCACTTTTTACTCTAGGTCTCTTTCTATGTCCACACTATCTAATTCTCTTTCTATATCCATACACAGTTACTTCCCCTCAACATCTCTCACAATTGTTAGATTCAACTTCTAAAATCCTGTTAATTTTGATATTTTTCAATTCCTCCCATGAATTACAAATATTCTTTATGCCATGTATCATGATGAATCATTTTCAGAAATTTTTCCACTTACTTTGCCAAGATCCGTAAGAGGAATCATTGTCTATGTCAGCTATGGCTTACATATGTATCCATGCCCTGCAAAATGTTTGTTGGGTTATCAGGCATGAAAATAGTATGAATTTCATCAATCAGAGTTCTTGGGTGACCAAGTGCATTGTCAATGTACAGTAGTATTTTGAAAGAAATCTTTTGTTCTGAACTGTAGTTCTACATACTGAGCTTAGTTTATTCAGCTTACCATGTTGTAAACTGATGGGCTTTCATTCAGGATTTCTTGTTCAATTTATAGAGCACAGGCAGAGTAGATTTTGCATATTTTCAAATGGGCCTGGGATTTTCCCAACAGTAAATGAGCACAGGTTTCAATTAAAAATCACCAGCCACATTAGTACCTTACAAGAGTGTCAACCTGTCCTTTCAAGTGAGGACAATAGAGAAAGAAGGAAGCACACTCAAAGAGAACGTGATTTTTATTTTTACAATTTCTCTTCCTGTTGTCAAAATCTTATCTACAGGCCTTTGACAAGAATTTCTCCTTTCTTGTAAAATGATGTACATTACAGAAATCCCAGTAATATATTTGCTTGAGATGAGGCCTAAGATCCCAACAAATATATTAATTTATCCAAATCAAAGGAATCATTGTCAGGAAACATCAATACTGTTTTCTCATCAGCCCTTTCCCAATAAAACAGAGATATAGTAGTCCTTTAGGAGAAATACTAGCAGAGAAAATTCTGGCTTACAAATTAGCTAACCATATATTGTTTCTCATGGAGTTATAGAACCATATTTCCCAGACATTTTTAATAGTGTGTTTTATCTGCTTAGTATTCCAAAAAAACTTACTTTATTCAGTAAGTTTCCAGGTAATTCAATTCATGTCATCAGACTTGGGAAAATATAATTCAAAACAAACCATCCTGATAATCATGAAACTACACCAAAAAGGTAGAAAAGAAAGTAAACAGTTGGATTAATCAATTAAAGCAGGAATGTGATGCACATCCAGACAATACTCTAAAGATTTTGCAAAGACAGAACAAAATATCACCTTTTTAAACAACCAGTAGGGTAACAACTCATTATATACATGTTCTCAAGGTAAATGGTAACTTGTCCTCAGATAAGAAAAATTGACAGCTCCATTTATCACAAATATTAATAGTTCATCTAAAACTCATCTGGAAATAGAGTTGAGCCTTTGGCTTAGTTAATTGTTTTTATCCTTAGAATCATAAAATTCTCCCTTTATATCACACGAGATAGATTCTTAACCTGGAGCATGTAGTCCAGCTCCTCTCCCCAGAAAACTGGAGAGAATTGCATTATCTTCCAGATGATTCCTTTTCCAAGCGATGGTTCCCAGGTGGTTGAGAGAGACATTCTTTGGTTTTAAAGATGGCAAGATGACAATTTAGCTTTCTTTTTTATTTTTAAAGTGATTTTAGATCACATAAAGATACATCAAATATATAAGGATCAACCCTTATATACACCAACCCTCACATTTTCCCCCATTAACCTCATCTTGCATTAGTGCGGTATTTTTCTTACAAATTATTCAAAGCATCCTAAAATATTACTACTAAATGAAGTGTATTTCACCAACCCAAGCTATTACTATTTTTTAATCATTTATACATTAACATAGAGAAAAATAAGTGTATATAGTAAAAGTTGTGGACTTACAAGGAAACATGCATAAAATTATGCTGGTGTCATTAATGTCCTATAGGCAAATAAATGAAATAAAAGATATGAAAGGAAAAAAAATTATACTGGTGTCTCATACATCAATCCATCATCAATACCTTGCGTTGTTTTGAGACATGTGTTAAAAATTATGAAAGATTATTGCCAATATCTTACTAACTATAGTCCTCATCTTACATTTAGCATACCTTTTCCTCAATCCACTCTATTCCAATTTTAAATCTATTTTGATGACAGAAATTGTTAACTTAGAAACCAATCATGCACAGGTGCAGAATTCCCAAATAACATCCCTCTGCCAACATACCACTCTGTGGTGGAACATTTGCTATAGATTATTGTTGGGGACGATTGGTTAGGGCGTGCGCTAAGATCAGCAATGCCAATAGCATGGCCGCCGGAGTGGAGCCCATTTCCTGGTTCTTCTCCCTCCCTGCTCCTTTGTTCTCCATTTCCCGCCACTGCCCGGGCTGATAAGGCAGTACGCAGGAGCAAGGTGCGAAACTAAAGTCTGCCCTCCACCCTAGCAACAGCAGCTACCAATCCCTAGCCCCTACCCCCTCACCCTCCACCCCTCCCTTCCCCAAGAGTATAAATGCTTTGTTCTCGCAATAAAATTTTACAGCTTGATCCTCACCCTGTCTCGCTGTCATTCCTCGCGTCTCCTGTCTCACCATTCTCCACGCAACCACGAGCCCCCGTCCCATGCCCCGCTGGCTGGGGCAATTACACTAATGACAGATTATGAAATAATATCATCAGATCATTATCATGTCCATCACACACATTTGGCATACTTTTTCCATACTCCCCCATTATCAACACAGTATATCTTTGGCATAGATGCATGATTATTACATTATTGCTATTAGCCACAGTCCATAGGTTACTCCAATTGTGTTTTCCCCATGCTTCCCCACAGTCCTACCATTCTGAAATATGATATACACCTGCTCGCAAATTGACAAGAAAATATGGGCAAATCATATTTAACAACCCATCAAATGAATTATACACCATGATTAAGGGGTTTAATCTCTGATATACAACATGGTTCAACCAAAACAATCAATCAATGTAATAAACCATCTTGGCAAACTGAAGGGGAAAAAAATCACATGATCACCTCTATTTATGCAAAACAAAAAGCATTTGAAAAAACATAGCATCCATTCTTGATACATACACTTGTAAAGATTGGAATAGAAGAAAACTTTCTCAACATGATAAAGTGTATATATGAAAAAAACACAGGTAACATCATATTCAATGGAGAAATACTAAGGTTTTCCCTCTAAGATGTGGAAAAAGACAAGGATGCCAGCTTTCACTGCTCTTAGTTAACATTGTGTTAGAAGTGCTTCCTCAAGCATTTAGGCAAGAAAAAGAAATAAAAGGGATCCAAATTGGAAAGGAAGTAGTAAAAATTTCACTGTTTACAGATGACAAGGTCTTATACATATAAATGCTCCCAAAGATCTATGAAAATGCTTTTAAAGGAGATAAATGATTTCAATAAATTGGCAGTATATAGGATCAACATGCAAAACTCAGTAGATTTCCTGGACAAATAATTAGCAATCTGAGGAGGAAATCAAGAAAAAAATCCTTTACAATAGCAACCAAAAAATCCAAATATGTAGGAATAAACTTAACTAAAGATGTAAATGACTTGTAAACAGAAAAGCTGTGCAACATTGTTAAAGGAAACCAGGAAGACCAAAATAAATGGAAGAATATTCTATGTTCATGGTGGGTTGGAAGTATAAACATCACTAAGATGTCTGTTCTACACAAATTGATTTACAGAATTCACACAACCCCAATAAAATTATAACAGTTTCTTTTTTTTAAAAAACTGAGTTAGAAAATTCAATTCCAAAGGAAATTTACTTGGAAGGGAAAGGGACCCAAAATAACCAAAAACATATTGAAAGAAAACATGAAATTGGAGAAAGCATGCTACAAAGCTACTGCCGTCAAAACCACATAGTGTTGGCACACGTATAGACATGCTGAACAATGTAACCAAATTGAGATTTCAGATACATATACTCACTAACACCATCAAGTGATATTCAACAAGGCCACCAATCCCTCTCAACTGGGACAGAATGGTCTCTTGCCTAGAGTGATTACAACTGAAAGCGGGAGGATTGCATCCAGCATCCATGTGGAATCTGAGCCTCCTCTTGACATAGAGGTGCAATGGACACAACCAATCCAATGTCCACATAGAAGAGGTGGCATTGGATTGGGAAAAGTGGACATGGTGGCTGATGGGTATGGGGAAAGGCAGGAAGAGATGAGAGGTGGAGGCGTCTTTGGGACATGGAGCTGCCCTGGATGGTGCCTCAGAGGCAATCACCAGACATTGTAAATCCTCACAGGGCCCACTGGATGGAATGGAGGAGAGTATGGGCCATGATGTGGACCATTGACTATGAGGTGCAGAGGTGCCCAAAGATGTACTTACCAAATCCAATGGATGTGTCATGATGATGGGAATGAGTGTTGCTGGGGGGGGAGAGGTGGGGTGGGGGGGTGGGGTTGAATGGGACCTCACATATATATTTTTAATGTAATATTATTACAAAGTCAATAAAATAAATAAATAAATAAATTTAAAAAAAAAATTCACCTATCACAACAACAAAAAAAAAGAAATGGTACTGTGAGAACTGGATATCCATATCCAAAAGACTGAGAGAGGATCACCACCTCATACCTTATAAAAAATATAATTCACGATGAATCAACGACCTAAATATAAGGGTCATGACCATAAAGAACCTATAAGGGTTAATTTAGGGAAGCATCTATGAGATCATGTGCTAGGAAATAGTTTCATAAATTTTAAAACCAAGTATGAGTAATGAAACAAAAATAGATAAATGGCACCTCTTCAAAATTAAAAAAAAATTGCACTACAAAGGAGTTTGTTAGGAAAGTGAAAAAGCAGCCTACTCAATGGGAGAAAATATTTAGAAACCTCTCATTCGATAAGTGCCTAATATCTAACATATACAAAGAAATCCTACATCTTGAAAGTAAAAAGACAAATAACCCATTTAAAAATGGGCAAGAGATTTAAACAGACACTTTTCCAAAGAAGAAATGCAAATGGCTATAAAGCACATGAAACGATACTCAACATCACTAGTTATTTAGGGAAATACAAAGTAGAACAGCAAAGAGATATCATCTCTCACATATTAGAGAGGTGGCTAGTAAAAAATCAGAGAACTACTCATATTGTAGAGGATATAGAGGAAAGTTAAAGCTCATTTTTCGCTAGTGGGAATATAGAACGGTACAGGGCTTGTGGAGGATGGTTTGGTGGTTTCTCAGGAAGCTAACTTTAGAAATGCCATAATATCTGGCAATCCCACTGCTGGGTCTATACCAAGAAGATTTGAAAGCAAGGACAAGAACAGATAGATCCCCACAAATGTCCATTGTATGTGGCTAAGATTTGCGGGACATATCCTACATCAAGTTTCATTAACTCAAATATTATAAGATGACAAATAATACTAGAATGCTGTTTTTATTTTCTAGTTTCATATTGTGATGATGGGTGTGTTAATTAAGTGTTAATTAAAAATTTTCATCTTCCAATCACAAAATTGGAAGCAATTATCTAAGGGATGAATTTAAAGAGGAAGTTGAAAATAGATGGATATTGTCCTGGGGAAAACTGTCACATGTACCTAAAGTGATGTGATTAAATAATAAGAGAATTGCCCATGAAAGAACGAATACTACTGAAAAAATAGAAGGAAAAGAAAAAGAAAAGAACACTAAGGAAAGAAGTAGGGAAGGAAAGCACTCTGGGTGAGATGGACACTTCCTTATGCTGGCAGAGAGGGTGTGTGCAAGGAAATAGTGAGTAAGGGAGACCACCTTCTAGGCAGGAGGCTTTGAATAGGAAAGACCCATTTTGAAATGTCCTAAGTTAGAGGGTAATTGCAATGGAAGGAGGGAAACCTGGAGAAAAAGCCAGTAAAACTGAATTTCAGAGT
Organism: Dasypus novemcinctus; assembly: GCF_030445035.2. Lineage (NCBI taxonomy): Eukaryota > Metazoa > Chordata > Mammalia > Cingulata > Dasypodidae > Dasypus > Dasypus novemcinctus. Next base: position 91,079,323 of record NC_080689.1, on the reverse strand, counting down.
AAATGAGAGACAGGGAAGAGATAATCATCAACCATTGTGAAAACTCACTGCAGTCTTCCTCACAGGGTAGAGAAGCATTATTGGCTCAGACAAGATCCATTCACCTAAAACATAGTGTCCTGTTATACAAAATTCCTGGCCACGTCTATGAGAATTCTACAGCACTTTTGTTAATATCTCACCAAAGAGATTCAGAAAATACTAAGTCCTTAATGTTCCCTTGGGTCTGCAAGCCTCTAAGGAATGAGTCAGGAGACACAGTGTCTTGGGCAAATAGAGGAAGTGTACGAACTCAGAGTTGGGGGTGTAGGAAACAGCTGGTGCAGCAATGAATCACCTACAGGCAGCCAGGGAAGGGGGTCTGTGCAGGAGGCTGAGGCACTGTGGGAGAAAGGCTTTTATAATGTTGGCAATAATAATCTCCTGCATCTTCTGCCTGCAGCTTGGTCATGGCGAGAGTGAAATCTGTTCCAGAACCAGTGCCACTGACTTGAATGGGGACCCCAGATTCCCAGACATAATAGATGAGCAGTTTAGGAGCCTGTCCTGGTTTCGGCTGGTACCAGTCAGTGCTTCTGCTAATACTCTGTCTGGACTTCCGTCTGATGGTGAAGGAGGCTCCTGAAGACACAGCCATGGAGGCTGGAGATTGGATCATTACATGTCACCACTGGCCCCTGCATCAGAATGGACAATGGTCACATATTCCTACCACTTTATCATAGCACTATTAAATGCATCAGTTAAAATGTGCTTTCTAATGATTTCTAATTAAATAAAAGCACATAGTAGAGCCATCTTGGAAATAGACATCAGGTCCACTAAAATTATTTCTCAATTCTTTGAAGATATTATTCTGAAGCCAGAAAATTAAAATTGTATCACAAGGCTGCAATCAAGGTTTCTGTAAGGTCACACATCTGGAGGCTCTCCAGAACCACATATTCCAAGCCTCTACCAGTTTCTGATGCCTATAGAATTCCTTGTTTGAGAGCTACATTGTTTCTCAAGTCCAGCAACTTCAAATGTTTCTCTGCTCTGCCCTCACATTGTCATTTCCTGTTTATCTATCATTTTATCCTTTCCCACTATTATAGGGATACATGTGATTGCCTTTACACCTCATCCTTAAAACCCAGGATAATCTCTCCATTTTGAATTAAATTAAGCAAACTGCAACTGTGTCTTATATAAGGTAACAGGCATGGGTACCAGGGTTTAAGACCTAGTATTTTCAAGTGATTATTCAGGCCTTCAACCCCGTTGATACCTCGTTATTCCACATGCAAAATACTTTCCCCTCATCCCAACGTGCCCAAACATCTAAAGAAATTACAGCATCAATTCAATTGCTAAACCTCATTTAAATACTATCTACTAAAAAGTCCCTAGGCATCATCTAAATCGTCTAAATCTGATATGTATGACATTCTGGGTAGGAACTATTCTGGAAAAAAATTAATTTCTCTCTATGGACCAATAACTAGAAAACAAGTTTACAGATTCCAAAATTCCATTTTGGGGCATGCATAATATAAAAGTTTTAAACATTCCAATTCCAAAAGAGAGAATGGAAGGGAGCAAGGAATCACTACTCGTAAGCAATTTTGAAACCCTGAACTTGTTAGGTTTCATTGCCTTGGAATTATCGCTGGCATCTGTCTTAATCTGAAGTAGATTGAAACAAATACATTTTTTAAGTCATTATCAGTATGTCTGTGGGTGTGGGCCCATTTAAAATAGGAACCTTTGAATATGTTATTTAAGATGAGGCCCACCTGAATGAAAGGGGACATTAATTCAGATTACTGGAATCCTTTTTTATCATGAGAAATTCTGTTATAGAGATAAAAGCCAAAGGCAGGTGTCAGAAGGTGGAAATCAACAAAACACAGAAGTGAAAGTTAGAGGACATTGCAATGCATGCAAGGCTGTGATAGAAACCAAGGAATCTCAAGGATCTCTGGTAGCCAGTATCAGAATGTTATAAAATTTTAAGAGTAAACAATGCCTGGCTGATGCCTCAGTACTGGGTAGCTCCTAACAACAAAACTTTGAGCCCATTAATGCCCACTGTGAAGCTGTCCCATTTTGTAGTATTTGTCATAGCAGCCTGACAAACTAAGGCATCAGTCACCCTTTCTTTTTCCTCAATGACTGCTTGAATCAATCAAGTAATGATAATCTGGCTAAGAAATGAAAAATGTGAATTTGATTTAGAAAATAATAATCATAGTTGTCCTTCATTGTATAGATGGTGATAAAAGAAGAAATAGAGTATTGAAGACAAGGTAAGGTAAGAAGTGGAGTCAACAAATAAAAATTCAATTAGTAGCTAAAAGACTCATGATGGTTAAAGATATATCTTTGTATGTTTGTAGTAATCCAAAGTAGACCTTACAAAACAATCTGTTCCTAATCCTGGGAACATATATATGTTACTTTATGTGGCAAAATCTTTGCAGATTTAAATTAGGAAATTCATATGAGAGTATTGCCTAGATCATAAAGCTGAACCCTAAATGCCAACACATGATAAAATAAAGTGGTATTAAGACAGTGAAACCAGGAATTAGAAGCTTTAAGTACTGAAGCAATTCAGCCACAATCATCAAATAATAGTCCCTTGCAATAAAGCTCCTAATATATGTCCTATGCTCTATTTTTTTGGTGGGATCCTGACTGATTTTAGTACCAAGTGTGGGGTGCTACTATAACAAACACCAAAATATGAGCAGATGATTTTGGAAATTGATGATGTATAAATACATGAAGAATTTTGAGGCATCTGAAAACAGCCTACATTTCTTTAAGGAGAATGTTGGTATAAATACAGACATTGAAGCTGCTTCTGCTGAGGGCTCAGAAGGGAATTAGGGACTGTCACCTTAAATGGGAAGGATGGCAATCCTTATATAGAGAGGCAGAAACTCAGCTGATTTTGTCCAAAGTCATGGGGAAAGCTGTATTTGTAACCAATAAATTTGCGTACTGAGGCTCAGGGCCTGGTTGTCACTTGCACAGTCCAGAGATTCAGGACTCCTGAGTATATACCAAACGCGGCACCAACCACAGGTTCGGTAAAAATAACAGAAGAGGAATGTGAGCCTCAGCAGGTTTTCCCTGGCCAGCTAACAGCGAGGTGAAGAATGTCAACCACCACACCAGAAAGCCAAGAGTGCCTACAACTGCAAGCAGAAGAATTGCATCCATCATCCAGGTGGAATCTAAGCCCCCTCTTGATACAGAAGGGGAGTGGACATAACCATCCCAGGGTCCACAGGATGGAGGAACAGAATATGGATTAGAGTGGACTTACTGATAATCTACTAAGGAACTATTGTGATTAGCAATGGAAGAAATTGTAGCGTTAATGTAGAGAAAGTGGCCACGGTAGCTGCTGAGGGTAGAGAGAGGGAAGAAGAGATATGATGTGGGGGCATTTTCAGGATTTGGAGATTTCCTGGGTGGTACTGCAGGTACAGATTCTGGATATTGCATGTCCTGCCCTGGCCCACTGGATGGACTGGTGGTAGTGTAAGCCACAATGTAAACCACTATCCATGTGGTGTAGCAGTGCTCCAAAATGTATTCACCAAATGCAATGAATGTGCCACAGCGATGAAAGAGGTTGTTGCTGTGGGAGGAATGGGGTGAGGAGGATGGAGGGTATATGGGGACCTCATATTTTTAACATTAAAACAGTTAAAACATAAAAAAATAGAGGGAAAAAATAAAAAATAAAATAAAATACACTTGTATACTTAGCTGAGTACATGTCCAAGCAAACTGTTGAAGGCATGCCCCAGATTATTCTCACTAGGTATGTAAATCAAGAGGGAAGACAAATGGAAGGAAAATGGTTAAGCAAAAAAGAACTAGGGATTATGATTTGGGTAATTCTCTATCTATCTAGATGACAAAAGATGCTACAATTAAGAAAGTTGCTGTAAAGTAAGTGTGAACAAGGATAAGTTCAAAGGCTACTTGAAAACATTTGCAAATGTGAGGGAAGCAGAAGACAGAGATAGGAATATCCAGGAAATATCTGTGGAGGACCTTCTTTTCTAATGATATGAAACCCCGTGACATGCACAGAGGACCGCAGGGTTTTTCCCCCAATATCAGATTTATTAAATTGTTAATAATATTTCATTAATTTTTTGAAGATTAAAAAAAAGTCACATAATTCACTGTAGTTACAATGTAATCTCCCATGCATATATTGTGCATCATACAAATCTTAGGTATTTAATGGACATTTTCATTGACTTTAAAGAAGAATCTCTGTAGCTACCCATATAGATTTCAACTATCTTTTCGATCAAATTTTAGATTTTATTGATCCTAGCTTGCCTTTTCATATAGATATCCCTTAAGCTTACATGTAGCCCTGTTAGGAACACACATACACCACATTCCAGTTTTTTATAATGCTTTGTAGCAAATCTCTCTGAGAGAAGCAGAGAGATGCCACATAAAAATTCCCATTGAATGAACACACAACATTAAGTAAACAGTTATTCAGTGTGTGGAATTGTTTTTGGTTTATGCACATTTTTAAGAGAAAATATATAGAAAATATTTGAGGATATTGTGCAGAATTGAAAATATTCCAAAGATTCCACTTATTTTATCAAAATGTGTTTTTTTTAGAGTGCAATATTCCTCAAATAGAAAACATTTTTATCCGAACATTTCAGATTTAGGTAAAAGTTGTGTTAGAGGTCTCCAGGACTTCTGAAATTTCATGTTTTTTATCTATACTGTCTCCCCACATTATTGTTTTTTTTACTCACTTAAACCACAAGATATTTTAGAATGCTATATTATCAAGAATACTGCCAGCTGAGCTGAAAAGCTCAATAGGAGAGCAAAATTAAAGAAAGCTGCTGGAATTCCAAAATTCTACACACTGATGGAGCTATGCAGATTCAAACAGGCACTGAAAGTAAAAGAAAGGTTGATGCCTTGGTTTGCCAGGCTGCTATGAAATATGTTACAGAGGAATGACTTGAACAATGGAAATGTGTGGCTCACAATTTTGAAGTTAGAAGACTTCCCCTATTGAGAAGTCCTGAAGGCATTACTTTCCCCCCATATCTATAACAGGTTAGTGGTGACTACCAGAGGAACTTGAGGCTCCTTGGCTTCTCTCCCTGCCTTCCATTCAGGCAATGTCCTCTGCTTTCTCCTCTGGGTTCTGTTGACTTCCATCTCCTGGCTCCTGCCTCTGCTTCTCTCTCTATGACTGAATTTCTCATGCTTATAACAGAATCCTGTGTTCTGAATTAAGGCCTTCTTTCATTCAATTGGGCCACATCTTACCTAACATAGCATATTCAAGAGTTCCTATCTAACATGGGACACACTGACAGGATACTGACAATGATTAAGAATACGTGGGGGCATTTGTGGGACCTGGAGTTGCGCTGAATTATATTACAGGACAGATGCAGGACATTATAGATCCTGCCATAACCCACTGAATGTACTGAGAGAGACTGTAAACTACAATGTAAACTATAACCCATGCTCTGTGGCAGTGCTCCAATGTATTCATTAATTGCAATAAATGTACCAGACTAAGAAGTTGTTGATATATCAAAAGTGAGGTGTGTGGGGAGTGGGACATATGGGAACCTCTTATATTTTTTAAAGTAACATTTTGTGTGATGAATGTAACTTTTAAAAATAAGTTTAAAAATATATTTTAAGAAAAGAAGATGTGTATAATACACTCTACTCCAGATGAAGACTGTGGTCAGGTCCACAGGCAGAGATAGCAAAGACCTGGGCTCAAAGACCAGAGACCTGGGAGCAGAAGCCAGAGCCAGAGGTCCAGAGGGCAGAGCCATGGGCCCAAGGACAGTCCATAGGCCACAGAGAAGACCCCAGGCCATGAAACCTAACAGAACTTCAGGATTCAAAAGTGCTCGGGAGCATTGCTTCCTTGCTTCCTTCCATTCTCTCTTTTGCAATTGCAGTGTCTAACACTTTTATACTAGTTTGGAATCAGTAAACATGTTTCTCTTCTTATTGGTCCATAGGCAGAAATTAATTTTTCCCCAGGACTGATTCTGCACAGAGTGTCATACATAGCAGATTCAGATAAGTTTGATGATGACTTAGGATTTGAGCTGAAGATACATAAATGAGGTTTAGGAACTGAGTTGATGCTGTAATTTGTTTAAGATGTTTGGGCATGTTGGGATAGGAGAATTTATTTCATGTCAACAAAGAAATTTCCTTGGGGTTGATTTTTACACACTATAGACTGAATAATATACTGAAAATACTTGGTCTTAAACACAGGTACACATAGCTGCTGCCACATATAAAATATAATTGTGGTTTGTTTCATTTAATTCAAAAAGAAGAGATTATCCAAGGTTTTAAGTTTAGGGCATAAAATAAATTTCATGTAACCCTAAAAAAATAGAGGCAGGATAATTCAACAGACCTACAGGAAACTGCAATGTGAAGGCAGAACACAGAGGCATTTGGAGATGCTAGACTTGAAAGCTGGAGTGATGTAGTCTGAAAACAAGTATGTCTGGCAGCCACCATGATCTAATAGAGGTGAGGAATTTACTATCCAAGAGACCATCTAGAGGGAGTGTGGTCTCACAGACACCCTGATTTCAGCCTCGTGATACAATTTCAATCTTCTAGCTTCCAAAACTGTGAGTGAATTAAATTCTGTTACTGTAAGTCATCATGTTTCTTTTTACTTTCTTAAAGTAGCCTCTGAAAGTGAATTAAATTATTAAAAATTATAAATAATGAGGAATAAAATGCAGTTTAGAAAGACATATGAATATACTATCAATTGTAGGAAACAAGTATATTCTATGTATCAGGTTCAGCTAATAGCCTTTTATGTGTGTTATTCATTTGGCCTCACAACAACCCAACCAAATATGTACAATTATTGTACCTGTTTTATATCTGAGAAATCTTTTCCACTGAGAGATTAAGTAATTTACTTGTGACACAAGAGCAGAAAGAATCAGCGGTGTAAATAAATGAATAAATTGAAACCAGTGGGGAAATTTGCACATATTTAAAGTTAGGAATAGAAAACTGAGGAATGGATTTTAATAGGAAAAGAATGACAAAGAGATAATATTATATCTTATCAAATTTTATTTTATTATCAAAAGAAACAGTAGGAGGGAGCAAACACATTGTGCTGTGCTTATAAAATATACTCAGGAGACACTTTGGAGAAGCTCCTGCCAGAAACAAAGGTCGAGTGCATAAAGAGGGAGAGTGACAGACACTTTCTGTCTCTGTAGAATATATGAAGGTCAGAATGATATTTTTATACCAAATTTGGAGGAAAATAGCAGGGTCCAGAGGAAGGAAAGGAGAATGAGAAGGAGTCAAAATAGGAAAGTTTAAATTAAGAAGGCACAAGGAAGAGGTAGTTCACCCATCAGTGTTAAACTCTGTGTTCTGGGCTTTTATTTCCTCTTTTGGAACCTGAACATAACCATCAGAAGAACATAGAATTAGTCAGTCAGGTGGTCCATCAACCCATGGCCAGGCTGATGACCAGCTAACAAGACATGAGAAGGAAATTAAAGAATCTAGGATCTATATCATCTAATACTAAGAGGATGTGCCAGATAACTGTAAACCAAGAATAAGTCCAGGTAAATAAGTCCATCCTGCCCATGTTAACAGACTCCACAGTTAATCAAAAAATCCTCAAAAACATATTGTTTCATGCTGTTGGGTTTTGGGCATGATATATTACCTGAAAGTAGCTAATAGATAAATTATCATTGTTCAAATTGCTATCCATTCTTATACCACATTCTCCCCCCGTCCCCCGCCTTGATCTATTTTCTAGCACTTAAAATTACATAGTAGATATTTTAATTATACATATGCATGTTTTGTTTCCTTTCAACTATGATGACAGTAGTGATTTTTACAACTGACACAGTAATCATTCAATAAAAACTTAATAGCAGAAAAAGAGTATTTATGTGTGTAAGAGGGCTTAATGTATGCTGCTCAGATTTGATGAGATATTTCCTGAAACTGAATTTCACACCCCCCCCCATTTTGAAATCATTTTAGAAATAATACTAGAATGTCTGGAATTCTTCCACTTTTACACTGGACGAATAGGCTGATTAATAGTCTTCAAAAGTGTTCAGGTTACAGCAGGCTTAGTAACTATGATTTCTTTCAGTGCCTAATGGATGATTACAGAGAGAGCTGACATTTGAAAAAGTTCAGGAGGAAAACTGTTGCTTACTTCTTGAGGGATAGAGTTAAAGAATTAGAACAGTGTCATTGAAAGTATGAGAATGCCTGAAAGAGATGGGGAGAAGATAGAGGGTAGCAGAACAGGAGTCAGATTTTCACATACTCTATGAATGTATGAACATACACTGTTCTAGTTTGCTTGGGTAGTGAAATGCTTATATCCCGAAGTGGATCAGATTTACAATTGGAATTTATAACTTACTAGAGTATAATTTTGAGTCTGAGAAAAATGTCCAAATTAAGGCATCATTAAGCAAAGCTTTCTTCCCAAAGACAGGCTGCTGGTGATCCTGGATGCATCTGTCACATGGCAAGTCACATAGGAGCAACTACCGGTCTCCCCTTTCTGTTCATAGATACCTTGACTAAAGCTTCTTGCTTACTTGACTACCTGTTCCATTGTCCGAATTTCATTCTCTTCGAAAGGACTCCAGTAACAAGATGAAGACCCAACAGGGGCAAACTTTAAATAGAGTAGCCTAATCCAAAGTTCCTACAGACAATAGATTTCAGAGCAAGACTGGATAAACACACTTTTCTAGGTTTCATACAGTTTCAAACCATCACATATACATGTATTTTTTAATTATTTTCTTTTTTCACAGAAATTCAACATACAACATTTGAGACGAAGCTTTTTCACTTAACGTTTTATCTGTGAATTCAGGCAGTAGCAATTAATTTTCATTAATTACCTCTCTCAATTTCTAAATGCTACATTCTGTCTTATAGGAAGAGTTAGGATCATATTACACAAATCTATGTATGTTTTAATATTTTCCTACAACTAGTATTGTTGTAAAGAATGAAATTTTTATGTGTCATTTCATATATGGGGATATTATGATGTGGACTCAAATCCTCTGACAATTTAGATAACATTCAATTTTAGTGCATATTATACTTTATTTTATAAAAGAACCATAGAAAAAGGTAACTTTCATAGGAATATGAACATTGGTGGAAAACTTTACATCCAATCTGATAACAACATAATCCATTTAATCAGTATCATCCTCTCTAATATGAGCATTCTTTACAGAATAGGGATATTAAAGTCATTCACAAATATATTTGATGCCAATAATAATGAAAATATGTATCTAAACAAAAAAAAGGGAAGGTAGAGTAAGAAATCACAATCTCTTACATTGATCAAACAGGCTTGGATGAAAAACAGGGTCCAAGCAAGGAAAAAGTAAAGGAGGAAGATGATGTTTCCTGGTAGGTCCAGAGTTGGAGCATGATGGCCATGATGGCAGAGAAAGAAGGAGAATAAAGGAATAAAGAATTAATATGGCAAATTTCTCAGTATTAAGTAGGCATGTAAAAGAGAGAATCAATCCACCAGGGTGCAAAACTACCTGGACCTTTACCCAGAGGTTAAAAAAGAAATTATTTACACAGTGAAATGTGACCTACCCATGAAACACAGGCAGATTTCTATGCTACAATCCACTAAAATTTGCAGTGTCTCATGCAGATGGAGGAAGCAAAGTTCAAGGCTGTGAGAGGAGGAAGCAGCTGCTTTTGCAGGACTCACTGACCTACATCACCGGGGAGGAGGTTTATGTTCGAGGTTGAAGCACTGTGGGAGGAGTAGGATTCACCTTCTGACAATAATACATTCCCAGATCTTCATCTTGGACGCCGTTGATGGTGAGAGTGAAATCTGTTCCAGACCCACTGCCACTGAATCGGTCAGGGACCCCAGAGGGCCGGGTGGATGCAAGATACACGAGCAGTTTAGGAACGTGTCCTGGTTTCTGGTGGTACCAGTTTAAGTAGCTGCCAACACTCTGACTGGCCTTGCACTTGAGGGTGACGGTCTCTCCTGCAGATGCAGCCACAGAGCCTGGAGTCTGGGTCATCACAATGTCCCCACAGGCACCTGCAGTCAGAAAAGAACATTGATCATACATTGAATCATAAGTACATAAAATATGTATCTAAATGTAGCTGTTCTTATTTTTCATATATAATCAGATCTGCCTTAGACGAAACAATTCATTCACTCTGCCTGCTAGAACCATTCTCCAACTTTATGAAGATACTGCTCTTCTAACCTCTCACCTGAGACCCAGAACATCAGGAGCACGAGCAGCTGGGCCTGTGACATCATCGTGCTCAACCGTCTGCTGCACTCAGTCCCCGACTCAAGGGAAACCTCATTAATAGAGCTCTGAGCAGGAAACAAAGTCCCCGAGGAGCCTATGCAAAGCATCAGAGAGGATAAAGGCAAACGTGCCTGTGCAGTGAGTTGCAAAGACAGTAATGGAATGAGATCAAAATATCATGACCACATGAAATGCAGTGGTACATCTGCAAAAAGCTCAGAAATGAACTTAAGATGCTAATATTCAATAAATATCAATGCACCAGCCATCAACTTGAAACCATAAATTAATTTTAGTATTATTTTATATTGTATCTGTACATCTAAAATTTTATAATATAATTTTATAAATATCGTACCAGAACGTATGTGGAATATTCATATCATTTGACAGAATGAAGATATAGTACAAAAATTATATATCTATATCACTCCACTGAATTTTTAAAACTTATTTGAATTTCTTCTTGGAATTCGAAACATCACCTACATATATCCAAAGCCAGACCTCTGTAGTGACCTCGATCCAAATACTATATCTAAAAATGAGTCACCAGTCCCTTACAAGTCACCATCCGCACTGCCCTTTAGGTCATCCAGTTTCTTAAATCGCAATGGAAGTGATTAGCCTACCTAAAGTGTAAGATCTCCACCTAGTGGTAGTAGATAAAATAGCTTAATCGCCCAGGGTCTGGTAGAGCAGGTTCTTCGTTTATTCCTATCACAAAACAATGTTTTTATAGAATTATGCAAATAACAATATCATGGAAAATTTTAGGCATAGAGTATTTTTTTTTTAATTTTTTTATTTTTTATTGACTTTGTAATAATATTACATTAAAAATATATATGTGAGGTCCCATTCACCCCCACCCCCCCACCCCCCCTCTCCCCCCCCCCAACAACACTCGTTCCCATCATCATGACACATCCATTGGATTTGGTAAGTACATCTTTGGGCACCTCTGCACCTCATATACATTGGTTCACATCATGGCCCATACTCTCCTTTATTCCATCATGTAGGCCCTGTGAGGATTTACAATGTCCGGTGATTACCTCTGAAGCACCATCCAGGGCAGCTCCATGTCCCGAAGACGCCTCCACCTCTCATCTCTTCCTGCCTTTCCCCATACCCTTTGTCCATTATGTCCACTTTTCCCAATCCAATGCCACCTCTTCTATGTGGACACTGGATTGGGTGTGTCCATTGCACCTTTATGTCAAGAGGAGGCTCAGATTCCACCTGGATGCTGGATGCAATCCTCCCATTTTCAGTTGTAATCACTCTAGGCTCCATGGTGTGGTGGTTGTCCTTCTTCACCTCCATCTTAGCTGAGTGTGGTAAGTCCAATAAATCAGATTGTAGGTGCTGGAGTCTGTTGAGGCTCAGGATCTGGCTATCACATTGTCAGTCCAGAGATTCAAATCCCCTAAATATATCTTAAACCTCAACATTAACTGCACCTCCAGCACATTAGCATGAAAGTCTTATGAAGGGAGATCCCATCTGAGTCCAGATTCATCACACATAAACACCATTTCCAAAGAGGGGCCATCTGCCCTGGTAGTTAACCCCATCGGCCATGACCATAACTCCCATGGGTCTCTTTAGCCCTCAAAGGAACCAATATCTGGGGGTTGTATCTGCTTTATCTGTCTCTCTGACTCTGCTCAGTTGTGCATGAGGGCAAACCTTCTGCCAGCCTCCAGACTCTTTTTTAGAAACTCGTAGCCATATAAACTCATTTCTCCTTTCCATTTCCCCCTTACTTTAGGTCAAACAGCATTTTAAAGTCATGGTATTTTATGTAGACATGGATATTCTGCTGATCCGCATTGAACCTTCCGTATAAGGTCATTTTCCAGTTGCATCATCAGTTGGTAGTTGATAGTGGTCCCTCGTTGCCAGGGAGGCTCATCCCCGGGTGTCATGTCCCACGCTGGGGGGAAGGCATTGCATTTACATGCTGAGTTTGGCTTCGAGACTGGCCACATTTGAGTAACATGAAGGCTGACAGAAGGAAATTCCCAGGCACAAAGTTGCTCTAGGCCTTGTTATTATTTTGGGTTTATCAGCTCACAAGCATAGTCATTAGTATCAGGGGCTCACTGTTGAACCCTCACTCCCTCCCGGTCCCCACCACTGTACCTGGGAGACTGTCGCTGCTCCCCTAGGGACCACGACAGAGCACCACTGGCCAGGAACCCAGTACCCCCCCTACTGTGGTTTTTAATTGTTGCCACTATGAGTATATCCAAACATTACCATGCACCCTGGACATATGTTCTGTACAGCTCCCTGTCAGTCATATATCATCTGTCATTGGTATCCCATACCAGTATCCCTCCATTGCCATTGTTGAAACACTCTGTGATCCAGAACTCCCCGAAATTTGAAGCCCAATATAATGTCATGGTCCCTTACTAGGGAATGGCATATAGCGATGAGTTTAAAGGATAGATAAAGAACTTGGATAAAGTTAGATAAAGAACTTAGATAAAGAATGTTGACTTGAAAAAATTCCACATCCTATTTTTTTCCTTTTTTTTTTTTTTTTTTTTTTTTTTTTTTTCCCCCCCCCTAATTATTCAGCTTTTCTTCACAGGAGTCCTAGACCACAGCAATGTATATATATAATATACAGCACTCCCACACATCCAGCAGAAAACCTTTTCCCTTCCACAGTGATACTCTTACGCCCTATTCATATCATATTTACTTAAAGTGATGTACAGAGTCTGAGACATTAGCTTTCTAACCAGGTGACATCTGTGTTTACATTATGGTGCATACTTTAGGATACACAGTTCTTTACATTTTTAGTTATCCTATGTTTTACATTATGGTTTACATTATCAGTCTGTCATCTCCTATATGTTATGGTGTAATATTACATGTTTTATATCCATCCTTGTGTACTCTCAAGAAACTCCTCTCTTACCCCCCATTTACTTTGGATCCACACATTTAACGTCCATTTTCCCTTCCACCTTGGTGCCCTCAGTGATAGCCAACCTCCGTTTCCTAAGGAGCCACTTCCAGAGATAGATGGAATAGTGTTCAGGGCCTAACTTGCTCAACTGCCCCAATGCCCTGGGAGCCACCCTTTCTCTCGAGGGATACAGTTCCCTCTATTGGATGGCATTAGTCCTCCCCAGGATGTGGGTCCACCCCCACTCTCACTACTTGGGTTTCTACCCCATGGTGTCACCCACTCTGGCAGAATGAGCATTTAGACATTCCCCAGGAGCCCGTCCTGCATCAGACCCTCCCCTCCGAGCATTCTAAACAGGTAACCCTCTTTATTATATTTTGATATGATTTTCTCGGCATTTTACTCTCCACCAACACCTGACCCTCTCCTGGTTCGTATGCTACCCCTCCCTCCCCCCACTTTTGGGCAACGTTACCCACCCGTCCCTCCCCAGCCACCCTCAAACCCGCAAAGCCCCAAGCAAAGGCAACCCCTTGCCCCCCTTTTATCTCTTCTTTGTGTTCATACTTACCACCATCTCGTCTTAAATTCCACCCCTGCAGACATCGGCTCATATCCTTCCTCCACCCTCCGATTTCCTGCAAGCCTATCGTTCAGTCTCTTGCTATCTAGGGCAGCTTGTTTATTTCATATCATTGAGGTCATGTAGTATTTGTCCTTCAATGTCTGGGTTGCTTCACTCAACATAAGGTTCTCAAGATTCATCCATGTTATCACATGTGTTTGTAGTGTGTTTGTTCTTACAGCCGAGTAGTATTCCATTGTGTGTATATACCACATTTTATTGATCCACTCGTCTGTTGATGGGCATTTGGGTTGATTCCAACTTTTGGCAATAGTGAACAATGCTGCTATGAACATTGGTGTACATATATTGGTTTGTGTTCTTGTTTTCAGTTCTGCTGGGTATATTCCCAGCAGTGGTATTGCTGGGTCATATGGCAAATCTATGGCTAGTTTTTTGAGAAACCGCCATACTGTTCTCCAGAATGGTTGGATCCTTCAGGCATAGAGTATTAATCTAAAAAATCCCTGACCTCATAAAGCTTTAATCCTACTGGGAGGGACAGACAATAAACAACTAACATTTCTGCAGCCACTATGCTGCTTCTCTTATTTCCTTCCTCTGTATCAATAGGGTGAACAGGTGAGGAAATGTGCATCCAGGTCCATTTGATTACAGAATCCTCTCCATGAGCAGAATCAGGAGGGAAAAATAACCAGGGCACTGTAAAAACTTTTTTAAAAATTTCTCTCATGAGTATAACTTTTCCTCCAAAGAAACCTCCCAAATACCTCCAAGGGGTAAATTGAATACAAATATTTTATTGCTAAGAGATTTCAAAGTGAGTTGGGAGGTCATTTCAGAGGTTACGTTTGCGCACGTCTGAGAAGAATCGCACTGATTGTCACAATACAATGAACAATGACTCAAGCAGGGGTGCTCCTGAGGGCTCTAGAATCATCTGGACGCTTTAGGTATGGCACACACACCCAGGAAATCAAAACCCTATTGGTTGTCTTTACTTTGGAATATATGTTAGTCTATATCTCCAATATAATAGAGTTAGATGCATTTATAATTTACTCTCATATTGTTCTCCTGCCCCTCTTATTTGCACCTATAATTAGCACTTTATCCATTAAATATGTGTCAAGACTTAAGTATTTCAGCTCGTCATAAGGCAGTTGAGCCTGTGAATCTCACCAAAGTGCAGCCAACACTAACTCTCCACTCTATCAGGCTCACTCAAGACAATTAACAAAATGATGAGGATGCACAATGCCCATCCAAGAAAAAATCAGAATATCTACAACTGCCAGCAAGACAGTTCCATCCGTCTCCCCCATGGGATTTAAGCCCCAAAACATTGGAAGAAGAAGAGGAATCACCACCCAAAAATCCTCAAAATGGAGGAATGAACAAATGGAAGGGGGAATGAACTTATGGACTAAAGTAGACTTATTATTCTCGTAACGTAAAAACTTGAAACATTGGTATTAAATAGTGCTCATGAAGGGTTCTAGGGTGGGGAGAGGGAAGAACAGGTGTAACATGGGGTATTTTGGAGCACTGGAATTGCTCTGCATGATATTGCAATGACAGATTCAGGCCATTATACATTTAATCAAAGTTTTGAAATTATGAACTGCAATAAGTAAACCATAATATAAACTATAGGCCATTGTTAGCAGCAAGGCTTCAATGTTTGCTAATCAATTGTAAACAAATACTACATTAATTAAAGATGTTATTAATAGTGAAAATGTTAGATGGGAAGGAGGTAGAGTATGTGGAAATCCACTTTATATTTTGTAAGTCTGAAAATGTATTTATTATTTACATTTTTAAATGCACATCTCTTTAATTGAAGTAAAACTTTTTTAAAAAGTATAAAATATAAGATATTTATAATGAGTTTTTACAAAGGCACACATAACACAAGCCCCAAATTAAGAAATAAAACATTTAAAAGGATTCCAGCACCCCCTTAGCTTCTCTCCCAAGAATAACCACTATCTTGACTTCTAACACTACAGGTTAGTCTTACCTAATTTTTTACAATTAGGAATGTAAGCACATATGTATGATTTTGTGCCTGGCTTCTCTTGCTCAGCGTGATGTTATTCATCCATGTCTTTGCAGATCACAAGTGTATTAACCATAAAATGTTTTTATCAATCTGTCTTATACAATTAATTTTCAACTAATTTTATTGATGATATTAATAAAGCCTACAATCCATCCAACATGTAAAATCAATGATATTTCACTTAGTCACCTATTAGTTGTTGTACTTAATCACTTAGTTGTTCATTTATTACTTCAATCACTATTAGAGCATATTCATTATTCCAATAACAATAATAATAATAATAAATAAACAAGAATATTCCTCACCTTTAAAGCACTCTGTGCTTCCCTGCTTCTATTTCCAACTATATGTGCAGATCAATTTATTTATTTTTGGGCAGTTTGATTGAGATATATCCACATACCACATGATCTAACTAAAGTGTTTAATCAATGACTTTTAATATAATCACAATGGTCATTATCACAAAAAAATTTTAGAACAATTTCATTACTCCAAAAAGACAAATTTCACACCCTTAGCAGTCAGCTCTCATCCCCCTGTCTTCCCCAGGCTTAAATAATCACTAATCTATTTTCATCTTTATAAATGGATTTATATTTACATTTTATATGAACTGGGTCATACAATATATAGAATGTGATGTTGGTTTCTTGTCATAAGCATAATTTTTGTCTGATATTAAGATCTTGTATTAACATACATAGCTTCAGATTCAGAGAAAAATGATCTTTTATATGCAATTTTACCCTTGTTCATATTTCACATTTGGTTTTACTATGCTATACATTCCCATGTTACATTTTTTAGCTTTCATTTTAGTAATATTCACCATCTTAAAATTTCCATGGAAACCATTCTCATACTTCTAGTTACAAATACTATTTGCTTTGTAATTTTCTATTCATTTCCAAGATTAACACACTTTTCTATTCATTTCCCAGGATTAACACACATCTTTTCTATCAATCCTGCCCAAATTAACCCTCAGTTTTCCATTCTCTGACCTTACTCTATTTGCTGTTGACACATATTCAAGTTATTATCTGCATGACATTACACAATGTATTTAGTTCTTAGAAGAACAATCATAAAATATTTGTCCTTTTGTGTCTGACTTGCTTCACTCAACACATTTTCTA
This sequence comes from Dasypus novemcinctus, assembly GCF_030445035.2. Taxonomy (NCBI): domain Eukaryota; kingdom Metazoa; phylum Chordata; class Mammalia; order Cingulata; family Dasypodidae; genus Dasypus; species Dasypus novemcinctus. The sequence goes on along the minus strand of NC_080689.1, from coordinate 91,062,183 downwards.
TAAAAATTTAGAAAAAAATAAATAAAAAAGACAGACTACTAAAAATGTTTGTGAGGATGTGTCATGATAGGAACACGGATTCAATGTTGGTGTAGACATGAATGGTACGGCCACTTTGGAGGACTCTCTAACCGTTCCTAAAACGGTTGAATACTGATTTCTCATGGGACCCAACAGTACCACTACTGGGTATATACCCAGAAGAACTGAGTGCCATAACACAACACACATCTCCACACCAATCTTCTTAGTGGCATTATTCACAATTGTCAAAAGATGGTAACAACCTATGTGTCTATCAAGTTATGGATGGATCAAAAATCTGTGTTGAATACACCCTATATTTTCATGTAACTTTTCTGTAATCTAAACCTTCTTTAAAATAATTTTAAGTGGGCGGGGCAAGGTGGTGGCTGAGTGAACATATCTGATAATCTCTCCTGCAAAGAAGCGGCTGGGCAGCGTTGGAGTTTCTTCGGGACCAGGCTGTTTCAGGATTTTGCAGGGTGGGAGGTGTCTGGACATCGATTTGGTGGGAAGGTAACAGAGAAAATTCATCTATAAGATATAATTGAGACTCTATTACATGGAGGTGGGAGCTGCGTGCAGGACGCTCCCTCCTGGGGTGGGTGGACCGGGGCACTTGTGCTGCGGTGGCGATTTCTGGAGGCTCTGCGGTACTGGGGAATTCATAAGCCCTGAGCAGGCTATTGGGTGTTAACAGGACAGGAGGCCTTTGCAGACCGATTTGGGGAGACAAATGGGAATTTTATGGTGAAGCGGGGAATTTTTGATTGCGGACACAAATAATAGTGCTTCCGCCTAGAGCCCTGCCTCCCCCCCCAAGCCCAGCAGCCGATCTGCAGAAGACTTAAATTGCTAGCAATAAAGACAGGTCACCAGGAGGCTGTCTCAGGATCTGGCAGGGTGGGAGACATCTGGAAGCCAATTAGGGGAATATTTTGCAAAGCATGGGAATTTCAGTTTTAGACTCTGTTATTGGCATTTCCAGTTGGAGGCCCACCCCCGGGCCTGGCTACTGATCTGAGTCATTAAATTGGCTGCAGTGTAGAGGCGCCCCCAGGTGGCTGTTCTGGGGGCTTAGAGGGTGGGAGGTGTTCTGAAGTTGAATTGGTGATACATCCACAGAACAGACCCCAATGAGTGAGTGAATTGTGGGGTTCAGACACATAGGATAGAGTTTGCGGATGTGACCTCACCCATAGGGCTGGCACCCAGCTGCGGGGATCCCTGAAGGCTGTGTTGCACTGTGGTGCTCCCAGGCTCCCTGTTAACTGGATTTGAGATTGGCAGGTCTGAGTCCCCTAAACCCTGGTGGCCCACACGTCAGAGACTCACACCTCTTGAGTCTTCAATATCTCAGACTTTCCATCCCTGAATCCATCATGCCCTGAGGTCCATCTGAGGGCCTTGAATATCCTAGCCCTCAACATATTTGTTTTTTTCTTTTTTGTTTTGTTTTGTTCTGTTTTTATTTTTATTTTATTTTATTTTTTATTTTTTTAATGTCCTGATTGCTACCATTCAATTATCTCCTAGTGTTTTCTCCCAGCGTATCCCCAAAAGTCTTTTCTTTTTTTCATTAATTTGGGTTTTTTTGTTGTTGTTGCTGTTGTGGTTGTTCTATATCTTTTTTTTCTTTTCCCTACTTGTTCCCCTCCCTTTACCCACCCCCTTTTTCTTTCTTCCTTTCTTCTCTTTTTTTTTTCTTCTCTCTTTTGTCCCTCATTTTCTTCTTATTTTATTTTATCTTAATTATACAATAGGTGCTACAGGGAACACACCTCACATTTGCTGGGTTTCCTCATCCTCTGCTGCCTCATTTCTATGTGAATTGATTTTGGCTACCTACACTATCCCCTTTCCCCTACATCTTGATATCCGCCATCATCTACTGTCTCTCCTGTATTCCACCTCCCTTTCTTTGATCCCCAAAGTGTCTAACTCTTAATTTCTAATACCTTTGTTTTGTTTTCTGTCTTTTATCCACTCTTGAAACTATTGCCTTTCTTTTCTCTTTCCCTGTCTCATGAAAACACTACCTTTTTAATTCATACCATATTCCTCCCATATTCAGTCAACTACCTCATTATAGGTACTCTACCTACTGCTATAACTCTACACAACTTACATGAATCTAATATCCATCCTCCCAGATCTCATTTCATTGCTCTGTTAACATTTATCACCAATACTACTTTACACTTTTTCCTTGCTTACACAATTGCCTTTCCCTGCCCTAACACTTTCATTTAAAGTGAACTCAACCAGCAACAAGAAATTAGAATAAGAAGAACAAAGTGACAAAGAGAAGATATAACACTTATGCAAAAACAACAGCTAATTAATCCCCAAGACTAGACAAAGAAGCTAAGGAACTGATTAAACCTGTCAAGATAAAATGATGACCAGACAGCAACAGAAATCTACAAACCAAACCAGTAATCACGAAAACATGGCTGAATCCAATGAACAAACTAAAAACCAGGAAGGGGAGCAGAACTTCCCACAAGTAATTAAAGATCTAAGAACATTTATCACCAACAAATTTAATGAAGTAAAGGAAGAGGTTAACAACATGAAGACAGCACTTGGAGGGGAAATTGCAGACATATGCAAAAAGATAACATATATGATGGGAATGAACACAACAGTTCAAGAAAATAAAAATACACTCACAGCAAATATCAGCAGACTAGAAGAGGCAGAGCAGAGAATTAGTGATGTGGAAGACAGTACATCGGAAATCAAACAGATAGTAGAATTGGTCGATAAAAAGATAGAAAAAATGCAGATAGGACTTAGGGACCTGAATGACAATGCAAAAAGCTCAAACGTACATATTATAGGCATTCCAGAAGGAGAAGAGAAGGGAAAGGGGTCAGAAGGAGTGTTGCAGGAAATAATGGCTGAAAATTTCCCAAATCTACTGAAAGAGACAGATGTACATATCCATGAAGCACAGCGCACCCCAATCATCATAAACCCCAACAGGCCCACCCCAAGACATATACTTGTCAAATTATCCAACGCTCAAGTCAAAGAGAAAATTCTAAAAGCAGCAAGAGAAAAGAAAACCATCACATACAAGGGAAGCTCCATAAGATTAAGTGCTGATTTCTCATCTGAAACCAGGGAGGCAAGAAGGCAGTGGTATGATATAGTCAAGGTACTAAAAGAAAAAACTTTCCAACCAAGAATACTCTATCCAGCTAAACTAGCATTTAAAATGATGGAGAGTTCAAAGTATTCACAGATAAACAGAAACTGAAAGAGTATGCCAACAAGAAACTTCCTCTTCAAGAAATTCTAAAGGGAGTTCTGCAGGAAGAAAGGAAAAAACAGGACAGGCAGAGTTGGAGATGTAAGAGCAACAAAAAAGACAAAATAGAAGGGAAAAAAAACAAACAAAATATGACAAACACAAGTCCAATCAAAATATGGCTAACACAAATAATTCCTTGGAAGTAATAACACTGAATGTCAATGGATTAAAGTCACCTATCAAAGGATTCAGACTGGGACATTGGATAAGGAATTATGACCCATATATATGCTGTCTACAAGAGACACATCTTAGACCCAGAGACTTATGGAGGTTGAAAGTGAATGGCTGGAAAAAAATCATACAAGCAAAAAATAACCAAAAAACGGCAGGAGTAGCTATATTAATATCAGACAAAATAGACTTTAAATGCAAAACAGTTGTGAGAGACAAAGAAGGATACTACATATTAGTGAAAGGGACAATCTGTCAAGAAGATCGAACAATCATAAACATTTATGCTCCTAACAAGGGCCCCTCTAAATACGTGAGGCAAACACTGGAAAAACTAAGTGAGAGAATAGATGCATCTACAATTATAGTGGGGATTTTAATACACCACTATCAACTCTGGACAGAGCATCTCAAAATAGAATCACTAAAGAAATGAAATATTTGAACAGTATATTAGAGGAGCTGGATCTAATAGACATATACAGATCATTACACCCAAACACAGCAGGATATACATTTTTCTCAAGTGCATATGGATCATTCTCCAAGATAGACCATATGCTAGGACACAAAGAAAGGCTTAATGAATTCAGAAAGATTGAAATCATACAAAATAATATCTCTGACCACAGTGGAGTGAAGCTGGAAATTTGCAAGGGCCAGAGGCCCAGATTTCACACTAAGATATGGAAATTAAACAGCACACTCTTAGAAAAACAGTGGGTCAAAGAGAAAATCTCAAAAGAAATCAATGACTACCTTGAAACAAATGATAATGGTAACACAACATACCAAAATTTATGGGATGCAGCAAAAGCTGTACTGAAAGGGAAATTTATAGACATAAATTCATATATCAAAAAAGAAGAAAGAGCAAAAATTGAAGAATAACTGCACATTTGGAGGAATTAGAAAAAAAAACAACAAAGCAATCCAACAGGAAGAAGATGGAAGGAAATAACAAATATAAGAGCAGAACAAAATGAAATAGAAAATAAGAAAGCACTTGAAAAGGTAAACAAGACCAAGAGCTGGTTTTTTAGGAAGATCAACAAAATTGACAATCCTTTAGCGATACTAACAAAGAAAAAAAGAGAGAAGATGCAAATACACAAAATAAGAAATGAGAAAGGCGATATAACCACTGACACCACAGAAATAAAGACTATCATAAGAGGATACTTTGAAAAACTATATTCCAACAAAAATGACAATTCAGAGGAAATGGACAAAATCTTAGAAACACATAAGCAGGCCATATTGACGAAAGAAGAAACTGATGATCTCAACAAACCAATCACAAGTAAAGAGATAGAATCAGTCATTAAAAACCTCCCAACTAAGAAGAGCCCAGGGCGAGATGGCTTCACAGTTGAATTCTACAAAACATTCCGGAAAGAACTAACACCAATTCTGCTGAAACTATTCCAAAAAATCGAAACAGAAGGAAAATTGCCTAACTCCTTCTATGATGCCAGCACTACCCTAGTACCAAAGACAAACAAAGATACCACAAGAAAGGAAAATTACAGACCAATTTCTCTAAGAAACAAGACGCAAAAATACTTAGCAAAATACTTGCTAATCGTATTCAACAACACATTAAACAAATTATACACCACGACCAAGTGGGATTCATTCCAGGTATGCAAGGATGGTTCAACATAAGAAAATCAATCAATGTAATGCACCACATAAACAGATTGAAGGGGAAAAAAACACATGATTATATCTATAGATGCAGAAAAAGCATTTGACAAAATACAACACCCTTTCTTCATAAAAACACTTCAAAAGATCAGAATACAAGGAAATTTTTTGAACATGATAAAGAGGATATGTGAAAAACCTACAGCCAGCATTGTTTACAATGGAGAAATCCTAAAATCCTTCCCTCTAAAGTCAGGAACAAGACAAGGATGACCACTGCCTCCCCTTCTATTTAACATTGTCTTAGCAGTACTTGCTTGAGCACTGAGGCAAGAACCAGATATAAAAGGCATTCAAATTGGAAAGGAAGAATTCAAAATTTCATTATTTGCAGATGACATGATCCTATACATAGAAAACCCTGAGAGATCTACAACAAAGCTTCTAGAACTCATAAATGAGTTTAGTAAAGTCGCAGGTTATAAGATCAATGCGCAAAAATCGGTAGCATTTCTGTACACCAATAATGAGCAAGATCAGGAGGAAATAAAAAAACAAATACCATTCACAATAGTAAATAAAAAAATCAAATATCTAGGAATAAATTTAACTAAAGATGTAAAAAACTTATACACTGAGAACTATACAAGACTGTTCAAGGAAATCAAAGAAGACCGAAATAAATGGAAGAACATTCCCTGTTCATGGATAGGAAGACTATTATTAAGATGTCTATCCTACCAAACCTGATCTACACATTCAATGCAATCCCAATAAAAATCAACACTGCCTTCTTTAAGGAACTAGACACACTCTCTATGAAATTTATTTGGTAAGGAAAGAGGTCCTGAATAGCTAAAGACATATTGAAAAAGAAAAACAAAATTGGAGGAATTACACTACCTGACTTCAAAACATACTACAAAGCTACAGTAGTGAAAACAGCATGGTACTGGCATAAGGAGAGACACACAGACCAATGGAATTGAACTGAAAGTTCTGATATAGAACCTCATATATATAGCCCTATAATATTCAATAAAGCCACCAAACCCTCTCAACTGGGAGAGAGTGGCCTATTCAGCAAATGCTGCCTGGAGAACTGGATATCCATTTGTAGAAGAATGAAAGAGGATTACCATCTCACACCTTATACAAAGATCAACTCAAGGTGGATCAAAGACCTAAATATAAGAGCCAAGACCATAAAGACCTTGGAAAGCAGTGTAGGGAAATATCTATAGGAACTTGTAATAGGAAATGGCTTCATGAATATCACACCAAAAGCACAAGCAGCAAAAGAATAAATAGATAAATGGGACTTCCTCAAAATTAAAGCCTTCTGCACCTCAAAGGAGTTTGTCAAGAAAGTAAAAAGGGAACCCACACAAAGGGGAGAAAATAATTGGCAACCATATATCTGATATGAGATTTATAACTTGCAAATATAAAGAACTCCTATATCTTGAAAATAAAAAGATAAACGACACATTTAAAAAATGGGAAAAAGATTTAAACAGACATTTCTCCAAAGAAGAAATACAAATGTCTAAAAAGCACATGAAAAAAATGCTCTAAATCTCTAGCTATCAGGGAAATACAAATCAAAACTACAATGAGATACCATCTTACTCCCATAAGATTGGCAGCTATGAAAAAAACAGAAGAATACAAATGCTGGAGAGGATTGGAAGAAATGGGAACACTCATCCACTGCTGGTGGGAATGCAGAAGGATCCAACCATTCTTGAGGACACTTTGGCCGTTTCTCAAAAAACTAACCACAGATTTGCCGTATGACTCAGCAATACCACTGCTGGTTATATGCCCAGCAGAACTGAAAAAAGGACACAAATCGATATATGCACACCAATGTTCATAGCAGCATTATTCACTATCGCCAAAAGTTGGAATCCACCCAAATGTCCATCAACAGTTGAGTGGATCAATAAAATGTAGTATATACATACAATGGAATACTACTCAGCTTTAAGAACAAATACACTAAAAAAGCACGTGATAACATGGATGAATCTTGAGAACCTTATGTTGAGTGAAGCAACCCAGGCATTGAAGGACAAATACTACATGACCTCAATGATATGAAATAAGCAAGCTGCCTCAGAGAACTAGAGACTGGAAGATAGGCTTACAGGAAATCGGGGGGTGGAGGAAGGATGTGGGCTGACGTCTGCAGGGGTGGAATCTATGATGAGCTGGTGGTAAGTATGAGCACAAAGAAGAGATAAAATGGGGGCAAGGGGTTGCCTTTGGCTGGGGCTTCGTGGGTTTGAGGGGTCTGGGGATGGGTGGATGGGTGATATTGCCCAAAAAATTGGGGGGAGGGAGGGGCAACATACAAACATAGGAGAGTGTCAGGCATTGGGTGAGAGTAAAATGCTACAAAAACCATATCAAAATATAATTAGGAGGGTTAATTGTTTAGTATGCATGGAGGGGATGGTCTGACGCAGGACAGACTCCTGGGGAATGTCTGAATGCTCATTTTGCCAGGGTGTGTTGTACCATTGTGTAGAGACCCATGTAGTGAGAATAGGGGTGGACCCTCATCTTAGGGAGGACTAATGCCATCAAATAGAGGGAACTGTATCTCTCGAGAGAAAGGGTGGCTCCCAGGGCATTAGAGCATTTGAGCAAGTCAGGCCCTGAACACTGTTGCAAGTGTCTCTGGATGTGGCTCTTCAGGAAATGGAGATTGGCTGTCACTGTGGGCCCCAAGGGGAGGGGAAAATGGATGTTGAACGATGTAACCAAGGTAAATGTGGAGGCAAGAGAGGAGTTTCATGAAAGTACACAAGGATAGATATAATATATGTAATATTACACCAAAAACTTATAGGGGATGACAGACTAATAATGTAAACCATAATGTAAAACATAGGACAACTGAAAAATTTAGAAAACTGTATAGCCTAAAGTATGGACCACAATGTAAGCACAGATGTCACCTTGTTTGAAAGCTATTGTTTCGGAGTCTGTACATCAGTATCAGTAAATATGATATGAATAAGTGAAAAGATTATTGATATGAAAGGGAAAAGGTTTTATGGTGGATGTGTGGGAGTACGGTATATTGTATATATGAATTACTGTGATCTAGGGCTCTTGTGAAGAGAAGCTCAATAATTAGGAAAAAAGAAAAGAAAAAGATAGGATGTAGAATTTTTCCAAATCAATATGTATTCTATATTTAACCTTTAAACTCATCGCTATATGCCATTTTACTAGTAAGGGAAACTGACATTATATTGGGCTTCACTTTTCAGAAAGTTTTGGATCACAGAGTGGTTCAACAATAGCAGCAGAGGAATACTGGTATGGGATGTTATTGACAGGCTATATATGCTTGAGAGGGGGTTATACAGGGCATGTGTCCTGGGTACATGGAAATGTTTGGATATACTCATAGTGGAAACAATTAAAAACAACAGGTGGGGGGATACTGGGTTCCTGGCCAGGCGTGGCTCTGTCATGGTCCCTAGGGGAGCATCAGCAGTCCCCCAGGTGCAACGGTAAGGGCCAGGAAGGAATGATGGTCCAACAGTGAGCCCCTGATTCTACTGCCTATGCTTGTGAGCCTATACGCCTGAAATATGAACAAGGCCTAGAGCAGCACTGTGCCTAGGAGTTCCCTCCTGACAGCCTCCATGTTACTCAAATGTGGCCAGTCTCAAAGCCAAACTCAGCATGTAAATGCAATGCCTTCCCCCCACCATGGGACATGACACCCGGGGATGAACCTCTCTGGCAAGGAGGGATCACTACCAAGTACCAGCAGATGATGCAACTAGAAAATGACCTTGAATTAAAGGTTCAATGTGGACCAGCAGAATATCCCTGTCTACATATAATAACAGGAGTTAAAAATGCTGTTTGACCTAAAGTAAGGGAGAAATGGAAAGGACAAATGAGTTTATATGGCTATGAGTCTCTAAAAAAGAGTCTGGAGGTTGTCAGAAGGATTGCCCTTATGCACATCTGAGCAGAGTCTCAGAGACAGATAAAGTAGATACAACCCCAGGTATTTTTCCTTTTGAGGGCTAAAGAGACCCACAGGTTCTATGGTCATGGCAGATGAGGCTCACTTCCATGTCAGTTGGCCCTTCTTTGGAGCTGCTGTTTCTGCGTGATGGAACTGGACTCAGATGTGATCCCTTTTCAGAAGCCTTCCATGCTACTTTACTGGAATTGTAGTTGGTGCTGGGGTTTAAGATATATCTAGGGGATTTGAATCTCTGGACTGACAATATGATAGCCTGGCCCTGACCTCAACAGACTTCAGCTACTACACTCTGATTTATTGGACTTACTCCACTCAGCTATCATGGAGTTAAAGAATGTCAACCACCACACCATGGAGGCTAGCGTGCCTACAACTGAAAGCAGAAGGATTGCATCCAATATCCATGTGGAATCTAAACGCCCTCTTGACATAGATGTGGAATGGACACAAGCAAGCCAAGGTCCACAGGAAGGAGGAATACAGTAAGGATCAGACTGGACTTAATGATATTCTATTCATGAACTATTGTGGTTAATAATCGAGAAAATGTGGCAATGATGTGGAAAAAGTGGCCATGGTTGCTGCTGGGTGCGGGGAAGGGGAGGAAGAGAAGAGATGTGGAGGCATTCTCGGGACTTGGAGTTGTCCTGGGTGGTGCCCCAGGGACAATTGCCGGATGTTGTATGTCCTCCCATGGCCCACCGGATGGAACGTGGGAAAGTGTGGGCTATGGTGTGGAACATAGGAAACGGGGTGCAGTGATGCCCGGAGATGTACTCACCAGACGCAATGGATGTGACATGATGATGGGGGAGAGTGTTATTGGCGGGGGGGAGTGGTGGGGTGGGGGCGGTGGGGTGAATGGGGACCTCATATTTTTTAATGTAATATCTTTTAAAAAAATGAATAAATTGAGTAGAATTTGGAAAAAAAATAAAACTACTCTGTATTACTAAGAAATATCAAAAAATAATAAAAAAATAATTTTAAAATAATTTGTGAATTAAGAACTGTCCATAGAATAATGACCTTGAATGTTAATGGATTAAGCTCCCAAAACAAAAGACAGAGTGGAGGAATGGATAAGAAAATATAAACTATTTATATGCTGTCTATAGAAGACTCACCCTAGGTTAAAGGATATAAATAGACTAAAATGAAAATCTGGAAAAAATGATATTCCATGCATGCAGTAACCACAAGATAAAAAAAAAAGTTGCAGAAGTCATACTTAATTCAATGAAATAAACTAAAGGCAAAGCTGTTATGAGTCACAAGGAAGGTCATTTTATATTAATAATAATAAAAGTGGCAATTCACCAAAAGGAAATACTTATATATGTGTAGGTCATAAATTATATGACAAAACTGAAGGGAGAAATAGATGTCTCTACAATAATTATTAGACATTTTAATATACCACTCTCATTATTGGATAGATCATCTTGGCAGATAATAAAGAAAGAAAGAGCAAGCTTGAGACATGTGACAAATGAAATAAACATAAATGACATATACAGAATATTGAACCCTCAAACAAGAGGATAAACATTCTTCTCAAGTGCTCATAAGTCTCTCCGCAGGGTTGACCATACGTTGGCTTATAAAGCTGTTCTTAATAAATTTTAAAAGATTGAAATTATGCAAAACACTTTCTCAGATCATAATGCAATAAAGTTGAAAACCAACAACAGACATAAGAGGAGAAAATTCACAAAAATCTGGAGATTAAACAACATAGTATTTAACAATCAGTTGGTCAAAGAAGAAATTGCAAGAGAAATCAATGAATGTCTAGAGAAAAAATAAATGAGGGCTCAGAATATCAGAATATACAGGATGCAGTGAAATCAGTGCTGAGAGGGAAATTTACATACTTCAATGCTTGCATTCAAAAGTAACAAAGAGAGGGGATGGTGGGAAGATTGCATCAGATTAGGCAGACAGGGCTCAGCTCCCTCACAATACAATGGAGAAAGAGCCCAAAGTTGCCCAAGGGTCTGATTTGGGTATCAGCAGACCAGGATGGTGGTTCACAGCTCCCAGAAGGATTAGGGACAGAGAGGTGTAGAGCATGAAACAAAAACTGTGAGATACTAAACCCCAGACCACCAGGAGGGACTATCCTTCCAACCCCCAAGATATTAATCTATGGTAAAAAGCATGTCTCATTGCAGATGACTGAGAAGTGATCAGATGCCTTCCTCCTCCCTGCCAGCTGCTGGAAAGCAAAGGAGAGGAAGAATCAGAGGTCTTTTCCTCAAGGTATTTTGCCAGTGGAGCCCTCTCTGTCTGAATCTCAGCTATAGACAGACCAAAAAAAAAAAAAAAAGGAAAATGGAGAGAGATACATCAACATGGAAAAGTGTGCCAAAGCCCCATTTGGTCTCTCTGTTCTTTAAGTTCTTGGAGAAAATCTGTGCCCCATTAGGGACTCCTTATCACTATTCTGATAACTTAAGCTGGGCAATTTTAAGGACTTAGGATAAGTTGAACCAAATATCATAGAAAAGCTGTGAAAAAATAAGAACAATAGAAAAGAGAATAAAGTGACCATCAGAGTAAATTCGTCAACATATTCAGATATCTAGATATCAACAAAACATTATAAGCCATAATAGGAAACAAGGTGAGATGGCCCAGGGAAAGAAAAAAGCCAAATATCCTGCAGAGATACAGAATTTAAGAAAATTAAACAATGATAATCAAACAACTCTCCTAAATAGATTTAAAGAATTGAAAGAAAATATCTTTAGAAAGATCAAGGATATTAAGAAGACAATAGGAGAGCATAGAGGAAAATTCAAAACCCTACAAAGAAAAGTAACAGAACTTATGGGAAGGAAAGACATGGATGAAATTAAAAATACATTAAAGGAAACTAAGAATAGAATTGAATTACTAGAAGATTCTGTTAGTGATTCTTAAGACAGAACATCTGAACTAGAAAAGGCAGGAGAACAGGAAGAGAAGAGAATGGAAAAAATGGAACAGTCTCAGGGAATTGAATGACAGTGCAAAAGGTGAAAAAAAATATGCATTAATAGTGTCCCAGAAGGAGCAGAAAATGGAAAGGGGGCAAAAAAAATATTTGCAAAATAATGGCTATAAACTTCCCTACCTTCATGAAATTCATAAATCCAAGAGGAAAACACACTCCAAACACGATAAGTGTATATAGACCTACCCAAGACATACTATTCGAAATGACAAATATCAGAGATAAAGAGAAGATTCTGAAAGCAAAGAGAGAAAAGCAAATCATCACATACAAGGGAAACTCATTAAGATTAACTTCTGACCTCTCATAAGACCATGGAGGAAAGAATAAAAGGGTACTGAAAGAGAAAAACTGCCAGCTAAGAATTCTACATCTGGCAAAGCTGTTCTTTAAAAAATAAAGGGGAGTTCAAAATCTTCACAGAAAAACAAAAACTGATAGAATATGTTACCAAAATACCAGAATTACAAGAGCTCCTAAAGGGAGTATTGAAGTCTGAAAGGGAAAACAAGGATGAGACTTAGAGAAGAGTGTAGTAATGAAGATTATTTGAGAAGGTAAATTAATGGGTAAAAAGACAGACAATAATGTGATATGACAACAGAAGCCCAAAGGTCAAAAAGGATGAAGTAAGTAAGGATTTTACAGTGATAACATTGACTGTTACTAGCTTGAACTAGCAATCAAAAGACAGATTATAGAATGGATTAAAAAATATCAGCCATCTATATGTTGTCTAAATGAGACTCATTTAGATTGAAGGTCACAACCAAGTAAAAAGTGAAAGAATGGAGAAAGATAGTCCATGCAAAATATAACCAAAAGTGAGCTAGACTAGAGATATTAAAATCAGTCAAAATAGTTCTCAATGCAAAACTGTTAGTAGGGATGAAGGGTGACATTATATATTAATAAGAGGGGCAATTCATCAAAAAGAATTAAATATACTAAATAATTATGCACCTAACATTAGTGCTCCAAGATACGTGAGGCACATGCTGGCAAAATTGAAGGGAGAAATATATGTCCCTACAATAACAGTTGGAGACTACAATAAACCACTTTCAGTATTGGATAGAACATCTGGACAGAGGATAAAAAGAGTTTCAATAATATGATGAAAGAACTAGATGTAACAGACCTAACAGACCTCTAGAGAGCATTACACCCCAAAACAGCAGGTTACACATTTATGTAAAGTGTTCATGGAAACTTTTCCAAGATAGACCATATGTTGGGTCACAAGACAAGTCTCAGTAAATTTTAAATGACTGAAATTTTACAAAACACTTTCTCTGATCATAACAGTATGAAGCTAGAAATCAATACTGAATGGAAAAATGGAAAATTTATAAATATGTGGAGATTAAAAACAACACATTCATTTAAAAAAGCCAGTGCAATTAGAAGAAATTGGAAGGTAATCCAGCTAATATCTTGAGATGAATGAAAATGAGATATCGCCATGTCAAAACCTATGGAACTTTGCAAAGGCAGTGCTGAAAGAAAAATGTTTATCACTTAATGCTTACATTTCAAAAGAAGAAAGAGCTAAGACTGAAAACTCAATTGGGCACCTGGAGGAACTAGGAAAATAACAGCAAACTAATCCCAGACCAAACCAAAACACAGAAATAGTAAGGATCAGAGCAGAAATAAGTGAAATGGAGAACAAAAAAAAAAAAAAAAAAAACAGTTGAGAGAATCAACAAAACCAAACGTTTGTTCTTTGAGCATATCAACAAAATCAGCAAACCCTTAGCTAGAATGACCAAGAAAAAAAAGAGAGAAGACACATAAATAAAATCAGAAATGAGAGAGGGGCTATTACCACTTACCCTGCAGAAATAAGAGACATCCTAAGACAATACTATGAACAACTGTATGTCAAAAAACCAGTAATATAGATGAGATGGACAAATTCCTGTAAAGACATGAACCTCCTCTACAGACCCTAGAAGGAATAGAAGACCTCAATAAACCAAAGACAAGTGAAGAGATTGAAAATCATCAAAAATCTCCCAAAGATAAAAAGTCCAGGATCCGATAGCTTCAAAAGTGAATTCTAGCAATTATTCAAGGATGACTTAACACGAATCTTTCTCAAATTCTTTCAAAAATTGAAAAGGAAAGAATGCTGTCAACCTCAATCTACGAGGTCAACATCACTCAATTAACAAAATCATATGAAAATACTTTGAAAAAAAGGAAATTACACACAAATATCTCTAATGAATATAGATGCAAAAATCCTCAACAAAATACTTGCAAACAAGTTGAAAAGCACATTATACAATTATACACCATGAGCAGTTGTGTTTTACCACATGTATGCAAGAAGAATCCAACATAAGAAAATTGATTAATGTAGTAAACTATATTGATGAATTGAAGAAGGAAAATCATATGATCTTCTTTATTGACACAGAAAAGGAATTTGCAAAACATTGCACCCTTCATGATAAAAGTACTCTAAAAGATAGGAATAGATGGAAGCATTTTCAATATGGTAAATATACATATATGAAAAACCTAAAGCTAGCATTCCTCAATGCTAAAAGCCTGAAAGCTTTCCCGCTGACATCAGGAAAAAGAAAAAGATGCTCACTGTCACCATTAATTAATATTGGGCTAGAAATTCTAGGTAGAGCAAGTAGGCTACACAAAGATATAAAAGGCATCCAAATAAGAAAAGAAGTAACAATTTCATTATTTGCTGATAACATGATCCTATATCTAGAAAATCCTGAAAAATTCACAACAAAACTACCAGAATAGAAGAGTTCAGCAAAGTGGTGGGATACAAGAATAATATGCAAAAAAAAATCAATAGCATTCCTATACACTACTGATGTTTGATCTGAACAGCATTTCAGGAAAAGATTCCATTTATACTAGAAACTAAAACAATCAAATATTTAGGAATAAACTTAACCAAATAAATAAAGGATGCATATTCAGAAAACTACAAAACATTGCTAAAAGTTACTGATAAGACTTAAATAAGTGGAAGGATATTCCATGTTCATGGACTGGAAGACTAAATAGTGACATGGTGTCAATTATATCCAAACTGATTTATCAAATCAAGAAATCCCAACAAAAATCCTAATGCCCTTTTTGGCAAAAATCAAAAAACCAATAATCAAATTTATTTAGAAGAGGAAGGGATACCGAATTTTAAAAAAAGGTTTTAAAAAGGAGAATAAAATTGGTGGGCTCTGTCTTCCTAACTTTAAAGCATATTACTTACCTACGGTGGTAAAAAAACAACAGCATTGTACCGGCATAAGGACAGAAAGATTGATCAACGGAACTGGATTCAAAACATAGAAATTGACCATCACATCTTCAGTCAAGTGATTTTTGACAAGGCTTTTAAGCCTAAACAGCTGGACCTGAACAGTCTATTCAGCAAATGGTGCTGGGAGAACTCAACAACCATATCCAAAAGGTAGAAAGAATACCCCTACCTTGTGCCAATTTACAATAGCCAAAAATTGGAAACAACACATATGCACATCAACTGATGAATGGATAAACAAACTGTGGTGCATACAAAGGATGGAAAGTCATGCAGCAGTAAGAAGGAATGAAGTCATGAAACATAAGGCAACACAGATGAACCCGCAGGACATTATGTTGAGTGAAGCAAGACAAAAGGACAAATGTGTATGACTGCCTTATTATGAACTAAATATATTATGTGAAATAAAATATATTGTGCAATATATGAATATGGGTAAAATTGCTTATATAATACTGTCTTTCTTTAAAACTGAACAAATGCAGGTAAATACTACTAAATGTTAAAATCAGAGCAAAAAGAAGCATTGTACAAAGTGAAGGAGATGGAGTACCACATATAGTATGATATCACTTATAAAATAATGTAAATATAAATCAATTCATAAAGATAAAATTAGACTGGTGATTACGTAAGCCTGAGGTAGGAATGCTAAAGGTGTGAAGTCTTTCTTTTTGGAGTAATGAAATTGTTCTAACATTTTTTAGATGATGCATGTACAACTTTGTGATTTTGTTAAAAGCCACTGATTTTAAACATTGGATATATCATATGTATGTGAATAAATTTCATTAAATTTGCTTATTAAATAAATAATTGTGCAAGAATAGACAAAAATAGAAGTTATACATAGCAGGAGAAATAGAGTGAGATTGAGAGGTGAGTACTTTTCTTGTTTGTTTTTTATCATTTGCATTATTATTATTGAAGTAATGAAAATGCTTTAATAATGATTGAAGTGATGAAAACACAACACTGTGGTTATAACAAATACCCTTGTACACTATTGATTATGTGTATGCTTTGTTAATATGTAAAATAAAATGGATTTGTTGGGGAAAAAAAAGAAAAAGCTAAAGTCAATGACCTCACATGTATGTGGGGCATCTACAAAATTAACAGCAAACTATACTCAAAGCAGGCAGAAGGAATGAAATAACAAAGGTCAAAGGAGAAATGAATGGAATCAAGAAGGAAAATATTAAGAGATTTAAGCAAACCAAAACTTGGTTCTTCAAGAAATCAACAAAATTAATAAACAGTTTGCTAGACTTACTAAGAAAAAAAGAACAATATGTAATAAATAATTTCAGAAATGAAAATGGATATTACTACTGACTCCATAGAAATAAACGAGTTCCTAAGAGGATATTATAAATAACTCTACACCAATATACAAGGCAAAGTAAATGCGATGGAAAAATACCTGGGGCTTACACTGATGCAAGAAAAACTGGAAGACCTTAACAAACCAATCACAAATAGAGTTATTGAAACAATCATTAAACAGCTCCCCAAAATGAAAATCCCAGGACCAGATGGTGTCACAGGTGAGTCCGTCCAAAGATTTAATACCAAACTTACTCGAACACTTCTTAAAAATTGAACAAGAAGAAATGCTACCAAACTCATTTTATGAAGGAAAAATTACTCTAATTTCAAAGCCAGTTAAAGATATTATTACAAAAAGGAAAAATACAGACTATTTCCCTAAAGAATACAGACTCAAAAATCTTATAAAAAATACTCACTTATCAAATTCAACAACACATTAAGCTAATAATTCTTAATCATGATCAAGTGGTTTTATGCTCAGAATGCAAGGGTGGTTCAACATAAGAAAATCAGTCAGTATTTTACAGGACATTAAAAAAATCAAAGAAGAAAAATCACATGATCATCTCAGTTGACACAAAAAAGACAGGAATTGATGGAAACTTACTCATCATGAAAAAGGCCATATGTAAAAAACCACAGCTAGAATTATACTCAATGTTGAAATCTGAAAACTTCCCGTTGAGATCAGGAAAAAGAGAAGGATGCCCAGTGTCTCCACTGGAGGATCTAGCTTGAGCAATCATGCAGAAAAAAAGAAATAAAAGCCATCAAAATTTAAAAAGAAGAAGAACCCCGCTACTCACATTGATATGATCCTATACCTAAAATATCCAGAAATATTTCCAACAAAGATACCAAAGTGACAAAACAAATTCAGAAAAGCAGCAGCAGATAGGATTACTACACATTTTCTATGCAGTAGTAATGAGCAATCTGTGGAGGAAGTCAAGAAAACATTCCATCTACAATAGCCACCAAAATAATCAAATATTTAGGAACAAATTTAACGAAGGATGTAAAGCACATGGGTTCAGAAAATTATAATACATTGCTAAAAGAAATCAAGACCTAAAGGAATGGAAGAACAGTCCCTCATCATGGATGGGGAAAATATTTTCATTAAGATGTCAATTCTACCAAAATTTATATACAGATTCAATGCAATCCCAATAAAAACTTCAACAGCCTTTTTTAAATAATGGGGAACATAATTATCATATTTATTTGAAATAGTATGGGGACCTGAATATTCATTAACATCTTCTAATGAAAGTATGAAATCGGAGGACTCTCATTTCTGAACTTTAAATCACATTAACTAGCTACTATTGTAAAAAAAAGATGGTACTGTCATAAAGATAGACCTATAGACCAATAGAACCAACCTGATGATTCAGAAATAGACCTCTCATCTATGCTCAAGTGCTTTTGCCAAGGCTATCAAACCCATCCATCTGTTTCAGAATTGTCTATTAATTTAATAGGGCTGATAAAATTGAATTTCCATACACAAACAAAAGAGGAACCCTACCTAATACCTTATAGAAAAAAAAAATTACTCAATATAGATCAAAGACCTAAATATAAAATCAAGAAGCATAAAACTCCAGCAATCAAACGTAAGGAAGCACCTCAGATCCTGGGGGTAGGATATAATTTTTCAAACCTTACACCCAAAGCAAAAGCAATGAAAGAAAAAAATAATAATTATAAACGGTACCTCCTCAAACATAACATGTGTTTTAAAGAACTTCCTTAAGAAGATGAAGCGAGAACCCACTCAATAGGGGAAAATGTTCAGAAACCTCATATCTGATAAAGGTTTAATTTCCATGCTATCTAAAGAGAACATAAAAGTCAACAATAAAAGATCAAGTAATCCAATTTAAAACATGTGCAAAAAACTTAGATGTTTTTCCAAAGAGGAAATAAAAATGGTGAAAAACCACTTCAAAAAATGTTCATTAAAGGGGATAATCTGACACAGGACAGGCTCCTAGGCAATATGTGAATGCTCATTTTGCCATAGTGGGTTATATCATTGGATAGAGACCCATATAATGAGAGTGAAGGTATACTCACATCCTGGGGAGGACTGATGTTCTCAAATAGAGGGAATTGTATCTCTCAAGAGAAATGGTGGCTACCAGTTCATTAGGGCAGTTGAGCATGTCAAGCCCTCAACACTGTTGCAAGTATCTCTGAATATGGCCCTTCAAGCAATGAAGATTGACTGTCACTGTAGGCCCCAAGGGTAGGGGGAAAAGTATTGAATAGATGGAACCAATGAAACTGTGTGAGAAATAGAAGTGTTCCACGAAATTACCCAAGGATGGATATAAGACATATAAAATTACACCAAAAATATATAAGGGTTGATAGGCTAGCATGTACATCATAATGTAAAACTTAAGATAACTGAAAATTTAGAAAATTCTGTAGTCTAAAATATAAACCACAATGTAAACCCAAATGTTACCTTGTTTGAAAGCTATTGTCTCAATATCTGTACATCAGTTTCTGTAAATATAGTATGAATATGTAAAAAGATTATTGCTGTGGAAGGGAAAAGGTTTTATGTTGGATATGTGGGAGTACTGTATATTATATATATGAATTATTGTGATCTAAATCTTTTGTGAAGATAAGAGCTTAATAATTACAAAAAAGAAAAGAAAAAGATAGGACATAGACACTGAGGAAAAGATGGAAGTATTTGCCTTGCCAATTTGCATTAAAGCTTTTGCATTTTTAAATTTTTTGATACCCTAATTTATTTTTACCTTAATTTTTCTAAATTAATATGTATTCCATATCTAGCCTTTAAACTCATCACTATATTCCATTTTACTATTAATGGAACCTGGCAATATATTGGGCTTCATTTTTCAAGAAGTTTTGCATTACAGAGAGGTTCAACAATGTCAGGGGAGGAATACTGGTGTGGGAGGTTATTGACAGGGGACACATGATTGGCAGGGAGTTCTACAGGGCATATATCCAATGTACATAAAACTTTTGGATATTTTCATAGTGGATACAATTAAAAACAACAACTGAGGGAGTGCTGAGTTCCTAGACAGGGGAGCTCTATCACAGTCCCTAAAGGAACAGCAACAATCCCCAAGTACAATGGCAAAGACCAAAAAAGAATGAAGGTCCAACAATGAGCCCTTGATACTAATAACTATGCTTGTGAGCCTGTGCATCTGAAATAAGAACAAGGCCTAGAACTGCAGGGTGCCTAAGAGTTACCTCCTGAGAGCCTCTGTGTTGCTTAAATGTGGCCAGTCTTGAAGCAAAACTCAGCATGTAAATGCATTGCCTTCCCCCAAGAGTGGAACATGATTCTTGGGGATGAGCCTCCCTTGCACCACGGGATGATGTAACCAGAAAATGACCTTGAATAAAAGGATCAACTCAGACCAGCAGAATATCTCAATCTACATATAATACCAAGAGTTAAAAATGCTTTTTGACCTGAATCAAAGGGGGAAATGGAAAGGACAAATGAGTTTATATGGCTATGAGTCTCCAAAAAGAGCTGGGAGTTTATCAGTCAGGTTGCCCTTTTGCACACCTCAGCAGAGTTCCAGAGACAGATAAAGTAGATACAATCCCAGGTATTGGTCCTTCGGAGGGCTACAGAGACCCACAGGTTCTATGGTCATGGCAGATGGAGTTCAGTTTCATGTCAGTTGGCCCTATTTTGGAGTTTGTGTTTCTGTGTGATGGAGCTAGACTCAGATGTGATCTTTTTTCACAAGCCTCTCCTTTTACTTTTACTGGAACTGCAGTTGGTGCTAGGGTTTAATATATACCCAGGGGACCTGAATCTCTGGACTGACCATGTGATAGCCAGGCCTGGAGCGTCAACAGACTTCAGCTCCTACACTCTGGTTTATTGGACTTACCCCTCTCTCAGCTAACATGGAGTTGAAGAAGGTCAACCACCACACCAGGGAGTCAAGAGTGCCTACAATTGAAAGCAGTAGAATTGCATCCAGCATCCATGTGGAATCTAAGCCCTCTCTTGATGTAGATGTAGAGTGGATACAACCATTGCAAGATCCACAGAATGGAGGAATAGAGTATGGATTAGAGTGAACTTACTGATATTCTATTCATGAACTATTGTGATTAGTAATTGAAGAAAATGTGGCATTGGTGTGGAGAAAGTGGCCATCGTTGCTGCTCGGGGTAGGGAATGAGAGAGGGAGATGAGATGTGGGGTGTTTTCAGGACTTAGAGTTGTCCTGGATGGTGCTACGGGGACAGTACCAGACATTTTATGTCCTCCCATGGCCCACCGGGTGGACTGTGGGAGAATGTGGGCTATGATGTGGACCATTGACCATGAGACGAAGTGGTGCTCAGAGTTGTATTCACCAAAAGCAATGAATGTCTCAGGATGATGGAGGAAATTGTTGTTATGGGGGGAGGAGTCAGGTGAGGGGGGTGGGGGGTATATGGGGACCTCATATTTTTTGAATGTAATATTAAAAAAAAAAGACAAAAATGTTCAATATGGCAAATACTACATTACCCCTCTGATATGAATTAAGCAATTTGAGTCTTCTCAGAGACTTAAGTCTGGAGCATAGCCTTACAGGAAGTAGAAAGTGAGACAGTTTTGAGTCAATGTCCATATGGGTGAAATCTATGAAAACATGGAAGTGAGTAGATGTGCAGTGAAAGGATATGACAAGGGTGTAGAGACACTTTGGGTTGGGCAGTGCAAGCTTGATGGGGCCTAGTGCTGGAAGGATTGGTCAGATTGTTCTTGAAACTTGGGGAAGGTTTGGAGAGGGAGCAGGTGATCACAGATAATTGGTTGGTGCACGGTTGAAACGATAATGTTGAGAAAACTCGTTTGACAATATAATAAGGTAGGATTACTGGTTAAGGGTGTTGGATAGGGGGTCACTAGGCACAGGGTGCAGCTGGGGCAGGCTTCTATGGGGTGTGTGTATGCTCATCTTGTTATAGTGTGCTAAATCAATGGGTGGAAACCTATTAAATGAGCAGGAAAGTGTCATATGCCCATTCTGTGGAGGTGGGATGTTTACAAACAGAGGGAATGAGTGGTTCCTAAAAGGGGAGGACAGACTAGTGTGTCAATCCCTCAACATTGTTGCAAGTGTCTGTGAATCTTTTCTGCAAGAAGTGATTCTTGGTTGTCAAGGTGAACTTCAAGAGGATTGAGAGATAGAGATAGAATAGATCAGAGTGTGTAATTAGTAGGCAATGGAGGTGTTCTGCATAGTCATGCAATGATGGATACAAGCCATGTTAAAGTTCAAACATTTATAAAAGTGTACTGTCAAAAATGTCATCCATAATGTAAACTACTGACCATGGTTAGTAGGGTTAGTAGCTATGTTTCAATATTCATACATCAGTTGTAACAAATGTAACATCCACAAATAAAAAGATAATAATAGAGAAGGGGAAAGGAGGGAAGAAGTTTCAGTATATGGGGAACCTTAGTCTGTATGTGACTTGACCGTAACCTAAAACTTCTCTGAGGACATAATGAAAAAAAGAAAAATGGTAAGACGCTGTGGAAGAAATGGAAGAAATTGCCACTGTATGTACAGGACAACACCTAATACAGTGATGAAAGTCAAAACATCAAAAAAACTATAATATCTCATTTTTAATACCCCAAGTATTTTTACTTTATTTTAGCTTTTCTAAATTATTATGTATTTTATTTCTTATGTTTAAAGCTATCATTACTATCTCATAGTGCTATTAATTGAGTTTGGCAATATATTAGGTGCGGCTGGGGCGGCTTGCACCCCAACACTGACGGGGGGGTTTGGAGGGGTCAGCTGGGCGCAAAGGCGTCTGAGGCTGCGGCAGACAGCCTCAGAGGGGCTCTCAGGCATGGAGGATGCGCGGCGAGGGGAGAAAGAATGCCGCGGAGACCAGGTCTGGTACGCAAGTCCGGTTTATTAAGGAAGTGCAGTGGGTTATATAGAGAATGAGGAGGGCGGGGTAGAGCAGGAGGAGTAAGGGCTACGGGGCGGCTGGGGATTGGCAGAAACTTGTGGGCGGACTTGTGGTTTTGTGCTGTTAGCTGTTGCTAGGGAAGTGGGCAGATTTCAGGTTATGCAACATTTGCCCCTTTTTCTCTTTTTTATTAGGGGGGGTATAGGTGAGAGGTTTGCTTGGGTGTGTACTTATGGACGTGTGCTGGCTATGTTGGCCGCTAACAGGGGGCTAGTGGCAGGTCCAAAGAGTGGCAGGCAAGCAGAACAGACCAGCTGTGCTACACGTGAGTGGTGGGCTGTCCACTTCCCCCACTAGGTGCGGCTACGCCTGCCATCCAGACTCGGGCCTGCCCCGCCCCTGCTCCCTATTGATTGTTAAGCAGTTCTAGGGTGGCGGCAGCTGGGGAGGGGAGTGAAGTTGGCTGTTAAGGTGGGGAACGTGCGGGCTGGGGGAGCAATGGGATGCGTTGCGGGGTTTTTAGGTGTTGGGTTGTTCTTGATTTCTTCTTGGGGTGGGCTGAGCAGGGCTCGTTGGGGGGGCTGTCTTCAGTGGTGAGCTGATGGTACTGGATGCGCACGAAGGACGTGAGGATTGCGTTGGTTTGGTCCTTGGCGAGCTGGATGATCTTCTTGACAGCCCAGGGCCCTATGGTAAGAGCTAGGAGAATTATTATTAGCGGGCCTAGGAGAGGGAGGAGGTATGGGAGGAGGGTATGGAAGACTCCGGAAAAATAGTTAGTGGCTTCACGCTCTTTTTGGCGCCACTCTAGTCCTTCTCGGACCTTTCTTAGGCTGTCCTCGGCAAGGCCAGTAGAATTGGCGTATATACAGCACTCTTCTCCAAGGGCGGCACAAAGGCCTCCCTCCTTGAGGAGGAGAAGGTCAAGGCTCCGGCGGTTTTGGAGAACTACCTCAGAAAGGGAATTGAGAGAGTTTTTAAGATGGGAGATAGCGACTTGGAGGTGGGAGATATCACTGTCGACAGCTTGCCTGAGGGAGGAAAGGGAAGAGGATTGTGTGGTAAGAGCGGCGATTCCCGTGCCTGCCCCGGTGAGACCTAGAAGGGTAGCAACTGTGAGGATGGTGAAGGGTTCTCTCTTCTGGAGGTGAGCAGGGAGTTTGTGACTCTGAAGGGCGGAGAAGAACTCTTCGTCACTGTGGAAAAGGACTCGAGGGGCTAGGAGAATGAGTAGACAGGTTTCATTGGTGGCATTGAGGGTAGCGACGTTGAGGCAGGGGGTTAGTCCGGTGGAGGTGCAAAGCCATTGGGAGGTGTTAAGGGGGATTAAGAATTTGGCGGAAATGTTGGGAGAGGAGTAGTTGGAGCAGGCATTTAGGAGGGGATGGGGACCTTGGCGAGAATGAACACAGCGCCCTGTGGAGGAAACAGATTGAAAGGTTAAGGGGATAGAAGAGGCGTTCCAATTGCATTCAGCAGGATTATGTTCAAAGGATTCACTGAAGGCGAGGTTAGTGGCAACAGGCTCATATAGAGGAAGAGAGGGAGAGAGACAAAGCCAGCAGTTTGCAGTTAGGTTGGGGTGGGAGATATTCAGAGAGATGTAGGAGGCTCTAATTAGGTTAATGAGAGGGCTAGAATACTGAGTAGGGGGTAAGCGAGACTTGGGGTTGTGGGAGGTAAGGGGGGCAGTAGCGAGGGGGGTGCTGGGCGAGGGAGAGGGTGAGGCGGAGTGGGGGGGAGAGGGAGGCTGTGCCTGTGGAGGATTGAGAACCTGATTTGGGCCCACTGGGATGGAACGTGTGGGAATCGGCTCTTTTTTTATAATGATAAAGGCACCGTAGTCGTAGCCGGTTGCATACAGGCGGACTCCCCACGTGCGGCCAGACAGCCAGACTGGATCTAGGGGATTTTTGACTCGTAGGGTGACGGAGCGCCAGTTTGCGCCGCTGTGGATGAGCTTAATATAGGGGTCTTTGTTAGGGGCACCGGGCCATCTGTAGGCGATGGTCTCGCACCCCCAGGAAGGGCAGTAATAGTGTGCAGGGTCATGGCATCCTCTGGCGGTGGATGGACAGATGTAGAAACCTGAGAAATGGTTATCATTGGGGCCACGGCACTTTTTGGGGAGGCCCGCACCGTACGTGGCTGCAGGGGTACGCCTGCTGCGGCGCGATGGGGGTGAAGTATAGCAATGAAGGGAGCAGCTATCGAAGGCACTGCTATAACTGGACGTGTAAGCTAGGTTGGTGAGATTACAGATGTGCACGGTGAAGGAAGGAGCGCTTGCAGTGACATTTACAGCGAGGAGCTTTTCCTGCTGCCAAAGGGTGAGCGTCCAGTTGAAGGGTTGGTGTGAGGGGTTGGAGAAGATAGGCGGGAGAAGAGGAAGGAGGAGGAGAAGGACTGGGTACAGACGAGCTTCAGTCCTCTGCTCCATTGGCGTAGTCGTCTCGGGGGGCGAACGAAGACGGGGTGCTCGGTGGTGGAGCGTTGCTTGATGGCGCAGGCGCAGCGTTCTCTGGAGGTGCTGGCACCGGCGTGCGTCGGACGGCGGTGAAGGGTGCCAGATCGTCGGGTGAAGGGGTGTGGTCCGTTGCAGGCACTGTGGCAGGACGGATCAGACGAGCTGGGATCCACAGGGGCTGCGGCTCAGAATCTGGAAAGACACAAGCAAAACCTCGCCCTTGGGCAAGGAGGGGGGCTGGTCGTTGCCAGTGGTTAGTTTGGGGGTCTTTCCAATGGACAAGAGGGGCTTGGGTGGGACGCCACATGGGGCCCCAATGCTTGTGGGTGGGAGAAAGGCCTTTCTTGTCAAATGTGAGCAAGTTCAAGTGAATTAAGCAGGCGGTAACAACGTCTCCTGGTGGCTTTAGAGGAGCTTCGTTTTGCTCTTTGTGAATAAGGAGCTTGAGCTGTTGGTTAATGCGCTCGACGATGCCTTGTCCTTGTGGGTTGTAGGGAACCCTGAAATGATGTGTGATCTTGTACATTTGTAGGAAGGCAGCAAAGGCGGAGCTCCGATAAGCGGGGCCATTGTCTGTTTTGAGGTCCCATGGAACGCCCATAAAAAGGATGGCTTGGCGTAGCGCACGGATGGCGTGTTTGGCTGTTTCTCCTGGAAGGGGCAGGGCGTAGCACATGTGCGAGAAGGTGTCGACGGCAACATGCAGGAACTTGAGTCTTCCAAAAGAGTTGACATGAGTAACGTCCATTTGCCATCGGGAGTTTGGGCGAAGACCTCGCAGGTTGACGCCCTGTGGCTGTAATGGGCCGAGGGGTAAGAGAGGCGCGCAGGTGCGGCAAGAGCGCACGAGGTGCTTACAGGTTTCCATGGGCAGATTGGGAAAGAGCTTATGAATTGAGCGCACTGAGAAGTGGAACTGCGCATGCAGTAGCTTGGCCTGGTTGACAACGTCCCCAAGATAAAGCGGCCAGGGCACGCTGTGGTTGGCAAGTGCGGTGTGCCGTGGTTGGCATGTGCAAGGCATGCTGTGGCAGGCGAGCGCAGCGTGCTGTGCTGGTGACGCCTGAGCTGGTGATGGCTGGACAGCATGGTCGGCGGCTTGATTTCCAGCGGTTAGCGGGCCAGGGAGGCCGCTGTGACTTCTGATGTGAGTGATGAACCAAGGGTGGTCTCTGGCTTCTAATTGGTGCTGGAGAAACTGAAGCGCCCTATCGATGGCTGTATCCGTAGGGAAGAAGGTGGCAAGAGGCAAGGCATGGCACACCTGCAGGGTGTATAAACTGTCTGTGAAGATATTGAGCGGCTGGTTGGGGCAGGTGTGCAGAGCAACAGCGACTGCGAGCAGTTCTCCGACTTGGACGGAGAACGCGTTTGAAAACACAAGGGTTCGTGGCGTTGGGGAACCAGGTGAATAGATGACCGCAGCATAGGAGGTCTTTGAGGCATCTGTAAAGGCCGTTACTGCGTGTGGAAGAGGTTTCCTGGCCGGCAATGGATGGAACGGAGTGGAGAATGCGAGTCGCGAGAGGCCTTGGAGAAGTCGGTGATGAGGATAGTGGTTGTCGAAAGAGCCTCTGAAAGTTTCAGCGAGCACTTGCATGTCCACGTCGTGGATGAGCAGGTTGGTAGTAGCCTTGGCGTCAAAGGGCCAGACGATTGTGGAAGGAGGAACTCCGTAGGTATGCACACATAGCCCTACAAGGTCGGAGGCGAGGGCGATCCATGCCCTTGTGAAGGGGCAGATTTTTGGGAGCTTACTCTTGGAAGTGTGTAGCCAGAGCAGTGGCCCGTCTTGCCAGAGGAGTCCAGTGGGCTTTACTGGCGTGGGAAGAACCAGTGCGAGGATTGGCAGTCCTGGGGCATAGCGCTCGAGGCGGCAGGCCTGAAGGGCCTCGTTGACATCCTGCACAGCCGCTCGGGCTGCTGGAGTGATGACGATGGGGCGGGTGACTGCGTCGGCTGGAAGATCCTTAGTCTGGAGGAGCTCGAAAAGAGGCTGAAGTTGAGCCGTGGTGATGGGGAGCACTGACCAAAGCCAACTGATTTGGCCGCAGAGCTGCTGTAGCTCTGTTAGAGACATCTTGGGCGACACCTGTAGCTTTGGTGCTACTGGCTTAACATGGTGGTGAAAGTGAAACCCCAAAAATTGAAAGGGGGATTGAAGGCGAATCTTGTCAGGCTGAACAGTAAGTCTGATCTGTGAGAGATTGTGGAGAAGCTCCGAGACGAGAGTTTCCAGCTCACGAGGATCCTTAGCGGCAATGAGCAGATCGTCCATGTAGTGGATGATGTGGGCGCGCCTGTGGGCCTTCTTGTGGAGTGGATCGACTGCGCGATCGACAAAGAGTTGGCAGATGGCCGGGCTGTTGCGCATTCCTTGAGGGAGGACTCTCCATTGGTAACGCTGGGCTGCACCTCGATGGTTTGTTTGAGGCACCGTGAAGGCGAACCGTGGGCAGTCTCGTGGATGGAGAGGAATGGAGAAGAAGCAGTCCTCGATGTCGATGATGGCCGCGTGCATGTGCTGAGGGACAGCGGTGGGGTGCGGGCACCCTGGCTGCGGCGATCCCATTGGCTTGATGTGCTTGTTGACCTCATGTAGGTCATGGAGAAGGCGATATTTGCCACTGCTTTTCTTGGTAATAACAAAGACAGGTGAATTGTAGGGACTAGTGGAAGGTTCAATGTGTCCTGCCCGTAACTGCTCTTCGACGAGAGTGGAGAGGGCTTGCAGTTTGTAAGATGGCAAGGGCCACTGCTCGACCCAGATGGGCTCCTCTGTGTCCCATTCCAGAGGGATAGGGTCAGGCGTTGTGATGGGAGCAGTGGCCCCCGCTAGGGGGGGGGCAGGCTGAGCGAGAGGGCCTCAGTAGTGAGGATGGCTCCCGTTTGGCTGAGGATATCTCTTCCCCAGAGAATACCACCAACGGTGGAGAGGATGAGGGGGCAGAAGCGACCGTGCCGGCCCTCTCGGTCCTCCCATTTGATAGGAGTGGCGCATCTCCAGGACTCGGCGGAGCCTGTGGCCCCAATTACCTGAGGCCCCTGCTCAAGAGCCCAGTGGTTGAAGGCGGCGATTTCAAACGGGATGCAGGAGACCTCTGCACCGGAGTCGAGCAGTCCCTCTAACCATTGCCCTTCGATTTTGAGCTCCATGACAGGCTTGGAGGAGCTTCTGATGGGAACCGTCCACATCAAGGCTTGGGGGCTCTCTGGTGGGTGGCCTCTTTGGGGCAGGGCTGAGGCTTGCCCCGCTGGGAGTTTAAAGGTTGGCGAGGGCTTTGAGCGGAGCGGCAGTCGCGGGCCCAATGATATCCTTTTCTGCATCGAGGGCATGGGGTGGAAGGCCCTCTCGGGTGGGATGGAGGGCGGCTGCCGGATGCTGGGAGGGGTGGTCTCTCGGTCTGCAATTGTGGGCAGTCTCGGGCGAAGTGGCCCGTCTCACCGCATCTGAAGCACCCGGAAGAAATGGCTAGGGCCGTGGCGATGGCTTTGGCGAGGCTAGTGGCCTGCGGGTCAAGGTTGCGGCAAGCCAAGACCCAGTCATGGACGCCCTTATCCCGCATGGTGAGGATAATCTGCCGGCAAGCATCGAGGCATCCTTCAACGATGAGATCTTTGGCGAGAGCGACCTGGGCCTCCTCTCCGCGGACCTTACGCTGGCAGGCCTCGATGACGCGGGCGACAAAGGTAGCGAAATCTTTGTCTTTGCCCTGGGTCATCTGGGCGAGCTTTTGAGGTCTTGTGGCAGAGACATTGCGGAAGGATCGCAGGGCTAGTTCTCTAAGCCGGAGCCAAAAACCGGGGGGCGCATTGCGGTACTGCACAGGATCGGTGAAAGTACCAATGCCTGTGTACGCCTCTGGGGGGTCCTGGATACCTGCACTGGCATTCTCGGCGATGCGCCTCTCAGCCTCTGCCTGGAAGTGGCATCTCCATTCCACGAACTGTCCTGGGGCCAGAATGGCCCGGGCAAGTGAAATCCAATCATAGGGGAGAACAAGTTGTGCCCCAAGTTCCTCGAGCAGCTGTTGGGCGTACGGACTCCCAATGCCATCCTCCTTAACTGCGCATCTAAGGTTTTTAATTTCATCAGTGGTGAAAGGGAGCCATTGCTGGGGGCGCGCTTGAGAGGGCGCTGGGTTCAAAGGGAAGAGGTGAGGGGTGGCCCCTGTCATGGGTGGGCCGGAGTGGCCCAGCCATGTGTCTGAACTGGTCCAAGGCCTGGACGCTGGTGCCGGCGGAGCGGCCAATGGAGGAGGTGGCGGCCATGTTGTCTGAGAGGGGGGCCAAGATGGACGCAGAGGAGTTTCCGGTTGCAAACAAGATGGTGGGGGCTCTCCTTCCGGTTGCAAACAAGATGGCTGCAGAGCAGTTTCCGGCAGACAAAATGTCCGCGGCAAGGCTTCCGGTGATTTATAAGATGGCGGAGGCTCTCCTTCCGCCCTGCACCAAGATGGCGGAGGCTCTCCTTCCGCCCTGCGCCAAGATGGCGGAGGCTCTCCTTCCGGTCTGCGCCAAGATGGCGGAGTGACCGGAAGAGGCGGGTAAAGAGAGGCGG
Source organism: Dasypus novemcinctus (assembly GCF_030445035.2). Lineage (NCBI taxonomy): Eukaryota > Metazoa > Chordata > Mammalia > Cingulata > Dasypodidae > Dasypus > Dasypus novemcinctus. Next base: position 91,032,357 of record NC_080689.1, on the reverse strand, counting down.
GATTTCCGCCTGAGGGCCCATACTTCCTCCCTTCAGGCGAAGAAGAAGGAGGAAGTGTGCCATCTTGGTGGCCAGGCGGGAACTTCCCCCTTTCAAGCGAAGAAGAAGGAGGAAGTTCGCCATCTTGGTCGTCCTGAAGAGGATGGAGCTCAAGGTCGGCATTGAGCTGACTAGATAAGGACTCAGTATCTGAGTCGGGAGTGTCCCCCTTATCAGGGTCGCAGTCGAGCGGCCGCGCAGCAGCCCCGGCGGAAACCTGGTAAGCGTCTTTCGGGGCAGGCGTGCCAAGGAGGCAGGCGCGGATGGCCACAAGCATGGGCAGGAGGCCAGGGGGAAATGACCTGCCCTCATGCTCCATAGAGGAGGTGACGCGGTCAATGAGATGCGAGTAAGTGTCTGGGCTCCAAAGGTGGCAGGTGGCCAGCCACGGATTGAAAGGCAGGAGGAGATCCCAGTACTTTTGCAGGTGGCGGAGGGAAACCCTAACGCCATTAGTGTCTAGGAGGCCAGCAAGCGCTCTGACTTGCGGCGCTTGGCGGGAAGATAGACGCCCGCCCATTTTTCTGCCGGGGGCCGATAACGGGGGTCCTTACCTTGAGAGTGCGGCGAAGGGGTGGGAGCGAGGTCCCACGGGGGTGAGGCAGTGGTCACGTCGGACCGGACTTGAACTGCCACCACGTTGGGGCGCCAGTTGCGGCTGGGGCGGCTTGCACCCCGACGCTGACGGGGGGGTTTGGAGGGGTCAGCTGGCCGCAAAGGCGTCTGAGGCTGCGGCAGACAGCCTCAGAGGGGCTCTCAGGCATGGAGGACGCGCGGCGAGGGGAGAAAGAATGCCGCGGAGACCAGGTCTGGTACGCAAGTCCGGTTTATTAAGGAAGTGCAGTGGGTTATATAGAGAATGAGGAGGGCGGGGTAGAGCAGGAGGAGTGAGGGCTACGGGGCGGCTGGGGATTGGCAGAAACTTGTGGGCGGACTTGTGGTTTTGTGCTGTTAGCTGTTGCTAGGGAAGTGGGCAGATTTCAGGTTATGATGCAACAATTAGGCTTCACTTTTGAAGAAGTTTTGGATCACCTTGGGGTTCAGCTATGGCAGGTTAGGAGGAATGATGTGGGTTGTCATTCATGTGGGATACATCAGATGGAGTCCACCTAGGCATGCATATTGGGTATATAGGTATGTTCAGATGTTCATCAGGTATGGCCACAGTGAGTAGAGATTCACATGACAACTGGTGGAGTATTGGGCTTCCATCCTGGAGATCTCTGCCACAGTCCCCAGTGGAACAGTAACACTCCCTCAAATGTAGGGGCAATAAACAGTGAAGAAGTATGGTCCAGTGATGGGCCCTTAATATTGATGACTATGCTTATGAGATTTTTGCTTGTAATTTCAACTTGGCCTAGTATTGCAGGGTACCTAATAGTTATCACCTGAAAGCCTTCACGTTCTTCAAATGTGGCTAGTCTCTAAGCCAAACTCAGCATATAAGTGCATTACATTCCCTCTTGAATGGGACATGACTCCCAGGATGAGTTTACCTAGTGATGAGGGATTACTACCAAGCACTGGCTGGTGATGCAACTGGAAAAAGACCTTGATAAAAGGGGGAAATCATGAAGACAAATGAGTTAATATGGCTAAGAGACTTCAAAATGAGTCAGGAGGTCCTAAGAGGGATCATGCTTATACACATTTCAGCAGGATCTTATAGACAGCCAAAGTTGATACTGCCCCAGGTAGTGGTATTCCTGAGGGCTATGGAGACTCCCAGGTCCTGTTGTCATGGCAGATGGCTCCAGAGTCTGGTGGTCTGGTGTCTTGCCAGCGGGCCCTAGTTTGGACTTTGTGCTCCTAAGTGTGACTGAGTTGGACACAGATGTGACTTCTCTACACAGGCATCTTCTGAAGCTTTCATTGAAACTTTGGTAGGCACTAGGTTTGGTGTATGCTCAGGAGACTTGAATCTCTGGGTTGTCCACTTGCCAGCTGGGCTGTGAGCCTCAGTGAAGTTGAAACACCTTCAACATCCAGTTCATTGGACTTACCCAGATCAGCTAACAAGGAGGTGAGGATGGATATCAGTCACACCAAGGAACTGAGAAAGTCTAAAACTGCAAGCAGGGGAGCCCCATCCATCAACCATGTGGAATCAAAGGACCCTCTCAATTAAGAGATGGAATGGACATCACCAACCCAGAGTCTTCAAGATTGGAAAATAAAATATGGACTAGAGTGGTCTTACTAGTATTCTGCTATTTAATTATTGTGACTTTAGAAGTGGGAGAAATTATATTATTGATGTGGAGACAGTAGATCCTGGAGTTGCTGAAGGCAGGAAGAGGGAAAAAGAGGTGTTATATAGGGGCAATTCTGGGACTATGAGTTATCCTGAATGATATTTCAGGGACAGATGGAAGACATTGTATATCCTTACATAACCCACTGAATGGATATTATCTCACATCTCATTGAATGGTCTTTATTAAAAAAAACAGAACCAACAAGTGATAGAGAGGATGTGGAGAAGAAGGAACACTCCTTGACTGTTGGGAAGGAAGAATGGCACAACCACTATGGAAGATATTTGGTAATATAATAAGGTTGGGATACTGGTTAACACTGGTAGTTCCTCAGGAAGTTCAATATAGAAATTGCACAGGATCCATCAATCCTTCTACCAGGAATATATCCAAAATAACTGAAAACACTAATGCCAACAGACATTTGCATGCAAATTATTCACATTTCCTGAAAGATGGAAAGAATTCAAGCATCCATCAACCTATGAATGGAAAAACCAAAATGTGGTATATACGTACCATGAAATATAATTCAGTTGTAAAAAAGGCATGAAGTCCTGATGTATGCAGCAAGATAGATGAATATAAGAATATTGTGCTCAATGACATAAGTCTGGCACAAAGGACAAATATTCTATGATCTCACTGATATGAACTAAGTATTAGAAGCCAATTCAAGGAGTTGAAATCTAGAGTACAGGTAACTAAGGGATGGATTGGCATAGAAAATGGAGAGCTGCTGCTTAATTTATACAGAATTTCTATTTAGGTTGACTATAAATCATTGGAATTGGATAATGGTGATGGCAACACATCATTTCGAGTGTTGTTAATAATGCTGAAGTATGCATGTCAATGATGTTAGTTCTGTTTCATAGCAAAACATACTTACATGTGTACTATTAACCAAATTTGTCTTGCACAAAGCATTCACTATCCTATACAACCCTGTCTCATTTTTAGCTTTCCTTCTTTGATATACAATAACTTAGACTTTCCCTTTAACCATGAATATTCCATTTATTCATTTTGCTAATTATAAACACTATGGTGTACTTTCAACAATTTTTTTCATTTCCAATTATGAACAACTTTTCTACCAGTACTGCAAAAATCAAATCTTCACCTCTCCATTCTCTAACATCATTCTGTCTTCTGTGACCTATATTCTACCTAATAAATCAATGAATATACTCATCTTACTTTGTTCCTACTAATGAGACCATACCATATTTGTCCTTTTCTTTCTGGCTTGCTTCACTCAATATAATAGCCTCAAGGTTTATCCATTTTGTTATATGCTTCATGACTTACTCCTTATTGATATATAATACTTCAAAATGAGCATATACAATAATTTGGTTATCTATTTATCAGTTGATGGACAGCTAGTTTGTTTCCATCTTTTGCCAATTGTGAATAATGTCGCTGTGAACATTCCATCACCATGTCAATATCTGTTCATATGCAGTCTCTCAGTTCTTCTTTGTATATACCTGGTAGTGCTATTGCCAGGACACAAGGCCAATCTATATTAAACTTCCTTAGGAATCTCCAAAGAGTCTTCCACAACAGCTGTATCATTCTTCATTCCCATTAATAATGAGTAAGCATTTCTCTCTCTCCACATCCTCTCCAACACTTATAGTTTCTTGTTAATTTATTTCTTTCTTATTTTTTTCTTCTTTATTTTCTTTTAAATGTTACATTCAAAAAACATGAAATCACCATATACCCTCCATCCCACCCCTCCCACATCAACAACCACTTCCATCATTGCGGCACATCCACTGCACCCGGCAAATACATTCTGGAGCACCGCTGCAGCACATGGACAGTGGTCCACATTGTAGTCCACAGTCTCCCCCAGCCCACCTAGTGGGCCACGACAGGACACACAATGTCCATCATCTGTCCCTGCAGTACCACCTAGGATACCCTGTTAATTTTTTAAATAGTGGTCTTTCTAAAAGGTGCGATATGATATCACAGTATACCTTTCATTTGCATTCCACTGATAACTAGTGAGGCTAATCATTTTTTCCATTTTGTATTTCTTTTTGTAAAAATATCTAATCCAAGTCTTTTGCCCATTTTCACTTGGGTCATTTGTCTTTTATTGTTAAGTTGTAGGGCATCATTATAAATCATGGATATTAAATCTTGTTGAATATGTGGCATCCAAATATTTTCTCCTTTGAGTAAGTTACTTTTCACTCTCTTGACAATGTCCTGGAGGTGGAGACACATGTAATTTCCAAAGGTCCCATTTTTCTAATTTTTCTTTCATTGATTGGATTTTGGGTTTAAGGTTCAAAAGATCCAGACTTATCACAAGATCTTCAAGCTGTTTCCTAACATTATCTTCTAGGATTTTTATAACCCAGGTTTTTGTGTTTAGTCTTTTGATCCATTTTCACATGATTCTTTTATAGGGAGTATTTGAGTATTTTTGCTGCTATTGTAAATGGAATATTCTCCAATTTCTTCCTAGATTTTTCAGTACTATGTACATATACATTAATGATTTTTGTGCATTGTTTTTGCATCCTACCAATTTGCTGAACTCATTTATAGCTCAAGTAGCTTTGTCTTAGATATTTTCAAATTATCTAAATACAGGATCATGTTATCCACAAATAGAGTTTTACTTCCTTTTTTTCCTATTTGGAGGCCTTTAATATTTTTTCTTGGCTAATTTCCATATTTAGAACTTCTACTACAATATTGTGACAGTGAGCATCCTCGTCCTGTTCCTGATTTTAGATTTTAGAGGGAAAGCTTTCAACCATTCACCATTGAGTATAATGGTGACTGCTTGTTTTTCATATATACCATTTGTCTTATTGAGGAATTTTCCTTATACACCTATCTTTTGAAGAGTTTTTATGAAAAAAGAATACTAGAATTTGTTGAATGCATTTTCTCCATTAATTGAGATGATCATGTGGCTTTCGTCCTTCAATTTGTCAATGTGGTGTATGACATTTATTTATCTTCTTATTTTATACCAGTCTTGCATACCAGAAATAATCTCCCATTGCCATGATATATGTCTTTTTATATACTGCTGGATTTGATTTGCAAGTATTTTGCTGAGAATTTTGCATTTATATTACATTAGAGATTGGTCTGTAATTTTGTTTTCTTTTCTATCTTTATCTGGTTTGATAATAGGGAGATGATGGATTCATAAAATATGGGCAGTAATTTTCCCTCCACTTCAATTTTCTGGAAGATTTTAAATAGGATTGGTGTTAATTCTTTTCAGAATGCTTTGAAGAATTCATCTGTGAAGCCATCTGGTCCAGACTTATTTGCAGGGAGATTTTTGATGACAGATTCAGTCTCTTTAAAAGTTGTTGGTTTGTCAAGTTTTGTATTTCTTGTAGCATCAATGTAGATTCTTTGTGCATTTCTAGGAATCTGTCCATGTCATCTAGGTTTTCTAGGTTGTTGGCAACAGTTTTCCATAATATCGTCATATGACCCTTTTCATTTCTGTGGAGTCAGACATAACTTCACCCCTTTCATTTCTGATTATATTTATCTGCTTCTCTCTCTTTTTTCTTTGATAGTCTACCTAGAGGATTGCCAATTTTATGCATCTTCTCAAAGATCCAGCTTTTGGTTTTCTGTATTTTTGTTGTTGTTGTTGTTGTTCTCATTGTCATTTATTTCTTTTCTAATCTTTAACATTTCTTCCCTTCTGCTTGCTTTAGGATGGGTTTGCTTTTTTTTTCTAGTTTCCCTAGTTGTTCAGTTAAATATTTCAGTTTAGTTCTTTATTCCCTTTTTAATATAGGTGATTAGGTATATAAAATTCCCTCTCAAGACTTTCTTGCCCGTGTCTCATAAGTTTTGGTAATTTGTGTTCTTGTTTTCATTTATCTCAATATATTAACTAATTTCACTTGTAATTTTTTCTTTGATACATAATTATTTAGGAGTGTGTGGTTTATCCTCCACACATTTGCAAATTCATTTTTTTTCCTGTCTGTTATTAATTTTCAGTTTCAACCCACTATAAACTGAAAAGGTGCTTTGTATAATTTCTATCTTTTTGTATGTATTGAGAGCTGCATTGTGCCCTAACATGTGGCCTGAATAATGTATAATCCACTGAGTTTGGATGCAGTGTTCTGTATATGTCTGTTAGGTCTAACTCATTTATCATATTGTTCAAATTTTCTGTTTCCTTGCTCATATTTTATCTACTTGTTCTAACTAATGATGAGAGTTGGGATTTGTGTTCTCCAAAGATTATTGTAGAGGTGGCTATTTCTCCCTTCATTTTTTTCCTTTCTGTTTTTTTCTCTCCCCCGCCCCTTCAGTTTTGACAGAGTTTGCCTCATGTATTTTACAGCACCCTGGTTAGGTGCATAGATATTTCTGACTGTTATAACTCTCTGGTGGATTTTGCTTTTATTAAAATATAATGTGTTCAGTAATTTTCCCTCCACTTGATTTTTTTAAGCGTTTAAACAGGATTGGTATTAATATATAATGGTCTTCTGTATCTCTCTTAACATTTTTTTGCATTTAAATTCTGTTTTGTCTGACATTTATATAGCTACCCATGCTCTTTTTTATTATTATTTGAGTGGAGTATCCTTTTCCAAACTTTTTCCTAGAGCCAATTTTTATTCCTGTGTCTAAGGTGAGTTTCTAGTAAGCAGCATATGGCCATCTCATGGTTGTTGTTTTTGTTTGTTTGTTTGTTTGTTTTTCATTCACATTCAGTGGTGTCACTTTAAATGTATCATTTACTTCCACCATTTTAGTCTTTGAATTTCATATGTCTTATCATGTTTTTGTCTGTCTTTTTACTTTTTTGGTTTTCTTTTCTGTTATTTCTTCTATACTCTCCTTCAGGCTTCCCTCTCCTGTCTTTTTCTTTCAGAATCTAAAGTGTCCTTGAATACTTCCTACAATGGTGCATTCTTTTTTAAGAACTCTCTTAGTTTCTCTTTGTTTGTGAATATTTTATACTCACCCTCCTATTTGAAGTATAATTTTGCTGTACACAGAATTCTTGGCTAGCAGTTTTTCTCTTTCAGTATCCTAATTGCGGCATACCACTGTCTTCTCACTTCCATGGTTTCTGATGGGAAATCTGCACTAAGTCTTACTGGGTGACCTTAGTATGGGAAGGTTTGTTTCTCCCTTGGTGCTCTGAATATTTCTCTTTATCTTTGACATTTGACATTCTGAGTAGTATGTGTCTTGGAGTAGGTCTGATTTATGCTGATTGGTGTATGGTGTGCTTCTTGAATACGTTATTTCATTCTTTCATGAGAGATGGGAGATGTTCTGCTATTCTTTCCTCAAATACTCTTTCAGTAACTTTTACTTTCTCTTCTCTGTCTGAAAATCCCATGACACACATGTAATTTTGTTTCATATTGTCATTAAGCTCTTTAAGGACCTGCTGATTTTTTTTTTCCATTCTTTTCTTTCACCCTTCTTTTCTTTCTTCAAATTTAGCTATTCAGTCTTTGGTATCACTTATTCTTTCTCCTATCATTTTGAGTCTGCTATTGTATGCCACTACAGTATTTGGATATCACCTATTTGTCTTAACTCCCATGAGCCCTGTTACTTTTCTGTTCAGTATTACAAATTCTTCTTTGTTCTCTCTCAATGTCTTCTTGATGTCTTTTGTCTCTTTGCACATATTGTCTTTCAATTCATTAATTAGATTTTGGAAATTTGTGTGTATCTTGCAAATTAGTTCTCTCAAATACTGTGTCTTCTCTGGGGCTTTAATATATTCCTTTTCTTGGCCCATGTCTTCCATTTTCTTAGTATGGTTTATAATATTTACTGATGTCAAGGCATCTGATTAGGATGAAGTTTACCCTGATGCTCAATTTCTTTCTCTTTTATAGGGATTTAGTAGTTGAAGCCTGTGTTATCCCTGCTCTTTGATTCTTGCCCTGCTAGTTGCTCCAAACTAGGCCCTGGACCCAGTAGTTCATTGCAGACCCACTTCTTGGGGCCTTGGGGAGGAAATGTATAAAGGCCAGAAAAAGACTTTCTTATTTTTAATTTTCTCATGTGCACTTCCTTGTTCTGCCAGCAGATTGTGGACTTTGACAACCCTCTCATTCAGTGCTTGGTCTGAAGGTGTTTGTTACAACACAGACAAGATCAATGTGATAGAATTTCCTGCCTGGAGGCTAAGAGCATTATAATTCAAATTTTCTTAGAGACAGTTCTCCAGGTTTCTCTAGGAGCTCCCTGCTTTTTCCTGGGTAGGAAATATTTCCACTCACCCCTCATGTCCCCACAATCAGTCCCAGATAGTAGAGAAGTTGAATGAGAACAAGATTAACAACTGTCTTGAATGATCAGATTTGGTGACAAACTCACGGACTTTTGATGTACACCACAAAAATTAATTTATGCATTTAAAATGTATTACATTAGTAGAAGCCATGCCGCTTTTCTGTAAAGGGCACCTTATTTTCCAGTAACTAAATTCATGGAAAACAAATCCAACATGGTATTCAAAATGGATAGTTGAGCTGAAAAACAATATTCTTAAATTCAAATAAAGTCTCAGGTTTAATTATTATAGATTTATAAATGAACCAGTGTTACATGTAATGGTAAAATTTTGGGAAACCGTAAGTATGCAAATGGAATCTCTGTATTAACTCTGCAGATCAAGAGTATCATTGATATGGCCACGGTGGCCACGGGAGTTTCTGAGGGTTGTGAGAGGGAGGAAGAGGTGTGATATGGGGCATTTTCAGGACTGGGAGTTGTCCTGAAATATACTGCAGGGACATATCCTGCCATAACCCCCTGGATGGACTGGGGCAGAGTGTGATCTACAATGTAAACTATGGTCCATGCAGTGTGGCAATGCTCCCAATTGTATTCACCAAATGCAATGAACTTGCCTAACTGATGAAAGGGGATGCTGATGTGGGAGGGGCGGGGTGCGGTGGGGAGTTGGATATATGGGAACCTCTTCTGTTTTTTAATGTAATGTTTTGTGTGACATAGTTCCCTTAAAAAAAAAAAGACAATAAAAAGAGGGAAAAAAAGTATTAGTGAGGAACCCAAAATGTTTTTCCATGGGTTATAGCCATTGATAATTGTTGTTTGATAAAACCAAGAAAATTTTAAAACATTTATTAATTCATTAAAAAATACACACATGTTGTTAATGTGGGAAAATGTGGCAGAGGTAGGGAATGGGGCATATGTGAAATCCCTATATTTTTATGGAACATTTATGTAATCTAAGCATCATTTTTAAAAATATATATGTATATAAAGTATATTTTAAAAGTGAAAAAAACAAAAACAATGAAAGAAATTCACAGTTTAAAAAAAGATCTATAAAGTCATGCTGGTTTATTTTAATTCAATAGTAATATTTTATTGGGAAATAAAATATTTTAAAGTAATGCTTAACTAGAGAAGACAGTGAAGATAGTGATAGAAGCCTTGAGGACTAAAGCAAGTCAGCTACAACAATCAAAAAATTCCTGAAGGAGGTGCCTCCTTCAGCCTCTCCTCCACCATAAGGTAGTCTTTCAGTTCTGGTGTTAGACTCAAGTCCTTACTAGGCTGTGGTGACCACTTTACTACCTACATCTGTTGTAGAATTTGAGAGAGGCTCAATTATTTGTGTATAGAGAGGCCAGGACTCAAGAATGATTTTGAGAAGGAAAAATGGTTTATTGACGGCCGGCAGGACTCGGGAGCTTTCAGTTTGAATCCCGAGCCCTGAACAAGATTTTCAAATGTCTTTTATACCGAGGAAAGGCCAAATGGTCGCTTTGTTTCAGTTCTCAATAGGCTTCAATTAGCATATATATCTTCCACATCTTAGGTAAGCTTTTAGCATGGACTCCAGACATTCTAGATAAGTCTTTAGCATATTTGGTTTGCATTTCCCCTGAATACTTAAAGTTTATAGACCTTGCATTGTTAAACTGTTTCCTGCTCCCCAAGGGCAGGACTGCAGCCTTTCATCATCCCACACCCACAAGTCACAGATAGTTTAGATTATCTCTGAAGAGACAAAGAGCCTGCCACCCATAGCCCACATCACATCCACATCTCCTACACCAACCTGAGTAGGGAAACCACATCTGAGTCCAACTCAGGTGTAAACACCAAAGCTGGGCTCATTTTTTTGCCCCTATTTTAATCTTACCAGTTTCAAATAAAAGAAAGGGGAAGTGGAATATGGTGTAAATGCACACATGCACAAACACACCTATACTCCTTAGCAGAATAAGTAATTCTCTCTTGTCACACCTGAAGTCTCACTTCATGTATTAAAGAAAATATGCAGCATTCCATTGGTTTCCCATTACCTAATCATTTCTGTGACCTTAATTGCTGCCATTATTGTTATGTCTTGTTGCCAACATAACAAAATCCAAAAGCAGCATCATAGCTAGTTACATGTACCTGAACGTGTGTAACTGCAAGGCATTTAGGTAATCATAAGTGCCCAGTTCAGAACCGAACTCTTGACTTCCACAGTAAGATATACCTCACTGTGACTCAGAATCCTGTTTCAGATCACAGAATTTGCTGAAGTCAAAATAAAAAACAGCTGGAGAAGATTAAGTACTTGGTTCTGTTAACATATTTGTTAATTAAAGTCATAAAATATTCTTCATCATTATACATTCAGGTAACTCAGAAAAAGAGAGTGTGGAAATTAACTTTAAATAAAATGTATTCCTTTCCTTCCTCCCACTGCCCCATACTCTACAACATGCTTTCCCTGGGAGGAAGCCTTGAAAAGCCCACTACATATTAGTGTGTCATGCATAAATGTCTCCAATTAAAAAATAAATTGTGGTAGTTGTAATTCCATTAGAATAAATGTTCACATGCCGCCTGGGGTCAGTCGCAAAAGTACCTGCCTTTGAAGAGGAAGGACCACTGCGTGAGTCAACTTCAGACCTCAGTGGCGGGTCCTAAGGGTGAGATGCTGGATCTGGTGTCTGGGGCTCCACAGGAAGGGAGGCTAATCAGGTGACGCAATGGGGACACGGACTCCAGCACGCCCTGAGGCTGCCAGGGGCGCACTTGATCCTCCTGGGGAGCCCGGAGCGCAGGGGGCGTCCACCTGCTCTTAGTGGTGTGGCCGCATGTTGGACTGCGGGTCGCGATGTGGCCCAGCCCAATGCCCTGGTCAAACTCATGGACGGCCACCACGAGCAGGTCCATCTAGAAAGATACTAAAATTACGAAGAAAATGAAATCAATGTTGGAATTATACTATTTTCTAATGGAAGCATCTGACGTTATTGATGTAAAAAAGCCATCATTGAACTGTTTGCAAAACCTTTCTACTCTTAATGGAGCCAAAAAAAAAAACAAAACAAAACAAAACAAAACAAATGAACAAACAAACAAAAAACCCACGAAAGTTACGTTATATTTCCTACCTGAACAGAAAAACATGGGATTAAAGATAAGTGAAATTAATTTGGAAGAACTCCCATTTGATCTTAATGAAATCTCATCTGTCATAGATCCTTAAACCTTTAGCAGATACATGAGGTAAATCGATTTTAGGACTAGAGCTTTAAAAATAAGTTGCCCTGAGAAACAGATGCTATGATACCGTCACTGATGTGTTTTCTGGATTCAGTGTGATCAGCCCTCATGTCATAAATGAGGAAATGTCAATAAACTTTAGTGAATTATATTTGTTATCTTCTACTTATTGTCAAACAGAAAATCTGTAATTCTTCCTCTAACATATACTTTTATTTTCTGATTTCATTGCTGCCCAAAAAGTTGCTTATGAAATAAAAAATTGTACAAACAAATAAAATAGCCACGATTTATACCATACAGTAAATGACAGAACCACTTAACCAAGAGAATTTATGGTATCCTCTATTACTTCCATGGCATGTCTCTTGCATCTTTTCTCCAGCAAATATTTTACATCTGACTCATGTATAATTTCCTTTGTTTTCCACAATCTAAGGCAAGGTCAAACTGATATCTTTGTGCATCAAGGTGGACACAACAGACTAAAGCCAGTGTACCCAATGGAATGGAAGGACAGATGCATCAAATATTTCACCCATCATCTTCTGTGACTAGGTAGAGTTAGCTTTATGAAGATGAAAAGAAAAAAGGTCAAGAAAGCAAGAATGGTTATTGCAGGTTTCTGTCAGATTTAACCACATGGTAGAGAGAGAGCTCTGTTCTTTACACAGGGATCTCATTAAATAAGATCATAGTAGAAGCTAGAAGCAAAATAATTAAATGAATAAATAAACAAAGATCACTATCTCACCATGATTTTTAAAAATTGGAGCTATTAATGATCCTTTTTGATATAATTAAAAATCTGGGACAAATGTTAAACTGGGAAGTACACTACAACAATTTATATAAGGTCAGAATTTTTCAAATATATTTGAAGAGGAAAGTTGAGGAATACACAAAAGAACGCAACCTCTGAAAGGTTACCAAAGTCACATAATCATCTCAGTATCCCAGATAATCAGCATAACAGAATCATGGGGAAACTGTTTAAAAATACAAGTCTTGAGCCACACCTGGACAAATTGGTCAGAATTCCCAGAACTGGAGTTCAGGAATCTGCTCTGAGCAAAGTCACCAGATTTATAGCTGCCTGCATCAGTCTGAGCACATAATAACTAACGCTGCAACACACAAGCTGTGCCAATGACATCAGGATGAAAATAAAATGTTTTAGCATGATTTCATGAAGATAAGATGTACAAAATATAAAATGATAATCATTATAATTATATTAAGTAATGACAACCTGGCCAAGCATTGAAAATAGGACTGTGTGATTTTGAAATTACAGATCTATCTCTGAGTTTGTTGAGATCTTTGTAAAGAGCAAGCTGGTGAAGAGTATTCAAAAGAAGAGCATGCAAAAATTAAGTTTTGTCAGAAACTAGAGGGTTCTGATGTATGACATTATACTTTTAATGTAATAAAGACTCAGGATATAATAGACTGAGAATAAACAATCACTTGTGAAGCATTGAAATGAAGTCAGTACCCAAATGTGGTCGAGGTGCCAGGCACTGCTCAAACATTTACATGTATAGACACATTGAAACTCATGACAATCCTACAAAATCCATACAATTATTATATTCTTGTACCACAGAGTAATAAAGTAGCTTCAGTTGCCAGGACTAGGATGTACCAGAACTTTAAAATCTAAAATTCATATTTTAGGTATCAAGATATTGGAGAAATCTGTACTCATTTATAGACAGTTATATTTATAGAAATAGAGGAGTATGAAAAAGGACAGGATGAATGTCCAGCTCTTGTTTATTGCTTTCTTTTTTTAACAACTCAATTTTATGGATACAACCAATAAAGCATAAACCCTTCCAAAGTGTACAATCAATGGTATGTGATATAAATGATATTTAGACTTATTTTTGCATATTGAACTTATATCTTAACACTCAATGAAAATCACTTATTAGTTCTATCAAGGAAGAAATATTCATGAAGATTTCAGTACTCCTTTCTGTAACTGGTCACTTGGTTGAAGTTCATCTACACCATTACCTTCTTCCACTACCCATTCCATTTACCCTTCACCCTCAGTGAACACAACAGCTGGGTGTGGTTCTTTGCCCAATGGGATGACTCAAGCCTACAACCCTGAAAATTCTGCATCATTGATAGTCTAGCTTGGATTAAGTCATTGCAGTTTTCCATTGACTTTAATCACAGGGCATGGTAATACTAACAGATGCCCTAGGAGATCTCCTGTATTCTAAACAAACTCTTCTTTACCTCCATTGTGGAGGAACATTCCTATTTCCTCTTGATAGTCAGGATCAAGCACCTCAGCCAGTACCGAAATTCATTTATGTCCCTTTTGATTCAGATGCATGAAGAGAACGAAGTAGACAGGGGGCAGTCCTAACTTCCAGATCAAAGAAATCATTGTGATATCTGGTGGAAGCACACCTCCTTCTGAGAACTGGAGACCAGCTGAGCTTAAAGTTTCAGCAATAGAAAGCAAAAAAAACCCTGTAGATCACCAGGAGTAATAGTGAGTGTGAGTAGTGCCACTCACATTACCACCCTTTGATTCCTGGACCAGTGAATCCCACGTATGGGGACAATAGCACCATAGAGTGGATGCTGATTTAAAGCATACAAAACCTCCTGGAAAACATTGTCCCAGCCCTGCAATGTATTGTCACCTAGTTTACAAAGTAAATGAGTCCTCAAAAGGCCATTCTACTGAGGTGGAAGAATCCTGTATTTTTGTTGGATTTATCTCCCATCCTCTCTCATGCTAAATTCAGGTAGCCCATTAACAGCCATTGTTGTAACCCTAGTACAGAGAAGAGTAACAGGCTTTTAGTAGGTTGCAATTACTATTTGTTTAAGAAATATATAAATGAAAAGATAAATGTTAGATGTCTGGTTGAGACAATTGTGACATGGAGAACACTGAATGTGGGCAGGGATTATTGAGAAAATACAACAGGAAGGGGACTGAAGATAGAAACTTCAGCCCATCCCTGGCAGAGGCAGGCATGTGTTTATACAGTACATCCAAAGGGGAGAATATTCTTAGTTAGTGGGAGGGGGTTTAACTTAGGTAAGACCCAAGTGCCTGTAGGGATGGCTAGGGGGAGGTGGGCTAGGGGCAATGAATTCCAGGGTGGGAGGGTTTGGTGGGGTCATGTGCCTTCTTGTCTATTCTTGTGAATAAAAGAAATGTATATGGACATGTAGGCCTAGGATGGGGGCTGTCCTATGTCACTGAGTTGCAGTTTCTTCTGAGTAAATGGATGGTCACCCTTTCACAGTGGGGTAAGTTTAGTAATAAACTTGCTGCTTCTGCAAGTTCTGGCTGTTATGGGCCTAGGGATGGGGCCTAGTCCTGTCATTCCCAGGTTTTGATTATAATGTTAAAAAATAAGGTAAGTTTAAGAGTGGAGAGCTAGGCTCACATGTGAAGGGTCGAGAAAAGGGGGCACCAACTCATTCTGGCTGCTTCCTGCTGTTAGGGGGCCATGGGTTTTCCTTCGCATGTGGCTCAGCTGGTGAAGTTCTGAGGTGATTGCTGATTGTTGTTCTCACAACAGGAAGGCCCCATTTATATATTCTAGGGTAGTGGTTTGAAGAATTCAGTGGATGAATCCAGAGAGAAGCTGTAGGAGACAAGGGCGACACATGAGAAGGAGAAAAATAATTATTAGTGGGGCTATTAGGGGTATTAGTATAGCTTTTAAAGGTGAAGAAAAATATGAGAGAACAGAGGAGAGCCAGGATTGGCTGCCATAATTTTCATCTCTTGCTGAATAATTTCAATGTTTTCCTTTAGAACTTTTAAATTCTCTTCTACTTGTCCAGTTTTATTTATGTAGAAGCAACAAGTTTCATTAATATTAGCACATGTGCCTTCAGAGACAACAGTAGAATGTCAAGGGCTCTTTGATTTTGAATGACGACTGAGGATAGGCTATTGATTTCTATTTGTTGATTATTGATAGCTTGTACTGTGACATTCCAGGATAGCTGCAGTTGTAAGGAGATGTTTAAAACAGCTCTTACAAGGAGAGGAATTCCAGTGAACCAGTAAGGCTCCAAAAGATAGTATGTTCTATCCCGGGTTTTTCTAGGATTGGGTTATCGTGGGCATCGTAACTAAACACTGAATAACTAAAAAACTGTCTTTTTTGCTTTCATGTTTTGGGGAAAGTGAGGTTTCAAGCAAGAAGCCAAGATTGGGGATTAAGCTGGAGGTGGCCACATCCTGTGATTGTAAGATTGTATCATTAGGGATTATAGATACCATGGTACAGATTCCTGTCCAGACTACCAGCTAAACTAAGTATGCTGAGTTACCACAAAGAAAATAAAATCCTGTTCCTGCCAGGGTTAAAGCAGTGGAAGGGACCAGAAGGGATAAAGTAAGCATTGAGATGACTAGGAACTTGGAACATTTGGGTACCACTGTATACTACGTTGACACACAGCAGAGAATAGTATGATTTGGATGGGTTGTAATTGAGACCAGTTTGACATAAAAGGTTTCTGAATAGAAAGGTAAAAAGATGTTTTGGGTTCTTGTTAGTTTTTGACTGGACAGAGTTATATACTTGTCTGGATTGAATGCTAATTCCAAATATTTCTTTCTTTTGGTATGAGCTATTGAAACACAAGACATCTTCTCTATAGGTTTTTCATTACTAAACTTAGGTAGCATTCTTTGATTAATACAACTCTCATTCCATAGTAGTGTAGAATTGAGGCATTTTTAATGACTTTTGAGTTAGTTTGCCAAGTTAAGGAGGTTGTTTTACTGTGCTATACAATTCATAGAATATTCGCTACCATTCTTTCAATTGGCTTTTATATAGCAAGACAACCATTTTCAGCCACATCCCCACTTATCAACTAGCTATTAATGACTATGTATCACCGTCCATTTTACACATTTCCACACTTGCACAGTAATCTAATTAAAATTTCTACATTAAACATCAATAGTCCCTCTCAGGCCTCCTCATATCTCCTTTAAGAATCCACCACCTATCACCAAGTCTTGACAATATTTTCCCACACTTTCTTCTAGAAGCTTTTTAGTTCTTGCTTTTATCTTTAGGTTTTAGATGCATTTAGAGATAATTTTTGGATAAGGAGTGAGATAGGGATCCTCTTTCCTTCTTTTGGGTATGGATATTCAGTTCTGTCAGCACCATTTCTTGAAAGGACTGTTCAACCCAGGTGTGTGGTTTTGACAGGCTAGTCAAAAATCACTTGACCATACATGTGAGGGTCTGTTTCTGAACCGTCAGTTTGGTTCCATTGGTCTATATGTCTGTCTTTATGCCAGTAACATGCTGTTTCTACCACTATAGCTAGGTAATATGATTTAAACTCTGAGGATGAGAGTTTGCTTTTCCTTTTTAAATGTTGCTGGCTATCCAGGACCCCTTACACTTCCAAATAAATTTAATAATTGTGTTTTCAACTTTAAAAAATATTGGTGAAAATTCTATCAGGATTGTGTTGAATCAATATATAAATTTGAGTAGAATTGACATCATAATGATATTTAGTCTTTCAGGGCAAGAGCATGGGAAGTTCTTCCAGTTATTTAGGCCTTTTTTGATTTCTTTTAACTTTGAGTTGCAGTTTTCAGAATATAAGGACTTTATATCACTGGTTAAATTTAATCCTGACTAATTGAGTATAATCTGTCATATATGATTTTCACCATTCTTGACACATTGCTAATTTTATTGATAAATTCTTCTATTCTAGACTCTTTCTCCTTTCTTTCTTTTTGGGCTCTAGCAAACCCTTTAGTATTTCTTGAAAATCCAGTCTCTGTTGGAAATTCTATCAGTTTCTGTTTATGATAAAATCACCTTCATTTTTGAAAGAGATAATCCTGCAAAATATAAGATTCCTGCCTGGAAGTTTTTCTCTTGGAGTATTTTAAATATATCATAGCACTGTCTTCTTGCCTCCATGTTTCCTGGTGAAAAAATCAGCACTTTATCTTATCAGGTATCCTTATATGTTAGACATTACTGTTCTCCTCTCAGAATTTTCTCTTTATCTTTGGCATTTGACTATCTGTTTAGTGTGTGTCTTGAAGTTGGTCTATTTGGAGTATTTCAGATGGGAATACTTTGGGCTTCTTTGACATGGATATCTATGTCCTTCAGTAGGGTTGGGAAATTTTCTACCATTCTGTCTTCAAATATTCCTTCTGCCCCTTTTCCCTTCTATTCTCCTTCTGGGTCACCCATGACATGTATGTTTGCACATCTTTTGCTGTCATTAGTTCCATGAGACCTTGTTCATTTTTTTCCATTCTTTTCTTCATCTGTTCTTTTGTATGATCACCTTCTGAGGCCATTTTTTCAAGCTCACTAATCCTTTCTTCTGCCTCCTCAAACCTGCTATTATATGATTCCAATGCTTTTTAATTTCATTTATTGTACCTTTCATTCCCAAAGATCTGCTATTTTTCTATGTTAGCTTACACATTCTGGGCCAGATTTGCCTTTTACCTGGTGGGGATTATAAATTTTTGTTGGTGTCTTGGCAACCAGCTTGCTCGAATATTTATTCTGGGTACAGTTTTTCTCTTTAGTTTAGGTCTTCCTACCCTTTCTCTCTTGCTGGTCGTTCAGTAGGAGCCAAGGATGTACTTGGTGCTATAAGTTGTGGAGGCTGAAGCTGCTTTCATTGCCCCAGGACAAATGAAGGTTCCCCAACTTTCTCCTTTGCCAGGGGTAGGGACAATGTCACAGCTGTGTGGAATAATCCAAGTTATGCAGGCCTTGACTGTAGTTGCTCAGAAAGACTAATGAAGCTTCACATCCCTTTCTCCCTTGTCTGAGGTTGGGTGGAGCTGCAGGTGTGGGCAGCAATCTGTGCAGTGTGGGTCCATGATGACTGCAGTTTCCCCAGTAGACTTCCAACAATTCAGTTTGTGCCACGACAAAGGTAACTGCAGCTACCTGGGTAGGCTGGTGCAGTGCCTGACAGCCATCTCCCTGCCAGAGGTAAGACTGAAGCCTAGGCTAGGGCTGCAGGATGATCTGGGTGAAAGAAATTGGTTCCCACAACACTGTGATTTTCAGTCAGGCCAGTTTCCCCTGGTGTGTGTGGTGGAGTCAAATTGGCAGCCACCAGTCTCTTTTTGGTGTATGCAGTTTCAAACTTCAGCTGTTTTTATTGTTATACTTTAGCCAGCTGAATTAACTAATCAGTAGCCAAAATTGGTGACCAGTCATCTCCTCCTCCCCTGTTTTTGGGAATGGTGTTTCCAATTCCAACCAAAGAATAGCTCATGGTGTGGCTTGCGCTGCCAATGTTGAATGATCACAGGCCTCGTAGTTTTGGGCAGTAATTTCCTGGATAGGCTGGTGCAAGGTCCCCCCATCTTCTACTCTGCTGTAGATGGGGCTGAAGCCTAGGCCAGGGCTGCAATCTGACCTGGATGGAAGAAAGCTGGTCCCCAAAACCACTATGATTTTCTGTCTGCCCCACTTCCCCTCGTGCCAGGCCCAGAGTTAAGAGGGCAGCAACCAGCCTCTTTCTCACTTGCACAGTTTCAGCCATTAGCTTTTCTCAGGATTATACTATTGCTGCTGAATTTACTTATCAGTGCCTGAAATTGGCTCCCCACCATCTCTTCCTTTCCCATTTTTGGGAAGGGGAGCTTTCAATTCCAACTGCAGAACAGATCCTTGGCAGCCTGTGCCTCCAGGAGAGAATAGGCACCACTCTACATGGCTTGGAGCACTGTACTCAGAAGTCTTCTCTGCAGGTGGGGAGTCTCCTCCTTCCATTCTTTCATGTGTGTTCCAGGATGCTCTTCTGCTTTCCTGGAGCCCCCAAACAGGTGCTTCAACTAGCTCCAGATAACTGAGTATTTACTAATTGCCCTGTTGCAGGAGCTGACACTAGAGGCTTCTTACTCTGCCACAATTTTGCTGGTTGTTCTCTAGGGTTATGCACATTTATAAAAGTTAATATGTAGAAATGTATTTGAGAATATTGTAAGGAATTGGAAATATTCCAAAGTTTCCATTTATTTGATTCTAATGAACTTGTTTGTTGTACAGCAACATGTCCCTATAACAGAATCTGGTTGTAACCAAACTTTTCTAATTTAGGTGAAAAGTCTGTTAGAGGTCCTCAGGATTTATGAAATTCAGACTCCATATCCATACCCCTTTCCCACATTATTGGTTTGTGCTCTCCTAAAACAGAAGGTTTTTGATAATGTAATATTATCACAAACACTGCCAGTTGAGCTGAAAGAGACAAACAAGAGAACAAAATTAAAGAAGGCTGTGGAATTACAAAATTCTACATACTGATAAAACTATTAATATTGAAAAAACTTAGTAGAAAATCAAATCACGATACCTTACTTTGCCAGCCTGCTATCATAGGTACTATAGGATAGGATGCATTGAACACTGGAACTTTATGGGATCACAATTTTGAGGTTAGGAAATGTCCACTATTATGACATCAACAAGGCATTGCTTTTGACCCAAAGTCTATAACATTCTGCTGCTGGCTAACAGAGATCCGTGAGGTTCCTTGACTCTTCTCCCTGCCTAGCATTCATGGCAAAGTCCTCTACTTTCTCTTCTCACAGGAATACTGACAATGATTAGGAAAACATACATAATACAATCTACCACAAATGAAGACAGAGGGCAGATTTGCAGACAACGATATCACTGACATGGGCTCAGAAACCAGTGATCTGGGTATAGAAGACAGAGCCATGGGCCTGAGAGAAAATCCATAGGCCAAAGAGAAGACCCGAGGCAATGAACCTCACAGAACTTCAGGATTTCAAACTTGCTTGGGAGCCATGCTTCCTTCCTTCCTTTCATCTTCCCCCTTTTGGAATTAGGATGTGTGCAACCCTTATACTATGTCTGCCCCACCACGATACTATGGAATCAGTAAAATTCTTTCTAGTTCCTGGTTTACAGGATGAAATTAATTTAAAACCAGGTTGGATCCTAATGATAATTTAATACATACCTAATTTAGATGATTTAAATGGTAACTTGGAACTGTATAGGACATGATATTTAGGTTTGGGAGTTGAGCTGAGGCTACAATTTGTTTAGATATTTGAGCATTTTGGTATGAGGAAAATGTATTTTGAATGTAGGATAAATTGATATCATTGGGGTTGAAGGGAACACAATATAGACTGAATATCAGCCTGAAAATACCTTGTCTTAAACCCTAGCACATTTAGGCAAAAGTGCAATAACATGTATTCCTATAAAAGGAATGCAGTATAACTTGCCAGACAACATGATAATGCAAGAGAGAAAAGAGCATAGAGTAATTTGAAGATGCTGAACGTGAAAGCCAAAGCAATGAATTCTCAAAACAAAAATTCTGGCTACCTCCACAGGCTGGTAGAGGCATGGCATATATGCTCCTGCAGAGCCTCCAGAGGTGTGGCCTTATAGAATCCTTGATTTCAGCTTTGAGATATGGATTTCATTTCTCTGCCTTCAAAAACTGAGAGATTTGAATTCTGTTAGTGTGAGTTATCGAGCTTTTTTTTTCCAATTTGCTAAAGCAGCCAGAGAAGACTAATTATTAATAATTGATAAATAATTGAGGGATTTCTTAAAAGAGATATGTAACTGGCTATGAATTGTAGATAACAAGTATTTTCAATGTATCAGGTTTGGCTCATAGCCTGTTATGTATGTTGACTCATTTTGCCTTACTACATCCTCATAAAACAGGGACAATTTTAATATATTCTGTATATTTGAGACAACCTTGACACTGAAGGGTTAAGTAATTTATGTAATGACACTTGGGCAGAAAGTATCAAAAATAAATTTTTTAAAAACCTTAAATTGATACTTGAGGGATAATGGTCATGGGGAAATTTGCACATACTTGCAAGTAGGATTAGAAAATTGTGGAATGGCCTTTAGTAGGAAGAAAATGACAGGAAGAAATAATATTCAATTTTTTAAAATTACCTTTTATTTTCATAAGTAAACATAGGAAGCAGCAAAGGTATTAAGCTAGGCCTGTAAAATCTTACCTGGAGACCATGAGCAGAGAGCCAGACCAGACAGAGGGTCTAAAAGGTAAGGAGGGAGAGTGACAGACAAGATCTCCAGAGGAGATTCTGAACCTGTGCTGGCCAGGATGAGATCTTTATATCATATGTGGAGGAAAATACCAGGAACCAGAGGAAGGAAAGGAGAAGGAGTCAAAACAGCAAAGTTTAAATAAAGAAGGCACAGGGAAGAGGTAGTTGATCCATCAGGGTATAAAACATTCTGAAATGGGCTTTCATTTCATATTCTGGAGCATGAAAATGGCCATCAGAAGAATGTAGAATTAGTCTGCCAGTTGGTTAAAGGCATGTGGTGCAGCCAATCCAAAGTCAGGCTGATGACCAGCTAAGGAGCATGTGGAAAACATCAAAGACATTTGAGTCTAGATCAGCCAGGCCTCAGTGGACCTGCCAGATAACTATAAAACAAGATTAGGCCCAGATGAGTCAGTCAGGCCTCCATATGAACAGGTTACACAGCTAAATAAAAACTCACCAGCTTTAGCTTTATGCTACTGGTTTTGGACATGGTATCTTACATGAGAGTAGCTAATTGATATATTTTCATCTTTTAAATTGCTATTCATTCATTTTTTCTTTATTTTTTAATATTACATTAAAAAAATACGAGGTCCCCATATGCCCCCCACCCCCCTCACCACACACCTCCCCCCATAACAACCTCCTCCATCATCATGAGACATTCATTGCCCTTGGTGAATACATCTCTGAGCACCACTGCACCTCATGGTCAATGGTCCACACCATAGCCCACACTCTCCCACAGTCCACCCAGTGGGCCATGGGAGGACATACAATGTCTGGTAACTGTCCCTGAAGCACCACCCAGGACAACTCCAGCTCCCGAAAATGCCCCCACATCACATCTCTTTATTTTTTATTGAAGTATATCATTCATGCATGAACACACATAAACAACAAGTATATAGTAAGATTACAATCTTACAAAATAAACTAACATAACATCACTGAAGACTCTCATACATCACCCCTCCACCCACTCTTTGCATTGGTGTGAAACATTTGTTACATATGCAAGAGAATCATCAAAATATTACTCCCAACTATTCTCCTTAGCTTACATTTGGTGTATTTTTCCCCCAACCCATACTATTTTTTAAAATATATTTTTGTTACAGATATTGTGATCTTGCAAAACAATCATACAGATGTGTAGATTTTGCACACAACTCCACACCCTGGTGGAACATTTGTTACAGATTATGAGATACTATCATCAGACTATTACCACTAATCATGGTTCATAGCATACATTTGGCACACTTTCTCCATACACTTCCATTATCAACACAGAACAGATTGACATTTATGCAAGGATATTATAGTATTGCAGTCAACCACAGAGTTTAGGTCACACCAATTGCAGTTTTCCATGCTTGTCCATATTCCCATCGTGCAGCAATAGTGATGTACCTCTGCTCTATCTCACAGAAGGACTCTCTTGCATTTGTGCCCTGAACCACAATCCTCTATCACCTCTGGGATTCACTGTGTTATTCAGTCCCTAGATTATTTTTGGCATTCTTTCCACTCACATTTAATTCCACAGACTACCTTTCTCATCACAATCCCATCCATAAAACAGTGGCTACTCATTATAATTTGTTGCTATCAACTCTATCCATCTCCACACTTTTACAGTCAAGTTAATTAAAACTTCTATGTACATTAAGGATCCATAGTTCTTATCAACCCTCCTCCTATCTTCTTAGATCCTATACTGTAGGTTTTAATTCCCTGTGATTATTTTTTGCATTTAGTACATATTAATGAGACCATGCAATATTTTATTTTTTGTGTCTGACTTACTTCGTTTAGTGTAATGTCTTCAAGACTCATCCATGTTATCACATATATATCAATTTAATTTCTTCTTATTGCAGCATAGTATTCCATCGTACATATATATGACATTTTTTTTATCCATTCATTGGTGGATGGACACTTGGGTTGTTTCCATCTTTTGGCTATTGTGAACACTGATATGAACATTGGTGTGCAGATATCTGTTTTTGTGATAGTTTTAAATTCTTCTGGATATATTCCTAGTAGATGAATTGCTGAATCATATCGCAGTTCTATATTTTGCTTCCTGAGGAACCATCAAACTGTTTTCCACAGAGGCTGCACCATTTTACATTCCCAACAACGTGCAGGAGTTCATATTTCTCCAAATCCTCTCCAGCACTTATTGTGGTCTGAATTTTATTTTAATAATGGCCATCTAAGTAGTGTTAGAGGATATCTCATTGTTGTTTTAGTTTGCATTTCCCTAATAGCTAGTGATATGGAACATTTTTTCACATGCTTTTTGGCCATTTGTATTTCCTTTTTGGGGAAATGTATATTTAAATTTTTGGCCCATTTTTTAATTAGATTGCTTGCTGTTTTATTGTTGAGTTGTATAATCTCTTTATATAGAATGAAAATCAAACCCTTATCAGATAAGTGGTTTAAGTTTGAAGAGATCCCATTTACCCATATTTTCTTTTGTTGCTCGTGCTTTTGGTGTAAGGTTGAAGAATCCACCACCTACCACTAGGTCTCAAAGATGTTTCCCTACATTTTCTTCTAGAAGCTTTAATGTGCTTCCTTTTATATTTAGGTCTTTGATCCATTTTGAGTTAATTTTTTTGTATAAGGTGTGAGGTAGAGGTCATCTTTCTTTCTTTTGGCTATGGATATCCAGTTCTCCCAATACCATTTATCTAATCAATTGTTCTGCCCCAACTGGGAGGGCTTAACAGGCTTCTCAAAAATCATTTGGCTGTAGATGTGAGAGTCTGTTTCTGAACCATCAATTTGGTTCCATTGGTCTATGTGTCTATCTTTAGGCCATTACCATGCTGTTTTTAACATTGTAGTTAGGTAATATGATTTAAAGTCTGGAAATTAGAGTCCTCCAATTTCACTTTTCCTTTTTAAGGTGTTTTTGGTTATTTGGGGCCTTTTACCCCTCCAGATAATTTTGATAACAGTGTTTTCTATTTGCTTAAAAATGCAGGATAGAATTTTTATTGGGATTGCATTGAATCTGTATATCAATGTGAGTAGAATTAATATCACAGTGATATTTAGTCTTCCAATCCATGAGCATGGAATGTTCTTCCAATTATTTAGGTCTTTTCACATTTCTCTTAGCAATGCATTATAGTTTTCTGAATAGAAGTGCTTTGCATCCGTGCTTAAGTTTATTCCTAAATACTTGATTCTTTTTGCTGCTATTGTAAATAGAATTTTTATCCTGACTTCCTCCTCAAATTGTGCATTATTAGTGTATAGAAACACCATTGATTTTTGCATATTGATCTTGTATCCTGACACTCTACTGAAATCATTTATTAGCTCTAGCAACTTTGTTGTAGATTCTTCATGATTTTCTAGATATACAATCATATCATCTGCAAATAGTGAAAGTTTAATTGTTCCTTTCCAGTTTGGATGCCTTTTATTTCCTTTTCTTGCCTAATTGCTCTAGCTAGAATATCTAGCTCTATATTGAAAAACAGTGGTGACAGTTGGCATCCTTGTCTTGTCCCTGATCTCAATGAGAAAGCTTTTAGTTTTTCACCATTGAGTACAATGTTAACTGTGGGCTTTTCATTCCTATTTTTTGTAGTATTTTTACCAAGAAAGGATGCTGTATTTTGTCAAATGCCTTTTCTGTGTCAATTGATAAGATCATGTGATTTTTCTTCTTTGGTTTATTAATGTGGTGTATTATGCTGATTGATTTTCTTTTGTTGAACCAGGCTTGCATGCCTGGTATAAAACTCACTTGATCATGATGGACCATTCTCTTAATGTGTTGTTGGATTCAATTAGCAATTATTTAATTGAGCATTTTTGCATCAGTATTTATGAGAGAAGTGGGTCTATAAGTTTCTTTTTTTTTTTTTTCGGTAATATCTTTATCTGGCTTTGTTGTTAGAGTGATATTGGTTGCATAGAATGCGTTTGGTAGCATTTCTTCTTGTTGAATTTTTTGTAAGAGCTTGAGTAAAATTGGTATTAAATCTTCTTTGAATGCTTGGTAGAACTTACCTGTGAAAATGTCTGATCCTGGGCTTTTCATTTTGGCAAGCTGTTTGATGACTGTTTCAATTTCTTTACTTGTAATTGACTTGTTGAGGTCTTATATTTCTTCTAGTGTCAGTGTAGGTTGTTTGTACATTCCTAGGAATTTTTCCATTTCATCTACATTGTCCAATTTTTAGCAAAAAATCTTGTTGTGTCAGCTCTCCATGTGAGTGGTGCCATTCTTAGGCAGGCTGCACTTTCTTTCATGCTGGGTGGCTCTCCTTATGGGGCACACTCCTTGTGCATGGGGATCCCCTACATGGGGGACACCGCTGCGTGCCACAGCACTCCTTGCACGCATCAGCACTGTGCATGGAACAGCTCCACATGGGTCAAAGGAGGCCCAGGGTTTGAACCATGAACCTCCCATGTGGTAGACGGATGCCCTAAACACTGGGCCAAGTCTGCTTCCCTGCTGTTCTTTTTCTTGTTCCTCCAGTTGTGTAGTTAGGTCATTGATTTTAGCTCTTTTTCTTTTTTAATGAAGGCATTGAGAGATAAAAATTTTCCTCCAAACATTGCCTTCACAGCATCCCATAGGTTATGATATGTTGTATTTTCATTGACATTCATCTCGAGATATTTATTGATTTCTCTTGGAATTTCTTCTTTGACCCACTGATTATTTAAGAGTGTGTTGTTTAATCTCCACATATATGTGAATTTTCCTTTTGTTTGTCGCTTGTTGATTTCCAGGTTTACTCCATTTTGATGAGAGAAACTGCTGTGTATAGCTTCAATTCTATTAAATTCATCATGAGATCTGCTTTGTGTCCCAACATATGGTCTATCCAGGAGAAATATCCATGAGCACTTGAAAAGAGTGTATATCCTGCTATTTTTGGTGTGCAGTGTCCTGTATATGTCTATTAGGTTTAGTCCATTTATCATATTATTCAAGCTCTCTCTTTCTTTATTGATCTTCTGCCCACATGTTCTATCCAATGCTGAGAGTGGTGTATTGAAGTCTCCAACTACTATTGTAGAGTTGTCTATTTCTCCCTTCCGTTTTGCTAGTGTTTTCCTCATGTATCTTGGGACATCCTGGTTAGGTGTGTATATATTTATGATTGTTATTGCTTCCTGATGAATCATTCCTTTTATTAATATGTAATGTCCTTCCTTGTCTCTAACAAGAGTTTTGCTTTTAAAATCTGCATCATCTGATCTAAGTATAGCTACCCCAGCTTATTTTTGGTTACCCCATGTGTGGAATATCTTTTTTCAAACTTCCACTTTCAATTTACTGGTGTCCTTAGTTCTAAGTTGAGTATCTTTCAGACAATATAGATGGCTGATATTTTCTTATCCATTCTACCAGTCTATGTCTTTGATTGTGGAGTTTAATCCATTAATATTCAATGTTATTACTGTAAAGGCAGTTCTTATTTCATCCATTTTGATGTTTGTGTTTTGTCTGTCATTTTATATTTGACACTTTTAGTTATTGTTACTGATACTGTTGTTGTTTCTAGACTCTTTCCCCGACCCTCTCTCATATCTTTCTTTTCAGGCTATAACACTCCCTTGAGTGATTCCTACAAAGATTGTCTTTTTGTTATAAACTCTCTCTTTTTCTGTTTATCTGTAAAAGTTCTAATCTCACCCTCATTTTTAAAAGATAATATTGCTGGGTATAAAATCCTTGTCTGACAGTTTTTCTCCTGCAGTATCTTAAATATACCATACCTCTGCCTTCTTGCCTCCATGGTTTCTGATGAGAAGTTGGCACTTAATATTGTTGGTTACATGTAATGCATTGCTTTTCTCTTGCCACTCAGAATTCTCTCTTTGTCTGTGACATTTGACATTCTCATTAGTATGTGTTTCGAAGTTGGTCTATTTGTATTTTTTCTCATGGGAGTACATTGTGCTTCTTGGACCTGGATATCTTTGTCCTTTAATAGGGATTGGAATTTCCCATCATTATTTCTTCAATTATTCTTTCTGCCCTTTTTCCCTTCTCTTCCCATTCTGGGAAACCCACGACACCTATGTTTGCATGTCTCTTGCTCTCATTTAGTTCCCTGAGACCCTGTTCAATTTTTTCCATTCTTTTCTTCATCTGCTCTTTTGTTTGTTCACTTTCAGAAGCCATGTCTTCAAGGTCGCCAATCCTTTCTTCTGCTTCCTCAAATCTGTGCTTATATGACTCCAGTGTATTTTAAATACTGTGGAGAGTGGTGGAGCCTGCGGGAGCTCCACTGAGGTGACAGAGGGAATGGCGGGAAGCGCCTGCTTCCGCCCCATTGGCGGGGGAATGCCGCCACCCTGTGGTGAGCTGTCTGGCCTTTGGGAGATGAGCTGAGGTGACAGAGGGAATGGGGTCGAGGGGCTTTATTCCAGCGCGTGTCAAGCGCAGGGGAATGGGAAACGTGGGTGCTGAGCACGGGCCGGAAGTCCCCCCGCGCCCTCCCCGCCGAGGCGTGCGCCCCGCGCTGAGCACCCGCGCCCCCCAGGGCTGCGCGGCACGCACATGGAGAACGTGTACAACTTCTACAAGCTGGACCTGGCCTCCGAGTACCCAGTGGTGGACGGCCAGCTCTCCATCCAGTGCTACTTCCGGGCCCTGGACCGCTGCCAATCCTTTCTTCTGCTTCCTCAAATCTGTGCTTATATGCCTCCAGTGTATTTTAAATTTCATTTATTGCACCTTTCATTCCCATAAGTTCTGATATTTTTCCACGTATGCTTTCAAATTCTTTTTTGTGCTCATCCAAAGTCTTCTTAATATCCTTAATCTCTTTACCCATCTCATTGTATTTATTAAGGATATTTGTTTGAACATTTAAGATTAGTTGTCTCAACTACTTTATGTCATCTGCAGGCCTAAATTGTTCCTTTAATTGTACCATCTATTCCTCTTCTTGGTATGGATTGTGATTATTTGTTGATGTTTCCATATCTAGCTGTATTTATTCTGGGTGCAGTTTCTCCTTTTAGTTTAGGGATTTCTATTCTTTCCTCCCTTGTTGCTTGTGTAGTAAGAACCAACGATGTAGTTGGTGTTATAAGCTATGGAGGCTGAAGCTGCCAACATTGCCCCAGGAACTGATGAATGTACTAACACCTTTATGCTCTGTCAGCAATAGGGACAGAGCTGTAGCCATATATAATAATCACAGTTGGGCACAAGACTGTTTGTAGCCACCCAGAGATACAGATGAAGTTTCACACCCCTTCCTCCCCTACCTTAGGAACTATAGTTTTGGTCAGCAATCTATGCTGTATGGGTCCACAGTTTCTCAAGTAAACCAAAGTAGCACCAGAACCTCTCCCTGCCAGGGGTGGTAATGGACCCCCTGGAATGCCCAACAGTCTAATTTTTGTGGGCCAAATATGCCTGCAGTTGCCCTGAGATGCTTAGGGAATACTGTCCCTTCTGTCCTTAAGAAGATGGGGACAGAACCACAAGTGATCAACAGTTCAATCCTGTATGTTGGAAGTACCCACCTTTGTCCACAGAGGCTGAGGAAACTCCAGCCCTCTCCTATCTTTTTGGGTGGTAGTGGTGGTTCTATGGGTGCTCAACAGTTCAGTCCCTTTAGGCTGAGAATACCTACCATTGCCTGGGGAGGCTGAAGAAATGCTAGCTCCCTTCTTTGTTCTTAAGGCATAGGGCTGGATCCACAGGAACCTGAAGTTCAGTCCCTGTTGGCTGAAAGTACCCAACATTATCCAGAGGCTATGGGGACACCAGAACTCTGCTATACTATTGGGGGTGGGGGTGGATTCATAGGCATCCAATAGTCCAGTCCATGCAGGCTAAAGGTCTTCTGTTGCCTAAAAAGACTGTGGACAGATCAGTCCACTTCTTTCCTATTGGTGGGTGAGGGTGCATCCACACTGGGCTGTGTGGACCAAATGCACCTGCAGTTCAGTTACCCAAAGAGTCTGGGAAACACAGTATATCTCTTGTCTTATTGGGGATGGATGTGGAGCCACAGGTGCCACCAGTCAGGCTTGTTCATGCCAAAACTGTTGCCCTAAGAGTTTGAAGCAACACCAGCTACCTTCCTATCCTGTGGGGGTATAGAGTTAGAGATGGTCGCAAAGGCACTCAACAAATCTTCGTGAGCTAAAAACTCCTGCCATTGGCTGGAGAGTCTGAGGATACACAGCTCCTCTCCTATTCTCTTGGGGTGTGGGGCTGCAGACACAAGTGACTGACTATTCAGTCTGTACCAGCAGAAAGCGCTTGCAGTTACCAGTTGAGCCTGGTGCAGGTCCCACCAGCTACCTCTCTCCTGGAGGTGGGACTGGAGCCTAGGTTAGGCTTGGTGGAAAGAAGCCCATCCCTAACTTCACTGGATTTCAGTCAGCCAGGATTAAAATGGTGGCTACTGGACTTTCCCACTTGGACACGCTCAGACCCCAGTTATCTCTAAGATTATACTTTAGCCAGCTGAGTCCACTAATTGGTACCTGAGGTCAGTGGACATCTGTCTCTTCCTCCACCATTTATGGGAAATGGAACTTCCAAGTCCAGCCACGAAACAGCTCCTGGGGTGGCTTGCACCATTGGAGTAGGATGGGCACCAGCCTCTGCAGAATGACTTGCACCTTCCCAGAGAGGCGGTGCAGGTACCCCAGCTTCCTTTCTGCCTGAGGTCGGACTGGGATTTAGGCTAAACCTGCAATCCAACCTGGGTGGACAGAAGCTGGTCCTTATAAGCACTATCATTTTCATTCATCACCACCTCCCCACCTGCCCAGGGCAGAGTTAGAATGGTGGCCACTGGCTTCCCTCTGGCCTGAACAGGCTCAAAGTTTAGTTGTTCCTAGGATTCTACTTCAACCTGCCGATTCCACTAGTCAATAGCTACAGTCGGTGCCACAACATGTTTTCCTCCCATTTTTATTGGGGGAAATGGAATGTCCAGACCCAACCATGAAACAGCTCCTGAGGTGGCTTGCACTCCATGGACACAGACCTCTGTGGCGTGGAGTACTCTATTGACAATTACTCTGTGCAGATGGGTAGTCTCCCCCTTCTGCACTGTCAAGGATGTGGCAGGATACTCCTCTGGTCTCCTGGGTCATCTAAAAGGTGCTTTAGATAGGTCTGGGTAACCACCAACTGCCCTGTTTCACGAGCTGACTCCAGGAGCTCCATATTCTGATGCTATCTTGGCTCCACCATGCCTGCTATTCATGCTTAAGCCACAATCTCCTACCCAGACCTGATTTATTTTTGCCTATGAATAAAATATGGCATAATGTATATTTTTCATGTGTTTTTTTCTCATCATCTACAATGATAGGAGGGATCTTTGCAACTGACAGAGGAACCACTTAATAAATATTTCTTGAGTGAATGAATGACATGGATTCAATGGTCAAAATACCTCTCAGTACTAAGAGTAAAGAGCAGTTATGTTTGTCAGAGAGTGTGCTGTATTCTCCTCAGGTTTGAAGAGACATTTGGTGACACTAAATTTCATCCACCAATGTATTTATAAAGAAATTTCAGAAATAGTGCTAGAATGACTGGAGCATTTCCACTAGCACATTGAGAATAATGGGCAAATTAATGTTTATCCAAAGTGTAAAGGTTACAGCAGACTTAAGAATCATGAATTCCTTCAGTGCCAATGGATGTTAAGAAAGGAAGTTGACAACTGGTGAAAAAGTTAAGGAGGAAATTTGTCACACATTTCTAGAAGGTTAAAGCTGAACAATTAGAGAATTGCCATGTAAGAATCAAAATAGCTGAAAGAGATGGAGAAAAGGAAAAGGACATTACAAAAGGAGGCAGACATTCAGTTATTCTATTTGAATAACTATAAATAAAAATAGTCTATATTTGAATATAGACTGTTCTAGTTTGCCAGGCTGAAATGGGATGGCTTTCACAAGAGTTATTTTTAACTTAAGATATTACATTTTTGAGACTGAGAAAAACGTCTAAATCAAAGTATCATCAGGCAATTTGTTCCTCCCAAAGAGCATCTACCACTGATGCTAGAATCTTCTTTCACATGGCAAGACACATGGTGGCATCTGCTTCTTTCTTCATTCTTTTCCATTGCTTCAGATTCTTGTTTCCATGGCTGTCTCTTCTTTGTCTGAAACTCATTCTTATAAAATATTCCAGTAAATGGACTGAGATCCATAGTGAGCCAGGCATGAACTGAAATGTCCACTCGAAAGGTCCCACCTTCAATAGTTTGCACCCATAGAATTGATTCACCTTAAGATCATACTTTACAGAGATCCATACTGCTTCACATCATCAAATATGCATATATTCTTTTTTGCATTATATGTCTCTTTTACACAGATGAAACACACAATATTAGGTAATGTAAAAAATAAAATTGTATGCGTGTCATTTCAAAGATATGGGAAAAAGATGAAGTAAACACAGTCCTTCTAACAATATGGAAAACATTTAATTTCTTTCAAGTTTTACAGTTCAACCATTTAATAAGAGAATTATAGAATAGGGTGACAATTGCAGAAAAATGAAGCTCACTGGAAAATTATAAATCCAAACTGAAATCAACATGTATCATTGAATGAGCATTATCCCATATAACATAAATATTCTTCAATGAGTAGAGTATATTAATGTACCCACAATTATTATTTGATGGCAATAAAAAATTAAAATAGTTATCTAAATTTACAAAACGGATGGTAGAGTAGTAAATCACACCTTGTGACACTGAAAAAAAGGTTTGGATGGCAACAGGGTCCAGTAAAGGAAAGAGTAAGGGAGGAAGATGACCTTCCATGGGAGAAGTTTATGAAGAATCAAGGATTTAGTTTTGGAAAGGACCAAAGTAGGAGGTAGGTGGGGAAGAAGGAAGAAGATAGAAGGAATAAGGAGAGAAAAGGGTAAATTTTTAAACATACAGAGATACAATGAAGAGACAATTATTCCATCAGGGTGTAAAGTTTACAAGACCCTTGCCTAGAGGGTAAGAGGTAGAAATTTATTCACCCTGTCCTTTGATTTGGCCATATGAAAAAAAAGATTTCAATGTTACATCCCCTAAGGTATGTGGTTTCTCAGACAGTTGGAGGATGGAAACAAATTAAGGTCTATTTGAAGATGAAGCAGCTGGCGCTGCAAGACTCACTGCCCTACAGCCCTGGGGAGGAGTTTTCTGTTCGAGGTTGAAGCACTGTGGGAGGAGAGCTCTGACACTGCTGGCACTGATAATCTCCTAAATCTTCAGGCTGGAATCTGTTGATGGTGAGAGTGAAATCTGTCCCAGACCCACTGCCACTGAATCGATCAGGGACCCCAGATGGCCGGGCAGATGCATCATAGATGAGCAGTTTAGGGACCCGTCCAGGTTTCTGCTGGTACCAGGCTAAGTAGTTGCTAACACCCTGGCTGGATTTGCACTTGAGCATGATGGACTCTCCTAGAGATGCAGCCACAGAGCCTGGATACTGGGTCATCACGATGTCCCCACAGGCACCTGCAGTCAGAAAAGAACATTGATCATATATTGAATCATAACTACATCAAATATATATCTAAATGTAGCTGTTCTTATTTCTCATATATAATCAGATCTGCCTTAGATGAAACAATTCATTCACTCTGCCTGTTAGAACCATTCCCAACTTTATAAAGATAATACACTTCTAAACCTCTCACCTGAGAACCAGAGCACCAGGAGTTAGAGCCGTTGGGAATGTGACATCATCTTGCTCACCTGTCTGATGTACTCAGGCCCCATCTCCAGGGAAACTGCATTAATAGAGCTCTGAGCAGACAAACAAGTCCCCGAGGAGCATATGCAAATTATTAGAGAGTATAAAAGCAAAAGTATCTCTGCAGTGAGTTGTAAAGAAAAATAACAGAAGGAGATAAAAGTATCATGACTAGGGTAAATGCAACCACACACCTACAAAAGACAAGAAGGGTGCCCATATCCCAGACGAGGCCCTGGACCCATGGGAGTCATGAGAAAGCAAAGAAGGACCCGTGGGTCTGGAGCAGCCACCACCATCTGTGAGAGGAGGAGGCCCTGAAAGTACCAGATCCAAGGCACCCCCTGAGTGTGCCTTGCTGCCACCCACTGTGCTGTGAGCAGTCAGTTAGAGCGCCATCTGCTCAAGGCTACACATGAAGATGGAGGCCTTTGTCTGGCCTCGATAACAGCAAACAGAGCCCATGCTCTGGAGACACATGTGGACCTGGTTGAGGATTCTTGTTTGGGTTCTGCTTTGAGGCTTTTGAAGTAGTGTGGCTACTACTTCCTGGACTCATTGGACCATGAGGCAGGAGGAATTTGAGATTATGGAACAGACAGGGATATTCATCTTTGAAAAGGTTCTCAACCAATGCAAGTGAAAGTAGTGTGTTTACCCAATTGCAGCCACAGCATTGCTGCCTCCTGCTCTGCTCCCCATCTGGAGAAGTGCCTAGAAATGTGTGAAACAGCAGCCGCAGCCTCCAGGTTGCCAAAAGCAACAGTATGAACAAGTCTGAAAGTGACCAAGTGGACGATGATGACATCAATGACAACGACTGCTCCTGTAGATCGAAAGAAATCCAAGAAGAGAAACTAGTTACGAATGGCAATTCCACTTGAAGATCCAAGTCTTAAAAACACAAAAACTGGGAGTTTAGCAATTCAGATCCTTTTAAGCATAACAACTCCACTGGAATGAACTATGGGACCCTGGAGCCAGAGTAGCTGTGTAGCCTGCTCACCACGCAATGTGAGCTGATTTCAGAGCACACCAAGAAGATGTGCACAAGATGAGCTGCAATGCCTTCTGTACACAGATGGGCAGTGGTGAGTGTACGGATTTCTTTCCTGGGCCCTCAGCTGTCCTTCCGGAGGTCAGAGCTCCCTGGACAATGACAGCTCTGACATGACTGACAGCCAGGCCCTATCAGCTGGCCACAGTGGGACAGCTCCTCTGAGCTCTCATCCTCTGATTTGGGCCCCTCCAAGACCAGTGAGAATCAGGGAAGGGGTCTAATATCAACAGCTGGGAGTCACGGAATTCCAAGAAAAAGAAATCCTATTTGAGCCTCATAGGGACAACCTCCAGCCTGGGCTCAGCAAGGAAAAAAGCCAAAGCCATCACCACCCGCAATGCCCAGAGTTGATGATGACATCAAATGACTTGGAGCAAGGTCTAGCCTTTGGCTGAGCAGAGCCCTCTCTCCCAGCACCACCCAGGGTGTTGTAGAATTTGAGAGAAGTTCAATTATTTGAGTATAGAGAGGCCAGGACTCAGGAATGATTTTGAGAAGGAAAAATGGTTTATTGACAGCCGGCCTGACTCGGGAGCTTTCTGTTTGAATCCCGAGCCCAGAACAAGATTTTCAAATGTCTTTTATACAGAGAGGAAAGGCCAAATGGTCCCTTTGTTTCAGTTCTCAATAGGCTTCAATTAGCATATGTATCTTCCACATCTTAGGTAAGCTTTTAGCATGGACTCCAGATTTTCTAGATAAGCTTTCAGCATATTTGGTTTTTGCATTTCCCCTAAATACTTAAAGTTTATAGCCCTTGCATTGTTAAACTGTTTCCTGGGACTGGAGCCTGTTGCCATTGTCCCTAAGGGCAGGACTGCAGCCTCTTACCGTTCCACACCCACAGCCTTCAGCTTAGGTTATCTCTGAAGAGACAGAGCCTTCCACCCATAGCCCACATCATTCCCCCTTTTGCCAAAGTTTAACTTGCTAAGCTTTGGCATAATTTTTGGAGCTATGAGGTGGATGGCTGTTTGTTGTTTTGATTGATTATTTATCAGTCTTTAGTACAGCATCCAGGACTGTTTTTAGAAGTTTAGAGCTTTTCATTCTGGACAGCAGAATCTTGGCAGGGGCCTCCTGCAGTTATTCTGCTGCCACTGGCACTCACGTGGATTTCCAGTCAGGTTCCAGATCCATCTATTACTTTTATTTTACTCTTAAAGAGTTTACACCTTTAATTTAAAAGGGGTGCTGAAGGGAGACGATCTCTTTTCTGTAACTGCTTCCTGCTGGCCATGGGCTGTAGTCATTGCCTAATAAGGTGTAAAACTCTTATTAATTTATTTTAACTGGAGGAAGATGGATCTGGCATTCTGTACGAAGTTGGATGAAGTTTTCATATGATTAATAAGATGTTCACTCTGAAAGAAACAAACTTAATTAAAAATTTGGAATACCTGTTTTTAAAAGAGGTAGACAAGGTTAGGTGCCTATAAAGATGGCACTCCTTCTTAAAAGCTGGTGGAAACAGCATATATATTCTTTTTTTTTAAGTTATTTATCTTTAGAGAAAAATTGCAACAGACACTTAGCTTTGTCTGAAGACACATTCCAAGCTGTTCAATGATTGGCACTCATTCGCTCTGTCAGATGCTCCTAGTCAACTGGCACTCCTTGGGCAACTGGCTTCACTCAGGATTAGAACACTAAGTTGGAAATTCTCTTGGTTTTCACCTGTGGAGTGATTAGAACTACAGAATAAAGGTTTTTTTTTACACCTTGGTTTTAATTGTACAATTTCTAACAATTTTGACTTGTTCAATAGGTGACTCACCATCAGCAAGCAAGCCTCATCTTTGCTACACAGCAGAGTACAGTAGAATATAGAAGTTGACTGAGACTGGCTGAGACTGCCACCTTATTCTACAGACATGTTATTAACTGTTTAGAAAATGATTTTACCAGGAATTTAACATGTCTAATATACTTCTGCACTTGATCCAAAATAGAAAAGATAACATTACAATTATTAGGCATATATTTAGTACAGGATAAAAGTACAGCACTTAATATTAACTAATGTATTACTTAATGCATAAGGATTCAGAGTTGCAATTATTAGTTTTGAGTTTCAGGTTTGTAATACCTTACATGTTATCTCTCCATGAGAGCAGGCCATAATGCCAATTGTGTTTAAGTTTCACTTACAGTATCCTGGTATCATGGCTCCACTTAGCATGTTCTTCAACACAGTGAGCAAGTTGCAGCATCCTTCATCTTAGAGAGATTTTCCAGTATTCTACTAGCCTGGTGCATAGTGCTCTCTGGCACTATGGAATAGTGCCAGTCTGGAGGCGATATCCATTGTACACTTGGCTGTACTGAGTCATTATTGGCTGCTGCAGGAGCTTGAAACTGCAATATAGTTTCCATTGACTTCAAGAGCAGAACCAGAGACTGATATAGCACATATTTTAATTGAGGGGTCAGTGACCAGCCTAGCCAATAACTCACATGGAGAGGCCACCTGTAATGTATTCAAGGCCTGGTTTGAATGCACAAGAGTTTGACAATGTTAAAGTTTATTCCTTGTTTTTATATATATTTTAAACAACTTAATGCAACACATATATCAAATGACTGTTTACTTACACAATTTTACTATGAAGATAACAGTAGGTACTTTACTTTAGTAATAGAGGAAAAATATTATTTTTCATTGTTAGAATGAAAACAGAATATTTCCAATAGAATCAAGACAACTTTTTATTACCATTTACTTAAATGTATACTTTGCAGTGGCTTTCAGACAGGTTTATTATCATGAAGTTATTTCTGCTACCAATACCAATCTAAGTTTTTTTAGTTAACAATGACTTCTACAACTAGAACTATTTAAACATTTTCAGTTTGGAAGATGTTTTACAAACTCCTTATAACTGACTATAACCACATTGACTAGCCACCTCATGTTTAAATAAACTTACTAAATTACAATTACCAATGAAAGAAATTTACTCTTTATTTAAGAGAGCATATCTACAATCTTTTTCCTTTAGCCTAATTTCACCAATGTGAACTTACAATTTTCATTACTGTAAAGATTTTGTACATATAATGTTAATTTAGTTTATAAATTAACTATGGGAGATTACACTCAAGTTAAATAAAATTGAAACCATAATAGTTTATGCAAGGAATGTTCTCTTTTTCCCTTACAGTAAGCTAAAAACTTCTTTTCTTTGTTTAAGTTATGAAAATTAATAGTTTAAAAGCATACTGACTACCAGGTTTTAAAACACATTACACAATTATTTAATTTTTTTTAAAATCATAACCCAGGAAAGATCTCTCCATAGTTTTTATGGACTTTCCTTTACTTACTGAAATTTGTTAATAGAGTCACTAATTACCTTTATTTTGTTGGAAAGAAATCTTCTGAAAGAAAATAAGGCTCACCAGATCATGGAGAAGAATTTATTCTCAATCTTGCAAGAAGGTGCGCAGAGCCAGATATGGCTGGTGCCCCGAACAAAGGAAAATGACACAATTTATACCCTAAGCCTAGCATGCAAGCTCTTCCTCTGTTTTTCCATAGATTGGATACTTCAGAAGTTACAGCTTATCTGAGATCTAACCTTCCCATGCAAAAGTTTGTGATTTAACTGCTTCCTCTATCACATTCCAACCATTTTAGTTTTTACCTGCTCCCCTTTGTCAAATAAGGAATAGAATTTAGTGCTGAAATGGCATCGACTTAGTCCTTCTTGGGCATCCTTCCACTGCCCAAAGGACTGGCCTAAACTGGTCTCCTCCACTGCTGTCCAACCTGGGAGTGGGAGACTGAGGCAGCAGGCCGCCAGGTTACATCAATCAACAATTTTTTCCTTACGTGAAAATTAACCTAATCTTTTTTTTTTTTTTTTTTTTATGGCTGACAAAAGTTTTAAACTGGGAAATTACGGGGCAAACTGATTCTTAATTCCCTAGCCTAGTAGATAGGTTTAATCTGCCACACCTAGTCTTGCCTTTAAAGCTCTTGCAAAGAGGAGGCCCTTTCCCAATTGTTTCTATAATCAGATTTCTATGACTTTTTCATCCTGCTTAGTTTAGTTTGGGCTTTAAGAATATTTACAAATATAACTGCATATTTAATTTTTAACAATTTGAATAGACCTCTTTTAAGAATTTTTATTTGTTAATTTGATATTATCCTATTGTATGAAGACATACACTGAGCATTTTTTTTAAATGGGCAGACACAAAGAGTTAGACACAAACACAACTCATTGATATTACTTATAATTTGCATTATTTTATATACTGTTTAGCTTAATTAATTAGGGGTCCAGAAATACATATTACTTATATAACTGCATATTTAACCTCAACAATTTGAGCAAATAGGCAGATATAAAATAGTTTGAGACAAAAACATAACTTTAATTACTTTAAACTTCTAATCTTTACAAAACAAGTGTGACTGCAAACCTTTCAAAGACTCCTGAAACTTTCCTTAATTTGCACTATGACCATGCAGTTTACCACAAGAATTTTCCTTCTTACTTAATGGATTGTAATAACCAAAATGTTCTCAATGCCTTAGCACCATTTTGTTTTAGAACTTTATATTTTACTTTGAAATTAGCAGAATTTTGGATAAGCAACAAGATTAATTTTATATATATTTACTAAGGCTATTTGAATCCTCAGGGAGACAGACTGCTTTCTCTCATGAATTGCCACTCTTAGGAACACTGACCGTCAGGGCAGGAGACTTCTCCCCCTCCACCCCCCTTTTTGATTTTGGAGATAATAAAACTCCAGTGGTCATTTAACCTTATTCCATCAGGCAGCAATTTAGTTTACACTTGAATTCATGAGAGAAAGGGTTACTAATACCAGGAGAGGAGACAGTGATGTCCCAGCTCTTCTCTGGCCTATAGGGGCAGAAGCTATTATGAAATAACCATAGGCAAAGGCAAGGGGTGAGGTTAAGCTTGAAGTAACCATAAACTAAGGAAAGGTTAAGTTTAGAGTTTACACTTAAATAATAATTTCAGGCTAAATTCACCCAGCTATAATTTCAGTTATTATCTTTCCACTGTTTTATAATATAAATGCATTTACAAATAATTTTAACGACAAAGTCATCTTCTGTTTCCTTAACAATAAAAACACATTCCATATATCCCACATACTAAGTTACCAGGCAAACTTCTTACAACATATAATTGCCATTAATACTAAAGAAGCTTGTTAAAATAATGAACTTTTCTTCACTTTAAATACTTAGTAGCATGTAATACCAGAAACAGTTTCTTTGGAAGCAAGTTGGCAGGGGAGACTGGCTGCTGAATAAGTTTGTTATAAAATTGCCTTTTATTATTATTATTATTATCAATTCAGTTTTCATTTAATAATGACTTTCTGCAATTTGCCATTTAAATACCTTAATTTAAACAATGATTTGTAAAACTTTTATAACTATTTATACCCTTAAGACAAATTTTTACCTTCACAGAACACATTCTCGTACTTAAAGTTACTACAATACCTTCTAAGAACCTGGGCAGAATGCAAATGTATTTTGGCTTTGACACCCTAAGGAGGGAACTTTACTGCATTTATTCTGATTCTGCTTTTCATCCCCTTCACTTCCCCCCCTTCCAGGCAATCGGGTGCACAACAAACAGGAATGCAGCTTATGAATAGAAGGGTGGACGCACTGGAAAGGGGCAAGCCACTCCCCTCTTTCCAGCTTTCAACCAAAATGGGCAACTCTCCTGGGGACCCAGCCACCCTGACTGGGACATCCCCAACAAACTTGGGTGCATGGCGCGGACACAGATGGCCTCCAAGCCCCAGCAAAGGGCCAGACCAGAGACAAGACAGCAGAGCATGCACAAACATCTAGACTCCGCAAACATCCAGAGTCCTCAGTTTTGCCCCAGAACCGTTTCACCCCCTTGCCAATGGCAAGGGAGGGCTCCAGCTCAGCTGTAATTCTACTTTACATAAGGACACAACTCCAACACTAGCATTGAGCTGACACAGACAGAAGCACAAAGGTCACTAATCTGACCCACAAGTTTATATATATTTTCAGCATGGCTGCCCCCACAGCCATCACAAACCTCAGAACACTTAACATTTGGTATAAAGCAAATTCATTCACAAATTAGCACCATAACAAAAGATTTCAGCTAAACTTTTCCCACTGTTTAAACTTTACACCCAGACCAAGCTCCACCAGAAAAGCCGATCCATTTTCCTGTAACCAAGTTTGTTTGTTTTTTTTTTAATCTAGACCAATTTCCAGGACATTAGGACTTGAACCTATAAATAGCCCTTCCTATTAAAATTGAGACTCCACTCCTTTAGTGGATATAAGACCAGTACCAGATTCTAACATGCAGTTAGGCAAACCCAAAACACCAGGGCTTTTCCCCGGTTTTTCTCCTTTTCCCAAGCCTAGAGAGAACGGCTTCCCCCCAACCTTCTGGGGCTACTAGGGTTCTCTCGGGAGGTGATCAGCCTCCCCTTCCTAGCAATTAAAGCTAGGGCCTTCCAGACTGTGCTCACCCGGGGAGTCTTACCTTCTTCCATGTTAGGAGTTCTTTTTTGTTCCCAGAATCTTTCTCTTCAGACCTTCCATTGCCCTCAGTTTTTGTTGGGAAGATTCTGGTGGAGCCCACATCTTTTCTGGATTAAATTTAATCCAGGGGCGCCCAGATTTGGGGTTCACCTGAGTCCTCCCGGCTTCCTTGGGGATTTGGAAGGGGTAGCAAAATGCTACCGTCTCTGGCCTTCGTTTGTTGTACCTTCGTGGTCGCCAAAAATGTAGAATTTGAGAGAAGTTCAATTATTTGAGTATAGAGAGGCCAGGACTCAGGAATGATTTTGAGAAGGAAAAATGGTTTATTGATGGCTGGCCGGACTCGGGAGCTTTCTGTTTGAATCCCGAGCCCAGAACAAGATTTTCAAACATCTTTTATACAGAGAGGAAAGGCCAAATGGTCCCTTTGTTTCAGTTCTCAATAGGCTTCAATTAGCATATGTATCTTCCACATCTTAGGTAAGCTTTTAGCATGGACTCCAGATATTCTAGATAAGCTTTCAGCATATTTGGTTTTTGCATTTCCCCTAAATACTTAAAGTTTATAGCCCTTGCATTGTTAAACTGTTTCCTGGGACTGGAGCCTGTTGCCATTGTCCCTAAGGGCAGGACTGTAGCCTCTTACCGTTCCACACTCACAGGCTTCAGCCTAGGTTATCTCTGAAGAGAAAAAGAGCCTTCCACCCATAGCCCACATCAAGGGGCATAGCCTGGCAAATGGATGGCTGCTGCAGCTTTGGGCTTGAGAAGCCTTGTGGGCCAGGCAGGCAGAAGATCCAATTATGCACCTCAGTAGGGGAAGGTGCTCCGCAATGGAGCATGACCACTCAGGGTGCAGGACTCCGGCAAGGATATGTGCTGCCTTGGGCACAACACTGGTGGGAAACTGGTTTTCTTACTTATTCTGTGAGTTACTGGATGTCCAGCTAGGCCACCTGCCCTTGGCACTGTGCTGATCACTGCCTGCCCCCACCCCAGGCACTAGACTAAGCATCCTGCCGAGGGACACTGAGACCACCCGGGAGGCTGAGGGCTGGAGGTTGAGCCTGGAGTGCCCTCCCCCAGCTGCCCTCAGCCACTTGAATGGGTCCAGTGCTTGGAGCTGAGGGGCAGGGCTGGGCTGCATTCTGTCTGTGTGCAGAATGTTATCAATTGTTCCCATCTCCAAGGGAGGTAGGTGCTGAGAACTATATGCTGAGGTGGGCATCCAGAACAGCTGTCTCCTTCCCTGCCCCTCACAGGGGCAGCCCATTCCGCTCAGCCCCATGGAAGCCCTTGGCAGCAGGAGCTGTCCTTTTGTTGGGTGACAGGAAAGGGCCGCCAGCCTCTGCAGCTTCATGGAATGGGAAAGGGAAGGGTGGGAAGAGGGAGCTGTGCATCAAAATTACTGCTCCCTATCCCTCCTTCCTGACCAGAGCTGGTGAGGGTGGATCTCAAAAGTGAGAGGGGAACAGTGGAGCTTGATTTAAAATATTTTCTTACATCATTCCCTGCCCCTAGATGGGGCCCAGCCTTGCCATCCAGGGGTGACCCAACGTTCCTCTGCCTTCCCTCTCCCACTGTCCTACTGGGACAGCCCAAGCTCCCAGCTGCTGCTTGACACACGCTCTTTCACCTTGACCAGCTTCAGTTCCTCTCTCAATGCTCCTGACCCTGAAGCTTGCTCTGTTTCCTCTTCCTTGGCTGCTTTTAAGTTATTTATTTTGTTCTTGTGGTTTGGGGCTCTGAGGAGAATCCTGATCCTGTGCTTCCCTCTATTTCCTAGGGTGGGATGTGAAGAGAGGTAGACTGTGCTCTGGGTCAGGGAAGTGGGACAGTCTGTGGGACTGTCATGCCAGTGCACCCACCTGCCTGGTCTATGTCCTGAGATGTGCTCTCCCACCTCCACACAGGCAACCCCACC
The DNA here is from genome assembly GCF_030445035.2 of Dasypus novemcinctus. Lineage (NCBI taxonomy): Eukaryota > Metazoa > Chordata > Mammalia > Cingulata > Dasypodidae > Dasypus > Dasypus novemcinctus. The sequence continues at coordinate 90,989,121 of NC_080689.1, read as the reverse complement.
CCCACTCCCCCCCACCCCCAGGAGCCGAACTGGAGCACCGCAGTCCAGGGCTGGGAACAGAACTGTGTGATTGGGATGGAGCTGACCCTGAGCCATGTTCCTGGCACTTGCTGGATGTGCCCCTGCCCTGCTCCCATGAGGAGCCCACCCATATTTGGATAGTAAATAACCAGCTCTGACTGGACTGATTGGACTGGTTTGGGTTAGGGACCCCAGAGGATTAAGGGAACAACAGAGATAGGGCTACAAACCCTTGTCTGGAACAAGTTCCTTGTCTGGAACCCAATGTCCCCCTGACGTAGTTCTGAAGGTGACTATTGCTTGATTACAAATTGGTTTACCCAAGTATTGTCATTATTTCTTAAAAAGCCAAAAGGCTTTTGGCAGGAGTTAGAATAAACCCTTGGCCTGAGCTCCTCTGTCCTTGACCCTCCACATCCTTCCCCTCTAAGGGAAGCCAGAGGGAAAGGAGGATCTCAGCCAGCCTCCAGCTGCTTCCAAAGGAGAACTTGGGGGAAGGTTGAAGAACAAGGGAGGAGGGCCAGTGGCCACTCTCCCTCTGAGAAGCAGCCTCAGCTCAGATCCTAATTCACCCTTTCCCTGTGGCCTCTTCCTTTCTCCTTTTTAATTGGAGGAGGAGAACTGGGAAGTAGTTTGGGAACTGCTTTGTTCACATGAAATTCCCCATTGTTCCTTGGTCCACCCTCAGGGCAGAGCCCCCAGCCCAGACTGGGGAAGAGGAAGTCTTGATCTCAGCAGAAATCCTGAATTTACAAACCTCTTTCCTTCTGGGGAGAGGGCAAGCCCCTACTGATGTGGGCTATGGGTGGAAGGCTCTTTGTCTCTTCAGAGATAACCTAAGCTGAAGGCTGTGGGTGTGGAACGGTAAGAGGCTGCAGTCCTGCCCTTAGGGACAATGGCAACAGGCTCCAGTCCCAGGAAACAGTTTAACAATGCAAGGGCTATAAACTTTAAGTATTTAGGGGAAATGCAAAAACCAAATATGCTGAAAGCTTATCTAGAATATCTGGAGTCCATGCTAAAAGCTTACCTAAGATGTGGAAGATACATATGCTAATTGAAGCCTATTGAGAACTGAAACAAAGGGACCATTTGGCCTTTCCTCTCTGTATAAAAGACAATTTGAAAATCTTGTTCTGGGCTCAGGATTCAAACAGAAAGCTCCCGAGTCCGGCCAGCCATCAATAAACCATTTTTCCTTCTCAAAATCATTCCTGAGTCCTGGCCTCTCTATACTCAAATAATTGAACTTCTCTCAAATTCTATAACACTACCAAGTAGTTGAACAGGGGCTAGAAGCTCCCCACTCCCCTCCCTCAAAGAGCAAGGTGTGTGGGTTCCAATTTCTATTCTTCCCACCCCAGTTAGGTGTTGTCTACCCTGTGTCCTATCATGTATCTGAATGGGTGGGGGAGGTTTTGTACTAATTTCCACAGCAAGTGGCTTTTCCTTCCATGCATCACTCCCCCTGTCCCCCAATGCCCAGAGGCCACCCACTTGTCAGTACCTCATACTGGGGTCATTGGGGGAGGGCTGGGGCTCATGGTGTCCTGTGGTCTTGAGATGCACCTGTAATCCATCCTGTACAGGTAGCTCACCTTGTAAAAGCTGTGTGTTCCCCCTGCTCTCTTGGCTGCTGCAGTAAATAAACAGCATCTCCCCTTGATAAGAAAAAAAAAATGAAAAAACTGAACTGTGCTTGAGTGATGATGGATTGGATGTTTAAGACAAAAGATACACTGTGCAAAAGTGGACGGGGGCCCGATCCGAGGAGCACATTAATTGATTGAGGTTTAGGATAAGTACTGTGAGAATTCATGCAACAGGACTTAGAATTAATTTTGGTTTTTCAGATACTTCTAGGTTGTATTACAAACAATAACACTCAGAGGATGCAGAAAGTATGAAATTCATATCATCTCAGTGACAGCTGGGAAGATCGCTCTTCTCTCTACTTCTTTTCTGAACTCCTAAATGATTTTAAGAAGTAAAATTTCCCAAATACTCCCAAATGCCAAAATTCCAATTGAGACTCAATCAATCTTTGGTAAAAAAAACATATTGTGGTAAAAAGAATTTTAAAAACTCTGAAGACTCCTGCCCCCTGGTATATCCACAACTTCTCTGTTGAAACACTAATTCAGATACTGCTGTGAAGGGATTTTGCACATATCATTAAATCAGTTGACTCTAAGTAGGGGAGTCCTTTAAATCTTGGTGTACTCATCTGGGACAAGAACTCACATTCATAGATAAGTGTGATTTGAAATGGAAATATATGTCTGAATTTGATTGTGGAAATCCAGGGTGCCATGTGACAAGGAATGTGGGCTGGCTCTAGGGGGCAAGAGCTGACAGCCAGCACAGACATGGGATCTCTGCATTACCAACTAAGGGAATGATTCTGCCAAACCAATGAACTTGGAAAGAAACTGCATCCTCTGGAGAGAAGGTAGCCCCATTGATTCTGTGATTTTAGTCTTGTAAGAACCTGAGGAGAGAACGGTCCACACTGGACCCAGACACCTGATCTAAAAAACTCTGAACTGGCAAATTGCTTATTAGATACAAAATGAGAGAAAACTAATATATATATATATATAGTTTTATTATATATATATTATTATATTAATTATATTATATATATATTATATTAATTATATTATATTATATATATTAGTTTTCTCTCATTTTGTATATATATATACATACATATATCTCTCATTTTGTATATATATACATACATATATATATATATATGAAAATGAACCACATGCTAAAAGGAAAATTATCAATCCAAATAGAAGAATAATCATCCCATTCAGCTCATGGCCAAATGATGCTGACACCTCTCTCTTCTCATGCAATGTGGTTTGCTTTATGCCCCTTTTACCACAGATGCTTTCCTGACATGTGACCACAGCCACACGATCAGGGCTGAATACTGTGTTGTGAAAATACAAGTAAGAACAGAACTAGCTTTGAAGGTGGTCAGGATCTGTCCCCTCTGGTTTACATGACCATGTTCTCTGCAACTGGAGAAATTCTAGACAGGGCTGTGGTAAGAGAGGGACGTGAACTGGGGACATCCCAGTTAGACCCTAACCTCACTGCTGCCTGCACATTTGCTTAAGAGCCTGGACTGTTCCAGACTCATAAATGGGGATGATTCCTTCTACATTGTACAACACATAAATTTTGCATTTTTGTATTAACTATGAAAAAAACCTAAACACTTTATTCTTCCATTTATTTTAGAATTTATAACTCTGTTTGATTTAATATTGTATGCTCCTGTTGTCTAAATGGCAAAAACTTTATGGATTAAATCAACTTGGCAAGTTTATTGGCTCATCACAGCTCATACTCCCCCATGCCAATGCTGGGGGGCAGTCAACACAAGTGCTCCTGTTACAGACATAAAACCAGTCTGAGAGATACATAAGGCCTTATTCTCATGCAACCAGATCGAACATGCTTCAGGGTTCTCAAACAATTCTACATAATCTATGGAATTCTTATACTGATTATAGCTACAGGGCACCAATGAATGTGATCAGTTACTTCAGGCATGAGTAAATTAATGCAATGAGTTAGGAAAATTTAATATAGAGGCAAAATTAACCTTTAAATTGAAATAATGAGATTTGTTGCCAAATGCATAGAATATTGATGTACAGAATAAAATATGCTATATTCCCTTAAAATGTGAGCATTGCGTTAGCAGTAACCATGACATTATACTGTGAGTTCACAGAACAAATTCATAGAAACCAAATGCATGTGGTGTCCTGATTTTGATTCTGGAGGAGGAACAGGATAGGAGTATAAAACTAGTTAAAACTGAATGAAGTTTGGAGTATACTAAGAATGAACTAAAGTAAGTCTCTTATATGGCAAATGTGCCACGATTATGTAGGATGTTAACATTAGGGGGAAGTGGGGGGAAGTTGTATAGGAATTCTCAGGACAACTTTGCAACTTTTATATGAATCTAAAATTATTTTTAAAAAGTATTTAATAAAATATATGGAATGATAGCTCAGTATGGCTGAGTGAACATTATATTTCACCAAGTGAGGTCTGAAAAGTTAAGGTCATGGTGTTGTAGAATTTGAGTATAGTGAGGCCAGGACTTAGGAATGATTTTGAGAAGAAAAAATGGTTTATTGACGGCCGGCCGGACTCGGCCGGACTCGGGAACTTTCTGTTTGAATCCCGAGCATTGAACAAGATTTTTTTAGTCCCTTTTATACAGAGAGGAAAGGCCAAATGGCCCTTTTGTTTCAGTTCTCAATAGGCTTGAATTAGCATATATTTCCACATCTTAGTAAGCTTTTAGCATGGACCTCAGGCATTCGATAAGCTTTTAGCATATTTGCTTTGCATTTCCCCTGAATACTTAAAGTTTATAAACCTTGCATTGTTAAACTGTTTTCTGCTCACCAAGGGCAGAACTGCAACCTTTTATCATCCCACACCCACAAGTTACAGATAGTTTAGGTTACCTCTGGAAACAAAGAGCCTGCCACCCATAGCCCACATCAATGGGAGATAATCCTACTCAAAATCATGTCCCCATCTGGAGTGACATTTAACCTCTATCAATGGATATTCAGCATCTCAATTTGCAATAGGAGCTGCACAACTTGCAAACGTGTTTCTTAGACTTGATTTTCCTGACCTCGTTGGACCCTTTGGTCCAAACAGCCCTACTTTAGAACATACTTTCTAAATGGAATGAATTTCTAGATCTATGTATACTGCCTAGATTCTTTCCTAAATTGGATCTTTCCAAGAACAGTCAAGTTATTCTGCTGACTTTCCTTTCCCACCTCATATGCACATTCACCCTTAAATGTTTTACCAGATTAAGTGACAACTCGCTCTTCTTACATTGGCATTTCCATGGATTCCAAAACCTGTACAGCAAGAAATGAAGAGATTTTCCACAGACCCTCGAGGGTTAACACACAGAAATTGAATGACTCTAGAAACTCTCCTGTGGTGCCAAATATTTCACACCCAGCAAACTGAAGGAAGATCTACTTGGATTATCAGCCCAAATATTCCAACTTGGAATTGTGGAATTTCAAAACTCAGAGCTTGAGTCCACATTGTTTATATTTTTCTCTACAAACTTTTAATAACAACTTGACTGAATACTTTGCTTTTTTTCTCTCTCTATTTTTTTTTAATGTTACATTCAAAAAATATGAGGTCCCCATATACCCTCCACCCCACTCATCCTACTCCTCCCACAGCAACAACCTCTTTCATCATCATGGGACGTTCATTGCATTTGGTGAATACATTTGGGAGCACTGCGGCACCACATGGATAATGGTTTACCTTGTAGTTTATACTCTCATCCAGTCCACCCTGTGAGCCCTGGCAGGATTTATAATGTCCAGTAACTTTCCCTGCAGTACCACCCAGGACATTTATCTCCAAGTCCTGAAAATGCCCCCACATCATCTCCCTTCTTTCCTCTCTCTTCCCTCAGGAGCTACCATGCTACTTTCTCCACATCAATCCTACAATTTCTTCCATTACTAACCATAATAGTTACAAAGTAGAATATCAGTAAATCCAATCTAATCCATACTCTATTTCTCCATCTTGTGGACCCTGGCATGGTTAAGTCCACTCCACCTCTATATCGAGAAAAGGCTTAGATTCCAATGGATGATGGATCCAATTCCCCTACTTGCAGCTGTAGGCACTCTTGGCTTCCTTGTGTGGTTGTTGACCTTCACCTCCCTGTTCACTGGCTGGGGTAAGTCCAGTAAACCAGAGCATAGTAGTTGTAAGCCTGCCGAGGATCAGGGCCTGTCTGTCACGTGGACATTCTAGAGATTCAGGTCTCCTGAATGGTACTTGTGATGTGGGCTATGGGTGGAAGGCTCTTTGTCTCTTCAGAGATAATTTATCTAAGCTGTTTGACTTGTAGGTGTGGAACGGTAAGAGGCTGCAGTCCTGCCCTTAGGGACAATGGCAATAGGCTTCAGTCCCAGGAAACAGTTTAACAATGCAAGGGCTATAAACTTTAAGTATTTAGGGGAAATGCAAAAACCAAATATGCTAAAAGCTTATCTAGAATATCTGGAGTCCATGCTAAAAGCTTACCTAAGATGTGGAAGATATATATGCTAATTGAAGCCTATTGAGAACTGAAACAAAGGGACCATTTGGCCTTTCCTCTCTGTATAAAAGATGTTTGAAAATCTTGTTCAGGGCTCGGGATTCAAACAGAAAGCTCCCGAGTCCGGCCAGCCATCAATAAACCATTTTTCCTTCCCAAAATCATTCCTGAGTCCTGGCCTCTCTGTACTCAAATAATTGAACTTCTCTCAAATTCTACAACACTTGCACCAAACTGAACATGACAAGCTCAAGCTTTCCCACTTACTTCAATAATGGGATTAAAAATTTCCAACTAATTTTGAATATAATTTGAAAAAATTTTACAAGATTTCATTACAAATTATTCACTAAAATTGAGGAAATCGAAGTTACTTTATGTATTTCATCAAACGCTCAAGATTTCTGAAAATTAACCTATAATTAGCAGCAAAGAGAGAAGGTGTGAAATGGATTATTTTGTTTTTATTCAATATCAAAATTGCCTAAGTTCCTATTCAATAACTATCTGTGTACCTGTGTGTGTATGTATAGAACAGTGTGGTTAAACAACATAGTATGTACATGAAACACCTATAAATTTTTATCAAGAGTTTCTCTTTGAGTTATTGGAATAGCACAAGTTGCCTTGATAAAAGTACCAAGAACTTTCTACCAAAATTATTTAAGAGAAAATCTCATTAACATTGCTTTACTAATTATGAAATAATACTATGCTTACATTTTGCATTGCTGAAATTTGTTCTGTCATTATCACACACGTTGATCAGTTGTCTTCAATAATGAAATTTTAAATGAATGCACAATAGCAGTCTCAATAATAGGAGATACTTGACCTCAGAATAGATAATTTCCTGAAGTTTTCTTTATTGCCCTTCCCTGTGAAATAGGGTCACTGCAGATGGAATGAGTTAGATGAAGATGAGGCGATCCTGGGATAGGGGACCAAATCCAGGCGCTGGTGTTTAAGCAGGGGAGACGTGGAGACTCGGAGCCACGGAGGAGGGCGGTGTGAAGACAGGCAGAGAGGCAGGGGCCCCACGCCAGGCACCGCCCAGGACTGGGAGCCCCCGGGCGTGGAGGGGCTCTGCTCGCAGCCTCGAATGGCCCGGCCCTGAGGACACCTGGATATTGAACCCCGGCCTCCAGGACTTTGTAGCAGACGCCCTTGGGGTCTCTGGTGCGCTCATGCAGGCGTCCCCGCTGTCCAGGTGCGGCCCAGGCCCACCAGAGGCGGTGCACGTGCGCTGGCCGCAGCGACCCCAGGTGCCCCCTGGGTCACACGCAGAAATACCTGCCTTTGAAGAAGGCTGCCCGGGTCGGGGCCTCTTCATCAGAGTCAGCGTCACACCTGAGCGCACGTCCTACGGGAGGGATGCGGCATCTGGTGTCTGGGGTTCCACAGGAGGGGAGCGTCCTCGGGTGGCGCAGCGGGGGACACGGACTCCCGCACTCCCTGCAGCTGCCAGGTGAGCACTTCATCCTCCTGGGAGCCCGGAGCGCAGGGGGCGCCTACAGCGCGTGGTGCTGGGGCAGCGTGATGGAATGAGCGGCCGAGACGAGGCCCAAACATTCTAATAATATGATGAAAAATGAAATCAATATTGAATTAAACTGTTTTCTAATGGAAGCATCTGAGGTGATTGATGTAAATTAGACATCATCTAACTGTTTGGAAAATCATTATTGACCTAATGGAGGAAAAAAAAAATCACTTTACATTTCATTCTTGCACACACACACAACACATGGAATTAAAAATAAGCAAACTAAATTTAGAAAAACCCCCATTTGATCTAAATGAAATCGCATGTTTCAGAGATACTTAAATAAAACTTCAGCAAATATATGTGTGGTGTTAAGACTATAGCTTTTAAAATAAAATTTTCCCTAAGAAACCAATGCTAGTAATCCGTCACTAGTGCGTTTTCTGGTCAATATGGACGTCCCTCACGTCACACAATAAATGTCAACAAAACTTCAGTGCAAGGTATACAATTGTTACCTTCTACCTTCTACTTATTATCACACAGAAAATCAGTAAGTTAATTTTTCCTTTAGCATTCACTCTTATTTTTTGTTTTCATTGCTGCTCAAAATTTGCTCAAGAAATGAAACACTGGTATAAAACTAAAATAGACATGATTTACCTACCTTACAATAAATGACTGAGCCACTTTAGCAAAAGAATTTACCTTGCCCTCTACTAATTCCATGGCAGGACTACTGAATATTTTCTCAAACAATAATTTTACGTTCACTAAACCTATTATTTTCATTGTTTTCCTTTGTTTATACCAAGTTCAACCTGGCATCTTTGTGCATCAAGGTGGACACAGCACAGACCATTCCAGTGTACCCAAGAGAATGGAGGGGCAGATACATCAAATATGTCACCCGTCATCTTCTGAGACTAGATGGAGTTAGCTTTACCAAGAGGAAAAAGAAAAAGGGCCATCAAAGCAAGAATGGTTATTGTAGGTCTCTCACAGTTTTTAAACAGAAGGTAGAGAGACAGCTTTGTTCTCTACACAGGAATCTCCTTAACTAAGATTATAGCAGAAACCAGAAACAAAAATAAATAAATAATCATTAGAACCATCACAATATCATCAATTGTAGCTATTACTCATACTTTCTGAGATAATAAAGAATATGAAACAAATGTTAAAATGGAAAGTGCATTACAACAATTTATATAAAGCTGAACATTTTCAAATATTCTTGAAGAGATAAAGTGTACAACTACAAGAAGAAAAACTCTGAAAGTTTACAAAGATCACATAATCCACTAATTTCTGGGAATCCCAAATTAACTGAATATCAGAATCATGTGGCAAAACTGGTTGAAAATAAAAATTTGAGGCACATCTGGACAAATTGGTCAAAATTCCCAGAATTGGACTTTGGAAGTCTGTTCTGAGCAAAGTCACCAGAATTTATGTCCTGTCTGCACAAGTCCGTAAATGGGCATTTGGAAATTAGCGTTGCAACACAGAAGCTCTCCTAATGACATTAAGACAAGAATAAAATGTTTTTAGCATGATTTCATGAAGATTGAGATAAGTAAAGCATAACATGATAATTTTTTATTAGCTTAATAGTAAAGTAATGGCAAACTGTTTAAGGATTGAAAAAATGACTAGGTGATTTTGAAGTTACAGATCTATCTCTGATTTAATTATGATCATCATAAGAAGTAAGATGGACCATAGTATTCAAGAGAAGAGCATAAAAAATAAGTTACATCAGATTGTAGGGCATTCTGAGGTGTGAGGATATATTTTTAATATGATAAAGTCTCAGTCTCATAGACTGAGAAGAAACAGCCACTTGTCAAGTTTGGAAATGATGGCAGCACTCGCATGTGGTCTAGGTGCCAGCCACTGCCCAAACATGCACATGGATAGATTCATTTAGCCGGACCACAATCCTACAAAACTAATACAATTATTATATCCTTGTACCGCAGAGCAGTAAAGTAGCTTAAATTCCCAGTTTAGGTGCGTCAGAACTGCAAAATATAAAATTCATACTTTAGGGATCAATATCATGGAGATGACTGTCCATCTTTTGTGTATTGCATTCTTTTATTAACAAATCAATTTTTTGAATACATATCAATAAACCGTGAATCCATCCAAAGTGTACAATCAATGGTGTTTGGTATAAATGATATTTAGTCAGCTTTTTGCATATTGATATCTTGAATCCTAACACTCTACTGAAATCATTTTTTTAATTGATTTTGTAAAAATATTACATTAAAAAAATATATATGAGGACCCCTTCAACCGCACCACCCCCACCCCACCACTCCCCCCCCAGCAACACCCATTCCCATCATCATGACACATCCTTTGCATTTGGTAAGTACGTCTCTGGGCACCTCTGCACCTCATGGTCAATAGTCCACATCATGGCCCATACTCTCCCCCATTCCATCCAGTGGGCTCTGTGAGGATTTACAATGTCCGGTGATTGCCCCTGAAGCACCATCCAGGGCAGCTCCAAGTCCCTAAGACACCTCCACATCTCGTCTCTTCCTGCCATTCCCCATATCCATTAGCCACCATGTCCACTTTTCCCACTCCAATGCCACCTTTTCTCTGTGGACATTGGATTGGTTGTGTCCATTGCACCTCTATGTCAAGAGGAGGCTCAGATTCCTCATGGATACTGGATGCAATCCTCTCGCTTTCAGTTGTAGGCACTCTAGGCTCCATGGTGTGGTGGTTGTCCTTCTTCAACTCCATCTTAGCTGAGTGAGGTGAGTCCAATAAATCAGATTGTAGGTGCTGGAGTCTGTTGAGGCTCAGGGCCTGACTATCACATTGTCAGTACAGAGATTCAGATCCCCTAAATATATCTTAAACCCCAACACCAACTACAACTCCAGCACAGTAGCATGAAAGTCTTATGAAGAGAGATCCCATCTGAGTCCAGATTCATCACACATAAACACCAGCTCCAAAGAAAGGCCATCTGACATGGCAGTTAACCCCATCTGCCATGACCAAAGCACCCATGGGCCTCTTTAGCCCTCAAAGGAACCAATACCTGGGGGTTGTATCTACTTTATCTGTCTCTTAGACTCTGCTCAGTTGTGCATAAGGGCAAGCATTCTGACAGCCTCCAAACTCTTTTTTAGAGACTCGTAGCCATATAAACTCATTTCTCCTTTCCATTTCCCCCTTATATTAGGTCAAACAGCATTTTAAAGTCATGTTATTTTATGTAGACAGGGATATTCTGCTGATCCGCATTGAACCTTCCATTCAAGGTCATTCTCCAGTTGCATCATCAGTTGGTAGTTTATAGTGATCCCTCGGTGCCAGGGAGGCTCATCCCCGGGTGTCATGTCCCACGCTGGGGGGAAGGCATTGCATTTACATACTGAGTTTGGCTTCGAGACTGGCCCCATTTGAGTAACATAAAGGCTGTCAGGAGGAAATTCCCAGGCACAATGCTGCTCTAGGCCTTGTTCTTATTTCAGGCATATCAGCTCACAAGCATAGTCATTAGCGTCAGGAGCTCACTATTGGACCCTCATTCCTTCCCGGTCCTTGCCGCTGCACCTGGGAGACTGTTGCTGCTCCCCTAGGGACCACAACAGAGCACCACCGGCCAGGAACCCAGTACCCCCCCAGCTGTAGTTTTTAATTGTTGCCACTATGAGTATATCCAAACATTACCATGCAGCGTGGACATATGTCCTGTATAGCTCCCTGTCAGCCATATATCACCTGTCAATAGTATCCTATACCAGTATTCCTCCATTGCCATTGTTGAACCACTCTGTGATCCAGAACTTCCTGAAAATTGAAGCCCAATATAATGTCAGGATCCCTTACTAGCAAAATGGCATATAGCGATGGGTTTAAAGGTTAGATATAGAATACGGGTTGACTTGGAAAAAAATCTACATCCTATCTTTTTCTTTTTTTTCCCCCCTAATTATTGAACTTCTCTTAACAAGAACCCTAGACCACAGCAATTCATATATATAATATACAGCACTCCCACACATCCACCACAAAACCTTTTCCCTTCCACAGCAATACTCTTACACCCTATTCACATCATATTTACTTAAAGTGATGTACAGACTCTGAGACAATAGCTTTAAAACAAGGTGACATCTGTGCTTACATTGTTGTGCTTACTTTAGGATACACAGTTTTCTAAATTTTTAGTTATCCTATGTTTTACATTATGGTTTACATTATCAGTCTGTCGTTTCCTATATGTTATGGTGTAATATTACATGTTTTATATACATCCTTGTGTACTCTCGTGAATCTCCTCTTACCGCCCATTTACCTTGGTTCCACACATTTAACATCCATTTTCCCAGCCACCTTGGTGCCCACAGTGACAGCCAACTTCCGTTTCCCGAGGAGCTACGTCCAGAGATAGTTGGAATAGTGTTCAGGGCCTAACTTGCTCAACTGCCCCAATGCCCTGGGAGCCACCCTTTAGAATAGATGCAGTTCCCTCTATTTGATGGCATTAGTCCTCCCCAGGATGTGGGTCCACCCCCACTCACACTACTTGAGTCTATACCCAATGGTGCCACCCAATCTGGCAAAATGAGCATTCAGACGTTCCCCAGGAGCCCTTCCCGCATCGGACCATCCCCTCCGAGCATTCTAAACAGGTAACCCTCTTAATTATATTTTGATACGATTGTCTCAGCATTTTATTCTCCACCAACACCTGAGACCTCTCCTATATTTGTATGCTACCCCTCCCTCCCCCCACTTTTGGGCAATATTACCCATCCGCCCATCCCCAGCCACCCTTAAACCTGCAAAGCCCCTCCCAAAGGCCACCCCTTGGCCCCATTTTATCTCTTCTTTGTGTTCATACTTACCACCAGCTCATCATAAATTCCACCCCTGCAGATGTCAGCTCACATCCGTCCTCCACCCCCCGATTTCCTGTAAGCCTATCGTTCAGTCTCTTGCTCTCTGAGGCAGCTTGCTTATTTCATATCAATAAGGTCATGTAGTATTTGTCCTTCAATGCCTGGGTTGCTTCACTCAACATAAGGTTCTCAAGATTCATCCATGTTATCACATGTGTTTGTAGTGTATTTGTTCTTACAGCCGAGTAGTATTCCATTGTGTGTATATACCACATTTTATTGATCCACTCATCTGTTGATGGGCATTTGGGTTGATTCCAACTTTTGGCGATAGTGAACAATGCTGCTATGAACATTGGTGTACATATATCGGTTTGTGTCCTTGTTTTCAGTTCTGCTGGGTATATACCCAGCAGTGGTATTGCTGGGTCATATGGCAAATCTATGGCTAGTTTTTTGAGAAACCGCCAAACTGTCCTCCAGAATGGTTGGATGCTTCTACATTCCCACCAGCAATGGATGAGTGTTCCCATTTCTTCACATCCTCTCCAGCATTTGTATTCTTCTGTTTTTTTCATAGTTGCCAATCTTATGGGAGTAACATGGTATCTCATTGTAGTTTTGATTTGCATTTTCCTGATAGCTAGAGATTTGGAGCATTTTTTCATGTGCTTTTTAGCCATTTGTATTTCTTCTTTGGAGAAGTGTCTGTTTAAATCTTTTTCCCATTTTTTAAATGGGTTGTTTATCTTTTTATTTTCAAGACATAGGAGTTCTTTATATATGCAAGTTATAAGTTTCTTGTCAGATATATGGTTGCCAAATATTTTCTCCCACTCTGTGGGCTCCCTTTTTACTTTCTTGACAAACTCCTTTGAGGTGCAGAAGGCTTTAATTTTGAGGAAGTCCCATTTATCTATTAGTTCTTTTGCTGCTCGTGCTTTTGGTGTGATATTCATGAATCCATTTCCTATTACAAGGTCCTGTAGATGTTTCCCTACACTGCTTTCTAAGGTTTTTAAGGTCTTGGCTCTTATATTTAGGTCTTTGATCCATCTTGAGTTGATCTTTGTATAAGGTGTGAGATGGTAATCCTCTTTCATTCTTCTACATATGGCTATCCAGTTCTCCAGACACCATTTGTTGAATAGGCCACTCTCTCCCAGTTGAGAGGGTTTGGTGGCTTTATCGAATATTATGTGGCTATATATGTGAGATTCTATATCAGAGCTTTCAATTCGATTCCATTGGTCTGTGTGTCTCTCCTTATGCCAATACCATGATGTTTTCACCACCGTAGCTTTGTAGTATGTTTTGAAGTCAGTAGTGTGATTCCTCCAATTTCGTTTTTCTTTTTCAGTATGTCTTTGGCTATTCGGGGTCTCTTTCCTTACCAAATAAATTTCATAGTTAGTTTTTCTAGTTCCTTAAAGAAGGCTGTGTTGATTTTTATTGGGATTGCATTGAATGTGTAGATCAGTTTTGGTAGGATAGACATCTTAATAATATTCAGTCTTCCTATCCATGACCAAGGAATATTCTTCCATTTATTTAGGTCTTCTTTGATTTCCTTGAACAGTCTTGTATAGTTCTCGGTGTATAAGTTTTTTACATCTTTAGTTAAATTTATTCCTAAGTATTTGATTTTTTTATTTACTATTGTGAATTGTATTTGTTTCTTGATTTCCTCCTGATCTTGCTCATTATTGGTGTACAGAAATGTTACTGATTTTTGTGCATTGATCTTATAACCTGTGACTTTACTAAATTCATTTATGAGTTCTAGAAGCTTTGTTGTAGATCTCTCAAGGTTTTCTATGTATAGGATCATATCATCTGCAAATAATGAAATTTTGACTTCTTCCTTTCCAATTTGAATGCCTTTTATATCTGTTTCTTGCCTCAGTGCTCGAGCAAGTACTTCTAAGACAATGTTAAATAGGAGCGGAGACAATGGGCATCCTTGTCTTGTTCCTGAGTTTAGAGGGAAGGATTCTAGGATTTCTCCATTGTAAACAATGTTGGCTTTAGGTTTTTCGTATATACTCTTTATCATGTTCCAAAAATTTCCTTGTATTCCAATCTTTTGGAGTGTTTTTATCAATAAGGGGTGCTGTATTTTGTCAAATGCTTTTTCTGCCTCTATTGATATAATCATGTGATTTTTTTCCTTCAATCTGTTTATATGGTGTATTACGTTGATGGATTTTCTTAGGTTGAACCATCCTTGCATACCTGGGATGAATCCCACTTGGTCGTGGTGTATAATTCATTTAATGTGTTGTTGAATATGATTAGCAAGTATTTTGTTAAGTATTTTTGCATCTCGGTTCATTAGAGAAATTGGTCTGTAATTTTCCTTTCTTGTGGTGTCTTTGTTTGGCTTTGGTACTAGGGTAATGTTGGCATCATAGAAGGAGTTCGGCAATGTTCTTTCTGTTTCGATTTTTTGGAATAGTTTCAGCAGGACTGGTGTTAGTTCTTTCCAGAATGTTTTGTAGAATTCACCTGTGAAGCCGTCTGGCCCTGGGCTCTTCTTAGTTGGGAGATTTTTAATAACTGATACTATCTCTTTGCTTGTGATTGGTTTGTTAAGATCATCAATTTCTTCTTTTGTCAATATGGGCTGCTTATGTGTTTCTAGGAATTTGTCCATTTCCTCTAAATTGTCATTTTTATTGGAATATAGTTTTTCAAAGTATCCTCTTATAATAGTCTTTATTTCTGTGGGGTCAGTGGTGATATCGCCTTTCTCATTTCTTATTTTGTGTATTTGCATCTTTTCTCTTTTTTTCTTTGTTATTCTCGCTAAAGGTTTGTCAATTTTGTTGATCTTCTCAAAAAACCAGCTCTTGGTCTTATTTATCTTTTCAATTGCTTTCTTATTTTCTATTTCATTTAGTTCTGCTCTTATCTTTGTTATTTCCTTCCTTCTTCTTCCTGTTGGGTTACTTTGTTGTTGTTCTTCTAATTCCTTCAAATGTGCAATTAGCTCTTCATTTTTTGCTTTCTTCTTTTTTGATATATGAGTTTATGGCTATAAATTTCCCTCTCAGTACTGCTTTTGCTGCATCCCATAAATTTTAGTATGTTGTGTTATCATTATCATTTGTTTCAAGGTAGTCATTGATTTCTTTCGAGATTTCTGTTTTGACCCACTGTTTTTCTAAGAGTGTGCTGTTTAATTTCCAAATCATGGTGTGAAACCTGGGCTTCTGTTCCTTGCAAATTTCCAGCTTGACTCCACTGTGGTCAGAGATATTGTTTTGTATGATTTCAATCTTTCTGAATTCATTCAGCCTTTCTTTGTGGCCTAGCACATGGTCTATCTTGGAGAATGATCCATGTGCACTTGAGAAAAATGTATATCCTGCTGTGTTTGGGTGTAGTGATCTATATATGTCTATTAGATCCAGCTCCTCTAATATACTGTTCAAATGTTTTGTTTCTTTAATGATTCTCTTTTGAGATGTTCTGTCCAGAGTTGATAGAGGTGTATTAAAATCCCCCACTATAATTGTAGATGCATCTATTGTTTCACTTAGTTTTTCCAGCATTTGCCTCACGTATTTAGAGGCGCCCTTGTTAGTAGCATAAATATGATTGTTCGATCTTCTGGACAGATTTTCCCTTTCACTAAAATGTAGTATCCTTCTTTGTCTCTCACAATTGTTTCACATTTAAAGTCTATTTTGTCTGATATTAATATAGCTACTCCTGCCTTTTTTTGGTTATTGTTTGTTTGTATGATTGTTTTCTAGCCATTCACTTTCAATCTCCATGCATCTCTGGGTCTAAGATTTGTCTCTTGTAGACAGCATATGGATGGGTCATATTTCCTTATCCAGTGTCCCAGTCTGAATCTTTTGATAGGTGAGGTTAATGCATTGACATTCAGTGTTATTACTTTCAAGGAATTATTTGTGTTAGCCATATTTTGATTGGATTTATGTTTGTTATATTTTGTTTGTATTTTTTTCCCTTCTCTTTTTTGTTGTTGTTGTTGTTGATCTTATACTCTCCTCCAACTTTGCCTGTCCTGTTTTTTCCTTTCTTCCTGAAGAACTCCCTTTAGAATTTCTTGAAGAGGAGGTTTCTTGTTGGTATACTCTTTCAGTTTCTGTTTGTCTGCGAATATTTTGAACTCTCCATCATGTTTGAATGCTAGTTTAGCTGGATAGAGTATTCTTGGTTGGAAGTTTTTTTCCTTTAGTACCTTGACTATATCATACCACTGCCTTCTTGCCTCCATGGTTTCAGATGAGAAATCAGCACTTAATCTAATGGAGCTTCCCTTGTATGTGATGGTTTTCTTTTCTCTTGCTGCTTTTAGGATTTTCTCTTTGTCTTGAGCATTGGATAATTTGACAAGTATATGTCTTGGGGTGGGCCTGTTGGGGTTTATGACTAGTGGAGTGCGCTGTGCTTCTTGGATATGTACATCTGTCTCTTTCAGTAGATTTGTGAAGTTTTCAGCCATTATTTCCTGCAACACTCCTTCTGACCCCTTTCCCTTCTCTTCTCCTTCTGGAATGCCTATAATATGTATGTTTGAGCGTTTTGCATTGTTATTCAGGTCTCTAAGTCCTAGCTGGATTTTTTCTATCTTTTTATCGACCCCTTCTACTATCTGTTTGATTTCTGATGTACTGTCTTCCACATCACTAATTCTTTTCTGCCTCTTCTTGTCTGCTGATATTTGCTGCAAGTGTATTTTTGATTTCTTGAACTGTGGTGTTCATTCCCATCATATCTGTTATCTTTTTGCATGTGTCTGCAATTTCCCCTCCAAGTGATGTCTTCATGTTGTTATCCTCTTTCATTACTTCTTCAAATTTATCGGTGACAAATGTTCTGAGATCTTTCATTGCTCATGCAAAGTTCTGCTCCCCTTCCTGATTTTTGGTTTGTTGATTGGATTCAGCCATGTTTTCCTGATTACTGGTTTGGTTGTAGATTTTTGTTGCTTTCTGGTTATTATTTAATCTTGATGGATTTAATCAGTTCCTTAGCTTCTTTGTCTACTCTTGGAGAGTAATTAGCTGTTGTTTTTGTGTAAGTGTTATATCTTCTCTTTGTCACTTTGTTCTTCTTATTCTAATTTCTTGTTTTTGGTTAAATTCACTTTAAAGGAAAGTATTAATGCCGGGGAAAGGCAATTGTGTATGCAAGGGAAAAGTGTAAATTAGTATTGGTGATATATGTTAACAAAGCAAGAATATGAGATCTGGGAGGATGGAGGTTAGATTCATGTAAATTGTGTAGAGTTATAGCAGTAGGTAGTGTACCTATTATGAGGTAGATGACTGAATATGGGAGGAATATGGTATGAGCTAAAAAGCTATTATTTTCGTGAGAGGAAAAAAGAAAAGAAAGGTAATAGTTTCAAGAGTGGATAACAGACAGAAAACAAAACAAAGGTATTAGAAATTAAGACTTAGACACTTCATGGATTAAAGAAAGGGAGGTGGGAGGTGAAATATAGGAGAGACAGTAGATGATGGCAGATATCAAGATGTAGGGGAAAGAGGATAGTGTAGGTAGCCTAAATCAGTTCACATAGAAATGAGGCAGTGGAGGATGAGAAAACCCCAGCAAATGTGAGGTGTTTCCTGGCGCACCTATTGTATAATTGAGTTAAAATAAAATAAGTAGAAGATGAGGCACATGAGGGGGAGAGAAAACAGAAAAAGAAAACAAATTAAAAAATAAAAAATTAAAATTAAAATAAAAGTGGGGGAAGAGAAGAAAGGAAGAAAGGAAAAGGGGGTGGGCAAAGAGTGGGGAACAGGTAGGGGAAAGAAAAAAACAGATATACAAGACCCACAATTAAAACACCAAACACACAACAACAACCACAAAAAAAAAAACCCTAAATAACTGAATAAAAAAAAAGACCTTGGGGGATACGCTGTGAGAAAAGACTAGGGGATAATGCGGTGTTAGCAATCAGGACATTAAAAAAAAGTAAAAAAATAAGACAAAATGAAAATAAAAACAAAACAAAATGAAACAATAAAGAAAAAACACCAACGTTGAAGGCTAGGGCATTCAAGGACCTCAGATGGCCCTCAGGGCGTGATGGATTCAGGGGTGGAAAGTCTGAGATATTATAGACTCAAGAGGTGTGATTCTCTGGGGTGTGGGCCACCAGAGTTTAGGGGATTCAAACCAGGCAACCTCCAATCTGGTCAACAGGAAGCCTAGGAGCCCCATAGTGTAACATAGCCCTCAGGGATCCCCACAGCTGGGCGCCAGCCCTATGGGGGAAGTCAGATCTGCAAACTCTATATTATGTCTGAACCCTGCAATTCACTTACTTAGTAGGGCTCATTAATGTGGGTATATCATCACTTCAGCTTTTGGACAGCTCCCGCCCTGTGCTTCCAGAACACTTCCACTTGAGGGCACCTTTACACCGCAGCCACTTTACTGGCACAGATCTGAAGCCTGGCCTGTGAAGCCGAAAACAGATTCCAAAACCGGAATTCCCAAGCTGCGCAAAATATTCTCTAATCGGCTTCCAGACTTGTCCCCCTCCCTCGCCACACCCTGAAACAACTTCCCAATTACATCCCTTTATTGCCTACAGCCTAATTCGGTTGTAGATCGGCAGCCGGGGTGTGGGGGCAGGGCTTCAGGCGGAAGCGCTATTATTTGTGTCCACCATCAAAAATTTTCCCCCGCTTCACAACAAAACACCGTCTATCTCCCCAAATCGATTCGCAAAGGTGACCCGTTGCATCAACCCGCCAACAACCTGCCCAGGACTCGCGAACTCCCCAGCACCGCAGAGCCACCAAAAAGCTGAGCCGCTGTGCAGCACCTTGGCTCCACCCACCCCCAAGAAGGAGGAACCCGTGTGCGGGTCTCACCTCCGGGCAATAGAATCCAAATTATATCTTATAGACCAATCCTCTCCATTACCTTTCCACCAAATCGATGTCCAGACACTTCCTTGCCCTGCAAAAATCCCGAAAAAGCCCCGCCTCGGAGAACCTCCAGCTGTGCCCAGCCGTTTCTTCCCAGGAGAGATCGCAAGGCAAGTTCACTCAGCGACCATCTTGCTTCTGCCCCCTGAAATCATTTATTAGGACGAGCAAGGAAGAAAAATTCCTGACTCTTATAGTCCTCATTTCTCTAACTGGTCACGTGGTCAAAGTTCATGTTCTTCACTACCTTTTTCCACTGTCCATTCCATGTTTCCTTCACCCTCAGCAAGCACCTCAGCTGCCAGTGTTTTTTTTGCCTAATGGGATGATTCAAGACTTCATTCCTGAAGATACTGGGTCGTGCATAGTCCTGCCTGTGTTTGCCTGTTGCATTTTTCCATTGCCTTTAATCACAGGGCATGGTTAATACTAGGAGGTGCCCTAGGTCATCTCCTGCATTGCAGGCAAACTCTTCCTTACCTCCACTGTGTAGTAGCAGTCCTATTTCCTCTTGATAGTCAGGATCAATCACTCCAGCCAGTACAGTAATTCCCTTCTTTCTCTTTTAATTCAGATGCTTGAAAAGACCAAAGTGGGCAGGCGCCAGTCTTAACTTCCAGATCAATAGAAGAGTTTTTGTGTTTCCTGGTGGAAGCACTCCTCCTTTTGGGATTAAGACCTGGAGACCAGCTGAGCTTAAGCTTGCAGGGACAAGAAGCAAAAATTTTCCTGGCACATCAATAGGGTAATTTTCAGTGGTGCCACCCACATTTCCACCCCTTGATTCCAGGAATGTGTAACTCAGCTATGGGAAGAATATCATCATAGAGTGGATGCTGATACAGAGCATATAATGCTTCCTGGAAAGCATTGTCCAAGGCCTACAGGTACTGTTACCTAATTAACAAGGTAAGTGAGCCCTCAAAGGACCATTACACTGAGATGGAAGAGCCCTATATTCTGTTGGGTTTATCTCTCATTCTCTCTCATTCGAAAGTCAGGTTATAAGTTACCATCCATTATTATAACCCTAGTATGCAAAAGACTACCAGGCCTGTAGTAGATTGCAACTAGTATTTGTTAAATATATGAATGGAAAGATAAATAAATAAAAGCATCAATTATGTCGACTTTATTTACAAGTAAAACAGAATTCTGATCTATAAATTAATGAGTAATTGAGATTTTTTTTTGTATTTCATAAATTAACAGAAATAAAAATAGGTTAGAATAGCCATAAATATTCTGAGGAAAGAAATTTTTATACAGAGTAATGCAGACAAATATGACAAATATTTTGGTTTTGAGTACTCTTGAATGCAAACAAGAAATGGACTGGGATTAAGCTAAGAAAAAATTAAAAGACAAAGTGAATATCGTGTAGTTTACAGATTCTGATCTCAAGGAGTGAGCACAGAAAATGCGTTGGAAGTTAAGTGGCATAAACACAGTCTGTGACATCACAGAAAGAGAAAGAAATGTTCCCTTTCTTACCACAGATGGATGGTGGGCACCCCTGATGGCAACTTCAGTGCTGGAAGCCAGTCATGAGACATTGGGGTTTGAAGACATCTACTGATGCCATTATGGGAGAGGATAGAGTCTGAAATGTTTTACACACAAAGATGCTATTAAAAAATTTTTACATTTGTTATTTCCAAATTGTCAGAATCTAGCAACTGTGATTACTTTTTTCCAACTTAGTGTTGTTAGATAATCCATGGCAAGAGATGACCGTTATCCACATATTAAATATGTAAGTAAGAAGAAAATAGAATCAGCAAGATGGAATCAGGTTAAGGAGTTCCTAGAGTCAACTTGTTCTATGAGGCAGTTAGTAATCATCCAAAGCTATCTAAAGCACCTGTCTGGGGGCTCTAGGAGACCAGAAGAGCATCCTACAACATGCTTGAAAGATTGGAAGGAATGAGATTGCCCATCTGCAGAGAAGGTTTATGAGTAGTTCACTCCACATCCTGGAGGTCGATGCCCATCCCCCAAAGGCTGCACAAGCTACCTCAGGAGCTATTCTGTGGTCAGAATTGGAAGCTCTACTTCCCAAAAAGGGTGGAGGAAGATATGGTGGGGAACCCACTTCAGCTACTAATTATTAAATGCAGTGGGCTAAAGTATAATCCTAAGAAAAACTAAAGTTTAAACCTGTCCATGTCAGAAAGAAGCCAGCAGCTGCCATTTTAATTCTGCCTCTGGCACAAGGGGAGGAAGGGTGAACAGAAAACCACAGTGCTGGTAGGGACCGACTGCTTTCCATCCAGGTCAGATTGTAGGTCTAGCATAATCTATTGCCCCACATCTGGCAGGGAGGTAACTGGAAGGACATGCACCAACCTCTTCAGAAAGATACAGCACACACAGAGGAGGGTGGCAATCATCCTAATTTGGGGGTGCAAGAGGCCTAAGAAGCTATTCTGCAGCTGGATTCAGAAGCCCCATTTCCTAAAAACAGGGTAGGAAGAAACAGATGGCCACCAATTTCAGGTACTGATTAATAAATTCAACTAACTAAAGTATAACACTAAGAATAGCAAAAGTTTAGCCTGTCCAAGTCAGAAGATTGCCGGTAGCCACCATTTTGACTCCACATCCAGCATGAAGGCAAGGTAGCTGACTGAAAATCACAATGATGGAAGGGACAGTTATCTTTCACCCAGAGTAGCTTGCAACCCTATCTTTGGCTTCAGGCACACCTCTAGAAGGGAGGAAGCTGGTGGGGCCTGCAGAAGCCTCTCCAGGTAAAAGAAAGTCTATTTGGCTAGCACAGACAAAATAGTAGGAAATCTATGGGTCAATGGCAGTCAACTTGGACCTGTAGTGCATAGATTGAGATTACTGCTCTCCTGCAGCTCCATCCCCACCCCAGGTAGGAGAGAAAGGTATTTCAAGCTTCATAAGTCTCTAGCAACTACAGGATAGGCTTGCAAAACTCAGATTATTACACACAGCTGTGGCTCTGTCCCAACCCCTTGAAAAAATAAATTTGGAAGAAGTTTCATTAGTCCCTTGGGCAGTGAAGGCAGTTTGAGACTCCACAGCTTACAGCACCAACTACATCCTTGACTCCTACTGCACAACTAGTAAGGGAGAAAATGCAAGATATCCCTAATCTGAAGAGAGAAATGACACCCAGAATAAATACTCTAGTAAGCAAGATGAGAAGACACTAACAAAAAATTACAATCCACCCCAAGAAACAGGAATATATGACCCAGTTAAAGGAACAAAATAAGCCTCCCGGCAGCATAAAGGAGTTGAAACAATCAATTATGGATATTTAAACAAATCTTATTAGATTCAATGAAATGCCTAAAGAGATTAAGGATATTAAGAAGATATTGGATGAGTACAAAGAAGAATTTGAAGGCATACATAAAAATTATCAGATTTTATTGGAATTAAAATGCAATACATGAAACTAAAAATACCCTGGAGTCATATATTAGATTAGAGGAGGTAGAAGAAAGGATCAGTTAGCTTGAAGAAATGGTCTCTGAAATTGAACCAACAAAAGAACAGAGAAAGAAAAGAATGGCAATAAGTTGAACAGGATCTCAAAGAACTAAATGACAGCAAGAGATGAACAAACATATGTGTCAAAGGTGTCCCAGAAGAAGAAGAGGAAGGAAAAGAGACAGAAGGAATAGTTGAAGAAATAATGTTAGAAAATTCCCCAACCCTATGGAAGGACATGGATATCCATGTCCAAGAAGCACATGTTCCCATCCAAATAAATCCAAATATACCTACACTGAGACACATAATAAGAATTTCAAGTGCCAAAGAGAAAAAGAAATGTTGATTTCAGCAAGAGAAAAGCAATGCATAACATATAGGATACCCAATAAGATTAAGTGCCAATTTCCCATCAGAAACCATGGAGGCAGGAACACAGTGGTATGATATATTTAAGATACTGCAAGAAAAGAGGAAAACTTCCTGCCAAGAATCTTAAATCTGGCAAGATTGTCTTTCAAAAATTTGGTGAGTTTAGACTATTCACACATAAAAAGAAACTGAGTTGGTAACAAAGAGCCTGGATTTACAGGAAAAATGAAATGTGCTACAGCCTGAAAAAAAAAGACAGGAGAGAGGCCTGGAAGACAGTCTAGAAATGAAGATTATAACAATAAAAGTAACTGAAAATATCAAAAGAATGGTAAAAATAATACAGGACAGATAAAACACAAATATTCAGGAATAAATTTACCCAATGATGTATAGCACTTGTACTCAGAAAAATACAACTCATTGTTAATATAAATCAAAAAGACCTAAATAATTGGAAAAACATTTCATGTTCGCACATTAGAAGACCAAATATCATTAAGATGTCAATTCAACTCACATTGGTATACAGATTCAATTTAATTCTGACAAAAATTACATCAGCATTTTTTATATGCGTGGAAAATATGATTATGAAATTTATGTGGAAGGGTTAGTGGTCCCTAATAGCCAGAAACATCTTAAAAAGGAAAATCATAATTGGAAGACACTCTCTTTGAGACTTTAAATTATATTACCTAGCTACAGTGGTAAAAACAGCATGGTATTGACATAAAGAGACACATAGACCAAAGAACCAAATTGAAGGTTCAGAAAAAGACCCTCACATCTATGGTCAAGTGATTTTTTACTAGCCACTCAAACCTACTCAGTTCTGTCGCAATAGTCCATTCAACAAATGGCACTGGGAGAGCTGGATATCCATAATCAAAAGAAGGAATGAGGACCACTATCTTACACATCATAATAAAATTAAATGGATCAAAATGAAACAAAAACCTACATTTAAAAGCAAGAACCATAATGCTTCTAAAAGAAAATGTAGGAAAATATCTTCAAGACTTGGCAGTAGGTGGCAGTTTCTTAAAGAAGATAAGAAGACTGAGATCGCCTACTGAAGATTTATGTACGTAGAAGTTTTAGTTAACTTTACTGTAAAAGTGTGGAAATGTACAGAGTTGATGGTAACACATTTTAGTGAGTAATAGTTGGTTTCTCAATAAGACTGTGGGTGAAATTAGTAGTCTAGGGTTGTAAATGCTAACTGAAAGAAAGTTGGAGATTAATTAAGGAATGAATAACACAGTAATGTAAAATGTAATATCCACAAATTTGTTCTGTAGTTTTCTTTTCTGGTGACATCTTTATGTGCTTTTGGTATTGGGTTATTCTGGCATCATAGAATGAGATGGGCCGTGTTCTCTCCACATCTAATTTTTGTAAGAGTTTAAGTAAGATGACTGTTAGTTCTTTCTGGAATCCTTATTAGAATTCAAATGTCAAGCCATTTGATCCTGAGCTTTTCTTGGTTAGGAGGTATTTAATGACTAATTCAATATTTGTGATTGGTCTGTTGTGTTCATCAATTATTCATTTCTCAATGTACATCTTGTGTGTTTCTAGAAATGTGTCCATTATCTCTAAGTTAGTTATCTTATTGGCACACAATTTTTCATGGTATCCTCTTATGATAATCTTTATTTCTCTGGGATCAGTGTTGATAACCACTCTCATTTTTTATTTTATTTGCACTTTCTCTCCTTTCTTTGTTTATCTAGCTAAGGGTTTGTCGAATTTTTTAATAAAATGCTTCTAAAAATTTTGTTTCATTTTTCTTTATTTATCTCCCCTTTCCCCCAGATGGTTCCCTAGTCTGTCTGCTCATCATTGCTCACTTTCTCCAGGACACAAGAGGAACTCAACAAAGGACCGTCCACATGAGATGTGAGTGCCTAAAGCCTGAACCACATCCACTCCCTGTGAGCTGGGGCGTCTGCTTGCTTGTGGTCTGAGCTTGTGGCAGTAGCAGAGTGTAGCTCTTTTGTGGTGGTGTCTAGTAATGTCACAACAACATATAGCTCTGTTGAGATGGTAGGGGGCATCTACTTGTCTTCCTTTATAGAAGGCACTGAGAGCTGAACCTTGGACATCCCATGTGGTAGGTGGGTGCCCAAGTGGTTGACCTATATCTGCTTCTCAGAGTGTGTGAATTTATAAATCTTGAAGAACTAGTGTTTAGATATTTTTAAAAATTATCATGTCATTTAGTTCTACCCAACATTTTGTTATTTCCTATTTTCTGTTTTCTTTGGGATTAGTGTTTTCTTCTATTTCTAATTCCTCCATGTTTTCAGTTAGGTTTGATCTTTTCCCTTTATTTTTTTAATATAAATATTTATGGTTATAAATTTTTTCATCACCATTTTTGCTGCATCCCATGTGTTTTGGTATGTTGTGTTCTCATTTTCTTTTATTACAAGGTAGTTATTGAATTTGTTAGCCATTTCCTCCGTCACTCACTGAATATTTAAGAATGTGTTGTTTAAGTTCCATATATTTGTCCCTATTCTGATTTTCTGCCCCTTATAAATTTCCAGCTTCATTCTGTTGTGGTCAGAGAAATTACTTTGTAATTTCAAACTTTCCAAATTTATTGAGTCTTGTTCTGTTACCAAGCATGTACTGTACCAGGAGAATGATCCCTGCATGCTTGAGAAGAATCTTCTGGGAATAGAATTTATTTCAATATACCAATTATTTGCTCATTCAAAAGGGTGAGGTCCTCATTTATCAAAATTTTGTTATGAGATGCAGAAGTTCAGTCTCATCTTCAGGCGCCATTTTTTTACTCTAGTTCTCTTTCTATGTTCACACCTAGTTCTTTTTCTATATCCATGCACCACTACTTCCCCTCAACATCTCTCACAATTGTTAGATTCAAATTTTAATTTTGATATTTTCAATTCCTCCCATGAATTACAAATATTCTTTATGCCATGTATCATGGTGAATCATTTTCAGAAAATTTTCCACTTACTTTGGCAAGATCCATAAGAGGAATTATTGTCTATGGCTTATAAAATGTATCCATGCACTGCAAAATGGATGTTGGTTATCAGGCATGAAAACAGTATGAATTTCATTATACAACTCAATCAATGTACAATAATATTTTGAAAGAAATCTTTTGTTCTGAGCTGTAGTTCTATATATTGGGCATTGTTTATTCAGCTTACCATGTTGTAAACAGATGGGCTTTCATTCAGAATTTCTTGTTCAATTTATAGAACATAGGCAGAGAAGATTTTGCATATTTTTAAATGGTCCTGGGATTTTCCCAAAAGTAAATGAGCACAGGCTTAAATTAAAAATCACCAGCCATGTTAGTACCTTACAGGGGAGTCAACCTGTCCTTTCAAGTGAAGACAATAAAGAGAGAAGAAAGGGACGCTCAGAGACAGTGATTTTTATTTTTACAATTTCTCTTTCAGTTGTCAAAATCTTATCTACAGGCCTTTGACAAGAATTTCTCCTTTCTTGTAAAATGTTGTACATTACAGAAATCCCAGTAATATATTTGCTTGAGATGAGGCCTAAGATCCCAACAAATATATTAATTTATCCAAATCAAAGGAATCATTGCCAGGTAACATCAGTACTGTTTTCTCATCAGCCCTTTCCCAATAAAACAGAGATATAGTACTTTAGGAGAAATACTAGCAGATCAAATTCTGACTTACAAATTAGCTAACCATATATTGTTTCTCATCGGGTTATAGAGCCATATTTCCCAGACTTTTCAATATAGTGTTTTATCTGCTTAGTATTCCAAAAAAACTTACTTCATTCAATAAGTTTCCAGTTAATTCAATCCATGTCATCAGATTTGGGAAAATATAATTCAAAACAAACCATCCTGATAATCATGAAACTACACCAAAAAGGTAGAAAAGAAAGCAAACAGTTGGATTAATCAATTAAAGTAGGAATGTGATGCACATCCAGACAATACTCTAAAGATTTTGCAAAGACAGAACAAAATATCACCTTTTTAAACAACCAGTAGGATAACAACTCATTATATACATGTTCTCAAGGTAAATGGTAACTTGTCCTCAGATAAGAAAAATTGACAGCTCCATTTATCACAAATATTAATAGTTCATCTAAAACTCATCTGGAAATAGAATTGAGCTTTTGGCTTAGTTAATTGTTTTTACCCTTAGAATCATAAAATTCTCCCTTTATATCACATGAGATAGATTCTTAACCTGGAGCAGGTAGTCCAGCTCCTTTCCCCAGAAAACTGGAGAGAATTGCATTATCTTCCAGATGATTCCTTTTCCAAGCGATGGTTCCCAGGTGACTGAGAGAGACATTCTTTGGTTGTAAAGTTGGCAAGATGACAATTTAGATTTTTTTCTTTATTTTTAAAGTGGTTTTAGATTACATAAAGATACATCAAATATATAGGGAATTCTTATATATACCAGCCCTCATATTTTCCCACATTAACCTCATCATTCATTAGTGTGGTACTTTTCTTACAAACGATGAACAAATATTGAAACATTGTTATTAACCATGGTCTACAGTTTACATTATGGTTCACTTTGTATCACAATTTGCACCATATAAAAACTAAACTGGTGATCCTTCCCTGCCATAATTGTAACTTTTATGTAATCCAAATCCTCCCCAAAAACAAATTCTTTTTTTTCTTTTTGAGTTGTGTCTTTCATCACTGTATAATATTATCTTTTATACATATGGGCAGTTTCTTCTCTATTTCCATTGGTATTTTTATTTCCCTTCATTTTATTTTCAAAGAATCATAAGGTTACAGAAAAGTCACATAAAAATATAGCTGATTCCCATATACCATCCTCATATTTTGCTTTAGTAATAACATCTTTCATAAGTATGGTCCATTTGTTACAATTGATGAACAAATATTGAACTTTGCTACCCTCCAAGGACAAAGCTCTGCATCATGATATACACTTTGCACTGCACTTTTTTTATGGTTTATTTTTTAAGCATTTATTGCATTTATTATAATAGTGAAAGAATTTATTTTCCTCAAATTATGTAGAGATACCCAAAGAATTATATAGCAAATCAAGGAAAGTTATTTCACAAGTAATATAGACAGGAGGGGGGGCAAGATGGCGTCTGAGTGAGTGCACCTCACAGTCTCTCCTGCAAAGTAGTGGCCAAGTGCGGCTGGAGTCTTGCCAGTGTGGGCTGTTTCAATGGGTTTGCAAGGGAGGAGGTGTATAGACATTGATTTGGAGAGACCGTGACAGAAGCAGTGCTTGCTAAATTTTGAATTGCGGGTTATAGGCACAGAGGTCAGAAGTGGAGGGGAAGCGGGACCCATCATCTGAGGCATGGCTACCGCTGTGTTCCCTGTGAACTGTCAGTTGTGCAGTGACATTCCTGTGGCCCTGGGATCCCCAGATGCATGGTCCCCAGGTCCGTGTCCCCATAGCCCTTATTCCACAGGTTTACATGCCCTGTGGCTGCAGTGTCCTGGACTCCCCATTCCTGAGTCAAACTCTACCAGTATTGCCCTAGCCCTCTGGTTTTGGACTGACTCTGGGAGTGGGAAATATTCGGTGGGAGGTGCAGCAGAGGAATTGGGTGGCTGTGGGTTCAATTTTCTGATCTTCTTTCTTTCTTTCTTTCTTTCTTTCTTTCTTTCTTTCTTTCTTTCTTTCTTTCTTTCTTTCTTTCTTTCTTTTTTGTGCTTTGAAGAGCAAACCAGCTGACTTGGGGAAAGCCTGGGAAGAAAGGAGTGACGAATCTGCTGAGAAGGCCCAATTTATCCAAATACCCTGGGATAGGAAAGCTGGTCTGGGAGAAGGTGGAGTCAGAAAATCTACTAGCCCTCTGGTATAGCACACCTAAGGGAGAGGGACTGTAGCAGATGCTTTCCAAGCTTCCAATAGCATACTTGGGGTTCCTGGTGAGCTGTGGGTGCTCTCTCTCTGGAAATTAAGAGTCATTGTTATCTGTGCTGAGCTGGTTCAACAAGGACCACTTGAATCTCCTACTTGACTTCTCATGCAGCTTCCTGTTGCCCTGGGAGAGAGGGAAGTGAGGAAGGGAAAAGGGGGGAATGTCAAATTCCTAAGTGTTTTATTTAACTGCAAACAGGATTCCTTGCTTGAAACTTTGTCTGATATTTTGTTGGTGTGTCTTCTTGTTTTTCCTTCCTCTTTATCCCCCAAGGCCCTTTATTCTTTCTTTTTCCCTTTTTTCTCTTTTTCTTTTTCTTGCTTGCTTCCCTGCTCCCTTTTATCCATTTTTTCATTTTTTTTAATCTTCTTTTTTTAGTTTGTTATATTAGGTGCTGCAAGGAGTGTTTCACATTTGCTGTATTTCCTCATCCTCCATTTCCTCTTTTTTATGTGTATTGCTTTTGGCCACAAACACTACCCCCTTTCCACTACATCTTTCCATCCTCCATCATTTATTGTCTCTCCTACATTACACCTCTCTTTGTTTGCCCTCTATTTTTCTGACTGTTTATTTCCAATACCTTTGTTCTATTTTCTGTCTTAGATACACTCATTATATTAATCTCCTTTCTTTTCTCTTTCCCTCTCTCCTGAACATACCGGCCTTTTAATTCACACTATATTCTCCCCATATTCAGTTTACTGTCTCATTATACATACTCTACTTTTCTTACTGTTATAATTCAACATAACTTGCGGGAGTCTAATACCCATTCTGCTAGATCTCACATGGTTCCTCCTTTAATATTTACTATCAGTACTACTGTTATTCATTATCTTTTCTTACTCCTTCTTCTTTCTCTGTCCCTAATATTATCCTTCAAGTGAATTTGCCAACAACAAGAAATAGAATAAGAACAAAGTGACAAAGAGAAGACCTAGCATGCACACAAAAACAACAACTAAATAAACCCCAAACAAGACAAAGAAGCTAATGAACTTATTAAACCTGTCAAGATAAAATGATGACCAGTCAGCAACAAAAAAATACAAACCAAAACAATAAACAGGAAAACATGCTCCAATACAATGAACAGACTAAAAACCTGGAAGCCAAGCAGAACATCAAACAAGTAATTAAAGCTCTCAAAACATATATTAGGGAAGAGTTTGATGAAGTGAAGAAAGAGATTAAGAATATGAAGAAAATACGTGGAGAGAATACAGAAGAAATTGCAATCATACCCAAAAAAGATAACGGATATGATGATGATGAACAGCACAGTTCAAAAACTAATATACACTCTCAGCAAATAACAGCAGACTCGAAGAAGTAGAGGAAAGATTTAGTGATGTGCAAGACAGTACATCTGAAATCAGATAGTAGAACTGATTGATAAAAAGATAGAAAAAATGTAGCAGCAACTTAGGGATCTGAATGAGAATGCAAAACACACAAACATACATGTTATAGGCATCCCAGTAAGAGAAGAGAAGGGGAAGGGGACATTAGGGGTGTTGGAGGAAGTAATGGCTAAAAATTTCCCAAACCTATTGAGGGAGATGGATGTACCCACCCAGGAAGCACAGCCCACCCCAAACATTATAAATCCCAACAGTCCTACCCCATGACCTATACTTCTCAAGTTATCCAATGCTCAAGACTAAAAGCAGCAAGAGAAAAGACAGCCATCATATAAAAGGAAGCTCTATATGATTAAGTGCTGTTTTCTCATCTGAAACCATGAGAGCAAGAAGGCAGTGGTATGAAATAGTCAAGGTACTAAAAGAAAAAAAAAAACCCAACCAAGAATACTCTATCCAGCAAAGTTAGAATTCAAAAATGGTGGAGAATTCAAAATATTCACAAACAGAAACTAAGAGAGTAAGCCAACAAGAATCCTGCCCTTCAAGAAATACTAAAGGGAGTTTTGCTGGAAGAAAGAAAAGAAAACAAGAGAGCCAGAGTTGGAGGAGATTGTAAGAGCAACTTAAGAGACAAAAAAACAGAAAAATAAAACACAAATCCAATGAAAATATGACTAATATAAGGAATTCCTTGAAAGCAATAACACTGAATGACAATGGATTAAACTAACCTGTCAAGAGATTGAGGCTGGAAGATTGGATACAGAAATATGACCTATCTATATGCTGTCTACAAGAAACACATATTAGACCCAGGAATTCAAGGAAGTTGAAAGTGAGTGGCTGGAAATCAATCTTATGAACAAACAATAACCAAAAAAGGGCAGGAGTAGCTATATTAATATCAGACAAAATAGGCTTTAACTGCAAAACAATTGGAGAGACAAAGATGGACACTACTTTTTAGTGAAAGGAATAATCTTTCAAGAAGAAAGAACAATCATTAACATTTATGCTCCTAACAAGGGTGCCTCCAAATACATGAGGCAAACACTGGAAAAACTAAGTGGAGGAATATACAATTATACTGGGGAACTTTAATACAACACTATTAAATTTGGACAGAACATCTCAAAAGAGTATTAAAAAAGAAACAAAGACTGAACAATATATTAGAGGAGCTAGACCTAATAGATAAATACAGAACATTACACCCAAATACAGCAGGATAAACATTCTTCTCAAGTGCATATAGATCATTCTCCAGCATAGACAACAGAAAAAGTCTCACTGAATTCAGAAAGATTGAAATAATACAAAACAATTTCTCCAACCATAGTGGAATGAAGCTGGAAATCTGCAAGGTCCAGAGAACCAGATTTGGCACCAAGATATGGAAGTTAAACAACACACTTTTAGCAAATCAGTGGTTCAATTAGGAAATCTCAAAAGAAATTAACAAATACCTTGAAACTAATGAAAATGATAACACATCATATCTAAACTTATGGGTTGCAGCAAAAATAGTACTGAGATGGAAATTTATAGCCATAAATTCATACATCAAAAAAAAAAAAGAGATAAAATTGAAGTACTATATGTACATTTGGAGGAATAAGTTAAAAAACAACAAACTAAACCCAAAGGATAAATAAAGAAAGAAATAACAAAGATCAGAACAGAACTAAATGAAATAGAAAATAAGAAAGCACTTGAAAAATGAACAAAACCAAGAGCTGGTTCTTTGAGAAGATCAATAAAATTGACAAACCCTTAGTGAGACTAACAAAGAGAAAAAGAGACAAGATGCAAAAACACAAAATAAGAACTAAGAAAGGAGATATCACCACTGAACTCACAGAAATAAAGACTGTCATAAGAGGATACTGTGAAAAACTATATTCCAACAAAAATGACAATTTAGAGGAAATGGACAAATTCCTAGAAGCATATAAGCAACCTACATTGAAGAAAGAAAAAATTGATGATCTCAACTAACCAATCACAAGTAACGAGATAGAATCAGTCATTAAAAACGTCCCAACTAAAAAGAGCCCTGGGCCAGACGGTTTCAGAGGTGAATTCTACCAATCATTCGGGAAAGAACTAACACCAATCCTGCTTAAACTCTTCAAGAAAAATTGAAATAGAAGGACAATTGCCCAGCTCAGTCTATGATGCCACCATTACTCTAGTACTAAAGTGAAACAAAGACACCACAATAAAAGGAAATTACAGACTAATCTCTCCAATGAACCTAGATGTGAAAATACTCAAAAGAAAATACATGCTAATCATATTCAACAACACATTAAATGAACTATACCCCATGACCAAGTGGGATTCATTCCTCGTATGGAAGAATGGTTCAACATAAGGAAATCAATTAATGTAATATAACATATGAACAGATTGAAGGGAAAAAAATCACATGATCGTATTTATAGATTCAAAAAAACATTTTACAAAATAACACACCATTTCTTGATAAAAACAGTGCAAAAGATCAGAATAGAAGGAAACTTTCTGAATATGATAAAGAGTGTAAATGAAAAACCCAAACCTAACCTCATTTACAATGGTGAAATCCTAAAATCTTTCCGTCTAAGATCAGGAAGAAGACAAGGATGCCCACTATCATTGCTTCATTGTAACATAGTCTTAGAAGTACTTCCTTGATCACTGAGGCAAGAAACAGACATAAAAGGCATTCAAATTGGAAAGGAAGAAGTCAACATTTCACTATTTGCAGATGACATGATTCTATACATAAAAAACCCTGAGAAGTCTACCACAGAGCTTCTAGAACTTATAAATGAGTTCAGTAAAGTCAAAGGTTACAACATCAGTGTGCTAAAATCAGTTGCATTTCTGTATACAAATAATGAGCAATCTGAAAAGGAAATAAAGAAACAAATACCATTTACAGTAGTAAATTAAAAAATCAAATACCTAGGAATAAATTTAACAAAAGATGTAAAAGACTTATATGCGGTCGCCCCTCGCCGCGGTAGGCCTATTCCAAACCGCTGCTCCTGTAATAGGGTGGTTGGTCGGGCCCACCGCCACCCCTGAAGGAAGCTCGGCATGGGCACAGAGTGCCCTCGGGTCTCCCCTTCTCGGCAACCATGCTTCCGTGGCCGCCCCTCCTCCCAGATAGTGCCGCACGATGCCTTCTTTCTCCCTGCGCAGGCGCAGGGCAGAAAATTCCAGTCTGCCCTTTTCCCTCCCCCTGACAGCAGCAACAGCCAGGCGTGGGCGGGAAACTCAAGTCTGCCCTCCACCCCAGCAACAGCAGCCACCAATCCCTAAACCCTGCCACTTCCCCCAGCAACAGCCAATCCCTAACCACCACCCCTCCCCCTTCCAGTACCACCCACTGACCTTTCTCCGGCAACCAATCAGAACAGGTCATGGCTTCAACCAATCAGCCTTCCCCAGCCCCTATAAAACTGTTGCCTCTCCCTCAATAAAGTTGGACTTGTGTGTTTACCTTGTCTCTGTGGTAGTTCTTCTGCCGTGCGCCCTCCAGTCCTGAGAGCCCCCGACAAGGGCCTGGCCTCCCTTGTCCCCAGTTCGTCACCTGCTTCTCCAGGCGACCCCATCAGCCGAACCGCGCAACCCCTGTGAGACCGACCCCTCGTCTGCTGCCGGACCGACCCCTCGTCCCAAGTGGGACCGACCCCTCATCCTAAGCTGGACCGACCCCTCGTCTGCAGCCAGACCCCACCTCTACCGACTGAGCAAGCCGCCGCACTTATACACAGAAAACTACATAACATTGTTCAAGGAAATCAAAGAAGACCTAAATAAATGGAAGAATATTCCCTGTTCATGGATAGGAAGACCTAATATTATTAAAATGTCTATCCTACCAAAACTGATCTACAGATTCAATGCATTCCCAATAAAAATCAATACAACATTCTTTAATAAACTAGAGAAACTATTAAGAAATTCATTTGGAATGGAACAAAGCCCTGAATAGCCAGACATATTGAAAAATAAAAATGAACTTGGAGGAATCACACTACCTGACTTGAAAACATACTGCAAACCTACAGTAGTGAAAACTGCATGTTATTGGCACTAGGATAGACACACTTGATCACTGGAAGTGAATTGAGAGTTCTGATATAGATCCTCATATATACAGCCATATGATACTTGGCAAGACCACCAAAAACTCTCAACTGGGAGAGAATGGACTCTTCAACAAATAGTGCCTGGGGAACTGGATATCCATATATAAAAGAATGAAAGAGGATTACCAACTCACACCTCATACAAAAATCAACTCAAGATGGATCAAAGACCTAAATATGGGAAGGGGACTTGGCCCAATGGGATATGACATCTGCCTACCACATGGAAGCCCATGGTTCAAAACCCAGGCCTCCTTGACCTGTGTGGAACTGGCCCATATGCAGTGCTGATGCATGCAAGGAGTGCCTTGCCAGGCAGCTGTGTCCCCCACATTGGGGAGCCCCACCTGCAAAGAGTGTGCCCTGTAAGGAGAGGTGGCCAGTGCAGAAGAAAGTGCAGCCTGCCCAAGAATGGCACCACACATACAGAGAGCAGACAACAAGATGATGCAACAAAAAAGAAACACAGATTCCTGTGATGCTGACAAGAATAGAAGCAATCATAGAAGAACACAGCAAATGGACACAGAGAGCAGACAATGGGGGTGAGGGGGTGGGGAGAGAAATAAATAAATAAATAAATCTTTTTAAGAAAGACCTAAATATAAGAGCCAAGACAATTAAGACCTAGGAAAGCAATGAAGGGAAACAACAGGATCTTGTAATAAGAAAGTTTCATGAATTTCACACCAAAAGCATGCCCAGCAAAAGAACAAATATACAATGGAACTTCCTCAAAATTACAACTTTCTGCACCTCAAAAGAGTTTGTCAAGAAAGTAAAAAGAGAGCCTACACAGTGTGAGAAAATATTTGGTAAACATATATCTGATAAGAGACTTATATCTTGCATATATAAAGAACTCCTATATCTTGAAAAGAAAAAGACAAACATCCCATTTAAAAAATTGGGAAAATATTTGAAAAGACACTGCTCCTAAGAAGATATACAAATGTCTGAAAAAACTCATGAAAAAAATGCTTAAAATCACTAGCTATTAGGGAAATGCAAATCAAAATAACAATGAGATACCATCGTACTCCCTTAAGACTAACAGCTATCAAAAAATCAGAAGACCACAGTGCTAGAAAGTATGTGGAGTAATGGAAAACACTCAGCCATTGCTGGTGGGAATGCAGAAGGATACAGACATTCTGGATGACAGTTTGGTGGTTTCTCAAAAAACTAGCTAGAGATTTGTCATATGACCCAGCAATTCCACTGCAGGGTATATACTCAGTGAAACTGAAAACAAGGACACAAACTGATACATGCACACCAATGTTCATAGCAGTACTATTCACTATTGGCAAAAGTTGGAATCAAGCCAAATGCCCATCAACTTATAAATGAATAAATAAAATATGGTATATACATACAATGGAACAATACTCAGCTATAAGAACAAATACAGTACAAACACATGTGATAACATGGATGAATCTTGAGAACCTCATGATGAGTGAAGCAAACCAGGCATTGAAGGACAAATTTTACATGGCCTCTCTGATATGAAATAAGTAAGCCAAGCTGTCTCAGAGAGCTAGAGACTGGATGGCTTAAAGGAAGGCTTAAAGGAAGTTGGAGGGTAAAGGAAGATTGCGAGCTGACACCTACATGGGTGAAATCTATGACAAACTGGAGGTAAGTATTTGTAAAGGGAAGGAATAAAATGGGGGCATAGAGATACCTCTGTGTGTGACTTTGTGGTCTTGAGGGGAATAGAGATGAGAGGAAGGGTCAGATGGTCCAAGAACTTTGGAGGAGGGTGAGGGGAACATGTGAACATAGGAGATCATCAGGTATGTGGTTGAAATTATAATGTAGAGAAAACTCTTTTGAAAATATAATATGGTAGGTTACCTGTACAAGGTGCTTAAGGGGAGGGGGGCATCTCACACAGGGCAAGCGTCTAGAGAATGTATGATCGCTCATTTTTTCATAGTGGGTAATATCATTGGGTGGGGACCCATACAATGAGAGTGAAGGTATACACACATTCTGGGGAGGACTGATGTTCTCAAACAGATGGAATTGTATCTCTTGAGAGAATTGGTGGCTCCCAGTGGGTTAGGGCAGTCGATCATATCAAGCCCTCAACATTGTTGAAAGTATCTCTGAATATGGTCCTTCAAGTAATGAAGATTGATTGTCACAGTGGGCCCAGAGGGGAGGGCAAAAGAGGTATTGAATAGATGGAATCAGTGTAACTGTGGGATAATGGAAGTGTCCCATAATATCATTCAATGAAGGATACAGGACATGATAATTTACACCAAACATTTTTAAAAATCTATAGACTAAAATGTAAACCATAATGTAAAACATAAGATAACTAAAAATTTATAAAATTGTATAGCCTAAAATATAAACCATAATGTAAACCCAAATGGAACCATGCTTGAAAGCTATTGTTTCAATATCTGTACATCAGCTGCAGCAAATGAACATGTAAAAAGATCATTGTTTGGGAAGGGACAAAGGGTTTGATGTTGGATATGTGGGAGTGCTGTACATTGCATATGTGAATTACTATAATCTAAAACCTATGTGATGAAAAACTTAATAATTAGAAAAAAAAAGAAAAGGTGTAGACACTGAGGGAAAATGGAAGAAATAGCATTGCCACTCTACATACAGGGCAATACCTACAGCAGTGAGAAAGGCAAAATGTCAAAACCAAAGATTTTACATTTTTTTCATTTTTTGATACACCAATTTATTTTTCTTTTATTTCATTTTTCTTAATTAGTATGTATTCTATATCTAACCTTTAAACCCATCACTATATTCCATTTTACTCTTAATGGAACCTGGCAATATATTAGTTTTCATTTTCAAAACATTTTGGACCTCAGAGATTCAAATATGGCAGGGGAAGGACACTGGTGTAGGATGTTATTGATAGGGGGCATATGGTTGAGAGGGAGTTCTCCAAGGCATGTATACAGAGTACATAGAAGTGTTTGGATATTTTCATAGTGATTTCAGTTAAATATCACAACTGAGGGAGTGCTGAGTTCCTAGCCAGGAGAGCTCTATCACATTCACCAATAAAACAGCAACAATTCCCAAAGTGCAATGACAAAGACCAATAAAGATGGATGGTCCAACAATGAGCCCTTGATACTGACAGCTACAATTGAGCCAATGTGCCTGAAATATGAACTAGGCCTAGTGCTGTAGGTGCCTTAGATTTACCTCCTGAAATCCTCCATGTTGCTTAAATATGGCCACTCTCTAAGGCAAACTCAGCATGTAAATGCATTACCTTCCACCCAGTGTGGAACATGATTCCCAGGCATGAGCCTCCCCAGTGCCAAGGGATTACTACCAAGCATCAGCTGATGATGTAACTAGAAAAAGGCCTTGAATAAAAATGTCAACTCACATCAGCAATATATCTCAGCCTACATGTAATATCAGATGTTAAAAACTGCTTTTTCACTTTGGAGAAAAGGGTGGAATGGAAAGGACAAATGATTTTAAATGGCTATGAGTCTCTGAAAAAGAGTCAGGAGGATATCAGAGGGGTAAAACTTATGCATGCCTCAGCAGGGTACCAAAGGCAATCAAAGTAGATAGAAACCCCAGGTACTGGTTTTCCTGAGGGCTACAGAGACCCACAGGTTCTATGGTCATGGCAGATGGCTCTGGAGTTCAGTGCCCTGTCTGTTGGCCCTACTTTGGAGTTTGAGTTCCTGAGTACGATGGAGTTGGACTCAGATATCACCTTTCTACACATTTCTCTCCTGTAACTTTTACCAGACCTTTGGTTGGTGTTGAGGTTGGAGTATACTCAGGAAACCTGAATCTATTGACTGTCCATGTGACAGCCAGGACCTGAGCTTCAGCAGACTTGCAACTCCTGCCCTCTGGTTTTTTGGACTTATTCTGGCCAGCTATCAGGGAGGTGAAGAAGGTCAACCACCACAGCAGGGAGCCAAGAGTGCCTACAACAGCAAGCAGGAGAATTGCATCCATTATCCATGTGGAATCTAAGACCCCTCCTGATGTAGAGGGGCCTGGACATAACCATCCCAGGGTCCACAGAATGGAGTAATAGATTATGGATTAAGTGGACTTACAGATGTTCTGTTGTGGTACTGTTATGATTAGTAATGGAAGAAATTGTATCATTGATATGGAGAAAGTGGCCATTGTATTTGTGATGGTAGGGAGATGGAAAAAGAGATATGATGTGGGAGCCTTTTCAGGATTTGAAGTTGTTCTGGGTGGTGCTGCAGGGACAGATGCTGGACATTTTGTGTCCTGCCATGGCCCACTGCGTGGACTGGGGGAGAGTGTAGACTACAATACAGACAACTGTCCATGTGGTGCACCAGTGCTCCAAAATGTATTCACCAGGTGCATGAGTGTGCTACAATGATGGAAGAGGTTGTGGATGTGGAAGGAGTGGGGTGAGTGAGTTGGGGGTATATGGGGACCTCATATGTTTTAATGTAACACTTAAAAGAAAATAAAGAAGAAAAATAAAATAAAAATAAAAATAAATAATTACAATACATGGTCCTGAATGGGATGTAACAATGGAAGAGAAAGGCTCAAAGTGACATTATTTGGACACATGAAAAAAACTGGGTTTTAGACTGTAAGCTTTATATCAATATTAAATTGCTTGAATTTGGAAAAAAAATAAAGACATGTATTTCACTAAAAAAAGCATTCCAGCTAAAACTGGAACTACATTAAGACATTAACACTTAAAAATTTACACATATACATGTATAATGGCCTGTGTACATCATTGGACAATAATACAATTCCAATTCTCTAACTATGCTTATATTCGACATTTTCATTCCTCTCTCTCCCCTGGGAAAATTTGGTGTCTACTAAGTTTCAGTTTATCAAGAAAACTGTTTATAGTTTCCCATGAATATTAAGGGCTTCGGTGTGTACTTCTTATCATAGGGTGTCATTTATTGGGTAAAGACTCACATATTTAAAAAGTAAATAATAACTCCCATCCTGGTGAGTCCTGCTACACATTCAAATGGAGTGTCAAGAATGTCACGAGTACAGAGGTAGTGACTAATAGAAGAAAAAAGATCAGTATGTTAAGCACTTATTTATCTTTTAAAAAATGTATATACCTTTAAAAAGGACAGAGATTCCTTTACATCATACAATAATTAAAATTATTCTAAAGTAGTTGATCTAAGGAAAGGGAGGAGAGCAAAGCTACCTTCATTCTTACATGAGGGAAAATTGAAATTTTCTCCTTTTTCAGATTTGTGTTTGCCTTTACAGGTAATTGCAACATTTATTTCATATGCACGTTTAACATAATACATTTTATGTCTGAATAGGGAGATAACTTTGGAGAAAAAATACTATGTTCAAGTTTCCACATCTTCTTTCATCTGAAACACATTGGAGCAGGGGCATGAGGTTCTGGGATGGTGTCATGATCTTGCAGTCTTTCTTTGTTTCCTGAAAACCTAGAATCAGAATATTTCCCTATGGTTGAAACGTATGGATGAGTGCAAATCATAGGACAAACTCACATTCAAGAGGAAAGCAAAGGGCCTGTACCTCTTCTCAGGAAAATCTGCAAAAGCACATGATCAATCAAAAGAAAGGAATATGGAGGAATTAAAAAATTGAGGACATGGAAGATCATGGAAAGTTCTAGTGAAAAAGAATGATTTGATCAAATTCTTCATGCTATGGGGAAGTAACAGGGGACTGATCCAGAAATGTTATGCAGCTCATGCCGATGAAAAATAATTAAGCAAAAATGCAGTCTCTAACTGGTTTAGGTAGAGACACTTGTGTTGCCAGTAAGATTCATAGCATATCCAATTTAATATCTTGGATCTACCAGAAAAGGAGGATCATGTGCTAGAAACATTTCAAGTTTGTAAAAATCTGTCATAAGACCACAGTAGAACAGGAGCCAGTGTATTTTTCAGCTTCTCATTAATTGATGTTTTTCTAAGTCACAAACCCCAAACAAAAGGGTCCATTTGGGAGTCTCAGATCAACATTGCCGCTATAAAGTTTGTGTTGACCGAGGCAAGTTCCTTCAATTAAGAAATGCAGATGTATGTGAAAATCTTAAAGCACAGTGTTAGGGTTTAAAAACTTGTAAGCGAGGAGGCGGGGCAAGATGGTGTCTGAGTGAGTGCACCTTATAGTCTCTCCTGCAAAGAAGCAGCTGGGCAGCATTGGAAATTCTTCAGGACCAGGCTGTTTCAGGATTTTGCAGGGCAGGAGGTGTCTGGACATTGATTTGGTGGGACGGAGACAGAGAAGATTTGTGTAAAAGGTAAAATTGAGGCTCTCTTACACAGAGATAGGGTCTGTGCACAGGATGCTCCCCCCTGGGGCAGGCAGCATGGCAGTGGTGATTACTGGAGGCTCTGTGGTGCTGGGGAATTCATAAGCCCTGAGCAGGCTATTCAGGGTCTTGCAGGGCAGGAGGTCTTTGGAAACCCGATTAGGTGAAACAGACGGAGGAGTCTTTTGAGAGGCGGGGAATTTTGGATTTCTGAAACAGAGTTCAGCGCTTCTGGCTAGAGCCCCACCCCATAGGCCTGGCTGCCAATCTGCAGCGGTCCTTAAATTGGCTGCAATAAAGAGGCTCCACCAGCAGGCTGTTTCGGGGGCTGGTAGGCTGGGAAGTGGCTGGAAGCCAATTAGGTGAAGCAGAGATGGAGGAGTCTTTTGTGAGGCATGAAATTTTGGGTTTCTGACATGGATATCAGCGCTTCTGGCTAGAGCCCCACCCCTAGGCCTGGCTGTTGATCTGCAGTGGTCCTTAAATTGGCTGCAATAAAGAGGCACCACCAGCAGGCTGTTTTGGGGCCTGGCAGGGTGGGAGGTGTCCTGAAGTCGAATTGGTGACACAGTGACAAAAGAGACTCTTGTGAGAGGGGGAATTTTGGGTTTCTGACACAGAGGTCAGAGTTTGCGGATGTAACCCCCCTCATAGGATGCCTGTGGCACCCAGGTGCGGGGATCCCTGAAGGCTGTGTTGCACTATGGTGCACCCAGTTTCCCTGTTAACCAGATTTTAGGTTGCCAGGTCTGAGTCCCCTAAATGCTGGTGGACCATACCCCAGAGACTCACACCTCTTGAGTCTGCAATATCACAGACTACCCATCCCTGAATCCACCACGCCCTGAGGTCCGTCTGAGGTCTTGATTGTCCTAGCTCCCGATGTTTGCAGTTTGTTTTTGTTTGTTTGTTTGCTTGTTTTTTGTTTTCTCTTTCCTTTTTCTTTTTTTTTTCTTTTCTTTTTTATTTCCTGGTTGCTAATATTGCATTATCTCCTAGTCTTTTCTGCATTATATCCCCAAAGGTCTTTTTTCATTTATTTAGGTTTTATTTTTTCATTCTCTTTCTTCTTTTATTTTTCTTGCTTGTTTCCCTCCCTTCTCTTTGCCAACCATCTTTTTTTCTTCTTTTTCTTTTCCTGCTTTTTCTTCTTATTTTATTTTATCTTAACTATAAAATAGGTGCTGCAGGGAACACCTCACATTTGCTGGGTTTCCTCATCCTCCATTGCCTCATTTCTGTGTGAATTGATTTTGGCCACCTACACTATCCCTTTTCCCCAACATCTTGATATCCTCCATCATCTACTGTCTCTGCTATACATCACCTCCCTTTCTTTGGTCCCCAGTTATCTAACTTTTGATTTCTAATACCTTTGTTCTGTTATCTGTCTTTTATCCACTCTTGCTACTATTGTCTTTCTTTTCTCCTTCCCTCCCTCATGAAAACACTGGCTTTTTAATTCATACAACATTCCTCCCATATTCAGTCAACTACCTCATTATAGGTACTCTACTTACTGCTATAGCTCTACACAACTTACATGAGTTTAAAAACCATCCTCCCAGATCCCATATTGTTGCTCTGGTAACATTTATTACCAATACTCCTTTACACATTTTCCTTTTTTACACAATTGCCTTTCCCTGCCCTAATATTTTCCTTCAAAGTGAACTCAGCCAGCAACAAGAAATTAGAATAAGAAGAACAAAGTGACAAAGAGAAGATATAACACTTATGCAAGAACAACAGCTAATTAATCCTCAAGACTAGACAAAGAAACTAAGGAACTGATTAAACCTATCAAGATAAAATGATGACCAGGCAGCAACAAAAAACTACAAACCAAAACAGTAATCAGAAAACATGGCTGAATCCAATGAACAAACTAAAAATCAGGAAGGGGAGCAGAACTTCGGACAAGTAATTAAAGAGCTCAGAACATATAACAGAGACATTTTTAATGAAGTAAAGGAAGAGTTTAACAATATGAAGAAAACACTTGGAAAGGAAATTACAGACATACACAAAAAGATAGCAGATATTATGGGAATGAACATCACAGTTCAGGAAATAAAAAATACACTCGCAGCAAATAGCAGCAGATTAGAAGAGGCAGAGGAGAAGATTAGC
The DNA here is from genome assembly GCF_030445035.2 of Dasypus novemcinctus. Taxonomy (NCBI): domain Eukaryota; kingdom Metazoa; phylum Chordata; class Mammalia; order Cingulata; family Dasypodidae; genus Dasypus; species Dasypus novemcinctus. The sequence continues at coordinate 90,945,931 of NC_080689.1, read as the reverse complement.
GATGTGGAAGACAGTGCATCAGAAATCAAACAGATAGTAGAATTGATCAATAAAAAGATAGAAAAAATCCAGCTAGGACTTAGGGACCTGAATGACAATGAAAAACGCACAAACATACGTATTATAGGCATCCCAGAAGGAGAAGAGAAGGGAAAGGGGTCAGAAGGGCTGTTGCAGAAAATAATGGCTGAAAATTTCCCAAATCTACTGAGAGAGACAGATGAACATATCCAAGACGCACAACGCACCCCAAACATCATAAACCCCAACAGGCCCACCCCAAGACATATACTTGTCAAATTATCCAATGTTCAAGACAAAGAGAAAATTCTAAAAGCAGCAAGAGAAAAGAAAACCATCACATGCAAGGGAAGCTCCATAAGATTAAGTGCTGATTTCTCATCTGAAACCATGGAGGCAAGAAGGCAGTGCTATTATATAGTCAAGGTACTAAAAGAAAAAACTTTCCAACCAAGAATACTCTACCCAGCTAAAAAAGCATTCAAAAATGATGGAGAGTTCAAAATATTCACAGATAAACAGAAATTGAAAGAGTATGCCACCAAGAAAACTCCCCTTCAAGAAATACTAAAGGGAGTTGTACAGGAAGAAAGGAAAAAACAGGAGAGGCAGAGTTGGAGGAGAGTGTAAGAGCAACAAAAAAGATAAAAAGAGAAGGGGAAAAAAAACAAAGTATGGCAAACACAAGTCCAATCAAATTATGGCTAACATAAATAATTCCTTGAAAGTAATAACACTGAATGTCAATGGATTAAACTCACCTATCAAAAGATTCAGACTAGGACATTGGATAAGGAAATATGACCCATCTATATGCTATCTACAAGAGACACATCTTAGACCCAGAGATTCGTGGAGGCGGAAAGTGAATGGTTGAAAAATAATCTTACAAGCAAACAATAACCAAAAAAAGGCAGGAGTAACTATATTAATATCAGACAAAATAGACTTTAAATGTGAAACAATTGTGAGAGACAAAGAAGGATACTATATATTAGTGAAAGGGACACTCTCTCAAGAAGATTAAACAATCATAAATATTTATGCTCCTAAAAAGGGCACCTCTAGATATGTGAGGCAAACGCTGGCAAAACTAAGTGAAAGAATAGATGCATCTACAATTATAATGGGGGATTTTAATACACCACTATCAACTCTGGACAGAACATCTCAAAACAGAATCACTAAAGAAACGAAATATTTGAATGGTATATTAGAGGAGCTGTATCTAATAGACATATACATATCATTACACCTGAATACAGCAGGATATATATTTTTCTCAAGTGCACATGGATCATTCTCCAAGATAGACCATGTGCTAGGCCACAAAGAAAGGCTTAATGAATTCAGAAAAATCAAAATCATACAAAACAATATCTGACCACAGTAGAGTGAAACTGGGAATCTGCAAGGGCCAGAGGCCCAGATTTCACACCAAGATATGGAAATTAAACAGCATATTCTTAGAAAAACAGTGGGTCAAGGAGGAAATCTCAAGAAATCAATAACTACCTTGAAACAAAATATAATGATAACAAAACATACCAAAGCTTATGGGATGCAGCAAAAGCAGTACTGAGAGGGAATTTTATAGCCATAAATTCATACATCAAAAAGGAAGAAAGAGGAAAAATTGAAGAAAAAACTGCACATTTGGAGAAATTAGTAAAAAAAACAACAAAGTAATCCCACAAGAAGAAGAAAGAAAGAACAAAGATAAGAGCAGAACTAAGTGAAATAGAAAATAAGAAAGCACTTGAAAACATAAACAAGACAAAGAGCTGGTTTTTTGAGATCTCAATAAAATTGACAAGCCATTAATGAGACTAACAAAGAAAAAAAGAGAGAAGATGCAAATACACAAAATAAGAAAGGAGTTATTACCACTGACCCCACAGGAATAAAGACTATCATAAGAGGATATTTTGAAAAACTATATTCCAACAAAAACAACAATTTAGAGGAAATGGACAAATTCCTAGAAGCACATAAGCAGCCTATATTGACAAAAGAAGAAATTGATGATCTCAACAAACCAATCACAAGTAAAGAGATAGAATCAGTCATTAAAAACCTCCCAACTAAGAAAAGCCCAGGGCCAGACGGCTTCACAGGTGAATTCTACAAAACATTCCGGAAAGAACTAACAAAAATCCTGCTGAAAGTCTTCCAAAAAATTGAAACGGAAGAAACATTGCCTAACTCATTCTATGATGCCAACATTACCCTAGTACCAAAGCCAAACAAAGACACCACAAGAAAGGAAAATTACAGACCAATTTCTCTAATGAACCTAGGTGCAAAAATACTTAACAAAATACTTGCTAATCGTATTCAACAACACAGTAAACGAATTATACACCACAACCAAGTGGGATTCATTCCAGGTATGCAAGGATGGTTCAACATAAGAAAATCAATCAATGTAATACACCATATAAACAGACTGAAGGAAAAAAATCACATGATTATATCTATAGATGCAGAAAAGCATTTGACAAAATACAGCACCCTTTCTTGATAAAAACACTCCAAAAGATTGGAATACAAGGAAATTTTTTGAACATGATAAAGATTATATATGAAAATCTACAGCCAACATCGTTTACAATGGAGAAATCCTAAAATCCTTCCCTCTAAAGTCAGGAACAAGACAAGGATGCCAACTGTCTACCCTTCTATTTAACATTGTCCTAGGAGTACTTGCTTGAGCACTGAGGCAAGAACGAGATATAAATGGCATTCACATTGGAAAGGAAGAAGTCAAAATTTCATTATTTGCAGATGACATGATCATAAACATAGAAACCCCTGAGAGGTCTACAACAAACTTCTAGAACTCATAAATGAGTTTAGTAAAGTTGCAGTTTGTAAGACCAATGCTCAAAAATCAGTAGCATTTCTGTACACCAATAATGAGCAAGATCAGGAGAAAGTCATAAACAAATACCATTTACAAAAGTAAATAAAAAATCAAATATTTAGGAATAAATTTAACTAAAGATGTAAAAAACTTATACACTGAGAACTATACAAGACTGTTCAAGGAAATCAAAGAAGACCTAAATAAATGGAAGAATATTCCTTGTTCATGGATAGGAAGACTAAATATTATTATCAAGATGTCTATCCTACCAAAACTGATCTACACATTCAAAGCAATTCCAATAAAAATCAGCACAGCCTTCTTTAAGGAACTAGAAAAACTAACTATGAAATTTATGTGGAAAGGAAAGAGGCCCTGAATAGCCAAAGACATTTTGAAAAAGAAAATTGAAATTGGAGGAATCACACTACCAGACTTCAAAACATACTACAAAGCTACAGTAGTGAAAACAGCATGGTATTGGCATAAGGAGAGACACACAGACCAATGGAATCAAATGGAAAGTTCTGATATAGAACCTCATATATATAGCCATATAATATTTGATAAAGTCAGCAAACCCTCTCAACTTGGAGAGAATGGCCTATTCAACAAATGGTGCCTGGAGAACTGGATATCCATATGTAGAAGAATGAAAGAGGATTGCCATCTCACACCTTATACAAAATCAACTCAAGATGAATCAAGGACCTAAATATAAGAGCCAAGACCATAAAGACTTTGGAAAGCAGTGTAGGGGTACATCTACAGGACCTTGTAATAGGAAATGTCTTCATGAACATCACACCAAAAGCACGAGCAGCAAAAGCATAAATAGATGAGTGAGACTTCCTCAAAATTAAAGCCTTCTGCACCTCAATGGAGTTTGTCAAGAAAGTAAAAAGGGAACCTACACAATGGGAGAAAATACTGGCAACCATATATCTGATAAGAGACTTATATCTTGTATATATAAAGAACTCCTATATCTTGAAAATAAAAAGATCAACAACCCATTTAAAAAATGGGAAAAAGATTTAAACAGACACTTCTCCAAAGAAGAAATACAAATGGCTAAAAAGCACATGGAAAAGATGCTCCAAATCTTTAGCTATCAGGGAAATGCAAATCAAAACTACAATGAGATACCATCTTACTCCCATAAGATTGGCAGCTATGAAAAAAACAGAAGAATACAAATGCTGGAGAGGATGTGAAGAAATGGGAACACTCATCCACTGCTGGTGGGAATGCAGAAGGATCCAACCATTCTGGAGGACAGTATGGCGGTTTCTCAAAAAACTAACCATAGATTTGCCATATGACCCAGCAATATCACTGCTTGGTATATACCCAGCAGAACTGAAAACAAGGACTCAAACCGATATATGCACACCAATGTTCATAGCAGCATTGTTCACTATTGCCAAAAGTTGGAATCAACCAAAATGCCCATCAAAGATGAGTGGATCAATAAAATGTGTTATATACATAAAAATGGAATACTACTTGGCTTTAAGAACAAATACACTACAAACACATGTGATAACATGGATGAATCTTGAGAACCTTATGTTGAGTGAAGCAACCCAGATATTGAAGGACAAATACTACATGGCCTCAATGATATGAAATAAGTAAACCAAGCTGCCTCAGAGAGCAAATGACTGGAAGATAGGCTTACAGGAAATCAGGGGGAAGAGGAAGGATGTAAGCTGATATCTACATGGGTGAAATCTATGATAAGCTGGAGGTAAGTATATGTACAAGGAAGGGATAAAATGGGGGCACAGGGTTACCTTTGGGTGGGGCTTTGGGGTTTTGAGGGGGGTTAGGGATGGGTGGATGGGTAATATTGCCCAAGAAATTGGGGGGAGGGTGGGGCAACATATGAACATAGGAGATTGTCAGGTGTTGGTTGAGAGTATAATGCTGAGAAAACCTTTCAAAATATAATTAGGAAAGTTACCTGTTTAAGATACTTAATGGGGATAATCTGATGTAGGGCATATGTGAATGCTTATTTTGCCAGAGTGGGTTATACCACTGGGTAGAGACCCATATAATGAGAGTGAAGGTATACCCATATCCTGGGGAAGACTAATGCCATCAAATAGAGGGAACTGTATCTCTCAAGAGAAATGGTGGCTCCCAGGGCATTACTGCAGTTGAGCAAGTCAAACCCTCAACACTGTTGCAAGTATCTCTGAACATGGCTCCTCAAGAAATGAAGATTGACTGTCACTGTGGGCCCCAAGGGGAGGGGGAAATAAATATTGAATAGATGGAAACAACATAACTGTGAGGGCAATAGAAGTGTTTCACAATAGTACACAAGGATGGATATAAAACATTTAATATTACACCAAAAACATATAGGGGCCAACAGAGTAATAATGTAAATCATAATGTGAGACATAGGATAACTAAAAAATTTAGAAAACTGTATAGCCTAAAGTATAAACCACAATGTAAACACAATTCTTACCTTGTTTAAAAGCTATTGTCTCAATATCTGTACATCAGTTTCACTAAATATGGTATGAATAAGTTAAAAGATTATCACTGTGAAAGGGAAAAGGTTTCATATTGGATATGTGGGAGTACTGTATATTGGATATATGAATTGCTGTGATCTACGGCTCTTGTGAAGAGAAGCTTAATAATTAGGAAAAAAAGAAAAGAAAATGATTAGGATGTAGAATTTTTCCAAATCAATATGTATTCTATATCTAACCTTTAAACTCATCACTATATTCCATTTTACTATTAAGGGAACCTGGCATTATATTGGGCTTCACTTTTCAGGAAGTTTTGGATGACAGAATGGTTCAACAATAGCAGTGGAAGAATACTGGTATGGGATGTTATTGACAGGGGACATATGGTTGACAGGGAGTTATACAGGACATGTGTCTGGGGTGCATAGAAATGTTTGGATATACTCACAGTGGAAACAATTAAAAACAACAGCTGGAGGTGTGCTGGGTTCCTGGCTGGGGGGGCTCTGTCATGGTCCCTAGGGGAACAGCGGCAGTCCCCCGGGTGCAATGGCAAGGACCAAGAAGGAATGAGGGTCCAAGAATGATCCTCTGATACTAATGACTATGCTTGTGAGCCTATACATCTGAAATCAGAACAAGGCCTAGAGCAGCATTGTGCCTAGGAGCTCCCTCCTGACAGCCTCCACGTTATTCAAATGTGCCCAATCTCGAAGTCAAACTCAGCATGTAAATGCACTGCCTTCCGCGCAGCATGGGACATGACACCCGGGGATGAGCCTCCCTGGCGCTGAGGGATCACTACCAAGTACCAGCTGATGACGTAACTAGAAAATGACCTTGAATTAAAGGTTCAACGCGGACCAAAAGAATATCCCTGTCTACATATAATAACAGGAGTTAAAAATGCTTTTCGACCTAAATGAAGGGGAAAATGGAAAGGACAAATGAGTTTATATGGCTATGAGTCTCTAAAAAAGAGTCTGGAGGCTGTCAGAAGGATTGCCCTTATGCACATCTGAGCAGAATCTCAGAGACAGATAAAGTAGATACAACCCCAGGTATTGGTTCTTTTGAGGGCTAAAGAGACCCACAGATTTTATGGCCATGGCAGATGGAGTTCACTGCCATGTCAGTTGGCCCTTCTTTGGAGTTGGTGTTTCTGTGTGATGGAGCTGGACTCAGATGTGATCTCTTTTCACAAGCCTTTCATGCTACTTTACTGGAATTGTAGTTGTTGCTGGGGTTTAAGATATATCTAGGGGATTTGAATCTCTGGACTAACAATATGATAGCCAGGCCCTGAGCCTCAACAGACTTCCGCTCCTACACTCTAGTTTATTGGACTTACCCCACTCAGCTAACATGGTGTTGAAGAATGTCAACCACCACACCATGGAGCCTAGAGTGCCTACAATTGAAAGCAGGAGGATTGCATCCAGTATCCATGTGGAATCTAAGTCCCCTCTTGACATAGATGTGGAATGGACACAACCAATCCAAGGTCCACAGGAAGAAGATATACAGTAAGGGTTAGGGTAGACTTACTGATATTCTATTCAAGAACTATTGTGGTTAGTAATCAAGAAAATGTGGCATTGGTGTGGAAAAAGTGGCCATGGTGGCTGCTGGGTTGGGGAATGGGAGGAGGAGATGAGATGTGGAGGGATTTTTAGGACTTGGTGTTGTCCTGGGTGGTGCTGCAGGGACAATTACCAGACATTGTAGATCCTCCCATGGCCCACTTGATGGAACATGGGAGAGTATGGGCTATGATGTGGACCATTGACCATGAGGTGCAGTGATGCCCAGAGATGTACTCAGCAAATACAATGGATGTGTCATGATGATGGGGGAGGGTGTTGCTGTGGGGGAAGTGGTGTGGTGGGGGTGGTGGGGGTAAATGGGGACCTCATATTTTTTTAATGTAATATTTTAAAAAGATGAATTAAAAAAAATTAATCCTTAAAAAATAAAAACTTGTAAGCTGGTCTCTCCTTACACACACACACACTCATACACACACAAACATGTATACCTTTTTAAAAAATTTACTGAAGTATATCAGCATGCATATACATGCATTAACAATAAGTGTATAATAATAGCTGTATACTTAGAAAACAAACATACATAACATCACACAGGGCTCTCAAATCTCACTCTACAAACAATACCTTGCATTGTTGTGAAACATTTTTAACTAATGATTCAAAGAATAATAAAAACATTACTACTAAGTGAAGTATATTTCACCAACCCAAGCTACTACTATTTTTAATCATTTATACATGAACATACAAAAGCAATAAGTGTATAGTAAAAGTTGTGGACTTACAAGCAAACATGCATAAAATTATACAGGTGTCCCATACATCAATCCATCATCAATATCTTGTGTTGTTTTGAGACATGTGTTAAAAATTATGAAAGAATATTGCCAATAACTTACTAACTACAGTCCTTATCTTACATTTGGCATACCTTTTCCTCAATCCACTCTATTCCAACTTTAAATCTATTTTGATGACAGAAATTGTTAACTTAGAAAACAGTCATCCACAGGTGCAGAATTCCCAAATAACATCCCACTACCAACACATCACTCTGTGGTGGAACATTTGCTATAGATTTTAAGATAATATCATCAGATTGTTATCATGTCTATCACACACATTTGGCATACTTTTTCCATACTCCCCCATTATCAACAGTATATCTTTGGCATAGATGCATGATTATTACATTATTGCTATTAGCCACAGTCCATAGGTTACTCCAATTGTGTTTTCCCCATGCTTCCCCACAGTCCTACCATTCTGAAATATGATATACACCTCCTCGCAAATTGACAAGAAAATATGGGCAAATCATATTTAACAACACATCAAATAAATTATACACCATGATTAAGGGGTTTCATCTCTGATGTACAACGATGGCTCAACCAAAAAAATCAATCAATGTAATAAGCCATCTTGGCATACTGAAGGAAAAAAAAAATCACATGATCATCTCTATTTATGCAAAACAAAAAGCATTTGTAAAAATATAGCATCCATTCTTGATACATACACGTGTAAAAATTGGAATAGAAGAAAACTTTCTCGACATGATAAAGTATACATATGAAAAACACACAGATAACATCATATTCAATGAAGAAATAGTAAATCTTTCCCTCTAAGATCTGGAAAAAGACAAGGATGCCAGCTTTCACTGCTCTTAGTTAACGTTGTGTTAGAAGCACTTCCTCAAGTAGTTGGGCAAGAAAAAGAAATAAAAGAGATCCAAATTGGAAAGGAAGAAGTAAAAATTTCACTGTTTACAAATGACAAGATCTTATACATAAAAAATGCCCCAAAGATCTATGAAAATGCTTTTAAAGGAGATAAATGATTTCAATAAATGGGCAGTATATAGGATCAACATGCAAACTCAGTAACATTTCTGGACAAATAATTAGCTATTTGAGGAGGAAATCAAGAAAAATATCATTTTACAATAGCAAATAAAATATCAAATATGTAGGAATAAACTGAACGAAAGATGTAAAGGACTTGTACACAGAAAAGCTATGCAGCATTGTTAAATGAAATCAGGAAAGACTGAAATAAATGGAAGAATATTCCATGTTCACAGGTTGGAGTATAAACATCACTAAGATGTCTGTTCTACCCAAATTGATTTACAGAATTCACACTACCACAATAAAATTATAACAGCTTTTTTAAAAAACTGAGCTAGAAAATTCAATTCCAAAGGAAATTTATTTGGAATGGAAAATGACCCAAAATAGCCGAAAACATATTGAAAGAAAAAATGAAATTGGAGGAAGCATGCTACAAAGCTACTGCCGTCAAAACCACATAGTGTTGGCACATGTATAGACATGCTGAACAATGCAACCAAATTGAGAGCTCTGATATATAAACTCACTAACACCATCAAGTGATATTCAACAAGGCCACCAATCCCTCTCAACTGGGACAGAATGGTCTCTTCAAGAAACGGTGTTGTGAGAACTGGATATCCATATCCAAAAGACTGAGAGAGGATCCCCACCTCATACCTTATAAAAAATATAATTCAAGATGAATCAGCGACCGAAATATAAGGGTCAGGACCATAAAGAACCTATAAGGGTTAATTTAGGGAAGCATCTATGAGATCATGTGCTAGGAAATAGTTTCATAAATTTTATTTATTTTTTTAAATTAATTAATTAATTTTTAATTCATTCATTTTTTAAAATATTACATTAAAAAAATATGAGGTCCCCATGTACTCCCCACTCCCCAGTTTCATAAATTTTAAAATCAAGTACGAGCAATGAAAAAAATAGATAAATGGTACCTCTACAAAATTAAAAAAAAAAATTTACTACAAAGGAGTTTGTTAGGAAAGTATAAAAGCAGCCTACTCAATGGGAGAAAATATTTAGAAACCTCTCATCTGGTAAGTGCCTATTTTACATATACAAAGAAATCCTACATCTTGACAATAAAAAGACAAATAAACTATTTAAAAATGGGCAAGAGATTTGAACACTTTTCCAAAGAAGAAATACAAATGGCTAAAAAGCACATGAAATGATACTCAACATCACTAGTTATTTAGGGAAATACAAATTAGAACAGCAAAGTGATATCATCTCAAACATATTAGACAGGTGGCTAGTAAAAAATCAGAGAACTACTCATGTATAGAGGATGTAGAGGAAAGTTAAAGCTCATTTTTTGCTGGTGGGAATATAGAATGGTACAGGGCTTGTGGAGGATGGTTTGGTGGTTCCTCAGGAAGCTAACTATAGAAATGCCATAATAACTGGCAATCCTACTGCTGGGTCTATACCCAGTAGATTTGAAAGCAGGGACAAGAACAGATAGATCCCCACAAATGTTCATAGCAACACTTATCACTATTGCCAAAAGTTGGAAGTAAACCACCATCCCTTAACAGATGAATGGATAAGCAAAATGTGATATAAACATAGAACAGATGTATTCACCAAATGCAATGGATGTGTCACGATGATGGGGGAGAGTGTTGCTGTGGGGAGAGTGGTAGGGAGGGTGGGGAGTGAGTGGGGACCTCATATTTTTTTAATGTAATATTTTTAAAAAATGAATTAAAAAAATAAAATAAAATGGGAGGTACATAAAAAAACATACATTAGAATATTACTCAAATATAAGGAGGAATGCAGTATTAACACAGGGGATAACATGGATGAACCTTGAAGACCTTATATTGAGTGAAGTAAGCCAGGCAATGAAGGACAATCATCAAATGACCACTGTTATGACTTAACCAAATTGAGCAGATCATTGAGCTGGAGTCTGGAAAACAGGTTACCAGGAGACAGAAAAGGAGTAGAGTGTGGTGAGCTGATGCTCAATATGGGAAAACTTATGATAAGGTGGAAGGGTGTGGTTTGGCATTGGGGGGGGTGATGGTGGTGAAGGGAGGTGAGTTTGGTCAATGGTGCTTGAAAAGGATGATCTGTATAAGGTGCTTGTTTAGACTATCAATGGAACTGGGGGAAAAGCTTTAGGAAAGAACAAGTGAACTCTGGGGATTTGTAGGTCTGTGGTTGAAACTGCAGTGGTGGGATTTTTTTCAGCAAATATAACAAGGGAGTTTCATTGGTGCAGGTTGGTGGCAGTGATGGAATATGTGGATCACATCCCAGGAGGTACCTGGGACATGCTTCTGTGGAATGTGAATGTGTTCATCTTGTCAAAGGTGTTGTCTACTTCGATGGAGACACACACACTAAACAAAAAAAAAATATTAAACTCCCATCCTGGGGATCCTGCTACATACTCACATATGGGCAAAAATCTCTAGAATACATAGGCAGTGCCTAATAAAAGCTAGCAAATCGGTATATCAAGCCCTCAATATTAATGCATTCATGTATGAAACTTCTTCTAACACTGAAACTTACTGATTGCCAGAGATTTTGTGGACATGGAGAGGAAAGAATAGGTGTAACATGGGACATTTGGGGTCACTGGAATTGTTCTGCATGATATTGCAGTGATGGATGCAAGCCATCATACATTTTTATCAAACCTATAAAATTGTGTGGTGCCAAGTGTAAAACAAAATGTAAACTATAGACAATGCTTACTAGCAATGCCTTAGACATAGTACAAATTAAATAATTATACCTTGAATTACATCAATTCTGTGTTATCTATATTGTTTAAATAATCTACATTGTTAGTGAAAAGAGCTGTTATACATATGAGAGTGCTCATTGTATTTGGCTAAGATTTGCTGGTCCTATCCTAGATCAATTTTCATTAGCTCAAATATAAGATGACAAATAAATAATACTAGAATGCCTGTTTTTATTTTCTAGTTTCATATTTTGATGATGTGTACATTAATTAAAAATTTTCATCTTCCAACCACAAAATTGGAAACAAGTATCTAAGGGATGAATTTAAAGAGGAAGTTGAAAATAGATGGATAGTGTCCTGGGGAAAGCTGTCACACGTACCTAAAGTGATGTGATTAAATAATAAGAGAATTGCCCATGAAAGATCGAATACTACTGAAAAAATAGAAGGAAAAGAAAAAGAAAAGAACACTAAAGAAAGAAGAAGTGATGGAAAGCACTCTCAGTGAGACTGACACTCCCTTATGCTGGAAGAGAGGCTGTGTGCAAGGAAATAGTGAGTGAGGGAGACCACCTTCTAGGTAGGAGGCTTTGAATAGGAAAGACCCATTTTGGAAGGCCCTAAGTTAGAGGGTAATTGCAATGAAAGGAAGGAAACCTGGAGAATAAGGAAGTAAAATTAAATTTCAGAGTCAATGAGAGACAAGGAAGAGAGAATCATCTACCATCGTGTAAAACTCACTGCACTCTTTTCACAGGGTAGAGAAAAATTCTTGACTCAGACAAGATCCATTCACCTAAAACATAGTGTCCTGTTATACAAAATTCCTGGCCATGTCTATGAGAAATCTACAGCACTTTTGTTAATATCTCACCAAAGAGATTCAGAAAATACCAAGTCCTTAATGTTCCCTTGGGTCTGCAAGCCTCTAAGGAATGAGTCAGGAGACACAGTGTCTTGGGCAAATAGAGGAAGTGTACACACTCAGAGTTGTGGGTGGAGGCAACAGCTGGTGCAACAAGGAATCACCTACAGGCAGCCAGGGAAGGGGGTCTGTGCAGGAGGCTGAGGCACTGTGGGAGAAATGCTGTTATAATGTTGGCAGCAATAATCTCCTGCATCTTCTGCCTGCAGTTTGGTCATGGGGAGAGTGAAATCTGTTCCAGAACAAGTGCCACTGAAGTGAATGGGGACCCCAGATGCCCAGGCAGATGCATAATAGATGAGCAGTTTAGGAGCCTGTCCTGGTTTCGGCTGGTACCAGTCAGTGCTTCTGCTAATACTCTGTCTGGACTTGCCTGATGGTGAAGGAAGCTCCTGAAGACACAACCATGGAGGCTGGAGATTGGATCATTACATGTCACCACTGGCCCCTGCATCAGAATGGACAATGGTCACATATTCCTACCACTTTATCATAGGACTATTAAATGCATCAGTTAAAATGTGCTTTCTAATGATTTCTAATTAATTAACAGCACATAGTAGGGCCATCTTGGAAATAGACATCATGCCCACTAAAATTATTTCTCAGTTCTTCGAAGATATTATTCTGAAGCCAGAAAGTTAAAATTGTATCACAAGGCTGAGATCAAGGTTTTTGTAAGTTCGCGTATCTGGAGGCTCTCCAGGAGCATATATTCTATGCCTCTACCAGCCTGTGGTGCTTACAGAATTCCTTGTTTGGAAGCTACATTATTTCTCAAATCCAGCAACTTTAAATGTTTCTCTGCTCTGCCCTCACATTGCCATTTCCTGTTTATCTGTCATATTATCCTTTCCCACTATTATAGGGATACATGTGATTGCCTTTATATCTCATCCTAAAAACCCAGGATAATCACTCCATTTTGAATTAAATTAAGCAAACTGCAACTATATGTTATATAAGGTAACAGGCATAGGTACCAGGGTTTAAGACCTAGTATTTTCAAGTGATTATTCAGGCTAGTGTGCAGCCTTCAACCCCATTGATACCTCTTTATTCCACATGCAAAATACTTTCCCCTCATCCCAACATGCCCAAACATCTAAAGAAATTACAACATCAATTCAATTGCTAAACCTCATTTAAATATTATCTACTCAAAAGTCCCTAGGCTTCATCTAAATAATCTAAATCTGATATGTATGACATTCTGGGTAGGAACTATTCTGGAACAAAATTAATTTCTCTCTATGGACCAATAACTAGAAAACAAGTTTACTGGTTCCAAAATACCATTTTGGGACATGCATAGTATAAAAATTTAAGACATTCCAATTCCAAAAGAGAGAATGGAAGGAAGGAAGGAAGGAATTGCTACTCCTAAGCAATTTTGAAACCCTGAACTTCTGTTTGGTTTCATATTCTGGGAATCATCACTGGCATCTGTCTTCTTCTGTGGTAGATTGAAATATATATACATATTAAGTCATTATCAGTATGTCTGTGGGTGTGGGCTCATTATAGATAGGAACTCTTAAATATGCTATTTAAGTTAAGATGAGGCCCACCTGAATGAAAGGGGACATTAATTCAGATTACTGGAATCCTTTTTTATCATGAGAAATTCTGTTATAGAGGTAGAGGCCAAAGGCAGGTGTTAAAAGATGGAAATCAACAAAACACAAAAGTGAAAGTTAGAGAACATTGCAATGCATGCAAGGCTGTGATAGAAACCAAGGAATCTCAAAGATCTCTGGTAGCCAGCATCAGAATGTTATAAAATTTTAAGAGTAAACAATGCCTGGCTGATGCCTCAGTATTGAATGACTCCTAACAGCAAAACTTTGAGCCCGTTAATGCCCATTGTGAAGCTGTCCCATTTTGTAGTTTTTGTCATAGCAGCCCGACAAACTAAGGCAACAGTCACTCTTTCTTTTTATTCAATGGCTGTTTGAATCTATCAAAGTTATGATAATCTGGTTAAGAAATGAAAAATGTGAATTTGATTTAGAAAATAATAATCATAGTTGTCCTTCATTGTGTAGATGGTGAGAAAAGAAGGAATAGAACAGTATTCAAGGCAAGGCGAGGTAAGAAATGGAGTTAACAAATAAAAATTCAATTAGTAGGTAGAAGACTCATGATGGTTAAAGATATATCTTTGTGTGTTGTAGTAATCCAAAGTAGACCTTAGAAAACAATCAGTTCCTAATCCTGGGAACATATATATGTTACTTTATGTGGCAAAATCTTTGCAGATTTAAGGTAGGAACTTCAGATAAGAATATTGCCTGGATCATAAACATACAGTACAATAAACAGCATATTTTATCACGATATCACATGATAAAATAAAGTGGTATTAAGACAGTGAAAACAGGAATTAGACGCTTTAAGAACTGAAGCAATTCAGCCACAATCATCAAATAATAGTCCCTTGCAATAAAGCTCCTAATATATGTCCTATGCTCTATTTCTTTGGTGGGATCCTGACTGATTTTAGTACCAAGTGTGGGGTGCTACTATAACAAACACCAAAATATGAGCATATGATTTTGGAAATTGATGATGTATAAATACTTGAAGAATTTTGAGGCATCTGAAAACAGCCTACATTTCCTTAAGCAGAATGTTGGTACAAATACAGACATTGAAGCTGCTTCTGCTGAGGGCTCAGAAGGAAATTAGGGACTGTTACCTTAAATGGGAAGGATGGCAATCCTTATATAGAGAGGCAGAAACTCAGCTGAGTTTTGTCCAACGGTCATGGGAAAAGCTGTATGTGTAATCAATAAATTTGCATACTGAGAATCAGGGCCTGGCTGTCACTTGGACAGTCCAGAGATTCAGGTCTCCTGAGTATATTCCAAATATGGCACCAAACACAGTTCCAGTACAAATAACAGAAGAGGCATGTGAGTCTCAGCAGGCTTACCCTGGCCAGCTAACAGGGAGGTGAAGAAGGTCAACCACCACACCAGGGAGCCAAGAGTGCCTACAACTGCAAGCAGGAGAATTGCATCCATCATCCACGTGGAATCTCAGCCCCCTCTTGATATAGAGGGGGAGTAGACATAACCTCTCAGGATGGAGGAATAGAGTATGGATTAGAGTGGACTTACTGATAATCTACTACGGAACTATTGTGATTAGCAATGGAAGAAATTGTAGCATTGATGTAGAGAAAGTGGCCATGTTAGCTGCTAAAGGTAGGAAGAGGGAAGAAGTGATATGATGTGGAGACATTTTCAGGATTTGGACATTTCCTGGGTGGTACTTCAACTACAGATGCTGGATATTGTATGTCCTTCCCTGGCCCACTGGGTGGACTGGGGGTAGTGTAAGCCACAATGTAAACCACTATCCATATGGTGCAGCAGTGCTCCAAAATGTATTCACCAAATGCAGTGAATGTGCCACAATGATGAAAGAGGTTGTTGCACTGGGAAGAATGGGGTGAGGGTGGTGGAGGGTATATGGGGGCCTCATATATTTTTTATGTTGTTAACATTAAAAAACTTAAAGCATTAAAAAAATAAAGAGGGAAGATTAAAAATAAAATAAAATAAAATGAAATAAACTTGTGTACTTTGCTGAGTATATTTCTAAGCAAACTGTTAAAGGCATGTCCCAGATTATTTTCACTAGGTATGTAAAACAAGAGGGAAGACAAATGGAAAGAAAATGGTTAAGCAAAAAAGAACTAGGGATTATGATTTGGATAATTCTCTAACTATCTAGATGGCAAAAGGTGCTACAATTAAGAAATCTGCTGTTAACAATGAACAAGGATAAGTTAAAGGCTATTTGAAAACATTTGCAAATGTGAGGGAAGCAGAAGACAGAGATAGGAATATCTAGGAAATATCTGTGGAGAACCTTCTTTTCTAATGATATGAAACCCCGTGACATGCACAGAGGACTCCAGAGTATTTCCCCCAATATCAGATATATTAAATTGTTAATAATATTTAATTGATTTTTTGAAGATGAAAATGTTTCATAATTCACTGTAGTTACTGTACTTAATCTGCCAAGCATATATTGTGCATATACGAATCATAGGTATTTAATGGATATTTTCATTGATTTAAAGAAGAATCTCTTTAGCTACCCATATACATTTCAAACATTTTTTCAATCTAATTTTAGATTTAATTGATCCTAGCTTGTCTTTTCATATAGACATCCCTTAAGCTTCCATGTAGCTCTGTTAGGAACACACATATACCACATTCTAGTTTTTTATAATGCTTTGTAGCAAATTTCTCTGAGACAAGCAAAGAGATGCCACATAAAAATTCCCATTGAATGAACAGACAACATTAAGTAAACAGTTATTCAGTGTGTGAAATTTATTTCAGTTTATGCACATTTTAAGACAAAATAGATAAAAAATATTTAAGGATATTGTGAAGAATTGAAAATATTCCAAAGATTCCACTTATTTTATCAAAATGTGTTTTTTTTAAAGCACAGTATTCCTCAAATGGAAAACATTTTTAACCGAACATTTCAGATTTAGGTAAAAGTTGTGTTAGAAGTCTCCAGGACTTATGAAATTTCATACTCTTTATCTATACTGTCTCGCCACATTATTGGTTTTATATTCTCTTAAACCACAAGATATTTTAGAATGCTATATTATCAAGAATACTGCCAGCTGAGCTGAAAAGTTCAATAAGAGAGCAAAATTAAAGAAAGTGGTTGGAATTCCAAAATTCTACATACTGATGGAACTATGCAGATTCAAACAGGCATTGAAAAAAAAGAAAGGTTGATGCCTTGGTTTGCCAGGCTGCTATGAAATATGTTACAGAGGAACGACTTGAACAATGGAAATACATGGCTCACAGTTTTGAAGTTAGGAGACTTCCCCTATTGAGAAGTCCTGAAGGCATTACTTTCCCCCCATATCTATAACATGCTAGTGGTGACTACCAGAGGAACTTGAGGCTCCTTGGCTTCTATCCCTGCCTTCCATTCAGGCAATGTCCTCTGCTTTCTCCTCTGGGTTCTGTTGACTTCCATCCTCTGGCTCCTGCCTCTGCTTCTATCTCTATGACTGAATTTCTCATGCTTATAACAGAATCCTGTGTTCTGAATTAAGGCCTTCTTTCTTTCAGTTGGGCTACCTCTTAACAAAAATAACATATTCAAGAGTTCCTATCTAACATGGGACACATCGACAGGATACTGAAAATGATTAAGAATACGTATATGGCAGTGGCCACAGGAGTTGCTGAAGGCAGGGAAAGGAAAGAGGAGGTGTGATATGGGGGCATTTGTGGGACTTGGAGTTGTCCTGAATTATATTACAGGACAGATGATGCAAGACATTATATATCATGCCATAACCCAATGAATTGACTGGGAGAGAGTGTAAACTACAACATAAAACTATAATCCATCCTGCCTGGCAGTGCTCCAATGTATTCATTAATTGCAATAAATGTACTGCACTAATGAAAGAAATTGTTGATATGTCCAAAGTGAGGGGTGTGGGAAGTAGGGCATATGGGAAACTATTATATTTTTTAAAGTAACATTTTGTGTGATGACTGTAACTTCGAAAAATAAATTAAAATTTTATATTTTAAAAAAGAATGTGTGTATAATTCACTCTACTCCAGATGAAGACTGTGGTCAGCTCCATAGGCAGAGATATCAAAGACCTGGGCTCAAAGACCAGAGACCCGGGAGCAGAAGCCAGAGCCAGAGGTCCAGAGGGCAGAGCCATGGGCCCAAGGACAGTCCATAGGCCACAGAGATGACCCCAGGCCATGAAACCTTACAGAACTTCAGGATTCAAAAGTGCTTGGGAGCATTCCTTCCTTGCTTCCTTCCATTCTCTCTTTTGGAATTGGAGTGTCTAAAACTTTTATACTAGGCCTGTCCCACCATACCAGTTTGGAATCAGTAAAGTTGTTTCTCTTCTTATTGGTCCATAGGCAGAAAGTAATTTTTCCCCAGAACTGATCCTGCCCAGGATATCAGACATACCAGATTTAGATGAGTTAGATGATGACTTAGGATTTTGAGCTGAAGATACTTAAATGAGATTTAGGAACCAAGTTGATGCTGTAATTTGTTTAGATATTTGGGCATGTTGGGATGAGGAGAATTTATGTTGCATGTCAACAAAGAAATTTCCTTGGGGTTGATTTGTATACACTATAGACAATAATATCTTCAAAATACTTGGTCTTAAACACAGTTACACATAGCTGCTGCCTCATATAAGATATAATTGTAGTTTGTTTAATTTAATTCAAAATGAAGAGATTATCCCAGGTTTTAAGTTTGGGGCAAAAATGAAATTTCATGTAACCCTAAAAAAAGGAGGCAGGATAATTCAACAGACCTACAGGAAACTGCAATGTGAAGGTAGAGCAAAGAGACATTTGGAGATGCTAGACTTGAAAGCTGGAGTGATGTAGTCTGAAAACAAATATATCTGGCAGCCACCATGATCTGATAGAGGTGAGGAATTTACTTTCCAAGAGACCATCCAGAGCGAGTGTGGTCTCACAGACACCCTGATTTCAGCCTTGTGATAAAATTTCAATAGTCCAGGTTCCAAATCTGTGAGAGAATTAAATTCTGCTACTGCAAATCATCATGTGTCTTTTTACTTTCTTAAAGCAGTTTCTGAAAGTGAATTAAATTATTAAAAATTATCATTAATGAGAAATAAAATGCAGTTTAGAAAGACATGCATATACTCTGAATCATAGGAAATAAGTATATTCTATGTATCAGGTTCAGCTAATAGCCTTTTATGTGTGTTACTCATTTGGCCTCACAACAACCCTACAAAATATGTACAATTATTATACCTGTTTTATATCTGAGAAATCTTTTCCACTAAGAGATTAAGTAATTTACTCGAGGACACAAGAGTAGAAAGAATAAGCATTGTAAATAAATGAACAAATTGAAACCAGAGGAGAAAGAGTCATGGGGAAATTTGCACATATTTAAAATTAGGAATAGAAAACTGAGGAATGGACTTTAATAGGAAAAGAATGACAAATAGTAGGAGGGAGCAAATGCATTGTGCTATGCTTATAAAATATACTCAGGAGACACTTTGTAGAAGGTCCTGCCAGAACTAAAGGTCGAGTACATAAAGAGGGAGAGTGACTAACACTTTCTGTCTCTGTAGAACATGTGGAAGTCAGAATTATATTTTTATACTAAATTGGAGGAAAATAGCAGAGTCAAGAGGAAGGAAAGGAGAATGAGAAGGAATCAAAATAGGGAAGTTTAAATTAAGAAGGCACAGGTAAGAGGTAGGTGACCCATCAGGGTGTTAAACTCTCTGTTCTGGGCTTTTACTTCCTCTTTTTGAACCTGAAAATAACCATCAGAAGAAGATAAAATTAGTCAGCCAGGTGGTAAAAGACATGTGGTCCACTCAACCCAAATCCAGGCCGATGGCCAGCTAACAGACATGAGAAGGAAATTAAAGAACGTTGGGTCTAGATCAGCCAGTACTAAGAGGACCTGCCAGATAACTGTAAACCAAGAGTAAGACCAGGAAAATGAGTCCATCCTGTCCATGTGAACAGACTCCACAGTTAACCAAAAAAACCTCAAAAACATATTGTTTTATGCTGTTGGGTTTGGGGCATGATATATTACCTGAAAGTAACTAATAGATAAATTACCATTGTTGAAATTGCTATCCATTCTTATACCACATTCTCCACCCCTGCCTTGATTTACTTTCCATCACTTAAAATTACATAGTAGATAGTTTAATTATACATATGCATGCTTTGTTTCTCTTCAACTATGATGACAGGAGTGATTTTTAAACTGACAGAGTAACCACTCAATAAAAACTTAAGAGCAGAAAAAGAGCATTTATGTTCATAAGAGGGTTTAATGTATTCTGCTCAGATTTGGTGAGATATTTCCTGAAACTAAATTTTATTCACCCTATTTTGAAATCATTTTAGAAATAATACTAGAATGTCTGGAAAACTTCCAATTTTACATTGGATGAATATGTTGATTAATAGTCTTCAAAAGTATTCAGGTTATGGCAGGCTTAGTAACCATGATTTCTTTCAGTGCCTAATGGATGCTTAAAAAGAGAGCGACACTTGAAAAAGTTCAGGAGGAAAGCTGTTGCTTACTTCTTGAGGGATAGAGTTAAAGCATTAGAGAAGTGCCATAGAACGTATGAGAATGCTTGAAAGAGATGGAGAGAAGGAAAAGGGTAGCACAAATGGAGTCAGATTTTACATACACTACGAATATATGAACATATACTGTTGTAGTTTGCTAGGTTAGTGAAATGCATATATCCTGAGGTGGATCAGATTTGCATTAGGAATTTATAACTTGTGTATAATTTTGAGTCTGAGAAAAATGTCCAAATCAAGGCATCATTAAGCAAAGCTTTCTTCCCAAAGACAGGCTGCTAGTGATCCTGGATGCCTCTGTCACATGGCAAGGCACATTGGAGCATCTGCTGGTCTCCCTCTTCTCTTCCTAGAAACCTTGACTAAAGCTTCTTGCTTACTAGGCTACCCCTTTCGTTGTCTGAATTTCATTGTCTTCGAAAGGACTCCAGGAACAAGATGAAGACCCAACAGGGGCAAACTTTAAATGGAGTGGCCTAATCAAAAGTTCCTACAGACAATAGATTTCAGAGCAAGACTGGGTTTCATACAGTCTTTTCTAGGTTTCATACAGTCTCTAACCATCACATATACATATATTTTTAATTGTTTTCATTTTTCACGGAAATTGAACATACAACATTTGAGATGTAGTGTTTTCACTTAACATTTTATCTGTGAATTCAAGTAATAACAATTAATTTTCATTAATTACCTCTCTCAATTTCTAAATGCTACATTCTGTCTTATAGGAAGAGTTAGGTTCATATTATAGAAATCTTTGTTTGTTTTAATCTTTTACTACAACAAGCATTGTTGTAAAGAATGAACTTTGTATGTGTCATTTCACATACGTGAATATGATGTGGACTCAAATCCTCTGTCAATTTAGATAACATTCAATTTTAGTGAGTATTATATTTGAAATATTTTATAACAGAACCATAGAAAAAGGTGGCTTTCATAGGAATATGAACATTGGTGGAAAACTTTACATCCAATCTAATAACAACATAATCCATTTAATCCTCATCATCCCCTATAATATGTGCATTCTTTACAGAATATGGATATTAAAGTCATTCAAAAATATATTTGGTGACAATAATAATGAAAATATGTATCTCAACAAAAAAATAAAGGAAGGTAGAGTAAGAAATCACAATTGCTTACATTGAGCAAGCAGGTTTGGATGAAAAACAGGGTCCAAGCAAGGAAAAAGTAAGGGAGGAAGATGATGTTTCCTGGTAGGTCCAGAGTTGGAGCATGATGGCAGAGAAAGAAGGAGAATAAAGGAATAAAGAATTAAGATGGCAAATTTCTCAGTATTAAGTAGGCATGTAAAAGAGAGAATCAAGCCACCAGGGTGCAAAACTACCTGGACCTTTGCCCAGAAGTTAAGAAACAAATTATTGATGCAGTGAAATGTGACCTACCCGTGAAAAACAGGCAGATTTCTATGGTACAATCCACTAAAATTTGCAGTGTCTCAGACAGATGGAGGAAGCAGCTGGTGCTGCAGGACTCACAGCCCTACATCATCCAACGGGAGGTTTATGTTCGAGGTTGAACCACTGTGGGAGGAGTAGTATCCCACTGCAGACAGTAATACGTTCCCAGATCTTCATCCTGGACGCCGTTGATGGTGAGAGTGAAATCTGTTCCAGACCCACTGCCACTGAATCGATCAGGGACCCCAGAGGGCCGGTTGGATGCACGATATATGAGCAGTTTAGGAGCCTGTCCTGGTTTCTGGTGGTACCATTCTAAGTAGCTGCTAACACTCTGACTGGCCTTGCACTTGAGGGTGACGGTCTCTCCTGCAGATGCAGCTACAGAGCCTGGAGACTGGGTCATCACGACGTCCCCACTGGCACCTGCAACCAAAAAGAACATTGGTCACAAATTAAATAATAAGTATATAAAATATATATCTAAATGTAGTTGTTCTTATTTTTTATATATAATCAGATCTGCCTTATATGAAACAATTTGTTCACTCTGCCTGCTAGAACCATTCTCCAACTTTACGAAGATACTGCTCTTCTAAACCTCTCACCTGAGACCCAGAACATCAGGAGCACAAGCAGCTGGGCCTGTGACATCATCGTGCTCAACCGTCTGGTGCATTCAGTCCCCGACTCAAGGGAAACCTCATTAATAGAGCTCTGAGCAGGAAACAAAGTCCCCGAGGAGCCTATGCAAACCATGGGAGAGGATAAAGGCAAACGTCCCTGTGCAGTGAGTTGTGAAGACAGTAATGGAATGAGATCAAAATATCATGACCACATGAAATGCAACTGTACATCTGCAAAAAGCTCAGAAATGAACTTAAGATGCTAATATTCAATTGATATCAAAGCACAGGCAATCAACTTGAAACCATAAATTAATTTTAGTATTATTTTGTATTGAATATGTATATCTAAATTTTGATAATGTAATTTTGTAAATATCATACCAGAACGTATGTGGGATATTAATATCATTTGATAAAATGACGATATAGCACAAAAATTATATGTCTATATCACTCCTCTGAATTTTTAAAACATATTTTAATTTTTTCTTGGAATTTGAAACGTCATCTACATATATCCAAAGCCAGACCTCTGTAGTGACCTCTATCCAAATACTATATCTGAAAATGAGTCACCAGTTCCTTACAAGTCACGATCACCCCTGCCCTTTAGGTCATCCTGTTTCTCAAATCATAATAGAAGTGATTAGCTGACCTAAGGTGTAAGATCTCCACCTAGTGGTAGTAGATAAAATAGCTTCATTGCCTGGGGTCTGATAGAGCAGGTTCTTCATTTATCCCTACCTCAAATCAGTGCTTTTAGAGAATTATGCAAATAACAATATCATGGAAAATTTTGGGCATAGAGTATTAATCTAAAAAATCCCTGACCTCATAAAGCTTTAATCTTACTGGAAGGAACAGACAATAAACAACTAACATTTCTGCATCCACTGGCCTGCTTCTCTTATTTTCTTCCTCTGTACCAATAGGGAGTACAGGTGGGGAAATGTTCATCCAGGCCCATTTCATGACACAATCCTCTACATGAGCAGAATCAGAAGGAGAGAAAAATAACTAGGGTAGGGCACTGTAACCATGTTAAAAATTTTAAAAATATTTTCTCTCATGAGTATAACTTTTCCTCCAAAGAAACCTCCCAAATGCCTCCAAGGGATAAATTGAATACAAATATTTTATTGCTAAGAGATTTCAAAGTGAGTTGGGAGGTCATTTCAGAGGTTACGTTTGCGCACGTCTGAGAAGAATCGCACTGATTGCCACAATACAATGAACAATGACTCAAGCAGGAGTGCCCCTGAGGGCTCTAGAATCATCTGGACACTTTAGACATGGCACACACATCCAGGAAATAACAAGTCCGTTGGTTGGCCTTACCTTGGAATATATGTTAGCCTATCTCTGCAATATAATAGAGTTAGATGCATTTATAATTTACTCTCATATTGTTCTCCTGCTCCTCTTATTTGCACCTATAATTAGCACTTTATCCATTAAATATCTGTGTCAAGACTTAGTATTTCATCTAGTCACAAGCCAGTTGAGCCTGTGAATCTCACCAAAGTGCAGCCAACACTAACTCTCCAGTCTATCAGGCTCACTCAAGACAATTAACAAAATGATGAGGATGCACAGTGCCCATCCAAGAAAAAATCAGAATATCTACAACTGCCAGCAAGACAGTTCCATCCATCTCCCTCATGGGATCTAAGCCCCAAATCATTGGAAGAAGAAGAGGAATCACCATCCAAAAATCCTCAAAATGGAGGAATGAACAAATGGAAGGGGGAATGCACTTATGGACTAAAGTAGACGTATTATTCTAGTAATGTAAAAACTTGAAACATTGGTATTAAAAAGTGCTCATCAAGGGTTCTGGGGTGGGGAGAGGGAAGAACAGGTGTAAAATGGGGTATTTTGGGGCATTGGAATTGTTCTGCATGATATTGCAATGACAGATACAGGCTATTATACATTTAATCAAAGCTTCAAAATTATGAAGTGCAATAAGTAAACCATAATATAAACTATAGGCCACTGTTAGCAGCAAAGTTTCAATGTTTGATAATCAATTGTAAACAAAGACTACACTAATTAAAGATGTTATTAATAGTGAAAATGTTGGAGGGAAAGAGGGTAGAGTACGTGGAAATCCCCTTTATATTCTGTAAGTCTGAAAATGTATTTATTATTTACATTTTTAAAGGCACATCTCTTTAAAAAGAAAGGTTTGAAATATAATATATTTATAATGAGCTTTCACAAAGGCACACACATAACAAGCCCCCAAATTGAAAAATAAAACAGTTAAAACAAATGCAGCACTCTGTTAGCTTCTCTCCCAAGAATAACCACTATCTTGACTTCTAACACTACAGGTTAGTCTTACCTAATTTTTTACAATTAGGAATGTAAGCATATATGCACGATTTTGTGCCTGGCTTCTCTTGCTCAATGTGATGTTATTCATCCATGTCTTTGCAATCACAAGTGTATTAACCATAAAATGTTTTCATCAATCTGTCCTATACTACCAATTTTCAACTAATTTTATTGATATTAATAAAGCATACGATCCATCCAACACGTAAAATCAATGATATTTCACTTAGTCACTTAGTAGTTGTTGCACTTAATCACTTAGTTGTTCATTCATTACTTTCAATCACTATTAGAGCATTTTCATTATTCCAATAACAATAATAATAATAAATCAACAAGAATATTCCTCATCTTTAAGTACTCTGTACTTCCCTCCTGCTATTTCCAATTATACTTGCAGATAAATTTATTTATTTTTGGGCAGTTTGATTGACATATATTCACATACCACATGACCTAACTAAAGTGTTTAATCAATGGCTTTTAATATAATCACAATGTTCATCATCGCAAAAAAATTTTAGAACAATTTCATTACTCCAAAAAGAAAAATTTCACATCCTTAGTAGTCAGCTCTCATCCCTCTGTCTTCCCCAGGCTTAAATAATCACTAATCTATTTTCATCTTTATAAATGGATTTATATTTACATTTTATATAAACTGGGATATACAATATATAGTACTTGGTGTTGGTTTCTTGTCACGAAGCATAATTTTTGTCTGATATTAAGATCTTGTGTTAACATACATAAGTTCAGATTCTCAGAAAAAAGATCTTTTATATGCACTTTTACCCATGTTCATATTTCACATGTGGTTTTACTATGCTATACATTCCCACATTACATTTTTTAGCTTTCATTTTAGTAATATTCACCGTCTTAAAATTTCCATGGAAACCACTCTCATACTGCTAGTTACAAATATTATTTGCCTTTCAATTTTTTATTCATTTCCCAAGATTAACACACTTTTCTATTCATTTCCCAGGATTAACACACTTCTTTTCTATCAATCCTGCCCAAATTAACCCTCAGGTTTCCATTCTCTAACCCTACTCTATTTATTGTTGACACATATTCAAGTTATTATCTGCTTGACATTACACAATGTATTTAGTTCTTAGAAGAACAATCATAAAGTATTTGTCCTATGTTGGAAACTGAGGCATAGTGGTCTTACAAAGGGAGATGTGCAGTTTCCAGGGCTATGCTTTTATCATAGGAATGCAGCAACTAAGCCTTTCCAATCAACAGGATGGAGCAATCCGGGGCAGGGAGAAATACAAAAAAATACACTTTTTAGTTTGAAAGGAATACCGAATGTTTGTACTCTGAGATAAATTCTTTAATTTATGAGTCTTGTTAATGTGTAGCTACACTGCTTGTTATCTTGATAGTTTGAGTATATATAATGCCACATGTGGAAAACAAAGTTGTCTGAAGAGTCATTACTCGCAGACCCCCTGATCCCAGCTCTCTTGCTCTTTCTCTTTGTTTCCTTCCACCTTTTCTTTTTTTTCATTCCCGATACCCTTCGGGTCCAAATCTCCAACATCTGGTGCCCAACGTGGGGCCCAAAGAAGTCAGTGAGTCTTTCAAATCAGTTTTGGCAACCATGTAAAAGACCTTGTTGAGGGTCTAGTGAGACGTCCAAAGCAGAGTGACTCGAGTCTTCAAGATTAAGTAAATAAGTAACATTTCTGTGAAGTCATCAGGGTAATGGGTGATCAAATGAGACATGTGGAAGCGTATTCTCAAGTGTTAAAAACTTTACTGAAAGTTAATGCAGTGCCTGTAAAAAGCTATGAATTACTAGAATTGTTTGCTTTAATACAAAAGCATTGTTGCTGGCTTCAGCCTCAGGGGCATAATGTTTTAAATTTGAAACAGTGGAGATGTGTAATGAAAGCTTTACGAAGAGCTTATCAAAAAAGGGAATTCATTCCATTATCAGCATGGGCCTTATGCCACCAGGTAGCGGCAGCTTTAGATCCTTTACAGTCTGAAGAAGGAGAGAAAGATGAAATTACTCTATTTTCTAAGCCCATAAGTAAATTTGAAATGAAAGAAAGTAAATTGGAATAAGAACAGGAACTTGAGGTGAATGGGGAACCGTCAGGTTTTTTCCCTCATCCTGATATTAACCCTTTCATCAAAAAAAGCTTAGTGAAGTGTCCTAATGAAATACCTTCTGTGTATCCAGTACAACCCTCTGCACCTACTGAATTGCCTTCTGTTACTAAGCCAAAGTAAGAAATGTTTTCAGGTGTTGCTGATGCTTTGCCTTATGTTAAAAATTATTATCTGCTTTCCCAATAACATTACATGGGATACCACCAGATACAAAAAATCCACAAGGGGGTGTTGAGTTTCATCCAGAGCCCATACCTTGTAAACCATTGAAAGATTTAAAACAGGCAAAAATACTAAATAAAATCCTTGTTAATGAAATCAGGCTTGTAAGAAAACTCTGATAAAGTGTTAACTAAGATAAGGAAACTATTCTGCAGCAATTCTGCAAACCCCCTGCTGTCTACATGACAATGTAGCTGTGGGCTAGTAGGGGTTAATAGAGTTAAGCCGCTGGAAAAAGGGAAACACATGGCAACATTGGTGTTCTGTTTTGTTTCCATGCTAATTCTGATTGGGCCTATTTAACCAATAATAAAGTTAGTACAAAATTTTTATCAAGGTGTTAAAAGGAATTTTCAGTTTTAAATCAATAGTTTACTCCTGAACTTCAAATCCCAGTACAGTCCTACAGAGTAGTCATTCAAAAATGCATGTTAATGGTCTGTCTAAACTGCTAAATAAGAGCTTAACTACATTTATGCTGCTCAAGTTATCTTAACTGATTGCTGATAACTAATAAAAATGTTTCCAAGCTCAAGCTTGCATGTTACAGGCAACATGGATTCCAGAAGAAATCTTAAAAAATGAATTCTAAGATGTGATATAATGGAGAACTTAAAAACAGCCATACCAAGAAAGTAGGACTTATGGGTTAATTGTAAACTGTATGTTTCTGTTAATGTGTTGTAATCATTTTGTGTTTGTTTGTTCAATGTCAGTGTATATTTTGATACCTCTGGATGGTGATATAAATTAATAAATAAAATTTTTTAAAAGAGCTCTATTCAAATGGTCAAAGAATAAATAAGCGCTTATATTAATACTTAAGTTTACATGTTACTAAGATTTCTACAATGATAAAAATTGCAAGTCTTAACAAAATTACTGTATTTTCATTAAAAAAAATAGTTCATGCCTACATTGAAATGAACAGTTTATTTTTCCTCACAGAATAAAATGAAGGATGTAAAATTTAAATGAATATTAAAGAAGGTTAAAAGCTTGTGGGAATGCTAACTGAAATTTAATAAGTTTTTCAAAGAAGTGTGTTTTTCCCTAAAATAGAATGGCTAATTTTCATAAACTCATGGGAATTAAATGCATGTGGCAAATTGTAGAAGATATTGTGGTAATTTTAAGTAAGAGAATGTGTTCCGTGAAAATAGAATTTGATTTAAAGTAGTATAATTAGGCAGCGGACTTGGCCCAGTGGTTAGGGCATCCGTCTACCACATGGTAGGTCCGTGGTTCAAACCCCAGGCCTCTTTGACCCATGTGGAGCTGGCCCATGTGCAGTGCTGATGCGTGCAAGGAGCGCCACGTAGGGGAGCCCCATGCACAAGGAGTGCACCCTGTAAGGAGAGCTGCCCTGCATGAAACATAATACAGTCTGCCCAGGAATGGTGCTGCACACACGAAGAACTGACACAACAAGATGATGCAACAAAAAGAAATACAGATTCCCATGCCACTGACAACAACAGAAGCGGACAGAAGATGCAGCAAATAGACACAGAGAACAGACAATTGGGGTGGGGGGTGGGGGTAAGGTGAGAGAAATAAAAAAAGAACAAGTATAATTATACTCTATATGGTTATAAATAATGATAAGAAGTTTAATGAAGCATTGTTTAAATTAAAGTGTTTAAATGGCTAATTCCAAAAAGTCATTATTAAACAAACCTGAAATAATAATAATAAAAGGTAATTTTATAACGGGAAAACTTGTCAGCAGGCAACCTCCCCTGCCAACTTGCTTCTAGGGGACTCTTTCTAGTATTGCATGCTACTAAGTATTTAAAGTGAAGAAAAGTTTATTATTTTAACAAGCTTGTTTAATATTGATGGTAATTATAAATTATAAGAAGTTTGCCTGGTAACTTATGTATGTGGGATGTATGGAATGTGTTTTTATTGTTAAGGAAACAAGAGATGATTTTGTCCTAAGATAAAATGATTGATTATTGAGAGGGAGTAGAGTGTGGGACAAAACCTGAATGAATACTGAAAGTGTAGAAGGTTCATGGAAAAGACATTTTTATGATTAAAGTTGAATAAGATTTGATGGGTCTGTCTATAAAGTTTTAAAAGTTTTAGTATCAAGTCGTATATTGATGCAAAGTTAAAAATTTTGTCTTTCTCAAAGTCTCTCAAATCATTAATCTGTTTTAACAAAACTTTATAAAAAAGATTTATCCTGAATAATCAGTATACAAAGAAAGTCTGTTTTATCAAAATAGCTTCTTTTGCTTTAACCTCATCATTTCCTCAGTGTTTGAAGAAGAAAGGGTCTTATCTCTTTTTTTTGTCTTTATTTTTTTAATATTATATTTAAAAAATATGAGGTCCCCATATACCCTCCACCTCCCTCACCACACTCCTCCCCCCATAACAACAACCTCCTCCATCATCATGAGACATTCAGTGCATTTGGTTAATATATCTCTGAGCACCACTGCACCTCATTGTCAGTGGTCCACATCATAGCCCACACTCTCCCACAGTCCACCCAGTGAGCCATGGGAGGACATACAATGTCCAGTAACTGTCCCTGTAGCACCACCCAGGACAACTCCAAGTCCCAAAAAAGCCCCCACATCTCATCTCTTCCTCTCATTCCCTACCCCCAGCAGCCACCATGGTCACTTTCTCCACACCAATGCCACATTTTCTTCGATTACTAATCACAATAGTTCATAAATAGAATATCAGTAAGTCCACTCTAATCCATACTCTATTCCTCCATCCTGTGGACCTTGGAATGGTTGTGTCCACTCCACAACTATATCAAGGGAAGGCTTAGATTCCACATGGATGCTGGACGCAATCCTCCTGCTTTCAGTTGTAGGCACTCTTGGCTCCCTGGTGTGGTGGTTGACCTTCTTCACCTCCATGTTAGCTGAGTGGGGTGAGTCCAATAAACCAGAGTGTAGGAGCTGAAGTCTCTTGAGGCTCAGGGCCTGTAGCTTTCTATCTCAAACTAATTGCAAGAGATTCGTTCTTTTACTTTGAAAGAAAAATTAAAGTAATAGTTGAGTTCATTTAATATGTTATAAGTTGAATAGAAGGTGTTTAAAAGTATTATAAAACTAACAGGTTTGGCAGCAGACTTGGCCCAGTGGTTAGGGCGTCCATCTACCACATGGGAGGTCCACCGTTCAAACCCTGGGCCTCCTTGACCCCGTGTGGAGCTGGCCCATACACAGTGCAGATGCATGCAAGGAGTGCCATACCATGCAGGGGTGTCCCCTGCTTAGGGGAGCCCCACACGCAAGAAGTGCACCCCGTAAGAAGAGCCACCCAGTGTGAAAGAAAGTGCAGCCTGCCCAAGAATGGTGCCACACACAAGCAGAGCTGACACAACAAGATGATGCAACAAAAAGAAATACAGATTCCCATGCCACTGACAACAACAGAAGCAGACAAAGAAGATGCAACAAATAGACACAGAGAACAGACAACCGGGGTGGGGGGGAATGGAGAGAAATAAATAAGTAAATAAATATTTTTTTAAAAAATTAACGGGTTTTTTTCTTTAATCCTCTGTTAAAGTTGTATGCATAAAAGGTTCATATGAATGCTTAAGAGTGTATAAATTTACCAATATTTCAGCATAATATTAAACAGATGTCTAATGTGGTTAATTATGGTTTTAATTGTTATAAAAGTGTATGTGTCACAGAAACAACCTCTTATCATAGATTAAAGTAACAACACTGTAGTATGCAGCAATCCCAAATACTGCTAGTTTGTTGCAAAAAGTTAATGTCCAGCTGTGTCTCTATCACTTTGTTTTAAAATGTGCTAAGACTTTCCTTAGTGTCTCCTTAAACAGATCAAGCCAACCTGCATTTCCCTATCTATGGAAAACCCAACAATGGACTTCTCCAGTGCTTCCCCAAGGCTGTGTGCATAGCCCAACCATCTCTCCTGGCATGGTGATAATAATCTGGCTGCATAGAAAAAATCTGTGCCTAAAATCCTACTGATGACAGTACATTAACCAGTAATTCTTTCTTTCAGAATTAAAGGAAACATCAGAGACAATAGTATCTTATCTTAAGAGCCTGAACTAGGCAAAAAGTTGGGACAGGCTGCAAAGTCCCTGCTGCTCTATCAAATTCTTAAATGTTGTTTGGTTGGAGAAAATAAAACTATACTGTCTGGTGTAATTGATAAAGTACAATGTTTTCTCATGTTAATAGAATTTGTAATATTGTTAAAATACTAAAAATCTTTCATCCCTCATTTAGCTCAAATATTAAAACCATTGTATGTATTAATTGGGAAAAGTCCTTCACGGAAGTAGGAAAACCTCCAGCAAGCTGCTTTAAATAATAATAAAAAGTAGGTAAATTGTGAACATTAACTTAGCCTATGAATTGGATGTGGCAAGCACAAATATTGGCTTTGGGTGGAGTTCATGGCAAAGGCAAAATTCTAAACAAGTACCCCTTTGTTGTTGTTTTTTTAAAGATTTATTTATTTATTTAATTCCCCCCCCCCCAGCCCCAGTTGTCTGTTCTCTGTGTCTATTTGCTGCGTCTTGTATCTTTGTCCGATTCTGTTGTCATCAGTGGCACGGGAAGTGTGGGCGGTGCCATTCCTGGGCAGGCTGCACTTTCTTTCGTGCTGGGTGGCTCTCCTTATGGGTGCACTCCTTGCACGTGGGACTCCCCTACGCGGGGAACACCCCTGCGTGGCATGGCACTCCTTGTGCGCATCAGCACTGAGGCTGGAGATTGGATCATTACATGTCATCACTGGCCCCTGCATCAGAATGGACAATGGTCACATATTCCTACCACTTTATCATAGGACTATTAAATGCATCAGTTAAAATGTGCTTTCTAATGATTTCTAATTAATTAACAGCACATAGTAGGGCCATCTTGGAAATAGACATCATGCCCACTAAAAGTGTTTCTGTATTCTTCAAAGATATTATTCTGAAGCCAGAAAATTAAAATTGTATCACGAGGCTGAAATCAAGGTTTCTGTAAGGCCAACACCTGGAGGCTCTCCAGGACCATATATTTCATGCCTCTACCAGCTTCTGATGCCTATAGAATTCCTTGTTTGCAAGCTACATTGTTTCTCAAGTCCAACAACTTCAAATGTTTCTCTGCTCTGCCCTCACATTGTCATTTCCTGTTTATCTGTCATATTTCTCACTATTATAGGGATACATGTGATTGCTTTTATACCCCATCCTTAAAATCCAGGATAATCTCTCCATCTTGAATTAATTAAGCAAACTGCAACTATGTCTTATATAAGGTAGCAGGCTTGGGTACCAGGGTGTAGCATCAAGTATTTTTAAGCTATTATTCAGTCTATAGTGTGTAGCTTTCAACCCCATTGATACCTCTTTATTCCACATACAAAATACGTTCCCCATATACTAACACACCCAAACATCTAAAGAAATTACAGCCTCAATTAGTTGCTAAACCTTATTTAAATATTATCTACTCAAAAGTGCCTAGTCATCATCTAAATTGTCTAAATCTGGTATGTATGACATTCTAGATAGGAAACATTCTGGAACAAAATTAATTTCTCTCTATGGACCAATAACTAGAAAACAAGTTTACTGGTTCCAAAATACCATTTTGGGACATGCATAGTATAAAAATTTTAGACATTCCAATTCCAAAATAGAGAATGGAAGGAAGGAAGGAATCACTACTCCTAAGCAATTTTGAAACCCTGAACTTCTGTTAGGTTTCTTTGCTTGGGAATCGTCGCTGGCACTGTCTTCATCTGTGGTAGATTGCAAAATATATACATTTTCTTGGTCATTATCAGTATGTCTGTGCGTGTGGGCCCATTGTAGAAAGGAACTCTTGAATATGTTATTTAAGTTAAGATGTGGCCCATCTGAATGAAAGGGAACATTAATTCAGATTACTGGAATCCTTTTTTATCATGAGAAATTCTTTTATAGAGATAGAAGCCAAAGGCAGAAGTCAGAAGATGGAAATCAACAAAACACAAACGTGAAAGATAGACGACATTGTAATGCATGCAAGGCTGTGATAGAAACCAAGGAACCTCAAAGATCTCTGGTATAACATCAGAATGTTATAAAATTTGAAGAGTAAGCAATGCCTGGCTGATGCCTCAGTATTGGATTGCTCCTAACATCAAAACTTTGAGCCCATAAATACCCATTGTGAAGCCATCCCATTTTCTTTTATTTGTCATAGCAGCCAGATAAACTAAAGCATCACCCTTTTTTTTTTTCTTCAATGGCTGTTTAAATCTATCAAAGTAATGATAATGTGGCTAAAAAATGAAAAATGTGAATTTGATTTAGAATTTAAGAATCAGGTTGTCCTTCATTGTGTAGATGGTGAAAAAAAAAGAAATAGAGTATTCAAGGCAAGGTAAGGTAAGAAATGGAGTCAACAAATACAAATTCAATTAGTAGGGAGAAGACCCATTATGTTTGAAGATATATCTTTGTATGTTTGTAGTAATCCAAAGGAGACCTTACAAAACTATCAGTTCCTAATCCTGGGAACATATATATGTTACTTAATGTGGCAAAATCTTTGCAGCTTTAAGTTAGGAACTTCAGATGAGAGTATTGTCTGGACCATAATGCCAAACCCTAAATGCCATCACATGACAAAATAAGGTGGCATTAAGAGAGTGAAAACAGGAAATAGAAGCTTTAAGGACAGAAGCAATTCAGCCACAATCATCAAATAACAATCCCTTGTACTAAAGCTCTAATTTTTTTTTTAATATTTATTTATTATTATTATTTTTTAATTACATTAAAAAAAATATATGAGGTCCCATTCAACCCCACCGCCCCCACCCCACCACTCCCCCCACAGCAACACTCTCTCCCATCATCATGACACATCCATTGCATTTGGTAAGTACATCTCTGGGCATCGCTGCCCCTCATGGTCAATGGTCCACATCATAGCCTATACCCTCCCACATTCCATCCAGTGGGCCGTGGGGGGATCTACAATGTCCCATAATTGTCCATGAAGCACCACCCAGGACAACTCCAAGTCCTGAAAACACCTCCCCATCTCATCTCTTCCTCCCATTCCCCACACCCAGCAGCCAGCATGGCCACTTTCCCACACCAATGCCACATTTTCTGTATGGAACTTGGATTGGTTGTGTCCATTGCACATCTATGTCAAGTGGGGACTTAGATTCCACATGGATACTGATGCACTCCTCCTGCTTTCAGTTGTAGGCACTCTAGGCTCCATGGTGTGGTGGTTGACATTCTTCAACTCCATGTTAGATGAGTGGGGTAAGTCCAATAAATCAGAATGTAGGAGTTGAAGTCTGTTGAGGTTCAGGGTCTGGCTATCATATTGTCAGTCCAGAGATTCAAATCCCCTAGATATATCTTAAATCCCAGCACCAACTACAATTCCAGTAAAGTAGCATGAAAGGCTTGTGAAAAGAGATCCCATCTGAGTCCAGCTCCATCATGCAGAAACACCAGCTCCAAGGAAGGGCCAACTGACATGGCAGTGATCTCCATCTATCATGACCATAGAACCTGTGGGTTCTCTTTAGCCCTCAAAAGAACCAATACCTGGGGTTGTATCTATTTTATCTATCTCTGAGACTCTGCTCAGGTGTGCATAAGGCAATCCTTCTGACAACCTCCAGACTCTTTTTTTAGAGACTCATAGCCACATAAACTCATTTCTCCTTTCTATTTCCCACTTACATTAGGTCAAACAGCATTTTAAACTCCTGTTATTATATGTAGACAGGCATATTCTGCTGGTCCTCATTGAAACTTTAATTCAAGGTCATTTTCTAGTTGCATCATCAGCTGGTATTTGGTAGTGATCCCTCAGTGCCAGGGAGGCTCATCCCCGGGTGTCATGTCCCACACTGGGGGGAATGCATTGCATTTACATGCTGAGTTTGGCTTCAAGACTGGCCACATTTGAGTAACATGAAGGCTGTCAGGAGGAAACTCCCAGGCACAGTGCTGCTCTAGGCCTTGTTCTTATTTCAGGCATATAGGCCGACAAGCATAGTCATTAGTATCAGGGGCTCACTGTTGGGCCCTCATTCCTTCCTGGTCCTTACCGTTGCACTTGGGGGACTGCCCCTACTCCCAAGGGATCACAACAGAGCACCCCCGGTCAGGAACCCACTACCCCTCCCCAGCTGTTGTTCTTAATTGTTTCCACTATGAGTATATCCAAACATTACCATGCACCCTGGACATATGCCCTGTATAACTCCCTGTCAACCATATATCGCCTGTCAATAACATCCGATATCAGTATTCCTCCACTGCCATTGTTGAACCACTCTGTGATCCAAAACATCCTGAAAGGTGTAGCCCAATATAACGTCAGGTTCCCTTACTAGTAAAATGGAATATAGCAATGAGTTTAAGGTTAGATATAGAACACGTATTGATTTGGAAAAATTCTACATCCTATCTTTTTCATTTCTTTTTTCCTAATTATTGAGCTTCTCTTCACAGGAGCCCTAGATCACAGTAAGTCATATATACAATCTACAGTACTCCCACACATCCACCATAAAACCTTTTCCCTTCCACAGCAATAATCTTTTAACTTATTCATATCATATTTACTTAAACTGATGTACAGACTCTGAGACAATAGCTTTCAAACAAGGTGACATCTTTGCTTATATTGTGGTCCATACTTTAGGATACAGAGTTTTCTAAATTTTTAGTTAGCCTATGTTTTACATTATGGTTTACATTATTAGTCTGTCATCCCCTATATGTTTTTTGTGTAATATTACATGTTTTATATCCATCCTTGTGTACTCTTGTGAAACTCCTCTATTACCCCCACATTTACCTTGGTTCTATCCATTCAACATCCATTTTCCCCTCCCCTCAGGGCCCACAGTGACAGCCAATCTCCATTTTCCGAGGAGCCACGTCCAGAGATACTTGCAACAGTGTTCAGGGCCTGATTTGCTCAACTGCCCTAATGCCCTGGGAACCACCCTTTCTCTCGAGAGATACAGGTCCCTCTATTTGATGGCATTAGTCCTCCCCAGGATGTGGTTCCACCCCAACTCTCACTATTTGGGTCTCTACCCAATGGTACAACCCACCCTGGCAAAATGAGCATTCAGATATTCTCCAGGAGTCCGCCCTGCGTCAGACCATCCCCTCCGAACATCCTAAATAGGTAACCCTCCTAATTATACTTTGATATGGTTTTCTCAGCATTTTACTCTCCACCAACACCTGACACTCTCCTATGTTCATATATTGCCCCTCCCTCCCCCCAGTTTTTTGGGCACTATTACTCATCCGCCCATCCCCAGTCCCCCTAAAACCCGCAAAGCCCCACCCAAAGGCAACCCCTTGCCCCCATTTTATCCCTTATTTGTGCTCATACTTACCACCAGCTCATCATACATTCCACCCCTGCAGACATCAGCTCACATCCTTCCTCCACCCCCTGATTTCCTGTAAGCCTATCTTCCAGTCTCTAGCTCTCTGAGGCAGCCTGCTTATTTCATATCATTGAGGTCATGTAGTATTTGTCCTTCAATGCCTGGGTTGCTTCACTCAAATAAGGTTCTCAAGATTCATCCATGTTACCACATGTGTTTGTAGTGTATTTGTTCTTACAGCCGAGTAATATTCCATTGTATGTATATACCACATTTTATTGATCCGCTCATCTGTTGATGGGCATTTGGGCTGATTCCAACTTTTGGCGATAGTGAACAATGCTGCTATGAACATTGGTGTACATATATCAGTTTGTGTCCTTGTTTTCAGTTCTGCTGGTTATATACACAGGAGAGGTATTGCTGGGTCATATGGCAAATCTATGGTTAGTTTTTTGAGAAACTGCCAAAATGTCCTCCAGAATGGTTGGATCCTTCTGCATTCCCACCAGCAGTATATGAGTATTCCCATTTCTTCACATCCTATCCAGCATTTGTATTCTTCTGTTTTTCTCATAGCTGCCAATCTTATGGGAATAAGATGATATCTCATTGTAGTTTTGATTTGCATTTCCCTGATAGCTAGAGACTTGGAGCATTTTTTCATGTGCTTTTTAGCCATTTGTATTTCTCCT
The DNA here is from genome assembly GCF_030445035.2 of Dasypus novemcinctus. Lineage (NCBI taxonomy): Eukaryota > Metazoa > Chordata > Mammalia > Cingulata > Dasypodidae > Dasypus > Dasypus novemcinctus. The sequence goes on along the minus strand of NC_080689.1, from coordinate 90,908,474 downwards.
TTGGAGAAGCTTCTGTTCAAATCTTTTTCCCATTTTTTAAATGGATTGTTTATCTTTTTATTTTCAAGATATAGGAGTTTTTTATATATGCAAGCTATAAGTCTCTTATCAGATATATGGATGCCAAATATTTTCTCCCACTGTGTGGGTTCCCTTTTTAATTTCTTGACAAACTCCTTTGAGGTGCAGAAGGCTTTAATTTTGAGGAAGTCCCATTTATCTATTTGTTCTTTTGCTGCTCGTGCTTTTGGTGTGATATTCATGAAGCCATTTCCTATTACAAGGTCCTGTAGATGAATCCTTACACTGCTTTCCAAGGTCTTTAATGTCTTGGCTCTTATATTTAGGTCTTTGATCCATCTTGAGTTGATCTTTGTGTAAGGTGTGAGATGGTAATCCTCTTTCATTCTTCTACATATGGATATCCAGTTCTCCAGGCACCATTGGTTGAATAGGCCATTCTCTCCCAGTTGAGAGGGTTTGGTGGCTTTTTCGAGTATTATATGGCTATATATATGAGGTTCTATATCAGAACTTTCAATTCAATTCCATTGCTCTGTGTGTCTTTCCTTATGCCAATACCATGCTGTTTTCACTACTGTAGCTTTGTAGTATGTTTTGAAGTCAGGTAGTGTGATTCCTCCAATTTTGTCTTTCTTTTTCAATATGTCTTTGGCTATTCGGGGCCTCTTTCCTTTCCAAATAAATTTCATAGTTAGTTTTTCTAGTTCCTTAAAGAAGGCTGTGTTGATTTTTATTTGGATTGCATTGAATGTGTAGATCAGTTTTGGTAGGATAGACATCTTAATAATATTTAGTCTTCCTATCCATGAACAAGGAATATTCTTCCATTTATTAAGGTCTTCTTTGATTTCCTTGAACAGTCTTGTATAGTTCCCACTGTATAAGTTTTTTACATCTTTAGTTAAATTTATTCCTAAATATTTGATTTTTTAATTTACTATTGTAAATGGTATTTGTTTCTTGATTTCCTCCTGATCTTGGTCATTATTGGTGTACAGAAATACTACTGATGTTTGCCCATTGATCTTATAACCTGCGACTTTACTAAACTCATTTATGAGTTCTAGAAGCTTTGTTGTGGATCTCTCAGGGTTTTCTACATTTAGGATCATGTCATCTGCAAATAATGAAATTTTGACTTCTTCCTTTCCAATTTGAATGTCTTTTATATTTGTTCTTGCCTCAGTGCTTGAGCAAGTACTTCCAAGACAATGTTAAATAGAAGGAGAGACAATGGGCATCCTTGTTTTGTTCCTGACTTTAGAGGGAAGGAATTTAGGATTTCTCCATTGTAAATGATGTTGGCTGTAGGTTTTTCATATATACTCTTTATCATGTTCAAAAAATTTCCTTGTATTCCAATCTTTTGGAGTGTGTTTATCAAGAAATGGTGCTGTATTTTGTCAAATGCTTTTTCTGCATCTATATATGTAATCATGTGATTTTTTTCCTTCAATCTGTTTATAGGGTGTATTACATTGATTGATTTTCTTATGTTGAACCATCCTTGCATACCTGGAATGAATCCCACTTGGTTGTGGTGTATAATTCATTTACTGTGTTGTTGAATACGATTAGCAAGTATTTTGTTAAGTATTTTTTGCGTCTAGGTTCATTAGAGAAATTGGTCTGTAATTTTCCTTACTTGTGGTGTCTTTGTTTGGCTTTGGTACTAGGGTAATGTTGGCATCATATAAGGAGTTAGGCAACGTTCCTTCTGTTTCGATTTTTTGGAATAGTTTCAGCAGGATTGGTGTTAGTTCTTTCTGGAATGTTTTATAGAATTCACCTGTGAAGCCATCTGGCCCTGGGCTCTTCTTAGTTGGGAGTTTTTAATGACTGATTCTATCTCTTTACTTGTGCTTGGTTTGATAAGATCATCAGTTTCTTCTTTTGTCAATATGGGCTGCTTATGTGTTTCTAAGAATTTATCCATTTCCTCTGAATTGTCATTTTTGTTGGAATATAGTTTTTCAAAGTATCCTCTTATGATAGTCTTTATTTCTGTGGGGTCAGTCGTGATATCGCCTTTCTCATTTCTTATTTTATGTATTTGCATCTTCTCTCTTTTTTTCTTTGTTAGTCACACTAAAGGTATGTCAATTTTGTTGATCTTCTCCAAAAAATAGCTCTTGGTCTTGTTTATTTTTTCAAGTGCTTTCTTATTTTCTATTTCATTTAGTTCTGCTCTTATCTTTGTTATTTCCTTCCTTCTTCTTCCTCTTGGATTACTTTGTTGTTTTTTTCCTAATTCCTCCAAATGTGCAGTTAGTTCTTCAATTTTTGCTCTTTCTTCTTTTTTGGTATATGAATTTATGATTATAAATTTCCCTCTCAGTACTGCTTTTGCTGTGTCCCATAAATTTTGGTATGTTGTGTTATCATTATCATTTGTTTCAAGGTAGTCATTGATTTCTTTTGAGATTTCATCTTTGACCCACTGTTTTTCTAAGAGTGTGCTGTTTAATTTATAAATCGTGGTGTGAAATCTGGGCCTCCATCCCTTGCAAATTTCTAGCTTCCCTCCACTGTGGTCAGAGATGTTATTTTGTATGATTTCAAAATTTCTGAATTCATTAAGCCTTTCTTTGTGGACTAGCATATGGTCTATCTTGGAGAATGATCCATGTGTGCTTGAGAAAAATGTATATCCTGCTGTGTTTGGGTGTAATGATCTATATATGTCTATTAGATCCAGCTCCTCTAATGTACTGTTCAAATATTTTGTTTCTTTAGTGATTTTCTTTTGAGATGTTGTGTCCAGAGTTGATAGTGGTGTATTAAAATCCCCCAGTATAATTGTAGATGCATCTATTCTTTCACTTAGTTTTTCCAGCGTTTGCATCACATATTTAGAGGCGCCCTTGTTAGGAGCGTAAATATTTATTTGTTTGATCTTCTTGACAGATTGTCCCTTTCACTAAAATGTAGTATTCTTCTTTGTCTCTCACAATTGTTTCGCATTTAAAGTCTATTTTGTCTGATATTAATATAGCTACACCTGCCTTTTTTTGGTTATTGTTTGCTTGTATGATTTTTTCCAGCCATTCACTTTCAACCTCCATGTGTCTCTGGGTCTAAGATGTATCTCTTGTAGACAGCATATAGATGGGTCATGTTTCTTTATCCAATGTCCCAGTCTGAATCTTTTGATAGGTGAGTTTAATGCGTTGACATTCAGTGTTATTACTTTCAAGAATTATTTGTGTTAGCTAAAGTTTGATTGGACTTGTGTTTGTCATATTTTGTTTGTTTGTTTTTTTTTTCCCTTCTCTTTTTGTCTTATTTGTTGCTCTTACACTCTCCTCCAATTCTGCCTGTCCTGTTTTTTTCCTTTCTTCCTGCAGAACTCCCTTTAGAATTTCTTGAAGGGGAGGTTTCTTGTTGGCATACTCTTTCTGTTTCTGTTTATCTGTGAATATTTTGAACTCTCCATCATTTTTGAATGCTAGGTTTACTGGGTAGAGTATTCTTGGTTGGAAATTTTTTTCCTTTAGTACCTTGACTATATCATACCACTGCTTTCTTGCCTCCATGGTTTCAGATGAGAAATCAGCACTTAATCTTATGGAGCTTCCCTTGTATGTGATGGTTTTCTTTTCTCTTGCTGCTTTTAGAATTTTCTCTTTGTCTTGGGAGTTGGATAATTTGACAAGTATATGTCTTGGGGTGGGCCTGTTGGGGTTTATGATGATTGGGGTGTGCTGTGCTTCTTGGATATGTACATCTGTCTCTTTCAGTAGATTTGGGAAGTTTTCAGCCATTATTTCCTGCAACACTCCTTCTGACCCCTTTCCCTTCTCTTCTCCTTCTGGAATGTCTGTAATATGTATGTTTCAGCCTTTTGCATTATCATTCAGGTCCCTAAGTCCTAGCTGGATTTTTTTCTATCTTTTTATCGACCAATTCTACTATCTGTTTGATTTCCGATGTACTGACTTCCACATCACTAATTCTCTGCTCTGCCTCTTCTAGTCTGCTGATATTTACTGCAAGTGTATTTTTGATTTCTTGAACTGTGGCATTCATTCCCATCATATATGTTATCTTTTTGCATATGTCTGCAATTTCCCCTCTAAGTGTTGTCTTCATGTTGTTAACCTCTTCCTTTACTTCATTAAATTTATCGGTGATAAATGTTCTGAGATCTTTCATTACTTGTGCAGAGTTCTGCTCTCCTTCCTGATTTTTAGTTTGTTCATTGGATTCAGCCATGTTTTCCTGATTACTGGTTTGGTTTGTAGATTTTTGTTGCTGTCTGGTCATCATTTTATCTTGACGGGTTTAATCAGTTCCTTAGCTTCTTTGTCTAGTCTTGGGGATTAATTAGCTGTTGTTTTTGCATAAGTGTTATATCTTCTCTTTGTCATTTTGTTCTTCTTATTCTAATTTCTTATTACTGGTTGAGTTCACTTTAAAGGGAAATATTAGTGCCGGGGAAAGGCAATTGTGTAAGCAAGGAAAAAGTGTAAAGTAGTATTGGTGATATATGTTAACAGAGCATCAATATGAGATCTGGGAGGATGGATGTTAGATTCATGTTAGTTGTGTAGAGTTATAGCAGTAGGTAGAGTACCTATAATGAGGTAGTCGACTGAATATGGGAGGAACATGGTATGAATTAAAAAGCTATTGTTTTCGTGAGAGAGGGAAAGAGAAAAGAAAGGCAATAGTTTCAAGAGTGGATAACAGACAGAAAACAAAACAAAGGTATTAGAAATTAAGAGTTAGATACTTTTTGGATCAAAGAAAGGGAGGTGGAATATAGGAGAGACAGTAGATGATGGAGGATATCAAGATGTAGTAGAAAGGGGATAGTGTATGTAGCCAAAATCTATTCACACAGAAATGAGGCAGTGGAGGATGAGGAAACCCAGCAAATGTGAGGTGTTCCCTGCAGCACCTATTGTATAATTAAGATAAAATAAAATAAGAAGAAAATGAGGGACAAGAGAGAGAGAAAAAAAAAGAGAAGAAAGGAAGAAAGAAAAAGGGGGTGGGTAAAGGGTGGGGAACAGGTAGGGAAAAGAAAAAAAAGATATACACCAACCACAACAGCCATAACAACAACAACAACAAAAAAAAACCCTAAATAACTGAAAAAAAAAAGACTTTGGGGGATACGCTGGGAGAAAAGACTAGGGGATAATGCAATGTTAGCAATCAGGACATTAAAAAAATAAAAATAAAATAAAATAAAAATAAAAACAATATAAAACAAAAAAGAAAAAATGCAAACATTGAGGGCTAGGACATTCAAGGACCTCAGATGGACCTCAGGGCGTGATGGATTCAGGGATGGAATGTCTGAGATATTGAAGACTCAAGAGGTGTGAGTCTTTGGGGTGTGGGCCACCAGGGTTTAGGGGACTCAGACCTGGCAACCTCAAGTCTGGTTAACAGGAAGCCTGGGAGCACCACAGTGCATCACAGCCTTCAGGGATCCCCGCAGCTGGGTGCCAGCCATATGGATGAGGTCACATCCGCAAGCTCTATCCTGTGTGTCTGTACCCCACAATTCACTCACTCACTGGGGTCTATTCTGTGGTTGTATCACCAATTCGACTTCAGGACCCCTCCCACCCTGTGATCCCCCAGAACGGCCACCTGGGGGCGCCTCTACACTGCAGCCAATTTAATGATGCAGATCAATAGCCAGGCCCGGGGATGGGGCTCCAGCTGGAAATGCAAATAACAGAGTCCAAACCTGAAATTCCCACACTTCGCAAAATATTCTCCTAATCGGCCTCCAGACATCTCCCACCCTGCCAGACCCTGGTGACATCTCTTTAGTGCTATCAATTTAAGTCTACTGCAGATCGGCAGCCAGGCTTGGGGGGGCGGGGCTCTAGGTGGAAGCACTATTATTTGTGTCCGCAATCAAAAATTCCCCCGCTTCGCAATAAAACTCCCGTTTGTCTCCCCAAATTGATCTGCAAGGGTGTCCTGTCCTATTAACCCCCCAATAGGCCGCTCAGGGCTTATGAATTCCCCAGTACTGCAGAGCCTCCAAAAAAATGCCGCCACAGCACCCAGTACCACGGCTCCGCCCACCCTAGGAGGGAGCGTCCAGCGCGCAGTCCAGACCTCCGTGCAATAGAGTCTCAATTATACTCTATAGACGATTTCTCTCTGTTACCTTCCCACGAAATCAATGTCCAGACACCTCCTGCCCTGCAAAAATCCCAAAAACAGCCTTGTCCCGAAGAACCTCCAGCTGCTTCTTTGCTGGAGATATCAGGTATGCTCACTCAGCCACCATCTTGCCCTGCCTCTAATATATGTCTTATGTTCTATTTCTTTGGTGCGATCCTGACTGATTTTAGTACGAAGTATTGGGTGCTTCTATAACAAATATCAAAATAAGTGCAAATGATTTTGAAAATTGCGGTCACCCCTCGGGCTGAAGTGTGGTTTGCTGGCCTGGCGGGGGAGCAGCCGTGGCAGGCCAAGCTGCTGCCCCCATAATAGGGTGGCTGGTCGGACCCACCGCCACCCTTGAAGGAAGCTCGGCATGGGCGCAGAGTGCCCTCGGGTCTCCCCTTCTCGGCAGCCATGCTTCCGCGGCCGCCCCTCCTCCCGGATGGCGCCACACGATGCCTTGTGGGGAGGCACCCTTCTTCTTCCTTCTCCCTGCGCAGGCGCAGGGTGGAGAAATCCAGTCTGCCCTTTTCCCCTCCCCCGACAGCAGCAACAGCCAGACGTGGGCGGAGAAATCCAGTCTGCCCTTTTCCCCTCCCCCGACAGCAGCAACAGCCAGGCGTGGGCGGAAAAATCCAGTCTGCCCTTTTCCCTTCCCCCGACAGCAGCAACAGCCAGGCGTGGGCGGGAAACTCAAGTCTGCCCTCCACCCCAGCAACAGCAGCCACCAATCCCTAAACCCTGCCCCTTCCCCCAGCAACAGCAACAGCCAATCCCTAACCACCACCCCTCCCCCGTCCAGTACCGCCCACTGACCTTTCGCCGGCAACCAATGAGAACAGGGTGTGGCTTCGACGAATCAGCCTTCCCCAGCCCCTATAAAACTGTTGCCTCTCCCTCAATAAAGTGGACTTGCGTGTTTACCTTGTCTCCGTGGTAGTTTTTCTGCCGTGCGCCCTCCAGTCCTGAGAGCCCCCAACAAGGGCCTGGCCTCCCTTGTCCCCAGTTCGTCGCCTGCTTCTCTGGGCGACCCCCTCGTCGCTGACTTCGCCGGGTGACCCCGTCAGCCGAACCGCGCAACCCCTTGTGAGACCAATCCCTCGTCTGCTGCCGGACCGACCCCTCGTCCCAAGCGGGACCGACCCCTCGTCCAGAGCTGGACCAACCCCTCGTCCGCATCTAGACCCCACCTCTACCGACCAAGCAAACCGTCGCAGAAAATTGATGGTGTATAAATATTCGAAGAATTTTGAGGCATCTGAAAACAGCCTACATTTCCTTAAGCAGAATGTTGGTACAAATACAGACATTGAAGCTGCTTCTGCTGAGGGCTCAGAAGGGAATTAGGGACTGTTACCTTAAATGGGAAGGATGGCAATCCTTATATAGAGAGGCAGAAATTCAGCTGAGTTTTGTCCAACAGGCATGTGAAAAGCAGAATTTGTAATCAATAAACTTTTATAGAGGCTCAGGGCCTGGCTGTCACTTGGAACAGCCCAGAGATTCAGGTCTCCTGAGTATACGCCAAACCCAACGCCAACCACAGGTCTGGTAAAAGTAACAGAAGAGGCATGTGAACCTCAGCAGGCTTACCCTGGCCAGGTAAAAGGGAGGTGAAGAAGGTCATCTACCACACTAGGGAGCCAAGAGTGCCTACAACTGCAAGCAGGAGAATTGCATCCATCATCTATGTGGAATCTAAGGCCCCTCTTGATATATAGTGAACATAACCACCCCAGGGTCCACAAGATGGAGGAATAGAGTATGGATTACAGTAGACTTACTGATATTCTAGTATGGAACTATTGTGATTAGCAATGGAAGAAATTGTAACATTGATGTAAAGAAAGTGGCCACAGTAGTTGCTGAGGGTAAGGAGAGGGAAGAAGAGATATGACGTGGGGGCATTTTCAGGATTTAGTGTTTTCCTATGTGGGGCATGGACAGATGCTGGACATTTTATATCCTGCCCTGGCCCACTGGGTGGACTGGGGGATAGTGTAAGCTACAATGTAAACCATCCATGTGGTGCACCAGTGCTCCAAAATGTATTCACCAAATGCGATGAATGTACCATGATGATGAAAGAGGTTGTTGCTGTGGGTGGAGTGGGGTGAGGAGGGTGGGGGGTATATGGGGACCTCATGTTTTTTTAATGTAACATTTTAAAAAAATAAAAAGGAAAAAAAAACAAAATAAAATAAAATAAACTTGTATACTTAGCTGAGTACATTTCCAAACAAACTGTTGAAGGCATGTCCCAGATTATTCTCTCTAGGTATGTAAATCAAGAGGAAAGACTAATGGAAGGAAAATGGTTAAGCAAAAAAGAACTAGGGATTATGATTTGGGTAATTCTCCACCTATCTAAATACCAGAAGATGCTCCAATTAAGAAATTTACTATAAAGAAAGTGTGAACAAGGATAAGTTCAAGAGCTACTTGATAACATTTGCAACTGTGAGGGAAGCAGAAGACAAAGATGGGAATATCCAGGAAATATCTGTAGAGGACCTTCTTTTCTAGTGATGTGAAACCCTCTGTCATGCACAGAGGACTGCAGGGTTTTCCCCCCTGATATCACATATATTAAATTATTAATAATATTTCATTGATTTTTTGAAGATCAAATAAAATGTTGCATAATTCACTGCAGTTGCAATACTCAATCTGCCATGCATATATTGTGCATCATACAAATCATAGGTATTTAATGGACATTTTCATTGACTTTAAAGAAGAATCTTTTTATTTTTTTATTCCATTAAAAATTTATTGAAGTATGTTATATTTACATGAACAATCATAAACAGTAAGTATATAGTAAAAGTTGTGAACTTAGAAAACAAACATGCATAACATCATAGAGAGTTCCCATACATCACCCACCACCAATACCTTGCATTTTTGTGTAACACTTGTAACAAATTATGAAAAAGCATCATAGCATATTACTGTTAATATATTACTACTAATTATAGCATATATCTTACATTGGGTGTATTTTCCCCCAAACTCACCATATTATTATACTAAAGTTTACAATCAATGACATTTGATATAATCACAGAGTTGTGCATTTATCATTTTAATCAATATTAGAGCATTTTCTTTACTTGAAAAAAGAAAAAAATTAACTAAAAAACAAACCACTAAAAGGCTCATATGTTAGTGCTATGAAGAATACCTTTAGCTACCCATATAGATTTCAACCATCTTTTCAATCAAATTTTAGATTTAGCTGATACTATCTTGTCTTTTCATATAGACATCCCTTAAGCTTCCATGTAGCTCTGTTAGGAACACACATATACCACAATCTAGTTTTTTATAATGCTTTGTAGCAAATTTCTCTGAGAAAAGTGGAGAGACGCCATGTAAAACTTCCTGTTGAATGAACAGACAATATTAAGTAAACAGTTATTCAGTGTGCAAAATTTGTTTCAGTTTATGCACATTTTTAAGAGTAAATGTATAGAAAATATTTGAGGATATTGTGTGGAATTGAAAATATTCCAAAGATTCCACTTATTTTATCCTAATGTGGATTTTTTTAGAGCACAATATTCCTCAAATAGGAAACATTTTTAACCGAACATTTCAGATTTTGGTAAAAGTTGTGTTAGATGTCTCCAGGATTTATGAAATTTCATGCTCTTTATCTATACTGCCTCCCCACATTATTGGTTTTTCATTCTCTTAAACCATAAGATATTTTTTAATGTTATATTATCAAGAACACTGCCAGCTGGGCTGAAAAGATCCATAAGAGAGCAAAATTAAAGAAGAATGTTGGAATTCCAAAATTCTGCATACTGATGACACTATGTAAATTCAAACAGGCATTGAATTAAATGAAAGGTTGATGCCTTAGTTTGCCAGACTGCTATGAAATATGTTAGAGAGGAATGGCTTGAACAATGACTCACAGTTTTGAAGTTAGGAGACTTCCCCTATTGAGAAGTCCTGAAGGCATTACTTTCCCCCCATATCTATAACATGTTAGTGGTGACTACCAGAGGAACTTGAGGCTCCTCAGCTTCTATCCCTGCCCTCCATTCAGGCAATGTCCTCTGCTTTCTCCTCTGGGTTCTGTTGACTTCCATCCTCTGGTTTCTGCCTCTGCTTCTTTCTCTATGACTGAATTTCTCATGCTTATGAAAGAATCCTGTGTTCTGAATTAAGGCCTTCTTTCTTTCAGTTGGGTTACATCTGAACAAAAATAACATATTCAAGAGTTCCTATCTAACATGGGACACATCGACAAGATACTGACAATGATTAAGAATACGTATATGGCAGTGGCCACAGGAGTTGCTGAAGGTAGGGAAAGGGAAGAGGAGGTGTGATATGGGGGCATTTGTGGGACTTGGAGTTGTCCTGAATTATATTGCAGGACCGATGCAGGACATTATATATCATGCCATAACCCAATGAATTGACTGGGAGAGAGTGTAAACTACAACATAAAACTATAATCCATCCTGCCTGGCAGTGCTCCAATGTATTCATTAATTGCAATAAATGTACCTCACTAATGAAAGACATTGTTGATATGTCCAAAGTGAGGGGTGTGGGAAGTAGGGCATATGGGAAACTCTTATATTTTTTAAAGTAACATGTTGTGTGAGGAGTGTATCTTTGAAAAATAAATTTAAAATATATTTTAAAAAAGAATGTGTATATAATTCACTCTACTCCAGATGAAGACTGTGTTCAGTTCCACAGGCAGAGATATCAAAGACATCGGCTCAAAGACCAGAGACCTGGGAGCAGAAGCCAGAGCCAGAGGTCCAGAGGGCAGAGCCATGGGCCCAAGGACAGTCCATAGGCCACAGAGATGACCCCAGGCCATGAAACCTTACAGAACTTCAGGATTCAAAAATGCTTGGGAGCATTGCTTCCTTGCTTCCTTCCATTCTCTCCTTTGGAATTGGAGTGTCTAAAACTTTAATACTATGCCTGCCCCACCATGGCAGTTTGGAATCAGTAAAGTTTTTTCTCTACTTATTGGTCCATAGGCAGAAATTAATTTTTCCCCAGAACTGATACTGCCCAGAATATCATACATACCAGATTTAGATGAGTTAAATGATGACTTAAGATTTTGAGCTGAAGATACTTAAATGATGGTTTAGGAGTTGAGTTGATGCTATAATTTGTTCAAATGTTTGGGCATGTTGGGATGAGGAGAATTTTATTTTGCATGTCAACAAATAAGTTTCCTTGGGGTTGAAGTGTACACACTATAGACTGAATAATATACTGAAAATACCTGGTCTTAAACCCAGGTACACATGGCTGCTGCCTCATATGAGACATGATTGTAGTTTGTTTAATTTAATTCAAAATGAAGAGATTATCCCAGGTTTTAAGTTTGGGGCATAAATGAAATTTAATGTATCCCTAAAAAAAGTAGGCAGGATAATTCAACAGACCTACAGGAAACTGCAATGTAAAGGCAGAGCACAAAGACATTTGGAGATGCTGGACTTGAAAGCTGGAGTGATGTAGTCTGAAAACAAGTATGTCTCGCGGCCACCATGACTGATAAAGGTGAGGAATTTACTCTCCACGTGAGTATCCAGAGAGAGTGTGGTCTCACAGACACCCAGAGTTCAGCCTTGTGATATCATTTCAATCTTCTAGCTTCCAAAACTATGAGAGAATTAAATTCTGTTACTGTAAATCATCATGTTTCTTTTTACTTTCCTAAAGCAGCCTCTGAAAGTGAATTAAATTATTAAAAATTATAAATAATGAGGAATAAAATGCAGTTTAAAAAGACATGAATATACTCTCAATTACAGGAAACAAGTATATTCTATGTATCAGGTTCAGCTAATAGCATTTTATGTATGTTACTCATTTGGCCTCACAACAACCCTACAAAATATGTATAATTATTATACCTGTTTTATATCTGAGAAATCTTTTCTACTGAGAGATTAAGTAATTTACTCAAGGACACATGTGTAGAAAGAATCAGTGGTGTAAATAAATGAATAAATTGTAACCAGAGGAGAATGGGTTTTATGCAAATTTGCACATATTTAAAATTAGGAAAAGAAAACTGAGGAATGGACTAAAATAGGAAAAGAATGACAAAGAGTTAATATTCTATCTTTTCAAATTTTCTTTTATTATCAAAAGAAATAGTAAGGGGAAGCAAATGTTCTGTGCTAAGCTTATGAAATATACTCAGGAGACACTTTGTAGAAGGTCCTGCCAGAAACGAAAGTTGAGTACATATATAGGGAGAGTGCCAGAGACATTCTTTCTCTATAGAACATGTGAAGGTCAGAATGATATCTTTATATCAAATTTGGAGGAAAATAGCAGGGACCAGAGGAAGGAAAGGTAAATGAGAAGGAGTCAAAATAGGTAAGTTTAAATTAAAAAGTCACAGGGAAGTGGTAGTTGACCCATCAGAGTGTTAAACTCTCTGTTCTGGGTTTTTATTTCCTCTTTTGGAACCAGAAAATAACCATGAGAAGAAGATAAAACTAGTCAGCCAGGTCATAAAAGACATGTGGTCCACTCAACCCAAAGCCAGGCTGATGGCCAACCAGCAGGCATGAGAATGAAATCAAAGAAGAACATTGGGTCTAAATCAGCCAGTAGTAAGAGAACCTGCCAGATAACTGTAAACCAATAGTAAATCTAGGCAAATAAGTCGATCCCTCCATGTTAACAGATTCCACAGTTAATCAAAAAAACCCCAAAAATGTAAGGTTTTATGCTATTAGGTTTTTGGCATGATATATTACATGGAAGTTCCTAATAAATAAATTATCATCATTGAAATTGTTATCCATTCTTTACCATATTCTCCTAACCTGCCTTGATTTATTTACTATCACTTAAAATTATGTAGTAGCTATTTTAATTATACATATGCTTGCTTTGTTTCTCTTCAACTATGATGACAGGAGTGATTTTTGCAACTGACAGTAAAAACTTAATAGTAGAAAAAGAGGATTTATGTGTGTAAGAGGGTTTAATGTATTCTGCTTAGGTTTGATGAGATATTTCCTGAAACTAAATTTCATCTACCCTATTTTGAAACCATTTTAGAAATAACACTAGAATGTCTGGAATTCTTCCACTTTTACATTGGACGAATAAGTTGAGTAATAGTCTTCAAAAGTATTCAGGTTACAGCAGGCTTCATAACCATGATTTCTTTCACTGTCTAATGGATGATTAAAGAGAGAGCTGACAATTGAAAAAGGTCAGGAGGAAAGCTGTTGCTTACTTCTTGAGGGATAAAGTTAAAGAATTAGAACAGTGCCAATTGAAAGTATGAGAATGTCTGAATGAGATGGAGAGAAGAAAAAGGTTAGCAGAAAAGGAGTCAGATTTTCACATACTCTGTGAATGTATAAACATACACTGTTCTAGTTTGCTTGGGTAGTGAAATGCATATATCCTAAAGTGGATCAGATTTACAATTGGAATTTATAACTTACTAGCATATAATTTTGAGTCTGAGAAAAATGTCAAAATTAAGGCATCATTAAGCAAAGCTTTCTTCCCAAAGACAGGCTGCTGGTGATCCTGGATGTCTATGTCACTTGGCAGGGCACATAGGAGCATCTGCAGTCTCCCCCTTCTCTTCAAGAAACCTTGACTACAGCTTCTTGCTTACTTGGCTACCTCTTTCATTGTCTGAATTTCATTCTCTTCGAAAGGACTCCAGGAACAAGATGAAGACCCACCAGGGGCAAACTTTAAATGGAGTAGCCTAATCAAAAGTTCCTACAGACAATAGATTTCAGAGCAAGACTGGATAAAAATACTTTTCTAGGTTTCATGCAGTCTCAAACCATCACACACACATATACGTGTGTTTGTGTGTGTGTGTGCGTGTGTATATATATAGATACATAATTATTGTTTTCTTTTTTCACAGAAATTGAACACACAACATTAGAGGCTTAGTTTTTTCACTTAACAATTTATCTGTGAATTCAGGCAATAGCAATTAACTTTCATTAATTACCTCTCTCAAATTCTAAATACTACATTCTGTCTTATAGGAAGAATTGGGATCATATTACAGAAATCTATGTAGTTTTAATCTTTAGCTACAACAAGCATTGTTGTAAAGAATGAACTTTTTATGTGTCATTTCACATATGGGAATATGATGATGTGGACTCAAATCCTCTGACAATTTAGATAACATTGAGTTTTAGTGAGTATTATATTTTAACAATTTTATGCAAGAACCATAGAAAAAGGTCACTGTCTTAGGAATATGAATATTGGTGGAAAACTTTACATCCAATCTGATAAAAACATAATTCATTTAATCAGCATCATCCCCTATAATATAAGCATTCTTTACAGAACACGGATATTAAAGACATTCACAAATACATTTGATGCCAAGAATAAATTAAAATATGTATCTAAAGAAAAAAAAGGAAGGTAGAGTAAGAAATCATAATCTCTTACACTGACCAAACCGGCTTGGATGAAAAACAGTGTCCAAGCAATGAAAAAGTAAAGGAGGAAGATGATGTTTCATGTGGGAAGGTTTGTGTATTTAGAATCAAGGATTTACTATTTGGTAGGTACAGAGTTGGAGCATGATGGAAGAGAAAAAAGGAGAATTAAGGAATAAAGAATTAAGACGGCAAATTTCTCAGGATTAAGTAGGCATGTAAGAGAAAGAATCAATCCATCAAAGTGGAAAACTACCTAGACGCTTACCCAGAGGTTAAGAAACAAATTATTGACCCAGTCATTTGATCCACCCATGAAAAACAGGCAGATTTCTATGGTACAATGCACTAAAATTTGCAGCGTCTCAGACAGATGGAGGAAGCAGCTGCTGCTGCAGGACTCACTGCCCTACATCATCCGAGAGGAGGTTTATGTTCGAGGTTGAACCACTGTGGGAGGTCTAGTATCCCCCTGCTGACAATAATACGTTCCCAGATCTTCATCCTGGACGCCGTTGATGGTGAGAGTGAAATCTGTTCCAGACCCGCTGCCACTGAATCTGTCAGGGACCCCAGAGGGCCGGTTGGATGCAAGATACACGAGCAGTTTAGGAACCTGTCCTGGTTTCTGGTGGTACCAGGATAAGTAGTCACTAACACTTTGACTGGCCTTGCACTTGATGGTGACGGTCTCTCCTGCAGATGCGGCCACAGAGCCTGGTGACTGGGTCATCACGATGTCCCCACTGGCACCTGCAGTCACAAAAGAATATTGATCAAACATTGAATCACAAGTGCATAAAATATATATCTAAATGTAGCTGTTCTTATTTTTCGTATATAATCAGATCTGCCTTAGATGAAACAATTTGTTCACTCTGCCTGTTAGAACCATTCTCCAACTTTATGAAGATACTGCTCTTCTAAACCTCTCACCTGAGACCCAGAACATCAGGAGCGCGAGCAGCTGGGCCTGTGACATCATCGTGCTCAACCGTCTGCTGCACTCAGTCCCCGACTCAAGGGAAACCTCATTAATAGAGCTCTGAGCAGAAAACAAAGTCCCGGAGGAGTCTATGCAAAGCATCAGAGAAGATAAAGGCAAACGTCCCTGTGCAGTGAGTTGTGAAGTCAATAATGGAATGAAATCAAAATATCATGACCACATGAAATGCAGTGGTACATCTGCAAAAAGCTCAGAAATGAACTTAAGATGCTAATATTCAATAAATATCAAAGCACCAGCCATCAACTTGAAACCATAAATTAATTTTAGCATTATTTTATATTGAATCTGTGCATCTAAAATTTGATAATGTATTTTTATAAATATCGAACCAGAACCTATGTGGGATATTCATATCACTAGAGAGAATGAAGACATAGTACATAAATTATATGTCTATATCACTCTATTCTGAATTTTAAAAACATATTTGAATTTCTTCTTGGAATTCGAAAAGTCACCTACATATATCCAAAGCCAGACCTCTGTAGTGACCTCGATCCAAATACTATATCTAAAAACGAGTCACCAGTTCCTTACAAGTCACCGTCAGCACTGCCCTTTAGGTCATCCAGTTACTCAAATCACAATAGAAGTGATTAGCCTACCTAAGGTGTAAGATCTCCACCTAGTGGTAGTAGATAAAATAGCTTCATTGCCCAGGGTCTGATAGAGCAGGTTCTTCATTTATTCCTACCTCAAATCAATGCTTTTATAGAATTATGCAAATAACAATATCATGGAAAATTTTAGGCATAGAGTAGTAATCTAAAAAATCCCTGACCTCATAAAGTTTTAATCTTACTGCAAGGGACAGACAAAAAACAACTAACATTTCTGCAGCCACTACCTTCTCTTATTTTCCTCCTCGGTACTGATAGGGAGGACAGGTGGGGAAATGTGCGTCCAGGCCCATTTCATGACACAATCCTCTCCATGAGTGGAATCAGAAGGAGAGAAAAATAACTAGGGCACTGTAACCATGTTAAAAATTTAAAAAAATATTTTCTCTCATGAGTATAACTGTTCCTCCAAAGAAACCTCCCAAATGCCTCCAAGGGGTAAAGTGAATACAAATATTTTATTGCTAAGAGATTTCAAAGTGAATTGGGAGGTCATTTCAGAGGTTACATTTGCGCACGTCTGAGAAGAATCCCACTGATTGCCACAATACAATGAACAATGACTCAAGCAGGAGTGCCCCTGAGGGCTCTAGAATCATCTGGACACTTTAGGCATGGCACACACACCCAGGAAATCAAAAGCCCATTGACTGGCCTTACCTTGGAATATATGTTAGCCTATCTCTCCAGTATAACAGAGTTAGATGCATTTATAATTTACTTTCACGTCGTTTCACGTCGTTTCACATCGTTCTTCTGCCCCTCTTATTTGCACCTATAATTAGCACTTTATCCATTAAATATCTGTGTCAAGACTTAAGTATTTCAGCAAGTCATAAACCTTTTGAGCCTGCAAATCTCACCAAAGTTGCAGCCAACACTAACTCTCCAGTCTATCAGGCTCACTCAAGACAATTAACAAAACGATGAGGATGCACAATGCCCATCCAAGAAAAAATCAGAATATCTACAACTGCCAGCAAGACAGTTCCATCCATCTCCCCCATGGGATCTAAGCCCCAAAACATTGGACACAGATGAGGAATCACCATCCCAAAATCCTCAAAATGGAAGAATGAACAAATGGAAGGGGGAATGCACTTATGGACTAAAGTAGACTTATTATTCTAGTAACGTAAAACCTTGAAACTTTGGTATAAAAATCTTGCTCATCAAGAGTTCTGGGGTGGGGAGAGGGAAGAACAGGTGTAACATGGGGTATTTGGGGCATTGCAATTGTTCTGCATGATATTGCAATGACAGATACAGGCCATTATACACTTAATGAAAGCTTCGAAATTATGAAGTGCAATAAGTAAGCCATAATATAAACTATAGACCATTGTTAGTAGCAATGCTTCAATGCTTGCTCATCAATTGTAAACAAATACTACATTAATTAAAGATGTTATTAATAGTGAAAATGTTAGATGGGAAGGAGGTAGAGTATGTGGAAATCCACTTTATATTTTGTAAGTCTGAAAATGTATTTATTATTTACATTTTTAAATGCACATCTCTTTAATCGAAGTAAAACTTTTTTTAAAAGTATAAAATATATTTATAATGAGTTTTCACAAAGGAACACATATAACAAGTCCCCAAGTTGAGAAATAAAACACTTGAAATAATTCCAGCACCTCCTTAGCTTCTCTCCCAAGACTAATCTCTATCTTAACTCCTACCACTACAGGTTAGTTTTACCTAATTTTTTACAATTAGGAATGTAAGCACATATGTATGATTTTGTGCCTGGCTTCTCTTGCTCAATGTGATGTTATTCATCCATGTCTTTGCAGATCACAAGTGTATTAACTATAAAATGTTTTCATCAATCTGTTCAATACAATTAATTTTCAACTAATTTTATTGATAATATTAATAAAGCCTACAATCCATCCAACACGTAAAGTCAATGGTATTTCACTTAGTCATTTAATCACTTAGTTGTTACACTTAATCACTTAGTTGTTCATTCATTACTTCAATCATTATTAGAAAATTTTCAGTATTTCAATAGCAATAATAATAATAAATAAACAAGAATATTCCTCACATCTAAAGCTCTCTGTGCTTCCCTGCTGCTATTTCCAACTATAATTGCAGGTCAATTTATTTATTTTTGGGCAGTTTGATTGAGATATATTCACATACCACATGACCTAACTAAAGTGTGTAATCAATGGCTTTTAATATAATCACAATATTCATCATCACAAAAAAATTTTAGAACAATTTCATTACTCCAAAAAGAAAAACTCCACACCCTTAGCAGTTAGCTCTCATCCCTCTATCTTCCCCAGTCTTAAATAATCATTGATCTATTTTCATCTTCATAAATTGATTTATATTTACATTTTATATAAACTGGGTCATACAATATATTGTACTTGGTGTTGGTTTCTTGTCACTAAGCATAATTTTTGTCGGATAGTAACATCTTGTATTATTGAAGTGACTAATTATTTGCTACATCAATTGTGATGTTCATGTTCTATTTTTCTTCTTTGTGAAAATGTGGTGTGGTTTATTACTAGGTTTTTTCATGTGGAAACAAACTTGCATACTGGGGATAAATTCCACCTGTGGATGGTATATAATTCTTTAATATGCTAATGGATTTGTTTAAGATTATTGCATCTATATTCATAAGAAATATCAGTCTACTTTTCTTTCCTTGTGGTATCTTTATCTGGGTTTGGTATGATGGTGATGCTGGCCTCATAGAATGAATTAGGTAGTGTTCTCTCCTGTTCAATTTTTTGAAAGAGTAGGAGCAGAATTAGAGTTAGATCTTCTTGTAATATTTGGTAGAATTCACTTGTCAAGTCATCTGATCCTCTTCTTTTTTCTTTGTGAAGGATTTTATTACTTTTCAATTTGTTTACCAGTAATTTGTTTGTTAAAATCCCCTATTTTTCCTTTAGTCAATGTGGGTAGTTTTGGTATTTATAAGAATTTTTACATTACATCTAGGTTTTCTAATTTATTGGTATACACTTTTTCATCATATTCTCTTATAATCCTTTTCTTACAACCCTCTTATTTTGGTGGGATGTGCAGAATTGTTCACATTTTATTTCTCATTTTAATCATTTGTATCCTCTCACTTTTTTGTCACTTTTCCTAAAGTTTTGTACTTTTTATAGCTATTTTCAAAGGTCACATTTTTTTTTCATTTTATGGATTCTATTGTTTGTTTTTTATGGATTATGATTGTCAAATTGAGCAGAATTAGTTATATACTGGTTAAGGGGGTTGGAGTAAAAGTAACGAGTAGAGTTCAGGGTGACTCTAGTGATTCTGATTTTCACAAGTGGGTGTGTAGTGGCCCCTTACCTAGGCAGGCATTTGATGGAGGTGGGGGCATCCATGAGGTAGAATTTAATGTTGTATTTGCGATGCATTTGAGACATGAAAGATAAATTTAAGATTTCAAAAGAGAAGTCTGAACCAGAGCTATGATTTTATACAAGATTTACTTCTTCCATCCAGTAACATAGACTTTGATGGAATTAATGCTTTCATTTATTCATTTTCTTTTTGTTCATTAATACATTCAACAAAGATTAATTGAACAAGACTGTATTTTAAGTTGGGTCAAATACTTTGAGGATAACATTTTCCTATGTATCAATGAAACTGTGAAATTATATTTATAAATATTTTAAATTTATTATGAATAAAATAATGAAATATGCATACTATTCACATATATTTTACAGACATTTTCTTAAATAATTACATAGTAGTAATTCAGCTTTCATGAAGACATAGTTTATTTCCCCTTGAAATTCCAGATAAACTTTACTAATCATAGCCATTACTTTCCCTCAAGGTTAAAAAAAATTTCTGAATTATATAGTAATAAATTCCTTGAGTTTAGATTCTGGATATCCATTCACAGCCATATATTTTAATATGACTTTATGTAAATGGTTAGATACTATTTATATTCACTTTTGACAAGCATTTTCTCACCAATATTATAAGAACTTCTATTTTGTCATATTACTTTGTAACTTATTCATTTTCATCGCTGCATATATTTCATTGTGCATGTATCCAAAAATTATGAAATCACCTGTTGATGGGCAGTTTTTTTCTCATTTTTGGAAATTAAGGTTTAAATTCCTTTGAATATTTTTAATCACATACCTCAGCACTCCTAAGCACATATATCTAAAATGCATTTAACTGAAAGTAAAATGATGTCCTCATGGGCGATATGAATTTCTATTTCTTTACTTATATTACTCATCAGTTCTTGCTTTCTCCCTTATAGCTCTTAGCATTTTAATTACAGTTGCTTTAAATTGCCTGTGTGATGACTGCGGCATCTTTATCATCGTTGAGTTTGGTTTTGATGTTTGTTCTGTCTCTTCAGAATGTGTGTGTTTGCTTTGAAATATATGTTCCAGTTTGCTAAATCTTCTCAATGTAGATACCATGAAACGGCTGGCTTTGTAAATTCTTAATAGTTTTTCTTTTTAAGTTATGAGTTAAAACAATCATTCATACCATACACATTTCCAAAATATCACCCCAACACCAACAACTTGCATTGTTGTGACACATGCGTTACAAATGACAAAAGCACATTATCATAATATTACTGCTGTTTATGATCCATAGCTTATATTTATTGTGTTTTGCTCACAAACCATCTTATTATTGATACCATATATTAGTATTGCATATTTGGTATAGTTCATGAGAAAATGTTCTCATATTTGCACAGTTAACCACTATCTTTCATTCACCACAGGGTTCATTGCATTATAAACCTGTCTGCCTTTTACAATCCATCCAAATTTTACACTCAGTGGCTCTGAGTTTCTTCACAGAGTTGTTCTGTCATTACTTCAGTTCGTTTCAGAATGTTGTCATTAATCCAGGAGGAAAATTCCAATACCACCTTACATCCCCCATTATTGACTCTCAGCATTGATATAGGATCTTTTTTGCCATTACTGTAAAATATTACAATATTAGAATTAACTATAATCTTTGCATTATATTAGTTGTATTTTCCCATGCATTGCCATATTCTTAACACCTTGTAATAGAGAACATTCTTGTACTTTAATATTAATCACAATCACCATCCACCACTGAAATCACTATGTTATGAAATCCATAGATTATCTTCTGGCTTTCCTTAATTTAATGTTAAACTCCCTAGACTAGCTGTTCCTGTCACATTCACATTTATAAATCAGCAATTCTTAGTTATAATCATTCTAATGTGTTACCATCAAATCTATCCATTTCTGAATTTACAACCCCCTTATTAAACATTCTACATAGAGTCAGTATAACTTCTCCCATCTCATCTCACGTTCTATCTCCTATAAATTATACTCTAGAGTTTAACTCCTAAGTTTACTCATCATATTTAGTTTATGTTAGTGAGACCCTAAAAATATTTGTCACCTTTTGCCTGATTTATTTCACTCAAAATACTGTCCTCCAGGTTCACCCCTGATGTCATATGCATCTCAAGGTCATTTCTTCTTACAGCTGAATACTTTATATATTTGTATGCATATATATTGAATATATGTATGTATGTATGTATGTATGTATGTATGTGTGTGTGTATAAATGCAATACCTGCCCTGTTGTGTCTGGCTTATCTGACTCAACATAAGGTCCTCTAGCATAGTTCATGTTGTTTCATGAATCAGAACTTCATTCCTTCTTACAGCTGAATAATATTCAATATGGCATATATAACACATTTTGTTTATCCATTCATCACTAAGCATACATTTGGATTGCTTCCAAATTTTATCAATTTTGAAAAATGCTGCTATGAACATAGATTTGCAAAAGTCTGTTTGCATCATTGCATTTAGTTCTTCTGAATGTATTCATAGTGGGATTCCTGGATCATATGGCAGTACTATATTTAACTTCTTGAGGAACTTTCAAACTCCTCCACAGGGACTGCGACATTTTACATTACCCAAAAAGGGAGTGTTCCAATTTCTCCATGTCCTATCCAGCAATTTTAGTTTTAAAATGATGGCCATTCTTGAAGGCATGATATGATATCATTTTAGTTTGACAAACAGCTGCCAATGCAAAGTACCAAAAATGCACTGGCATTTATAGGGGGATTCTTTTTGGGGTGAACACTTAGAGTTCCAAGGCTGTGAAATGTCCAAATCAAAGCAACAGCAGAAATGCTTTTTCACCAAAGTCAGATGCCATGTGGTGAAGCCAGATGCTTCTCAATCTCTGCTGAGGTCTCTGCCTTCCCCTTCAGAATCTACCATCTCCTAGAACTAAGCTGTGGCCAACCAGGCATAGGGCATGACTCCTACAAGATTTCCTCTCTCAGTCGTAGCTACGCCACTCAGTTCTGCTTTTAAGTATCAAATATGGCTCAAATCTCTCTAGGCCTCAACTCATGGACACTTGGGACTTCTGTCCATGAGCTCAACTCTGTGTGACACTGGAGTCCTTCCTATCACATAGCAGGAACAATTTGGTAGTGCTCCCTTTTCATGTATGTGTGCATTTATATTAAACCGAGTTAGACAGCACAGACTTAACCTTAGTCATGCCTCACAGACATAGTCCAATCAAAAGAATCTCATACTGGATGGCGTATGTGGGCCAAGCAGTTGAGCATGTGGGCCAAGCAGTTGAGTATTCCCACCTGGGAGGTCCCGAGTTTGGTTCCTGACGCATCCTTAAAAACCACAAACAACAGAAAAAAGAAAAGACAAGAAAAAAAAAACAAGGAAAGAAACAACACAAGGAAGTGAATATGGCTCAGTAGTTGAGGACATGCTTCCCATATATATGGTCCAAGTTTCAATCCCTGGTCCCAGGACCTAAACAAATAAAATAAAATAAATTGTCTCATTCAGAGGAGTGGATTTGTTCTAAAACATGATTTTTCCCCTTTTGGGATTCACCAAATTCAAACTGTCACAATATCTCATTATACTGCTAATCTGCATTTTCCTTATAGCTAGTGATACTGAACACTTTTTTATGTTCACTATTTGGTCATTTATATTTCTATGGGAAAATTTTCATATATTTTGCTCTTTTAATTGGTTTACATGACTTTATAAAATTTTATTGAAGTATATAATTCATACATTAACATACATAAACAAAAAGTGTAGAGTAAAATATGTGAATTTACAAAACAAGCAAGTATATCGTTATTCAGGACTCCCATACATTTCCCTGCCACCAACACATTGTATTGTTAAGACAGATCAGTTACAAACTATGAAAGAGTATCTCAAAACATTGCTAATGTGGCCCATACCTTAAATTTGGTATATTTTTCCCCAACCTACCCAAATATGAATACTGTGCAATAGTAATATATATTTGGTATCTCTCAGGGTAAAATATTCTAGTAGTCCTGTTATCCACAATCCATCACCCACCACTGGATTCCCTGTGTTATACAGTTTCATGTTTTCTACAATCTAGTCCAAGTAGACACTCAGTGGTTCTCTTGTTCATCCCAGATTTGTGCTCTCCCACTTCAATCAATTTTAGAACATTTTCTAAAAGGAAAATTCCACACCAATTTTTACCCTCCTATTGTTGTCTTTCTGTAATGAGATAATATCTTCTTGTCATTGCTGCCAAATATTACACTATGTTAACTATGTCCATAAGTTACATTAGTTGTAATTTTCCCATCTATCAACATATTCTTATCACTTTTTTAAAGAAGAACGTTCTTCTATTTATACTATTAACCACAATCATTTTGCACCACTGAAGTCATTATGTGATCTGTTCCCAAGATGATTCTTTATAACTTTCTTTCTGTGATGGTCTGACTAATATGTCAACTGGCCAGGTAATTTTGGCCAGTTGTTTGGTTGCCCAAGCACTGCGCTAATTGTAATGCAAGGATATTTATGGGCTTAGTCACCAGTGAGTTTACTGCATAGATGGCAGATTACATCTACAATCAACCAGGGAGATTGCCATCAACAATGAGTGACCTTTCAATTTTCAGTTGAATGCCTTAAAAGGGGAAGTGATTTTATATTCAGAGAGAATTTCCCAGCTCCTTTGGACAGCAAACTTCTCCCCAAAACTCATCAAGAACCTTCATTGGATTTTCATAGCAGCCCCTTGCTGGAGCCTGCCTGTGGAACCTGGGCTTGTACATCCCCACAGTCATGTGAAAGAATGTTAAAAGATCACATACTATTTACAGATATCTCCCCTTGATTCTTTTCCCTAGAGAACCCTGACTAACACACTTCCTTTTTTTTTTCTAAAGAAATTTTAGGTTACATAAAATTTACATTGAAAATATAGGGGATTCCCATTCACCTCACTTTCTTCCCCTCTCATATTTTCCATTATTAATATCATCTTTCATTAGTGTGATATATTTGTTACAATTGATGAACAAATACTGAAGCTCTGCTACTAACCATGGTTTGTAGTTTACATTATGGTTTACACTTTGCAATGCACAATTTTTTAGGTTTTGATAAAATGTCTAATGTCCTCATTCTGTCATTGCAATATCATGCAGAAAAATTCAACATTCCAAAATGACCCATGCTTCACCTATTCTTTCTTCTCCCTCACCTCGAACCTCTGGTAACCACTGCCTTTATATCAGTCTTGCAAGTTCTTCCAAAGTATATCTACTTTGGTTCATAGTTACATTCTCCCCTCATGTTTCTTCATTCCTCAGTCTTGAGAATTTTGGGAGAGTGTTGTCGACTCTGCTTCTAATTGAGAGAAGGCTTAGATCCCATGGTGTAGATGGATGGAACTGTCTTGACTGTAGCTGTAGATATTCTCTGGTTTTTTGAGATGGGTGGTGGCCATCATCATTTTGTTGATTGTCCTGATTGAGTTCAGTGTTAGGTTTAACTTTGCTGAGTTTCATGGCTCAACCTGTATATGAATAGAGGATATTGTGTGACAGGTACAAGAACTTCATGGTCTTTCTCTGCTAACCACTCAAGGATATCAGTCATTTAATATTTTCTTGTTTTTTTGTGTGTGTGTTGACCTACTGAGATGACATCCTATGACAAGACGAACACATTCATATTTCATAGACACATGCCTCAGGTGTACCTTTTCTTAAATAACCCCCTTCCACCAACACCCTATACCAATGAACCTCCCCTACCATATTTGTCAAAACTACATTCCCACCATTGTAGTTTCAAACACAGACCTATAAATCCCAAGAGTTCACCTATTATTTCCTCCAGCCCTTACCCCAGTTACACGGATACTTTAACCCAATCTCCAACCCTACTCACCCTCACATTTCAGTAAGATCATCCTAATTGGTATCTCCATACCACTATAACCCCCATCCAATGTCAAATTACCCCTTTCCACCTTATAGTTTCTGCCAAGATTGAGCATCTGCTCACCATTCTGTGCTCCCTTAATGTCTCCTGTTACCCTACCTTCCAGAACCTAGCTCTGTGAGGATCCTCAATATGCTCAGGTCATACTAATGAGGTCATGCAATATTTGAACTTCAGAGAATGTCTTATTTCACTCAATAAAATATATTCAAGATTCATCCATGTAGTCTCCTATGTCAATTCTTATTTTCTTTTTATAGCTGAGTAATATTCCATTCTTAATTTCTTCTAATAGCTGAGTAAATTTTCCATTGTAAGTATATACAACAGGTATATACACAGGTATATACCAGGGTCCCTATAGTTTCAATGTAACTTTGCTATGATCTGAAATGTCTTTAAAAAAAATAAATATAATTTATGATGTAAGAGCCTTATAGTAATAACAGTGAATGTTAATTTATTAAACTTCCCAATCAATAGACACAAATTAACAGAATGGATAAGAAAACAGTAGTTACCTATATGCCATCTACAAAAGATTCACCTTAGGAATAAGGATACAAAGATATTAAAAATAAAAGCTAAAAAAGTATATTCCAAGCAGTACCCAAAATCCAGATTGCTCATTATTAGTGTCTACAAACACTACTGATTTTTTTTCACATTGAACTTGTATCATGCCACTTTGCTGTACTTGTTTATTAGCTCTAGTAATTGTCATAGGCATTTCAAAATATTCTTAATATCAGATTATGTTGTATGCAAACAGTGAGATTGTTACTTCTTCCTTTCTAATTTGGGTGCTTTTTATTTATTTTTCTTGTGTAAACACTTTAGCTAGAACTTCTAGTACAATGTTGAATAACAGTGGTGACTGTGGGCATTCTGCTTTTTTTAACTTTAGAGGGAGTGCTTTCAATCTTTCCTCATTGAATATTAGGTTGGCTGTGGGTTTTTCATATATACTGTTTCTCGTGTTGAGGAAGTTTCCTTCTATTCCTATTTTTCAAAGTACTTTTTACTTAAAAAGGGTGTTGGGCTTTGCCATATACATTTTCGGCATCAATGGAGATGATCATGAAAATTTTTCCTTTTGATTTGTTAATTTGGTTAATTATGTCCATTGATTTTCTTGTATTCAACCACCCTTGCATACCAGTAGTAAAACCCACTTGCACATGGTGTGTAATATGTTAATATGCTGTTGGATTCCATTTACAAGTATTTTGTTGAGAATCTGCATCTTTTTTCATTACAGAGATTGGTCCCTAATTTTACTTTTTCATAATTTGTATTAAGGTGACGTTTGCATCATATATTAAACTGGCAATATTCTGTTCTTCTTCAATATTTTGGAAGAATTTAAACAGGATTCATATTGATTCTTCTTTAAATTTTGAGAGCATTTACCTGTGAAACCATTCGTCGTGAACTTTTTTCTTGTGGTGAGATTTTTCTTTATTAAATCAATTTCTTTACTTGTGATAGGTTTGTTGACTTCTTGTATTTCATGTAGCGTCAATGTAGTTGTTTTTGCTTCTTCAGAAATGGTCCATTATATAGGTCATCTAATTTGTGGCATAAAGCTTTTCATAATAACCTGTCATAGTCTGTTTTATTTGGTGTTTGTTATAATGTCCCACCTTTCATACCTGATTTTATTTATTTGTATCTTCTCTCTTTTTTAGTCCAGCTAAGTGTTTGTCAATTTTATGGATCTTCTCAAAGAACCATATTTTGATTTTGTTGATTTTCTACATGTTTTTTTTGTTCTCAATTTCATTTATTTCTACCCTAATCTGTGTTATTTTTTTCTCTTTCTGCTTGTTTGGGATTGAAATGCTATACTGTTACTAATTCTACCTGGAATTCAATTAGTTAATTTATTTGAGTTCTTTCATCCCTGTTAATATAGGCATTTATGTCTATAAATTTCCCTTTCAGAACTTTCTTTGCTGTACCCTATAAGCCTGTCAGTATGGTTCAGATGTGTTTTCATTTTTATTTGTTTCTAGACATTTCCTAATTTCTCTTGCAATTTCTTCTGTGACAACTGATTGTTTAAAAATGTATTGTTTAGCCTGTGTATATTTGCAAATTTTCCCATTATCTGCCTATTATTGATTTTCATCTTCATTCTATTTATGATGCATGGAAGTGCGTTCTATAATTGGAATCTTTTTAAATTTGCTGAGACCTTTTTTTTTTTGGCTCAACATGTGGTTTTTCCTTGACAAAGATCCATGAACAGTTTAAATGAATGTATATCCTGCTGATTTCAGGTACAATTTTCTTTATATGCCTGTTTGGTCTAGCTTGTTATCTTATTGTTTTCGTTCTCTGTTTCATTGTTTATCCTCAGCCTAGTTGTTCTATTGATCCTTGTAGTGGCATCTTTTTCTCCTTTCAGTTTTGCCAGATTTGCCTCATGTGTTTTGGGAATCCCTGGTTGGGTGCATAGACATTTTAAGCCTGTTACTGCTCCAGATGAATTAGCCCTTTAATTAATATATAATGGACTATTGTATCTTATAACTTTTTTTTCACTTAAACTCTCTTTTCTCCGATATTTGTATAGTTATCCCTGGTCTTTTTTGCTGAAGTTTGAGTAAAATATTATTTTCCAAATTTTCAAATCAGCCTATTTGTATGTTTTGCTCTAAGGTGAATCTCTTGTAGACAGCATACAGATGACTCATGTTCTGTGTGTGTGTGTGTGTTTTAATTTTTAATCCATCCTTTCATCCTGTATCTTTTGATTGGGGAGGGTAAGCCATTAACATTCAATGTCATTATTATATTTTTCTTACCTCAATCATTTTATCCTATTGATTTTGTATATCATATCTTATTTTTTCTGTCTTTTAACACTGTTGGTTAGCCTTTCTGATATCTTCACATCTATGTGCTCACTTCTCATGTATTTTCCAAAATGCTCGCTCCTTACGTATTTTCCTTCCAGGTTGCAGAATTTCCTTAGAGTTTCTCATAGAGCCAGATTCTAATTTGGGAACTCTCTCTGTTTCTGTATTTTGGTGAATATTTTAAACTCACGTTTATATATGAAGGAAATTTTTGTCAGTTAAAGAATTCTTGACTGGCAGTTTTTCTCCTTCAGTATCTAAATTGTAACATGCCACTATCTTCTCACCTCCATGGTTTCTGATGAGAAATCTGCACTACGTCTTACTGGGTGTCACTTGAATATGATGGTTCACATTTCTCTTTCTGCTTTCAGAATTTTCTCATTGAATTTGCCATTTGCCATTTGAATAGTATAAGTCTTGTGTAGATCCATTTGAATTGATCCAGAGTGGACTATGCTGCACTTTTTTGACATGTATATTCATGTCTTTCATGAGAGTTTTGGAAATTTCAGCCATTTTTTATTCAAATACCCTTTCTGCTATTTTTCCCTTTTCTTCTCCTTCTGGCTTTCAGATGATGCATATGTTGTTGTGCCCCATGCTATCATTCAACTCCTTGTATCCTTGCTCAATTTTTTCCATTCTTTACTCTTTTTGTTACTCTTTTTGTTTTTCATTTTCAGCTGTTCTGTCATCTACTCCACTGATTATTTCTCCTACAATTTCAAATTTGCCATTGGTTGTGTCTAATGTTCTTTTATCTCAACTATTTTGACTTTAACTCCTATAACTTCTGATATTTTCTTATTCAAATTATTTTTCTGCTTGCCCATTTTCTTCTTAATATCATTTATTTCTTTAGATATGTTCTCTCTCAATGCCTTGATTTGATATAGGAGACTTAGATGAACTTCATTAATTAATTATTTCAAATACTGTGTATTGTCTGGAGATTTGATTGGTTCCTTTGACTAGCCATAGTTTCCTTTTTTTTTCATATTTTGTAATATCCTTTTTTGTAATATTTTGTTGATATCTAGGCATATAACTATAATGGTCCATTTATTCTGACATTTTCTCTCTCTTGTCTTGGGAATTAGAGTTGAGTAGCTCTTGCTTACTGTATTCCTTTGATTCTTGATTCAACTTCTTCTAGGTCTTTAAGATTGCTGAAGTTTAACTATTCAAACCTGGACTATTGACTCAGAAACTGGATGGAGAATATTTCCCAAGGGATTGTGGAGGGGAGCAGTAAACTAACCAAAAGCCTCATTTATTTATTTTTTGGCTCCTTGCAGGAAATATTGATGAACTCTGCCAAAATGCAGATGGCGCACTTTGGCAGGTCTCTCCACTTAAACACTAAGGTGGTATATGTTTATTGGAAGCCTGCCTTTCTGGGTGTAATAGAAACAACACCAGGGGGGAAGCGGACATGGCCCAATGGATAGGGTATCCACCTACCATATGGGAGGTCTGTGGTTCAAACCCTGGGCCTCCTTGACCCATGTGGAGCAGGCCCATGCGCAGTGCTGATGTGTGCAAGGAGTGCCCTGCCAAGCAGGGGTGTCCCCCGCGTAGGGGAGCCCCACACACAAGGAGTGCACACCATAAGGAGAGCCACCCAGCGCAAAAGAAAGTACAGCCTGCCCAGGAATGGCACCACACACATCGAGCGCTGACACAAGATAACGCAACACAAACAAACACAGAGTCCTAGTGCCGCTGATAAGGATAGAAGCAGTCACAGAAGAACACACAGCAAATGGACACAGAGAACAGACAACAGAGGCGGGCAGGGGAGAAGGGAGAGAAATAAATAAACAATAAATTTTTTTAAAAAAGAAAACAACACCTGGAGAAGGCAGGCTATTCAGAGCCAAGTCTGATGAATCAAACTTGATCAGAGGCTCCCCTCTTCTTTTGGACAGTTGCACCCTTCCTTGTCCATGGAAGCGAAGGAAGTTTCCACTGCCCCTTGCATCATCAGCAACCAGTCCAGGTCAATAAACAGGGTGCTTGAGATGACAGGTTATCTTTAATTCTCTCTCAGCTCCCAGGAAAAGCAATTCTGTGGCCTCACCTGTCCTGCAAGGCATGACTCACAGAACACAATAAAGCAAATTCACTGGCTAAAGACTGGATTGCCCTAGGTTATGGCATTCCCTCTCCATTTACCTGGGAAACTGGACGCATATAACCCCTTCATCCATTACTTACAGCTATGGTCCAGAGGATCTAGTATGGTCTACTCTGAGGGTGGGGGATTGGGTGCCAGCAACTGCAGCTTTTCCCCTGGATATTCTCCACCAGGTCTCCTTTTCTTCACCTCTCTCTCTTCTGGGTACTGCACAGCCTCCCCTGCTGTCTAAAACCCTAGAGCCATTTTCATGACAGTTTCTGCCTGTCTTCTAATCATGTTTCTTGGAGACAAAGTCCCGTGCATCTCTAATCCTTCATCTTCCCTGAAGTAT